>NC_140585.1:639492659-640692659 GCF_964204655.1 Triturus cristatus
CAGTAAAAATTGCCACCCGAAAGATCTCCAGACTGAAACCTACCATCAGAATTTCAACACTTAAAAGAAAATGTGTACAAACTCTTTCATTAATGTAGTGAATGTAGTAGAGTTATCTTGGATGTCGATAGTGTAGGCTGCATGCTTTCTCACTCACTCACTTTTGCTCAAAAAATTCAAAATTCAAAAATTCAATTCATGTTGGGTCTATGCCCGCAACATAATGAAGCAGTTGATCGAAAATGGAAAAGTATTCGGAAAATCAACATTCTTTTATCCCTCCACTATCCTTGTCTATCAAAATAACTGACTAACATATCCACCACACAAATTACTTTCATATTTCACTATACTAATTCACCACTAATCCTTTATGGGTTCCGGAGTCGCATGCTACTTGCCGAAAAAGTGATTCAACACCTCCTCAGGGGTAGCGCTATATAAATGCAATTACAATACAATAAAATAAATGCAGAGTAGACATACATATATTAGTGAATTTCATGTCAAATATTACTGTACCCTGCACACAACCATCCATTTTTCCCAAAAGCCTGGTTGAATCTAATGCTCTCCTTTACTTCAAGGCGAGGGGCATCATGCAGATTTAACAAAGATATTCATATGTGAATATATGCATATATGGATAACAAACATTTTTTTCTGAGGCTATTCGGGTAGTGCTTTTTCCCAACACCTTTTACCAACATTATATCCGAACAGGATTAGAGTGGTGGTAATATGTGACAAGGAGGTTTCGGCAAATTAGCTGAATGGCGTTTTGTGTGGCGGGGATGTGTTCTGATTTTTTTGTTTTTGAAGCAGTGGCTTTGTGCTCTATTACTGCAATGTGCTTTTGTTGTAAAACTGCGGTTGTTGTGTTGCGCACTATTTTGACAGTTTTGTTCTATGTGCCCTATTATGAATTAAATGTGTGCTATTTTAACCCTTTCAGCGCTCATGACGTAACCACTCCGTCATGAGCCACGGGTGCCGTGTGCTCATGACGGAGTGGTTCCGTCATGCTGCGGCCGTTGGCCGCCGCTCCTCCCACGCTGCGCTGATTCCCCGCCTGTGCGGGCGATTAGCGCAGTGGGCGGAGTCATGACGGAACCACTCCGTCATGAGCACAGCTCAACCGTGGCTCATGACGGAGTGGCTCCGTCATGAGCACAGCGCTGCCCCCAAACCCCCCCCCAGCGCTGCGGCGGAATTCCCGCCGCAGCCAAGGGGTTAATTTGTGCAAGTTGTGTTATATTCTGTTGTTTACTTTGGATATGTCAACAAAGGCTGCTACATTTCCAATCTAAAGCAGTACATTACTTGTCTAAGGTGTTGGAATAGTGCTGTTTTCAAATGCTTAAGACTCCAGTCAGTCTGAAGGTGCGTCTAAAATTGGTGCTTATGATGCTCACTCTATCTGATAAGCCCCCTCACATCTTACGGTCAACACAGACCATCTGGGGTAGTTCAAAGCAATTGCAGTCGGTTTGCACAACACGAACTGAGGGGCAGATTAACAAGGGCCAGCGATAGTTATCGCTGGCCCCACATAGCGGTAGAAATATTATCGCCGGCTATCGCTGAAAATTATCACCATGATAACGCTATATTAACAATACATAGCGCTATGGCGATAATATTTCAGCGAAAGCGGTGTTTACCATGGAACATTGCTGGTTTTCCAGCGATGTTCCATGGAAAACAGTGATAACATTGCTGATACGACACTGTGGTCTTATCAGCATAATCCACCTACCATTATTAGTATGCCTTAGTCTGGAATTTAACAGACGTTAAATTCCAGCGTTAAGGCCGAGGTAGCACAATTTTTTTTATCGCTGCACCACCTTGTTAATATCGCGAAGCTGCCTTCGCAATATTTTCATGTGATGTTTTCACAGCCACGCCTTCTTTGCATCTCATTAGCGATGCGAGGCTGTGAAAAAACGGGCTCTACATTAAAGAAACACGCGTTAGCGTGTCTATGATGATATTGCGATATAATTATCGCCCCTTATCGCCCGAAAACGGACGCTAAAGCAGCGATAATTATATCGCCAGCCCTTGCTAATATGTCCCTGAATAAGTGCACATCTGTGCCATGTAAGTTGGTATCACATGAATACAGGTAAAAACGGGATGTAATTGGTAACCTACTTTCACAGTCCTACACGGGATTTGACTTTCCCTTGCATGTCCTTGACTGCATCTGTATTTATAGCACAAAATGGAAGGACAAGATTGTGTTCTGAGCAGCTGAACGTGAGGAATTGCAATCATGCCTCAGTGGCAATAATAACACTTAAAGGCGAGCTTCGATCGTAGTGTGTTCATATAGAATTCAAAAGGCATTGATTGGTACATTAAAAAAGACATTAAAAAATAATATTTAGTAGCGTTCATTGAACCTATTATTTAGAGGGAAAAGTTGTTCTCCATTAGTGGCCTCTTTTTTATTTAAGATAATGTGGGGGTGTGGGAGTGTAATATACTCTCCTGTTCACCGGAGGCTGGTGAGTGTTGGCAATTCCAGTCACATACGAAGCAGATTGCATCAGCGGCCAAAACCTGCAAAGAAAGACACTAGTCTTTCCCCGCAAATGAGTATGAGGCACCTACAGTAAATCGCTTCACCGCATTTCTAGCCTTTAAATCCGTAATTACGTTGTGGATAAAACCTATCCTTGGAGATGTGCAGGGTTAGAAGAGGGCAATTGGACTATTTTCGACCAATAACATTGATAATGCTGTCATGGTTGTGTGGGGAGTCCCAGAATAGATGTTTGGAGGAAACTTGAGACTGCTAATAATGACTTAACCCTTAGCTTGACATCTGCTTCACTGCAGTCTCTGCTAGATGAAAGCTTCAGATATGTGGTGGCATCAAACGCACTGTACCCCATTTAGTACCATTTATTTTTCAACCATGTCAAAGTGTCCAAAAAATCGAATAACTAGGATTTAAAACTAGGGATGAACAGAATGTTCCAATCCGCCTGCAGAATTGGCGGAATTTTTGCCACTCCGTGTTGCTCTTTAAAAGCTCAAGAGGGAGGACACAGCAGCAGAAAAATAATTCGTACCTGCCAAACTCTTTAAAAACAGGGAACAGTCAACAAGAGGTGAGATGGTGAGAGGTGAGAGGAGTGTAGTGAACGATTATGGGAATATGTGTATAGCATCGCCTCTAGAATTCTGAGACTAGTTCCATGGAAAGTTGTATGAGTCAAACATGGGCCCTTAAACTGAATTCAACCAATGTAAGCAGCAGCAGGTTTTTTGTTTGACTAGGGTGTGAATCTTGGTCAACCAGCAATCACAATCCTTGTCTGGGTGAGGCACAAACCAATCATAAAGTAACCTGTGGTTAACCCTCTGGAAGGCACAGAGCAAACATGCTTAACTGCAAGGCAATGTGTAAAGCATGTGTGCAACATTTCAAACAGTAATACAGTGAAAACACCACACAAAAGGGTCCCACATCAAGTTAGAAGAATTGGTTAAAATGTAGTAACTAAAACAAGACCAAAATGACACAAATCCAATCAGTAGAACTGGAGATATGCACTTTTAAAGATTTTAGTGAAAAGCACAAAGCATCAACGGTGGACATCTGCTTGCACTGGACCGGGACAAAATGATAAGTTCAGGCTGACCCGAACCTATTTAGGCCTGCTGAACAAAATACCTTAAATCCTGGTTTGTGGGGCGTAGCGAGGATCCGAATCAAAAATGCATTGTGCAGCCGAAGCGATGTGTCAGTTCGGAGGTGTGGCGAGACTGAGATTTGAACTCCTTGTCATCGTCAAGGATCCAGTTGAACTGTGCTTGCTATGCGAAGTATGGTGTCGAGAATGTGTTGCGCAGTCGAGGCAATACGTCAGTTCTGAGGAGCTGCAGGGCTGCTATGCGGAGGGGCTGCAATGTGGAGTCCAGCAGTGTCATCACTGCTGTCAGCAACAAGGGATATGAGGGCATGTGCCAAGGATGCGGCTGAAGAGGTTTTGATCTGCAGCGGCAATGACGGTCTTTATGATGGGTCCAATCCACACAGCATCGGAGATGCATCAGTTCTGCTCTGGGTATCGCCCAACAGCAGAGGAGATGCATCAGTTCTGCTGGATCCGCAGAGGCTGGCAGAGCCCCTTAGACACACTTTCAAGGGTCCAGGACTGGGTTGGCACCACTTGGCAGGGTAGACTGACAGATGGCAGAGTCCAGGTGCATGGTACTTGGAAACCTGATGTGTCCCTGAGACTTCAGATCAGAAGGCCACCCACTTGCCCTTGGAGTCACTATGGAGTTTGGGTTCAAGAGATGAATGTCCAGTCCTTCTCACCCAGGCAAGAGGGAATCAGGCAGCAGGACACCACAGAAGGGCAGCAGTCCGTTCAGGTCAGCAGTCCGGCAAAGTGGCAAACCTTTAATCAATACAGCAGTCCCTTCAAAGCACATCTAAGCTCCCTATTGTGAGTGACTGTCTAGGAGGAATACACAAAGCCCAGTTGTCAACTCTACCCAGTTTTGTGAAATAGAGACAAGCTGCAAATGGCAAGGCACCAACTGGCACATGCATCAACGTAGGCTTTTGCGATTCCCTAATTGCGATTATTAAGGAATTGCAAAAGTCTATGCATGTAGGAATCGCTATAAAAATAGCGATTCCTACACATTACTTAATTGCGACTCGCAAATTGAATGTCGCAATTAAGGAATGCTGTCCTATTCATTCCTATGGGCCTCCAGGCCCATAGGAATGAACTGGAAATTGCATGAGCAATTTGCGAGTACCAGCAGGTTCTCGCAAATTGCTAATGCAATTTCAACGGTGCAAGGGTATCAAAATGACACCCCATTGCACCCTTGAAATTGATCTGTGCACATATGTTGCACACACACACATGCACACACACACATGCACTAAGGGCATGTGTGTGTGCAACATGAAACTTTGAAAAATGCACAAAAGTGCATTTTTCAAAGTTTTTGTAAATTACCAAGTTCAACTTCATGGTAATTTGCTCCCCCTATCCCCCATCCCAAATGCAAAAATACCGGTCGTAAAGGGGCAGATTCTGAGAATCTGCCCGTTTGCAACCGGGTTTTCCTTTGATGCATGTGCCTGCAAATGGCTAAGGCTGGAAAATGTCAACTTTCTAAAAGTGGGATTTTTAAAATGATAATTTAAAATACGACTTCACTATAAGTTAGGATTTCTCCTTACAATTCCAAAGATGCCAAACGTAAATAAATTCTTTGTTTCCATTTGGAAATTACAGCTTATTAAATGCAATAAAGTAACTCCAATGTTATCCCATGGGAGAGGTAGGCCTTGCAGTAGTAAAAAATAAATTTGAGTTTTTTTTCTACCGAGACGTGCAAAACTTAAAAGTGCATGTCCTGCTTTTTTTTAAGCTTTATTTTAATTTTAGCAAAAATAAACAGTTGGCAATAAAATATGCCATTTTTGGCAAAGACAAATTGAATAACAACAGATAAATCTGAGTCACATGTTCATTGCGAGTACAATTAAGGCATAGATCAGGGGGACTGTATAATGACAGCTAACACAGCTGTTAACAGAACAGAGAAGCATGCTCTCTACCCAGGCACCCGTGTGAGCTACTAAATAGTGTCCTTATATAGATGCACCTTTGACGCAGGGGTGGAGAGTCATGCCTGTGACCACATCAACCTCCAAACAGAGCAAACAAGACAGCTCGCATCTGATAATCAGGCAAGTGATGGCACTTTGTGGTATATGTGATTAAACAAAGAGGACTAGCTTAAGTTGACCGGAGTGTTACAGTACTCAAATTAGTTCTGTCACGGGCACCTTGTTGGTGTATTCATGAAGCCCTCACCCACCAACCTAGTTGGTGGCATGCTTCATCATCGGGCCCACCCAGTGACACCTAGTATGTCCCGGGTGTGCTACGACGCCTGATTACAGCGGAGCTGGTATATTGCTGAGAGTGCAGTGAGGTTGGGTGAGTTGTGATTTAAAACGGCTTGGTGGTGGTCCCAGTACCCGAGGGTAAATTAAATTTTAATAACTGGGCCGTCACCAGCGGTTAAAAGTAAGGCTACAGGACGCGTGAGGGTGGCGAGTTACTGCCCCCTGCGTCCTTCAGATGGTCGACATGTTTCAGCCAGTGCCTTAGAGTGTTCTGGCTTTCCTCAGGACCGTTTTTAAAAAAAAGGTGTGGTGAAATAAAACAGACTTAGTGTTGTGGTACAGACTATGTGATACACTCACTAAGGCGTTTTTCTATATGTGAGAGGGGGATTCCCTTCTCATGCATATGCTTTGGGTTATTAGCCAAGGCTTCCTGGAGGGAAGCGGTAAGGGGATGACCAGTCTTTCTGGTCAGTGCCTGCCTTGTACCTGTTGTCCCGCCGTCGACGACGGGACAACAGGTACAAGGCAGGCACTGACCAGAAAGACTGGTCATCCCCTTACCGCTTCCCTCCAGGAAGCCTTGGCTAATAACCCAAAGCATATGCATGAGAAGGGAATCCCCCTCTCACATATAGAAAAACGCCTTAGTGAGTGTATCACATAGTCTGTACCACAACACTAAGTCTGTTTTATTTCACCACACCTTTTTTTTAAAAACGGTCCTGAGGAAAGCCAGAACACTCTAAGGCACTGGCTGAAACATGTCGACCATCTGACGGATGCAGGGGGCAGTAACTCGCCACCCTCACGCGTCCTGTAGCCTTACTTTTAACCGCTGGTGACGGCCCAGTTATTAAAATGTAATTTACACTCGGGTACTGGGACCACCACCAAGCCGTTTTAAATCACAACTCACCCAACCTCACTGCACTCTCAGCAATATACCAGCTCCGCTGTAATCAGGCATCGTAGCACACCCGGGACATACTAGGTGTCACTGGGTGGGCCCGATGATGAAGCATGCCACCAACTAGGTTGGTGGGTGAGGGCTTCATGAATACACCAACAAGGTGCCCGTGACAGAACTAATTTGAGTACTGTAACACTCTGGTCAACTTAAGCTAGTCCTCTTTGTTTAATCACATATAAACCCTCGGGGACTCGGACTAGCTAACTAGTCCTCTCTCTCTCCCTCTTGTTACACGCACTTTGTGGTATATATCATTCAACATCTCTCAACTCTCCCTCTCCACTGGTGTCGTTCCTCCCAAGCACCAAGTATACTTGGTACCGCCCCATGTATCTTCGGGTGACTACGGGGTGGCATAAGGTTGTGATAAGTATCTGATTGAGTATTACAATATATCATATCTGTATGCCACTCCTTTACTGTGAGAAGGGGACCAGTCATCCAACGCATTGCTATCCTGCATCTTGATTGATTGATTGATTGATTGATTGATTGATTGCTAGTAGCGAACTCAGCACCACAAGTCACCTCTATCATAACCCGGAAGGACAACCAGTGGTGTGAAAGTCAAAGCCTCCCCAGTGATCTTCTTCTGCATGGTACCTATGAGGTTGATTATGTGAAACCAACGCATCAGTCTATCAAATAAGAACTAAGGCAGCGATAGAGGCTATGCTGCATCATGCTCTGTGGTATCAGTTTGTCCTGGTAAGGCCTATAAAAGCCCAACATCAAGCCGTCGGAGCCCGGCGCCTTCCCACTCAACATATCTTACAATGCAGCAGCAATTTTGGCAGGGCGAAGAGGTGCCATAAGCCACTCTCTGTGAGCATCATTCAACCACTTCATGGTTATGTGTGTTAAGTAGTCAGTTGTAGCCTGTTCATCATGCTTGATTCGTGAAGTGTAAAGATCAGTGTAATAGCAGCAGAACCGATCCGTAACTCGGTTCGCCTCATGCAAGGACTCACCCTGCTCATCCATGACAGTTAGTACTGCACTGTCCTACCGGCTAGGTTGAACAATGGCTGCTAGAGTAGCACCTAGTTGCTCATCCTTTGCCATAAATTCTGGCCGTAGCATACCTGCCGAATTGCGCCACTTCATTCTGAGCCAGCTCATTGTATAACTTAACTTGAATGTCGCTCAAGAGTTTCTGCTCTGCCGTCTGACCATGAATACACTTGAGATCAGCAAAGTCCTTCTCCAACCCAAAGAGATGGTCCTGAATTGAGCTGAGCACACCAGCATGCTTTGTGATAGTAACCCTGCGGATATAGGCTTTGAAAGTCTTCCAAATAGTGATGCATTTCGCTACTGAGCCCAAGTTGTTGCAGAAGAAGTAATCAATCATCTGCACCAGCTCCTCGCAAAACAGAGTATCCATCAATGAATACTGCAGGAAGCGCCAGGAGAACGTGCATGGATGTGGGCCCTCCAGCTCAAGGACTAATCTTATCGGGGAGTGGTCTGAGTATGTATGAGGCAGATGATTTTACTGCCAGACTGTGGACATCAAACTGCGCAAGACAAGCCAGTAGTCAATCCGTGTATGTATGTTGTGAACAGTGAAGTAATGTGTGTTCTCTCCACCCTGTGGAGAGCAATGGCGCCATACATATAAGAGGCCACAACGCTCAGCCATTGCTGCATTGGCACGAGCTGCCAATGAGGCAGTTGGGGAAGACCTCTGGAGCGATTCAAGTCAGGCGACTGAACACAGTTAAAGTTGTTGCCCCATATCCGGGGTAGAGTTTCATAGCAGGCTATCTTAGCCTGAAGTGCATGATAACTGTGGGTCAAGGTAGTTAGGCCCGTAGACCCCCACCAGTAACATGTCAAAGTGTTCTTTACAGCAACACACCACCACAAAACGCCCCAAGGCTCCACACACACATCCTGCAACTGTATCCCTGAACTGCGTCAGGCCCTAATCAGGACCCCAAGGGCATGTGTGGTGAAACCCGCAGCATAACATGTCCCCCTCATTTGCCCCTGTGTGAGCAGCCCACTATTGGGTGCCAGGTGTCTCTCCTGCAGTACGGCTACTTCTATCTTATACTCTGTAGATACAGTACTACTTTAAGGATCTTCCTACTGTTGTTCAGACCTCAAACATTCCAAGTAATGAAATTCAACAGTGAAGGGCGCTCATTGGAAGTGGTAGTATCCCCTAACCTGTCAGGCATTTCTACGCCATGCCATGGAAAAACAGTAGGCCAGCTGCTTCGCATGTACCAGTGTCCGTGCTCGTCTGCACCATAAGACTAGTCAAATACACCTACCATCTCGCCCTACCCATGCCATGTCACCCAGCATGTGACACGACAAGGTACTTTCCACCTCAGGCCCACCTATCCCCTAAACAATAAACCCCAAATTCAACAATGTGGTGCACATAATAGAGGCAGAGATTGCCTGCCGACTACATGAGTAACACTAAGTCACAGGAGGGGTTACATTTAGAATATGCAAAACACCAATCTTGCAATAAGCAACCTTGCACATATTTATTTATATTTATTCATTTGGAGTTTTATATAGCGCTTACAAGACCGGGGGTATCAGAGCGCTTTACAGCATACATGAATAGAAAACATAAACATTAGAATACAGTGAGTAGCATCTAGAGTACAGGAGGTCAAAAAGATCGAGGTCATTGGGCAGATGCACAGAGATGATGGTTGAGGAGAAATTCTTTGAGTTGTCTCTTGAAGATCGTGAAGGAGGGATTAGTCCTGATGTGGGTAGGGAGAGAGTTCCAGATGTTTGGGGCATTCTCAGAGAAAGAGCGGGAGAGGGCTTTTTGTTTATGTCTTTTTCGGGGGATTAAGAGGAGCGAGTTGGAGCTTCTTAGGTTTCTTGATTGCCCAGCTTTTGTGAGTTTGGCAGCGAGGTAGTCCGGTTTGCCTGTGTGTAAGGCTTTATGGTTGAGACAGGCAGTTTTGAAGGTGCAGTGGGCTTCGATGGGTAGCCATTTTAGGGCCTGTAATGCAGGGGGGATGTGGTCATATTTCTTGATACCTGTGACCATTCTTGCTGCTGTGTTTAGGGTGGCTCTCATGGGGGCTGTGTGTGTTTTAGCTGTCCCCGTTGGAGTGGCATTACCATAGTCAAGTCTGGACAGAACTAGAGATTGGGTTGCGATTTTTAGGTCATTGGGGGATATGAAAGGTTTGACTTTGTTGAGGAGTTTTAGGTTGTAGAAGGCACCTTTTGCTGTGCATTTGATGTGGGAGCTCATGTTGAGACTTGGGTCTAGACAGATCCCTAGTGATTTAACTGAGTTTGCTGGAGTGAGTTTGCAGTTTAGGGAGTCAAGGTTGTTTATCAATTCTTGGATCAGAGGGGGTTGTTCGTGATTGGAGAAGACAAGGATTTCGTTTTTTTCTTGTTTGAGTTTGAGGTGGTTGAGAGTTAGCCAGTTTTTTACTTTTGAAAGAGTGGAGTTGAGATGGAGGATTTCATTGAGGGAGGAGATCTCGAGGTAGAGCTGGGTGTCGTCAGCATAGAGGTGGTAGGCGATGCTTGCTTGTTTTAGAATGGTAGTGAGCGGTTCCATGTAAATGTTGAAGAGTGTGGGAGAGAGGACTGAGCCTTGAGGGACACCTCAAGTTGAGGGGGGGGGTGTCGGACATTGAGTTTTTGATTTTTATGAGTTGGGAGCGGTTATGTAGAAATGAGGAGAATCATTTTAGAAGATTGGCATCTGCTCCGACATGTTTTTGCAGGGCGTCTAAGAGTAGGTTGTGATCAACCGTGTCAAAAGCAGCTGATAGGTCGAGGAGGACAAGTAGGCAGCATCTGTTGGAGTCAAGGGAGATGTGAATGTCGTCGGTAATGCTCAGTATAGCGGTTTCTGTGCTGCATCCCTTCTTAAACCCGGATTGGTGTGAGTCAAGTAGGTTGTTAGATTCCAGATGTTGGTTCAGTTCGGAGAGAACACATTTCTCCAGGATTTTGGCTAGGAAAGGAAGGTTGGTGACAGGCCTAAAGGTTTTGAGGTCATTTGGGTCAGCATCATTTTTTTTTAGAAGGGGGTGACTTGGCCTTGTTTGAGACAGTCGGGCATCAGTCCATTGATTAGGGAGCTGTTGATAATCTTTGTCCACAGTGGGGTTAGGATAAGGTTGAGGTTCCTAGCTAAGGAGGCGGTTAGAGGGTCTGCGTAGTGGTTGGAGGGTTTGGAGCTGGCAATCACATTGGAAATGTCCTCTTCGAAGAGAGGATTGAAGTCTTTCCACCGCTCGGGGGACGAGGGGGGACTAGGGTGAGGAGTGATTTTGGGGGTCAAAAGAGGAGCGGTCTCGGTTTCCGGGAGTATGTTGTGAGCTGGGGATGGGTAAGGTTTCATTAAGGGTGAGGATTTGCCGTGTTGGGATTGAGGGTGGGGGTCTAGGGAGAGCTCGATATTGGAGATTTTGTCATTGAAAAATTTGGCCAGGAAGTTACACTGAAGTTTGGAGGCAGGGGGGTTAGCTTTGGTGGGCTTGGAAGTCTGTTTCTGGATGATGTTGAAAAATTCTTTGGTTGCGGTTTTGGCTTTGTCTAGTGTGTTCCGGAAGAAGGAGGCTTTCTCCTTGATTATGTGTTTTTTGTAGTTACTGCTATCTTTCCTGAGTTGGGAGAGGTTGGTTGTGGGAGAGTCTCTCAGCGGCTCTTACTCTTCTTTGTTCGGAGTTGAGGTAATTATTGAACCAGGCTGGGGAGGGAATTTCTCTGAATCTTTTAAGTTTCAGGGGGGGTAGTTGGTAAAGAGCAGTTGTCATTGTCCTGTTGTACAGTGTAGTGAGCTCAACCATATTGAGGTTGTCTGTACAGGTTGGGAGCAGTGATGTTATGGTTTCTTGAAGGGCAGGAAGGGGATGTCCTTGAAGTTTCTGCTCCTTTGATGGGTAATTTGTGTTTTGATTGGTGGAGCTACTGTTTGATTGATGCTGAATATAATGATGTGGTGGTCTGACCAGCCGATTGGGAGAATGTTATTGATGGTTATAGTTTTGCTTTTGGCTATGATTGCATCTAAGGTAGAGCCCTTGTTGTGGGCTTGACCCTTGCAGTGTTGGGTGAGCTCATTTGTGAGAAGGAGTTCATTTAGTGACTGTATAACAGTGGCCTTTTCGTTATTCCAGGGGAGGTTGAAGTCACCCAGGATGATGTTTTCGGAGTTTGCTAGGGAGCACTGTGTTAGTAGGTCTGATATTTGTTCATTGAAAGCTGGAGAATTTCCTGGGGGGTGGTAAATGAGATGGCATTTTGTTACTTTGTTGTTTTGACGTATTATGTTGGTGTTGAGGTATTCGAAGGTTGAGAAGGAGTGGGTTTTGATTTCAACTATATTGATGTTGTTCCTATAGATGATGGCAATGCCGCCACTGCGTTGGACTATTCTGTCGTTTTTAATGATGGAGAAGCCAGGGGGGACTAGGAGGTCAAGGAGCGGATATGATGTTTCGTTGAGCCAGGTTCGGTGAGGAACGCAATGTCATTACTCAGTATGGCATCAGCCAGCTTTATTGCGTGCTTGGCTGCAGATCTGCAGTTTATAAGCATGCAGTTTACCTTGCCACTGTTGGAATGGATTTGGGAGGAGGGGGGAACTTGGGGAATGGTTGTGCGTTGGGAGGGAAGTCTTGTGGTCCTAGGTTGGTTGTTGTCTCTACCTATTCCGGTGATTAACTGGATGTTGGAAGGGGGGGTGAGTTTCTCTGGGGTCATAGGTTTTAGCAAGTGTCATTGCCTCTTTCAGAGACATATCAGGGTTCGTTCTTATTGGTCTGAGAGATTGGGTGTTGCGAGGGGAGGAGCGCCAGCTGGTTGACTGGAGATTAGGCTGTTGAGGTGGCTCAATGGTGTTTATGAGGGAGGGGCGAATCGACTGTTTGGAGGGGAAGGAGGTGCAGTGGTGTTGAGATGGATTTTGTTAGTGGCCTGCGTGATTGTGTTGATTTGGCTGTGGAGTAGGGACAGGTTTTCAGTTATGGTTATGAGGTGAGTCAGGGTTATAGGTAAGAGGGAGTTGAGTTGTTTTTCTATGCATGTGAGGTGCTCAGTTATTACCTCCATTGTCTCCGGGTTAGGGGAAGGGGGAGGGGTGGATTTGGGGGGCATATTCG
Organism: Triturus cristatus; assembly: GCF_964204655.1. NCBI lineage: Eukaryota > Metazoa > Chordata > Amphibia > Caudata > Salamandridae > Triturus > Triturus cristatus. The sequence continues at coordinate 639,505,651 of NC_140585.1, forward strand.
ACTGAGGCTGTCGGTTGGGACAGGAGGTTTGAGGGTTCTCAAGTTAAGGGGAGGGGTTGGGGGTGGATTAGGTTGAGGGTGTAGGTTGGGACAGGAGGGTCGAGGGTTGGGAGGGTTAGGGGAAGTGGAGAGGCATGCATCTTCCGATAGGCAGTGGTGGGGGGATTGTGGAGGGTGTTCCTCGAGAGTACTGGTGTAGTTTTGTCTTAGGGTTGGGCGTTGGTTAGGCAGGTGTTTGTGTTAATGTGAGTAGGGGGATTGGGGTGGATGTTTTGGGAGGGGTGAGGGGGTGGGGCAGGGTGCGGCATCTCAGGGTGGCACTTGTGGTTGGGGGGATGGTAGTGGGGGATGGAGGGGAATCTGGCCTGGTGGTGGGGGGCAGGTCTGCGGAGTTAGGTAGTTGAGGGCTTGGGGCAGGATTTGCAGCCAGTCTTTCTTGGGTTGAGGTCTGGGGGGCGAGGTGGGAAGGGGTGGGGCAGTTGGGAGGGGTCAGGATGGAGTTTTGCAGCTTGGGGAAGGCAAGTTCAAATTGATGCAGGTTGAAGTCATTGGCTTGGACCATGACTTTGCAATTTCTGTATAATTTTATGGTGGCATTGATTGTGAAGGGAGAAGACTTGGAGATAATTAGTCTTTGGCCGTGGGGGATGTTAGTGTTTTTGGTAACTCTCAGGTGGTTAGCTAGGTTATTTCTCCATTTGGCTTGGTGGGTTGTGTAGAAGATGAGGTCTGTTTTAGTCTTGCCTTTGGAGGAGTTATGGTAGAGGTCGGCTATGAGTGTTTCAGGGTGTTGCCTGAGTAGACTATGTTTGAAGATTTTGGTGGCGTTAGCTGAGAGATTGGGTGGGCAGATGATGGAGAAGGAGTGGGGTCCGAGGGGTTTCAGATTAGAGAGAGGTAGGGGGTGGGGGTTGATGGGGTTGATGGGGGGGTCTGGTGGGGACTTCAGTTGGTTGGCATCTTCCTGATAAAGGGTAGGAGGGAAAGGGGGATACACAGGGGGGTTTCGGGATGGGTTAGTGGGATGGGTATTGTGGGAGAAATGTCAGGGCTAAACTGTGCCTTGTTGCGCGCTGCATTGTCTATTTTGAAGAGGTTTGTGTCGGTGGGGGTGGCTGAGCCATGTGGAGATCGAGTAGGGAGGAAGTAGGCTTGGTGATTCCGCCGTGATTTTCTGGAGATGTGTCAAATGACTAGGGAAAGGGAGGAGAGCACCCGGAAGCAGCCTGCGGTGCCTCAAATACGGGGAAAAGTCAGGATTACTCACGGGGTGGCATAATTACTGCTGCAGTGGGCGGGGTGAGGGCACACTATAGCGCATATTGTCGTTGGACCTAGGGATGTGGAGGAATTAGGTGGCGTCATTGCAACAGATGATGTCTTGCCCTTTTAAATGATCAACAGTATAGCCATAGAAAATGAAAATCGCTTCAAATAGAAATTAAGCCATCCAATTGTACAGTGGGGATTATCGGGTCTCCTTCAGCTGAATAGATTGGGAGGGTTGTTGGTTGTTAGACCTGGCACCTTGGCGTGGGTCTCCCTTCCATTTTTTGCTGTTGCCTCATGTGTTTTTGCTGGTGTTAGATGCTTTGGGCACTGTGCCACTGCTATCCAGTGCCACAGTGCAATTGCTCCTTATTGTAAATTGATGTATGGATTAGTGATTCCATGATTGGCTGGTTTGGTTTACCTGTCAGACCCTAGTACAGTGCACCAGGAGTGCCAGGGCTGGTAATCCAAATGCTGCTGGTGGGTTTGCAGCACTGGTTGTGCCACCCACAGAAGCAGCCTGTTAAAGTGTATCTAAGGCTTGCCATTGCAGAGCCTGTGTGCAGCCTGGTACTGCCATGCTGACTGGGCAAGTGCACCCACTTGCCAGTCCCTAAACCTTCCCTTTTCTTCAGGTCAGACACCCCTATAAGGTAGGACATGACCTAGTGTGTGTGGCATGTCCTAATAGTGAATTGCAGCCATTTTCATTTTTCACTATTGCAAGGCTAACTGTTCCCCATAGGCAAGAATGGGCAGTTTGATTATTATATCTTATAATCCTAACTGACTCAGGGAACATGGTAGAAATTTGAATTTAGTATGCCTGAACTCAGAATGATAAAATACATCGTTTAGTGAAGTTGGTTTTAACATTCTGTGTTTGAAAATACCACTTTTAGAAAGTAGGTATTTTCTTGTTTAACCATCCAAACCTGCCTCTGCTAGGTTGTGTATTCCTTGTCTGAGTTTGAGTGACAGGAGCTGGGGGATTCCAGGAGACAGGGAGAGTCAGCACAGGGCTGAATAGAGAGATCTGCATCTAGATGGGTGGGAAGAGTTGCACCTGGGACCTGAATAGGGCTGTGCCTTCCCTCCACAATGCTGGCTCCACCTCCTGTGGTGCTTCTGATGTCTCTGCCCTGCACTCTGAAAGGAAAGAAGGAGTCTTGTCAACAAAGTACTCCAGGACTGACCAGAACTGGTTTGGACTAGGCAAAGACCTCTCTGCCTTCAGAGAACAAAGAGAAACTGGGTATAAATATTGGGACCCAAATCCAAGAACTTTAGATCAGTTTGGGAAACAAGAAGAAACCTTTGCTGAGGAGTGGAACCAGAGAGACTGAGGAGAGACTTTTCCTAAGCTTGAGGGATTGGCCTGCAGTGGTTGCCTGGCTGCCAAAGAGAGGAGAAAAGGAACTTTGTGTACTTTATTCAACTTGTGAAGGATCTCCAAGGGCTTGAGAAAAGAGCTTGCTTCCTGCTGAAGTCGCAGGGACAACAGACTTCACCCACCAGCTCCCTAAGAGTTCTTTGAAAGTGCCTGCTGTTTTGTGAGGCTTTCTGGGGGACTGCGTGTCGCAAGGAGCTGGAAGAGCGACTCACGAGCAAGAAGCAGGTCGCCGAACTGTCGCTGCCGCTTCACAACATGAAGCGCCTCGCATAGCCTGAGAAGAGGATCGACGTTGCAGCAGATGCCGCCGCATCACCGGGAAGCATGTCGCAGAAGAATCGTTGAATCATCTCAGGTCCACCGAAGCACCTCGCATCGCCAGGGGAGAGGATCGACGTCGAAGCAGACGCCGCATCATCACTGGGAAGCGTGTCGCAGGGCCTGTCACGGCTCATCACCGGAGAGGAGGATCGATGTCGCAGCAGACGCATTACCGGGAAGAGTGTCGCAGGGCCTGTCGCAGCTCGCATCGTTGTGGAAGCAACTCGCATCACCACGGGAGAGGATCGACGTCGCAGCAGACGCCGCCGCATCACCGGGAAGCGTTTTGCATCAAGAAGAAAGCACCATCTTTGTTACTTTACACCAGATCTTCAACGCATCACCGTCCTTGCAAAACTTTCATTGTCTTGCGTTACGCATCTTAAGGTACATTGAACTCTGAGTGTCACATTTACCATCTTAAGAGGACAAAGCTAATTCTACCATTCTAAGTAGAGTATTGTGGATTTTTGTCGTTTGTGGTCTTGTGATAAGTCTATATAAAGCATACTTATTTTTGATATAAAACTTGTGTGGTGTCCATCTGTAATGTTGTCACTTGATTACTGTATGTGCTCACAAATGCTTTACACACTGCCTCTGAGATAAGCCTGCCTGCTCGTGCCAAGCTACCAAGGGGGTGAGCAGGGGTTATTTTAGGAGTGTACCCCCCTTACGCAAGGCCCCCTACTTGGACAAAGGTACCTACCTCTGCCAACTAGAGACCCCCAAATCTAACATTGGTCAAATGCCCATGTCAAAATGGCCACTGCTGAGGTTTGGTCAGTCCCCTTTTATTACTACTATAAGGCTCTTTGATCAGTCCTCTTTCAGTTTCTGTGTGGATGGGGTTGAGAAGATATCTACTGTCTCTCAAGATTATAATTTTTTTTAATACCAGTATTTATAAAACATGGCTGAGCAGGGACAGACAAAGGGAAATGGCCACCTATTCCGACCTATTACACACTTTTGTGTTGCAAGAATCCTCATAGAAAGCTCAAACATGCAGAGAGAGTCAGTAGTGGCTTCACCCTCCAGTCTCTCTCAATGTGTGTCTGTGTGTGGGATATCGTAGAGTCTTGAGAGATGAGCGAAGGGTTCATTTGTCTTGGAGAGCAGTGACTGCGGGGACAGGACTCACAGCTCCCTCAAGTTTCAGCCTCTGTAGCAAATAGAGCCCAGGGCGCGCTGTGATGATCCATGACTCACTCAGTGGCTGCGAGGACAGGACTCACAAGACGTGGCACAGCTCCCTCCACTATAAGCCTCCGTGGCATTCGGAACCCGGGGCGCGCTGTGAAGCTTTCAGGCTCAGTCCACGGCTGAGGGGTCAGGACTCAGAAGGCGTGGTGCACCTCCCGGGGTCCCTCGGGAGTGATTCTTCCCAGGACGGCCAGCGGGACTCACCAGGGTACGGAATGTGTGGTGTACCTCCCGAGGTCCCTCAGGAGCGATTCTGCCCAGGACAGCCAGCGGGTCTCACTAGGTTACCGAAGGCATGGTGCACCTCCCGGGGCCCCTCGGGAGTGATTCTGCCCAGGACGGCCAGTGGGACTCACCAGCCTCAATGAGACGGGACTCGGCCTGCTCCAAACCAGTCACTGGGCAGGCGTAGTCCCAGGGGATCATCGGCCCCTTCCACGAGCACTCGGGACAGTAGCAGGGAGAGCGGATATGCGCCCGGCCAGTGCTTTTCTGCGACGCTGTTGATGTCCACTCTCTGGTCAGCAGCAATTCAGGGGGTGCCTCGCCCTCACAGTCGGATTAAAGGCTTGTGGGCAGCTTGCCAGGCAAAAGCGGCAGACCACTGTCACTGCTGCGGTGTTAAGCAAAAGGGTGGGCGTACGGGCATAACGGGGATATTCACCAAAAAGTGATCCCGCAGAGCTCCGGCCCAATGGCCATTGTGTATACATACATACATCTTCACTCCACATGAATATTTATGTATCCAGTCAAATAGCAGACATCAGCCCGTCTCAGTCACCTCCTCGGACCCGCCATCCAGCCTCAGAACAAATAATCATGGCAAACTAAAAAAGGATCAGCACAGCCACATACCCCGCAGATCATCAAGGCATCACGCTCATTGAAGCATACATACAGTCCTCCATTCACAGGCATGGAAGAAGCTAAAATAGAACAACAATGCTAGCCATAATATCAGGAATGAGTAAACATTTAGCAGTTTGTGATACACTAGGAATAAGAGACAGGTCAGCATCATCCAGGGCCTTCCGCATCAGGAAAAGCCACCGACTTTCCATTGTCTTCCCTGGGGAAGTGCGTCTGCTATACGCCAAATCATGATGCTTAAGAAATTGTTGCAGACTTGTAGAATCTTTTTTTTCCTACCAATAGTCACTCACAAATGAGCAAGATAGAGCAAAGCATAGTCTATTGTCAGTTATTGCAATGTCCTCTTGACAGGAAGAAACTGTCTCAGCGCCTCCTGAATGTGTGGCATGATTTCCGGGAAAATGAAAAGTTACGCTCCTTTGTATCAAAGAGTTTGTAGTTCCCTGGAGAGACAAAGTGCTACATCATGATCTCAATAATTAAGCAGTCTTGCTCTAATTGGATGGGGTCGAGCTGCCGGCCATGGGGCCACCAAACAGTGAACACGTTCTATGATAAATACATCGGAAAATGTCGCTCACCCTAGCAGTTTCATGAGGAGCCTCTCCATGAAGGCTTCCATATTGCTCATGTATGTCATTTCAGTCAGGCCAGTGATGCAAAGACTATTCCATCTGGGGTGGGCTTCCAAATCTTCTGTGTTAGCCTGCAGCACCAACAATGTCTTCTCCATCTATTTTGTACACCTGCCAGTGAAAATTGTTCATTTCTCCGCCTCCAAATCCCGTCCTTCGACCATGTCTAGGCGCTCCGCATGGTTGTCAATGCGCTCTGACATCCTTCCCATGCGGTATATAAGTGCATTGATTTTCCCATCTATCTTGGTAAGACTGAGATGCATGGCTGTCAGGATTTGACATTCTCCTCCCATCTCAGGTCCCCATCTTCTCCAGACCTACATGTTTTTCTCTGCTAAAAATGCCGCTTAGGTTGATTTTAATTGGTCTTGCCCATTGCAGTAAGTACTGCGCAGGCCTTTGCAAGAGCAGAACTGGAGGTATGCACTGATGTGGATAGAAGAATTCACAAGAAAGTGGTAAATGATTCTTCAGGTCACCCCCAAAACCCCGGCCAACAGTATTGGAGCAGTCTTCAGTTGTGATGGGTGGGTACTGCAGTCACTATAGCTGAGAAGTGTCCCTGGTGCCACAATGCTGGGTCCTGTAGTAGACAGTGCAGGGTCAGAGAGGGTCATGTCCCCATGCACGGAGTGTGATCAGCAGTACAACCTGTCAGGAGCACCAGTAAGTACTACCCCATTATGTTTAGGAAGAGACAGCTGTTCATGCAAACAGGAATTAATTGACTGGGCAGGTACCTCTCACCAGGCCTCAACAGCTAGTCAATAATATAAAAGACCTATATAGTACAATGCTCATGTTACAGTATTCTCATTGCATTATATTACAAACAAATGACCATTATAATGTTTCCAATGCAGTATGTTTCCAATGCCGTGTTCCCAATGCATTTCAGGAAGTCCCTTCATCAGGGAAACTCTATAAATAACAGATAATGTCTCTGTTCAAACATAATGAAAAACAAGAAGTTTTTAAGAACATAACAGGCTCTCCCATCACCTGTTGGTTTGTGCGTGATTATCTAATGGAGTTGTTCAAAATTATTAGTGTCTTCAAAGCAATTTCCCATGCCACCTTGCTGCTGCTATGCTACTGCGCTCTCAATAAAGTGTCCAAATATATCTAGAATAGCCATGCTGTGCTATTTAAGTCAAACATATTTTAAGGAGAGAGCATAAGCACTTTAGCACTAGTTAGAAATAAAGTCAGCAAACTGTAGGTTTGAAGGCAAAATGTAGGCGGGTAAACTACACCAAGGATGCCAGGTCTGACAACAGCCGTATCATGAAATATTTTTTGATGTGTAAGACTGCCCTCTTCCACAATGTCTTTTACTTCTCAACAGCAGTCCTTAATCATGCTGAACATATCTCTTGCAACACTGTGATGACATTAGCCATTTTTCTTCAGGTGTCAGAAATAGTAGATTTACTGCATCTTAAATATCTCTTTATCAGAGCTTGCGTGAGGCAGTTAACCTTTAACCAAAGAATGGTTTCAAATAAAAACCACCCTTCTATCTTTTAATGATGAAAAAAACAATGACGGGGCGTGGCTTGGCACCAGCAGTAGATGGCGGTGTCCGGCTGAGGTGCTCGGGCGGAACCAAGAGTTTCTGCGTTCGAAGACGATGTCGGGCGAATCTGGGACTCGAACTGGTTGTCGGAAGGTGCGCTGATTGCCGTGCGCTCGATAGCGCTCCTCCATACTGGAGAAAATGCTTTAATTTCCTCAGTGAGTTCCCCGAATGCTGTTGAGAAGCAGCGGCCGCCATTTTGTTACCCTCGTAGTCGTTAATTTCCTTTGATCTCAGCACTACTGCCCATTTGAGGCTCATAATTACTCTCATGTTTTTTTTTATTTATTTTATTTTTCTGAGGCATAATTCAACTGCAGCCAACCTCAAGCAGTTGTTTTGAGGCATTTGAGCACTAGTGGATTCTACTCGACCTCCCTGACTGGAAGTTGTTTTTTGGCAGCCATTTCTTCTTTATTATCTTGTTATTTTCTCTTTCTCATATTTCATCATTTTTCTAGTAAATTGCCGCTCTTGGAACTTCGAGATTGTATGTCGATGGTTGATTCTGCCTACTTTATCAGCTCATTGTTGTTGTTTCTTTTATTGTCTGTCTTAGTATGTTTCCAAATTGTATTTCTTTATACTCCTTCTAACTTGATTATTCATCGCCCTCACAGATTTTTCCATGCCTGTAACGTGGTCTCTCCTGGCTTCCCCCGCTCAGTTGCCCTAGACATGCTGCCTATTCCATGTGGCTCCATCCCCCCTCGCGTCTCTTCTTGAGTTTTCCCTTTTGTAGGTATTTTTTTTTGTTGGTATATTTTTTGTTATGACCTCTGTCTCATGTTTTGTAACTCACCCTTTTATCTCTTTCCTTAATTATCCAACTTCTGCACAAACTTCTTCTTCTGCGACCTTTTCTTCTCTATGTCCTTTGTTAAGTTTTTACATCTTTTATGACTTGAAGTATTACACGCTCTTTCTATTCTCTGTCCTCTCTTCCTTTTCTGTTCACAATTTACGTTGCTTTTATACGAATTTGGATTTGGACTTCTGCGTCATAATTTTGGCTTCTTTTACTGTTGTTGTATCCATTGAATTGAATCGGACCACAGTTTTCAAATGCTATATGTCTTTCGGGAACATTTGTTATGTCACTTAAGTTGGTTTCTTGGAACATTAGGGGATTAAACTCTCCCATTAAACGGCAAAGGGTTTTAACACACCTAGCCAAGTTAAATGCGGATATTGTCTTCCTACAAGAGACGCATCTTACGGAAAATGAGTCTCTGAATTTAAAAAGGGGTTGGATGGGCAAGGTCTATTTTTCTCCTGGGGATGGTAAACGAAGTGGAGTCGCGATATTATGTCGCAATTCTCGTCCAGTCACCTTAGTGTCACAAGAAACCGATGTTGACGGAAGATGGCTTATCGTCAAATTATTGTTAAAATATGTTCCAGTCTCTTTCCTTAATGTTTATGCACCTACAGGTGGGGATACCTCTTTTTGGCCTGCTTTGTCCACTCGTATTTCTAATTGCATTGAGGAGAATTTTATCATGGCTGGGGATTGTAATCAAGTGTTAGATCCTTTTGTTGATAGGAATTCAAAAGTACCTTTTATTCCCAATAAGATACACAAATCTTTTACTCTCACTATTTCTCAACATAAATTACTTGATGCTTGGCGCCTTTGTAATCCAATCACCAGGGAATACTCCTTCTACTCCTCAACGCATCATACCCAATCCAGAATTGATTACATGTTTGTCTCGTGTTTGCAGACATTGGTCCCATTCTATTGTCAGATCATGCCCCCATATCCATTGGTGTTGATATAATGCCCAGGAACATTGCTCCTAGAAGGTGGCGTTTCAGTAACGCTCTCCTCTTGGACCCCAAATTCTCACCGTCATTTACTTCTTTCTTTACTGATTATTTTGAGAGGAACCATACAGATTATTTGTCACTGGCAACTATTTGGGATGCATTCAAAGCATCAGCATGAGATTTCATTATTAATTTTGTGGCAAGGAAACGAAAATTTACTCGTAAGATTACAACGGATCTCCTTCAGGATATTAAGGCACTTGAACATTCATATTATACATCTCATTCGGAGGATTGCTTAAAATCCCTTGTAAGGGCCAAATTGGATTTTAATGAAAAAGCAACGGAAGATGCTTCCCTATACTTGTTAAAATCCAGCGCGAAATTCTACGGGGGTAAAAATAGAGCAGGGAAAATATTAGCTAACTATTTAAAGATTCGCCAAAACAAATTAAATATCGATTCCGTCTTTGACGAACAGTTAGTCTTAAAGTTTAAAGATGCCGAAATTCTAAATGAGTTTGCTCTTTTTTATCAATCCCTATATTCCTCGGAAACTGATCCTACGGATCACTTATTAACACAATTTTTTTCTGACATCCAACGGTCTCAGATACCTTTGGACTTATCTCCTTTGAAGTCTGGTCTTTCCCAGCAGGAATTACTTACTGCTCTCCAAAATCTTAAAAAAGACAAAGCCCCTGGTCCGGATGGCTTTACTGTTGAGTTTTATACTCATTTTTCTAAGCTTTTACTTCCTAAGTTACATTCACCTATTAATTTCTTTATATCCTCCAATGGTTCCTTTGGCTCCTTCTCAGAAGCCCACATCTGCCTTATCCCTAAGGAGGGTAGGGATTCAAAATTCTGTAAAAACTACAGACCCATCTCGCTGGTCAATATCGACTATAAAAAAATTCTAAAGCATTAGCCATCCGCTTAGACTCCTTTTTACCGAATTTGCTAGGGAAGGAACAATCTGGCTTTGTCAAGGGTCGCTTCATCATCGATAATACTAGACTCTTTTTCGAAATTTTATCCAAATCGTCCCATCTTGATCATTTTTTAGCAGCAATAGCGCTGGGTGCCGAAAAGGCTTTCGACAGAGTTGAATGGAAATATTTATTTTTTACTCTTAAGTGGTTTGGATTTGGTCTAAACTTTATACATTTTGTATCTCTTCTTTATTCTAATCCACGAGCGGCAATATGTGCTAATGGTTTACTCTCCCCTTTTTTTAATCTAGGAAGAGGAGTGCGTCAAGGCTGTCCTCTATCCCCTTTCCTTTTTAACTAAGCCCTTGAGACGTTTCTTTCCAAATGACGCCAAAATTCCCACATATATGGTTTTCAAACACCAAATGCTCACATCAAACTTACGGCTTATGCAGATGACATTTTGCTTTTCTTATCTAAACCGGAAGAGTCAATTCCTGCCTTTTTAGAGGAGGTGAGAGCCTACTCTTCTATCTCTGGATATAAGTTGAATAATGACAAATGTGAAATATTGCCTTTAACGAAATATACTTTCAGCTCAGACTTTCAGGCCTCCCACTTTAAATGGAGCCCAAATGCCATTAAATACTTAGGTTTACACTTTACATCTTCAATTTCAGGAATGGTAGCCTTATGTATGGATAAGTGTATTTAAAAGATCTCAGACTTGATTGCCAGATGGCATCCTCTGTACTTATCTTGGTGGGGCCGTCTGGACACCATACAGATGATGTTGGCACCTATAATATTATACACCATTTCGAACATCCTGATCCCCATTACAACTAAATTATTTTAAAAAGTCAACTCCATTTTATCCTCTTTTCTGTGGGGTAACAAAAAACCTAGAATGTCCCTGTTAAAATTAATTCGCCCTAAATCAGAAGGTGGAGTTAACTTTCCGGATTTTCCTGCTTACCAGAAGGCTTTCCTATTACGTCAGGCTTCTTTATGGTTGCTTGACTCCACGGATGATTGCCCTCTTTGGACATTAGTGGAGCGCCTTTTTCTTACTCCTTACTCATTTTGTGAGTATCTTTCTTTTTCACGCAAGCCACAATCCATTTCTACTCCCATAATAAAACACACTTCTAAATTACTCGAGATATCCTTTCATGACTCTCACAAATCCTTCTTACACTCAATGATTTGGCAAAATAAAAATTTACTAATCCATAACAAACCCTTTTACTGGAAGACTTGGAGACAAAGAGGCTTAATATGGATCCATCAATTATTCTCCGAATCACAATTTATACCCTTTGATACGCTCCAGCAGTTATTCCATTTACCCACATCTTTTGTCAATAAATATAATCTACTCAAAGCAGCAGTGTTGAAATCTCTTTCTCACCTTCCTGCCACCCCCAACACTTCTGACACGTTGAATCCCTCTGCTAGTCTTCAGATCTTGTTATTAACTACACCCAAGGCCTCTGTTATTTATAAACACTTCCAAAGTATTGGGGACAAGACACGGACGACGAGAACAGAAGAAGCTTGGGAACACGATTTTGCTACGTGTTGGCCATTATCCATGTGGAATGGTGTGTGGACCAAATTACGTAAAGCCTCTAGAGCAGTGAATATTACCCAAACATTATTCTTTGTCTACAATCGATTGTTACTTACACCAGCTAATCTCTCTAAATGCTTTTCATCAATTCCAGACACATGTTGGTCATGCTCCTCCCCCAATGCTGACCTCTTTCACATGTTATTTAATTGTTCCCAGGTACACCGCTTTTGGAAACGAGTATGGTCTCAAATTAACTTAATTTACGATACCAAGTTTCCTTTCTCTCATATCTTCTTGGGAAGTATTTTGCCCATCTGGGATGATACCCTTCTTAACGTCAGGATTATAGACTTATTGCTTTCGGTTGCCTTTCAACAAATTACTGTCAATTGGAAAGACTCGTCGAAGATTTCTTATAGGGCTTGGTGGTACACTGTTTGCCATAATCACAGATTAGATACTGCTTTTGTATACCCACCCTCCGTGGCAATCAAACGTGCTGATTTATGGTCACCTGTTACACTCTTTATTGATAACAGTGCTAAAAAGTGTCCATTACCACAACCCTCTCAACAGGAGGTTCTTAAACCACCCTAGTCCTCCTAATAGTTCCATAAATTTCTACTATGTACCTAGTTGACATAAGTATTTCATCTCATTTGCATTTTTTCTTTTTTTTGTTTTTGTTTCCCTCTCCCATTATTGGTCTGATTCTTTTGTTTAGTATGTGATGAGCTTGGAATGTTAAGATGTACAATTTTTCTTTTTTATTGCATACTGTGTTTGGTCACTTCAAATTCTTCTCAATAAAATTAATTGAACTTAAAAAAAAAACATTGACTATTCATCAAGGTTTTTCCTTTTGTACTAATACATATTCCTCAATGAAGCTGCAGAGGAAGAGATACGTACGTTTGACCCTACAGTAATTGTTGTAGGTAGGCTTTGTCAAGCAGGTCACTGTGAGAATGCTTTTCTCATTGAAAGTTTGGCAGTTGTGGTATCTTAAGAGCTAGACCACCTTGCCCTGCCTGTGAAGCTCATAATCCCAGATTTGTCCATATCTGCAAGCAATAAGGGAAATGCTACTTCAAACAACCTTTCTGTCAACAATCATATGTATCTGCATAAGAGTGCAAACAAATATAATCTCTTCCTGTGTTTGTACAAATATGGGTCTAATTAAGTGTCTGACCACCTAACTGCTGGGTGATCATAGCTGGCCCACCTTTTTTGTCACAGGCCATCTGGCTAGTGGACGGGCGGCTTTATTTTGCTTTTATAAGACAAACCCTCATAGTTGGCCTTTGTCTTTGGAAACAAAGCACATTGTCCCTCATTCATTGAGAATTACCCCCAGGATTGTGTGGCCAATTTCAGTTTTTTCCTCTCCGTGACTGCCATGGTGAAGCAGGAGGACCATACAGAAAAACAACCGTGATAGAGTGCAGCAAGATAGATGGACCAGGTAAGCCCTGCTGAAATAATTTTCTTCTAAAGTCCAGCATGAAGGGTTCCGTTTGCAGTGGAGAGGGCCGCATGGAGCAGGGAGGGCATCAAGGATGGTAGTCGATGTAGTGCAAAGAGCAGGCCAGGTGTTGTGGGTGGTCATCGCTATAGCGCCAAGATCGTGATGGGCATCGCGGACGGTCATTGCTGGAAATTCGCATTGACTGTTACGTCGGGGTGCAGCTGATATAGCACAAAGTGCAGATCTCATGTTGCCAGTTGTTGCCAATGTTTGCTGTAGTGCAAAGTGACATATTCAACCCAGCTTCGTGTTGGTGGTCGGTGCGAGCGGCAAGATCTTGACTTGAACAGGCCTGTGTGTGGTTGTGAAGAGTCCAAAACCTTCAAGATGTGTCCTTATCTTGAAAGGGGAGGTTAACTGATGCCACACAATGGGTCTAGGACCTAAGGGACACCTCTTGTGGATCAAGAAATCACTCCAGCAGAGGTCAGCAGGGCTTAGGAAGCCCCAGATGTAGATCCTAGCAGTTCCAGGCAACAGGTCAGTTAGGCAGATGCATGGAGGCCTCTGGAGCTTGTTATGTCCCTGTAGCTCAGAACATGAAGTCAGTCAGCTGACTCTAGGAGTTACTTCAGCCTGGGATAAAGGGTGCAGGTGCAGTCTACCTTTTCAACCAGCAGGTCATTCTGGGATGAAGTGTCCAGGTTCAGTCTTCCTTCTCAGCCGGCAGGTCAGCAGAGTAGAAGGGTAGCAGGGCAGCAAAATACCAGTCTTTCTTGTAGCAAAGCAGCACAGCAGTCCTTCTGAGTCTTTCATAGGTCCAGAGGGGGACTGAAGAGTTGGGACTGGGGGTCCACTATTTATCCTTGGTGCCAGCTTTGAAGTAGGGGAAGGTTATAGAGGGTTCCGTCCCATAGGTGCACAGAATGTCCTGCTACCTGCCCTGACCTTAGCCTGTCTGTGCAGACAAAACGACTATTCTGAAACTCTTAATGAATGTGCTGAGTCAGAGCCTGTGTGATGTGCAGGTCAAGTGACAGCTCTGTCCCTTAACGAATCAGAGATGGCCCGCTCAACCAACAGCTATTCCCCTTTTTTCTCACTGTCGGGGAGCAATACACAAAGATCAAGTGGCAGCTACACCTAATCATCTGACCCCGGATACAGACTGCAGGCACCATATGGTTGGGACAAGAAAATGTCAACTTTCTAAAAGTGACATTTTTAGAGTTGCAACTACAATTTTTAGACACCAAACTCGATATTGCGACTCCCATCCAATTGAAATGTATCACTTAATAAATGTGATAAGGGAACCCAATGTAATCCTAAGGGAGAGGTAGGCCTTGCAGTAGTGAAAAACAAATTTAAGAGTTTTTCACTAAAAGGACGTGCAAAACTAAGAAGTACATGTCCAACGTTTTTAAATACACTGCACCCTGCCCTATGGAATGTTTAGGTCCTAACCTAGCGGTGAATTATATACATTAAAAATAAAGCTTTGGTACTGTCAAAAAGGTTTATTTTGCCAGGTCAAAATGGCAGTTAAAAAAAGGCATACACAGGCTCCAAATGCAGGCCTGAGGCATGTTTAAAAGGCTAGTTAACTGGATGGCACAAACAGTGCTGCATGCCTACCATTAGCATTTAAATTAGAGGCCATGAGCACCTGTAGTAGCACTTTACTAGGGACTTAAATATATATTAAATGTGCCAATTGGGTATAAGTCAATGTTGCCATGTTTTAGGGAGAGCGCACAAGCACATTAGCACTGGTTAGCAGTGGTAAACTGTGCAGCATCCTAAGGCCAGCAAAAAAGAAGTCAGCATAAACAGAAGTATTGGAGGCAAAAAGTTGGGGGAAAACCACACCAAGGATGTCAGGTACAAAAGCATGCTGCTGAGAAGCATGTGAAAACTGCACTGGTAATCACAGACCCTGATTTACTAATACCACAAAGCACAGTAATTTCAAAGTGCAGGCTTATCAGGCATTCCAAATCTTTCCATCTAGAATTGACAATCAAATTGAGAGTTAATTTTTGAGCATTGATAAACACACATTTTTCAACCACTCTGGGCCATGTCTCCTTACACACAGTCCACCACTGTTTTCCTTTTGAAATCTGCATGAGGAAAAGAAGCTTGCACTGTGTGGAAAGTTCTAGTGCACAGGCAGTGCACACACCCTGACTTCAGGACAATAATTATAGTAAAAGAGAAAAAGACATGAAAACCATAAGCATTGTCATTAACTTGAAACTCAGTTCAGCCGGAGCATGTGTCTATGTCCAAACCTTAATGTTTCGCAATGAGGTCGAATTTGCTACGAACACTAATGGCCCGGATCGAAAAGATAGTCAGAGATGTGCTCACACAACTTCATTACTAAGTTTGACACACATTTCTTGCTTTTTGGGAATTCAGAAAGAATTCATGTTGTACTCCTGAACAGCTGTGATTCTGTGACTGTACCATCGTATCAGGACCACTCACATGCGTAATGACATGTACGTCATGGAAGTCAATTCACCAAAATGCAGGGGTAGTGAAAGTGACATTTGACCCCAATGACATCACAGGAAGTGATGTCAAATGACTTTTGACCCATATTCACCCTACACATAACTGTCTGTATCATATGTCAGTATTTATCTCTCTCAATTTGTTGTTTCTTTGTCACCCTTCCTGGCTTAGTCCTCTATCTCAACTGTCATTTGTGCTGCTCTCCATATAATAACCCACACCATCCCTTTTCTCACCTGACATTCTCACGTATTCTGTCTATTTTTCACCTCTCTTTCACGTGTCTCCCAACTCCCCCTCCTATGTCTATCTCGTTTTCACCTATCTCTCTGTCTCAATATCACCTCCATATATTACCGGTTCTTGTTTTTTTTTATCCACTCTGCCTTATCACCACTTTCTCTCTCCCTCTGCTTCCTTTTTTAGGTCTCGCCTGAGCCAGCGCTTTAGCGCTGCACTCGCGAGAGCTTTTGTAAAAGGGGGATCTGGAAGTGCAAACTAGTGCTTTTCAGGCCTCCAAATACAGTGCATGTGTGCCGGGCGCACGCACCATTTGGCAGCCTGCCTGATCACTTTTGCGGCCGCTTTGATGTCCTCAATGAGCCGCGCGGCCACTGAGGACATCAAAGTGGCCGTGAAAGTGCTCAGCTTCTCCCTCCTCCCTTTCCGTCACTTGTTGTTGAGAGCCTTGCACTGGAAACAGTTTGATTCTTGCGTCTGTTTATAGCCCCATAACAACGTTCACAAAAAGCTGTCCCGGGTTCTGTGTGTGGGAACCTTTCAGGATCCCTTGTACCCACGTGCAGAAACAATGCCTGCACCAGTGGATATAAAAACAACATGCATTTCTGAAACTCGAGTCACTGGCCTGACTTATTTGTACAAATCCTTTAAATAAAAAAACCGTCACGTGTAAACCCATATGGCCTAATTCAGGCTTGTAAAGCATTCATACCTTATTGCTACCAGGGAGAAAACAGGCAGGAAGTAAATATACGACAAGTCAGTGACAATAAAATGTTGAACAACGTCCATGCCTTACTGGTGAGAACACAATCTTAGCCGATGCATTAATTATTGCCAGAAACGTATGGAATTTACAGGAGTCTCTTTTTTATTCAGATGTTTTGAATCAAGTAAAACAAACGATGTATATTTTAGTAGACACTGAAAATTGGCATCCATCTCTCTGCTCAGGTCAAGCTGTGCACCCCCTTGAGCACTGCCTACTACAAGGTGCGCAGTCCTTACGGGCCCCAAACCCTTTAACTATGAATATTTACTCATATATCGATTTTTAGATAAAAATGCAGTATTCAAACACTAAGGAGCGCAGAAATGAATAAGGTATATTTCCCTTTCATCCGATGCTGTCCATTCAGGAAAAAAATTATGTGTATTGGGGAGGCTTTTGTTTCTGCAAACATCATACAGTAACATTTCACCAAAACGAATTGCTACAATTCTTTGGTGTGCCTGCAGGCTCACAGCAGTTGTGTGTCGGTTTTTTAAAGAAATAAATTAATTCTATCGTACAAAATAATAAAATTCATATGCAAGACATCAACAATGACAGGACTACAGCAGTCACTTGCACATACATTCCTACAAGTCTCGGGGGAGGGTCTCTTTCTGTTGAGGCCCCGGTGTCCCTGGGGGTGCATTAGGAGTCCTTAGCATGAGTGCAGGACGTGTCTGCTGAACAAGCAGCATGCATACAAGATGTGCTTCCCAAACCACAAATAAATTGACTGAGAGTTATCTCCCACCCACCCCCTCTTTCTGGCTCCCCCCTTCTCTTTCAAAGTGCTAACAGCACTCAGCAGATCATTACTGTGCAAGTTCCGGGCTCTGCAGGAGGCACAGTGATTAGAGCTGCCTTAAAAGTTTCCAGAGGCGTCAGTAGCAGACATGCTGGCTGAGACCCTCTTGGTTACTCTGCAAGTATGTTTCATTTTTGCAACAGTCCTTCCGCCAGCCTGTTAATTTGTAAATGCATGAAGACAAGGGGGGGAGGTAAGATTCTTCTTGTTTCTAATGCTAAGGCCGGCTCTACCCCTCCCTCTCCTCCAATGTCCGGCCCATGGCTTACAAGAGAAACAGAAAGAATCTTACCTTCCACATGTCTTCATGCATTTACAAATTAACAGGCTGACGGAAGAAATGTTTCAAAAATGAAACAGGCTCGCTGAGTAACCAAGAGGGTCTCAGCCAGCAGGTCTGCTTCTGACACCTCTGGAAAAGATTAACAGGACGGGGCTGCTTTCAGCTGCATGATATCTCCCAGAACAAGCATTTGCAATGCATTCGGTCTCGCATTTACGCGAGTTTGAGCTATTGACATTGCAAATAACAATACCTAATGGCATTGTCATTTACAATGCCAATAGCTTTAACTCGTGTAACTGCGAGCCCTATTTCATTGCAAATGCTTGTTCCTCTCAGCTGTCTTTTTATCATTTTTGTCACACCTATCTCTCCCTCTCTTTTTATCTCCTCAAACTTTTTATTTATCTGTATAAACATCTCTCATACAGTCATCCCCTCTCACTGGTCCTCGCCTCTCTCTACCTCTCGCTGTCTCTTTCTCAACTGTCGGTGTGCCAATCACTCTCACTTGTTTCACTATCTTTCACACCATTTTCTATCTCCCATACATGTCACCTCTGTCTTTCATTCCCATCTCTGTCTCACTTCCACAACGGTGCACACATGCACACACACAGACACACACACGCACGCACACGCACACACACACACACGTCATTGTCTTCCTGCTCTTCCTTTCATTATTTGTCCCTCCTAGCCTTGCTCCTCCACCACCCCCCTCTCTCTCTTATTCTCCTGTATTTTGTGTTACTTTCACATTCTCAGGGGCTGCAGGAGACACCAAGGTGCACCATGTAGCTGAGGGACATTGAAATTAAACAAGGATTATTGGAGCCTTGTTTAACTTCTGTTTCTGACACTGCCCATACCACCTCTGAGGACAGGCAGGGGTGTATCTTCTGGAAGGGGGGGGGGTGTTTAGGGTGTTACACCCCCCGTAATAAATGTATTTTCAGATGGATAGTTGGATGCAGGTGCTTTTAGTCTGGTATGGTGAGGTGTCAGTCGGATTTCACCTGGGATTTACATGTATACACTGACAAACCCACACACACTCGCTCTCCAATCTCTGTTTTGTAAGCCCTAACAAATGTTGATTAATTTGCAAAATATTGTGTTTCTCTCACTTAGTACTCCAACAATCTGTATTCCTCTCCCTTTTCCCTGCCCCTTAAGCCCCTCTCATGCCCCCTGCTTGTCGCAAGATGTATTTTAAAATTATATGCCAGCGTGATTGTCGGGAAATCTAAAGCTCATAATCCCCCATTCTTACTGACCAAGCTATGCCCCTGAGGACAGGGGTCACTAGGAGAGTGCCAGGGTTTGCAGCTGTGACCTCTGGCGACCCCTGAATGACGTCCATGATGTACGCATTAACTATGCAGAAATGAAACAGGTGTACACTTCTGAATAGACTAATGTAATGCATAAATGCATTTGCTCTTAGTAATGTTTTTTTAATCCAAAACAAAATATCTTTGACCATACATGAACCCATTCCTGAGCACACCTACCAATTTTGGGGCGTACAAATAGATGTTCTCCGGCCCTTAACACCAGTGGCATGACTAAACTTGAGGAGGCCCCCCTGCAAAGTACCTGGAAGGGGGGCCCACCCCCAGACCAAGTCATTAGCTCTCAGGCCAGCCCGCCATCTTTGCACAGTACTGGATGGGGCCCCTTTGGACTTGGGGAGCCCCCCCACTGCAGGGGTTGTGGGGGCTATTGTTACGCCACTGCTTCACAGGGGGAAATATCCTACTGTTTTCGGGTAGGAAACGTTTTGTAAATATCCACATTGTGGCCCCCAGGGGAAGTAAGGTCGGCAGACCAGTCTTCCCCTGGGGTGTTCGTGCGAGATTAGGACAGGGTGTTAGGTAGCAGTTAAGGGTGGACTTTAGGGTTGGTGTTTAGGCTAGGATTTATAGGAGAAGGAGAGGAAGTTCATCCTCTTCCTGCCCCCAGCGCCATTAGGGAAGGGTCAAAAGTTGGAATAGGGAGGCTAGCGTAGGGATCTCTACGCCCAATCAGTCAATTGGATTGGGGCTTATCGTGCAGCCGGTCGACCTGTTTTGCGCATGTGTTTGGCAAATTTATTAAGTGCCCCCATGGAATTTTGCTCCCTTGTAGCGGCCGGAGCCAGGACCTAATGGCGGTGCACTACTGGTGCGTGCGACTATGGCTGAACCGGATGTGGTGGCGGTCCGTGCCGCGTTACAGCTCCTGGGCCGGGCCGGTAGAGCGGATCTCCTGCGGCCCAGGGTTTTCGACCAGGCATGGGTCGGGATGACCCACACGCCTCGGTCCGCATCAGCAGGGGTTGCGGCGGCGACATGCCAAGAAGAGCCACCACTGCCGATGAGAGGTATGTCTGGGCGGGGCCGGGGTTTATTGTTAGCAGAGCCCGGGAAGCGCGGGGGATGGCGTAAGAGCCTCCCCGCGCGTATTGTGCATGCAGGCGCTGCCTCTGTCATGACGGCAGAGGGGGAGGGGGAGCGGGGATGTTGTGATTGGCCAGTGCGCGACATGGGAGGAGGCCTCAGGGAGAGCCCCGTGTGTCCCTGAAGGCAGAGAATTCTGGGAAATTGCTTGTGGAGGCACCTGGGGGAGGACAGTGATGAGGGGGGGAGGAGGAGGGCGATTGGGGGTACCTGTTGACGACGATTTTGCCCTCGTTTTATCTGGCAGCGAGTCCCAGGGAAGTGAGGAGGGGGCTGGGGAGATTTGCCGGTGGACTTATCTTACAGGCCTGGGGGGGACTGAATACAAAAGGGGGTAGGGGGCAGGGGCCATCCCAGAAAATTAACACACAACATCGCCCGGTGGAGCCCCCAGGGGGGCAGTGCCCCCGGCTCTTCTCAGGCCCGGGGGCCAGGCATGAGTGATCAAGGCCTTGCGCCCACAGTGGCCAGGTGGGCAAGCATGTCCCTGAAGGAAAGGATTAGGGATCAGAGGTGCATTATACAGGAGACTGAATTTAAGTGGTAGGCTTTGTGTGCGGCCAGGGATGCAGGTTCCGGGGGTGTGCAAGTGGGGGACGGGCCCCCTGCACACAGGTTCGAGAGAGAGCAGGGCCTAGCCCGGGGGCCTCAGGGCCCGAGGCAGGTGGGTTTGGGTGGACGAGGTAAGGCCCACGTCGTTAGGAGTAGGGATGACCGTGACGGCACAGAGAACTGGTGGTGCTGGGGCCCCTCAGGCTTAGGCGGTCTGGGGGGGCTCAAGCCAGCAGTGGAAGCTGGCAGAGGCATGGGTGGGTCAGCAGGGTGCAAGACGGCCCCTAGACGCTGGGCAGATGCAGCAGGGAGGTCCGTGGCAGCCTGCCCTCCAACGAGGGAGCAGGCATTAGCGGCGCCGGAATGTGTGGTTGTGCCTGGTGTGAAAGGGAAAGGTCTGAAAAGGGCGGTGCACGAGGTGTTGGGGGGTGCCTGTGGATGGTGAGCATGAGGAACAGCTGGATTATGATGAAGAAAGTGATGAGTTGGAAGAAGGTGAAGTGAGGGAATGTGTGGATTGGGGGAGGGCCAAGGTGGCGACAGGAAAGCTTGGTGTTTTGCAGGTGCCACAGGCCAGCACCAGCAAGCACAGGAAGACGAGTCAGAAGACGGCTGACGCCAGAGGAAAGGACCGTGAGGCGCCCACAAATTTATCAGGTGAGGGTGCTTGGTGGGCAGCTTGGGAAGATGCTCCCAAGGTGGGGTGGAAGAAGGCCTGCCGGTCGGTGGGTGTGGGGGAGGGGTCTGTAAGGGACTCGGGAGTGCCCGCAAATTTGTCAGAGGAGCCTGTTGGGGGTAAGCAATTGGTGGGAGCGGACGTTCAGACAGACAAGGCGGGTGAGCCTTGGGGGGAAGTTGATCAGGAGCTCTGGATGCAATGGATGTCCTCAACTCAATCATTGGCATCCACACACATGGCCAGTGGCTTTCCAGTCACGTACCGGCCTTTTCAGCCATGTCCCGCCCAGACTGGGGCGGGAGGGCAGTGCTCTTACACTGGGACAGGAGGACAGAGCACCTACACTAGGTCAGCAGGCCAGTTTCCCAAGCCCAGGGGGGTTAGTACAGGGGCCTGCTGGAACTTCAACAAGGGGTTCTGCACGCGGCACCCATGAAAATTTAAGCATGAGTGCTCCAAGTGTGGTGGGCGCCACCCTCTCACGAAATGTTTCACATTGGCCACGCCCTCAGAGCAATGGCAAGTTACCAAAGGGTGGGGACAAGCTGGGCCTCAGGGCTCCTATGCCAGTTAAGGTTGAGGCCATGGGTCCGTGGCTCTCACGATATCCTGACAGAGAGGCCGTGCTGCGGATCCATTGGGATTTTACTGATGGTTTTCGGGTAGGTTACCAGGGCCCCAGGGAGCAGTGATGGGCGGAGAATTTCAGGTCTGAGAAGTAATTGCCGAGTGTGGTTGCAGCTAAAGAGGTGGCAGAAGGCAGGATAGTTGGCCCTTTTGATCATTGGCCTGTTCCTGACCTGATCATATCACCCTTGGGAGTGCTGCCCAAGAAGGAGCCAGGGGAGTTTAGGTTGATCCATCATATGTCCTGGCAGGAGGGGAGGTCTGTGAATGATTTAATTGCCGAGGAGGATTCCAGGGTGTTATATGCTTCTGTCGACGATGCGATCGCGTTGGTGCGGGGGTGTGGGCAGGGCGCAGAATTGGAAAGTGTGACATAAAGTCCGCTTTTCGCCTCCTTCCCATACACCCTGCGGATTTTCCTTTGCTGGGGATGCAGTTTGAGGGTGCCATCTTTGTTGAGAGGGTTTTGCCCATGGGTTGTGCGATTTCCTGTGCGTTGTTTGAGGCGTTCAGCTCTTTCTTGCAGTGGGCATTTACAGACAGGAGTGGTCATCGTGCGGTGTCCCATTATTTGGGCGATTTTCTGTTTGTCGGGAGAGCTCGGTCTGGTGAGTGCGACAAGGTACTTGGTCAGTTTCAAGTCCTGGAGCAAGAATTCGGGTTCCTGAAAAAACAGCTGGGCCCAGCAGCAGCTTGACATTCCTGGGCATTGAGTTGGACTTGGTCGCTTGGGTGGCTAGGTTACCTGAACAGAAGTTGTCGGACATGCAGGCTCGGTGCAGCACCTCCTGGGGTTTCTGAACTTTGCGTGCAGGGTGGTGAGTGCCGGGAGAAACTTTTGCAGACGCCTCGGCATGGCTGTGTCGGGTGCAGTGCTGCCACATCACAGAATCAGGATATCGATGGGGGTCAGGGCAGACATTCGGGTGTGGCAGAGTTTTTTGTCTGACTTCAACGGGGTGTCTCTGGATTTTGTAGATGACAAGATGGTTTATCAGGTGCAACTTTTTTTTGACGCTGCAGGGGCCTCCGGGTTCGGGGTCTTCTGGGATGGGAGCTAGTGCACAGAAAAGTGGCCGGGTCACTGGTTGAAGCAGGGCAGGAGTATTCCTTTCCTAGAATTCTTCCCACTGCTGGTGGCGCTTGAGGTGTGGGGCGCGGAGTTTCAAAACAGGTCCGTACTTTTTCATGTGGTCAATATGACAGTAGTGGAATTGGCGAATAAGCAGAAAGCAAGAGACATGCGTGTGCTGCGCTTGTTGTGAAGCTTTATGCTGCAATGTTTACGTTTAAATGTGCTGTTTTGCGCGCAACATGTCCCAGGAGCAAGCAATGACATTACGGATGCATTGTCTCCTTCGCAGTGGCAGCGTTTCACACGACTGGTGCCGGGAACGGAAGCTTACAAGACCAAGGTGCTGGACGATATCTGGGCCTGGGGGGAGTGAGAGTAGTGGGCCTGGTTGAGAAATCCATAGCTGACTCTACGAGGCACTCTTACAGGTTGGCGTGGTCTGAAATTGGTGCATTCCTGGGATGGACCAGGGAGACGTGGCGCAAGCCGAGACAAAGATGTGAACAGGGCGTTATTCACTATGTTTGGATTGTATTGATAAGGGGTTGTCTCAGACTACAATTGCAGGAAAATTGGCAGGGATTTCTTTTTACAGCACGTTGTACTTGGGTTTTGACCCAGCGAAAAGTGAGTTGTTGAGCAGGATGTGTTGTTGCCCTGGCTGACGAAAAAGGTGGCTCCGAGAAACTGCCCGGACATGTTGGTCATACATCTGGGAGAGAATGACTTGATGAAGCAATCCGGCGTGTCCTTGCTACATTTGATGCAACGGGATCTGGAGGCCATGATGAGCAATCTTGCAGGCGCATGTATTGTTTGGACTGAGTTTGTGTCGAGAAGAATTTGGAGGGGGGCTCTGAAGCCTGCTGCAATTGAGAAGGCACGGCAAAAATTGAATCGCACAATGAGAGTTTTTTGTGGGAACCACGGTATCAAAGTTATTTCTCATGTGGGTTTGCAGCTTGAGGAGCCATTGCTTTTTCGGGATGATGAAGTGCACCTTTCGCACATGGGTAATGCGTACTACATGATGGAGATGAGGGTTGTCATCAGTAAGTTGTGGAACAAGTCCATTTGGTGCCGTCGGGTGTGAGGGCGAAAGGTGCTCTTGAGCAGGGGGGGCAGGTAACCGCCCTTCGGGGGTTTCCTGGTTGGCAGTATTTTGGAGGGGTGGGGAGTCTATGACGGGCATTCCCACCCCTCCGAGAAGGGGGATACAGGTGCATGATGGGGGTGCGGCATTCAAGAGTGCGATGGCTGGAGATGCTGGAGGAGGTTGAAAGTTAAGTGAGGAAGTGAATGGAATAAGGGAAGAGGTCGCTGAGTGAATCGGAAGAGAGTAACTGGAGTGTGGGAATGGATGATGGATGAAAGACCTGAGGTTGGGGGGATTGTTATGTGTTTATGATGTGTTTGGTTAAATAATGTTGTCAACCTTGTCCTAATAAATGGCCTTTTACGCTAACATACAGCGTGGAGTGGTTATTGCGCGAACGTTTGTGTTTGGGGATATTCATCACAGCGCGTAACGCAGGACCCCCAACTCTTCAGGGGCCTCCAACCCTTCAAGAGCACGTGGAATTCAGCAGAAGGCTAAAGAATATCCATGAGATACGAGACACTCAGAGGCCCCTCGTCACAATCTGCATTGGTTTGGGTGGGGCATCATTTAGCATTATGCCACATGTTCATCATCAACCTTTGCCGTGTCCTCAACCTATAGCATCTAGAACCCATCCATATGAGAAGTTTCACTCAAACTTATAATGACACCTCAATTGCCAACTTTTACAAGTGAATAAATCCACAGAAGAGGCAAAATCATGTTTTGTAAATAGTAAAGTACATTAAATGGCGATATTTGCACACCTACTAAACTCGTAATTAACTTTTAGGTGCTCAATAAGCATTGCGACTCGGAGCCTATATTTATTACTATGAATAACTACTCGGATTTAGGGTGGCCATCTGACTATTATAACATGCAGAAATCTTACAAATAATGACAAGTAAATTGACAGTGGCTAAGACGCATACTTCAGTCCTCAATACAATAAACCTGAAAAACAGATTCCGACAAGTCACAATCTGCCGTCCCTTTTTACTGAAATATGTATTCCAAGTGGCAAAAGCAATTCAAATGAAAGGAATGCCGAAAACAGAAATCACTAAAATGAGAACAATGTATTTCAATTAGGCAGAAATAATAAAAATTAAAATGCGCTACCAACACATGTAAAACTAACAGTTTTCATTTACGCAGAGCGTTTCATGCATCAACATAAGGAAAATATGGACTTTTTTGCGGGGGGATTAATAAAAGCGAACAGCAAGTGGTTCCTCATCAAATGAGTCCTCTGGGAACTCTGGCAGAGGAGGGAAAGGCAGTGGTGATATAGAATGCATGTCACTTCAAGGGAAGAAAACATCATCTGTGCGAGCTGCTGGAATGGAGGATGCTGCAAATGCACTGGCAAGCCTGGGGAAAGGAGATAAACTGGCTTCTGAGAGAAAAAAAACGAGAAAATATGACCAGCCACAGTAAATAATGCAAAACCTGTTACAGTTACTTTCACATTTCATGAGAATCAAAATCCGGTGACAAGCATATGCAATTCACAAAACACAGCAAGATTCAACTTTAAAGAGCAGTAATAGAATGGTCGTTAACAATGGGCACGGATGACACGGCTACTGTAATCCTTAAGAAGCTTTTAAGGCCGACTGCATCACCCAAACATGTGCTTTGTCACATTCTTTCATGATCTTTTAACTCGATATACTAAACCAACACCCTCTGGTGCTTTTAAAGGCAAAAATATTTTGAGTTATTGTGATCCTACACTTAATGATAATTAGCACATTAGATTGTTCTCTTGTCTTTTGCACTTTAATTCTGCAATTTTCCATTACTTCACATGTCAGGGGCGGTATTATAGAAATGCCCCGGGGGCGCAAAAGGCATTTGCTCCTGCCTTGCGCATCCCGGGGGGGTCACTTTGGTATTACAGAAGGGTTCGCAGACACTTGTGCGTCCCCTTCTGTAATACTGAAAGCGCTGGCACACATGTAACGTCAGCCCTTCTCAAGAGGGCCTACTGTCATTTGCACAGTGGTGTGGCTCCGTGCAAATGAGGGAATCTCGTTGCCTTTTCACAGACTCAATATTACAGATGCAGGTGCAGAGGCAAAGAAGTTCTCAGGAGGCGCACTGACTATGCACCACTAAAAAGGTGCGCCCCCTGATTGCAGCCCTCTGGCAGGGGGATAGGAGGTCCCATGGACCCCCCAGACATCCCCTTGCAGGTGGGTGCAGTCACTCACTGCATCTGCCTGCAAGGGGATCTCTAATCAGCTTTACAAGTGCAGGGGGGTTGCTGCCTGCACTGTGTAAAGCAGCTGCTTCATCTTTCACCTAAATGAGCTGCGGTTCAGTGCAGCCTGAGTTTGCGGCTGCCCTGGGGGAAGTGCATTCATTATAATGTGGTGCATTATCCTGGTTAGCACTGGGCGCACCTTTGGAAAGGTGCACCAAGTCTAACCAAGAAAATGCAGCACATACATACGGCCCCTTGAGTGACTCACAACATAAGATTTAACCCAGAGTGGAGCAGGACGAGGAAAACATGGTGGAAGCTAGCTGAACAGCCGCTTACTCCCCTGAGGTACCCGCGTCCCGCGCTTAATGAGACGCGTCTTATCTGTGTCGGAGCCGTTCTGAGTGATTTGCCTTCTTTCCTGCTTGGCTCTGCTGCGTTTCTTTTCGTTTTCAAGGTGCATGTGTTGTGAAGCCTCGGCGCCCGCGGTTTCTCCTCACTCGTCTCGGTGGGTGGCGGCCAGCCTGGAGCTGAGGAGGGGCCGCAGAGCAGCGGCTTGCGGGCATTTCCGTGTCAGCACAGGCAGCGGCAGCACTGGTCGAGTTTTCGCTGCCCTGGAGTGGGCTGACACTGGAGGGGAGCTTTATAAGGAGCCGAATCCAGGCGGTGGCTTTCCTTTGCGGTCTCCCTTGCATTTACGGCAGCAGGAGCAGGTACAGGGGGTCCATGCGAAGTGGTTGAGTTTATTGCTTCAGGTGACACCAAGCACAGTGCTTCCAAAGTGTTAAGGAAGGGCAAGAGGTGCAGAGGGGCCACTCAGGGGCCAGTAAAATCAAAATTAAATGGTAAAAATACTAAACAGCCCCTGAGGAGAAATCTGGCAGTGGAAAGAATCAGGGAAAATGTAGTGCCACTAGTGTAGACACAGACAGCAGCTGCTCTTCCTTCCAGAGGTGTGAGGTCAAAGGTAGGAGCATCAAGGCAGGGAGCGCAAAAGGTAAACCTCTGGATCTCAAAGTTAGGATTACCCCATCAATGAGGTCATATTTCAAAGTACAACACCTGTACTAGACATTGTGAAGCAGGGGAGGCCCTTAGAAGGTACTCAGTAGGTCTGCCTGTATCAAGTTCCATCATGGAGGGGATGGAGGCCTCCGGAGGGCCCCTGCCTATAGTATCAACTCCAACTCTAACTTCTCAAAGTAGCTTAAAAGAAGCTCCGAATAAAGGACAAGATACGGAAGGGCAGAGGGTCTTGGCATCTCTAGGGGTGGAAGTCACGCGTGACACTGAGGTGGATAAAGGCTCCAAGGATCACGAAATAAGGGGGCCTTCAGTAGCTTCTCTGGAGGCTCTCTTTTCCACCCTCTCGGAGGACATCAAAAGGGGATTCTCATTATCTGAAGCCAATCAAGGAGAGATTCAGAACTTTTGTGAGACATTGGAGAAGAAAATTGACCTCCTAAATACTAGAATAAAAACCTTGGAGAACACAGTGGGAGAATTGAAGGATGACCTTGGAGCAGCCAAAGCTGATATACTGATTCTCAAGAAGGAGGAGTTGGCTCTTCGAGATAGGCTTGAGATGTTGGAGAACAACTCTCGAAGACGCAAGATGCGTATTTTGAATGTCGCGAAGGGTAGGGAGGGGGACGATCTCACATCTTATATGATTTCACTTTTGAAAGAATCTTTGCAGATCGAGGTGTCAGAAGAAAACTTGAGGAAAGACATCCAGAGGGTTCATAGAGACCCTTTTTATAAGGAACCCCAACAGAACAAAGCCCAGGAAAATTCTTATTTACTTCCATACCTACTCCTTGTAAGAAGAAATCCTCAATATGGCTTTACAGGGGAAATCATTAAAAGCCAGAGACTTTTTATTTGAAATACGCTCAGATCTGGACCGAGTCACCCTTAACAGGCAGTGGGAGTTGGGCAGGAAGGTGGATGATTTCAAAAAGCTCGGTGCTGCGGTGCTCAACTTAAATTCCCAGCAACATTGAAAGTTAAGCATAATAATAAAATGCATAATGTAAGATCGGTACAAGCAGCAGACAATTTACTAGAAAGTCTGGGGAAGGGCGAAATATAGCAGGCAGGCCTATCCCTGGGGGTGTGGCACCCATCCATGGTATCTTCTTATAAAGAGCAATATGGCAGACTTCGCTAGTAGGACTTCTAAATATATATTCCTATCTACCTTTCTGTTTTTTGGTTTCTAAAATAGCACTAGAGAGGTAATTACAAAGTCATCACACCGGGGTCTACTTTGGGACACTTAGTTAATGGAAGTTTAGGCTCGGGCTCTAGCTTCTCCTCTACTTCTTTTTTTGTTCTTCTTTTCTTGATTACAAGGGACGTGGCGGGGAGCCATGAGGTGCAGAAACTGGACTCTATCTGTACAAGTAAATGGGGGGGTACTCCTGGGAGGGGTCCGGCGGGAGGGGGCGTTAGGTACATGGGGTGGGGAGCATAGGGGTAAAAAGCAAAAGAAAATCCTCATTCACCTTAATGTTTATTTGGATTGCTCTAGTTGTGTTGCGATTGGTGTGGTGTTGGCTCTTTTTGCGACCTGGTGGACTCATGATTTTCGCGTCTACTTCTAAACCCTCATGAAAATGATTCAGCTTTTGTCCTGGAATGTTAATGGCCTGCGTGTGAAAACCAGAAGGGTAAAAATTCTGCAATATTTAAAAGATTCTCCCACGCAGGTCATTATCCTTCAGGAAACTCATCTTTTGAAGGAAGAGATCTCTGAGGTATTTAAAAATCTAAAATGGGTAGCTTATTTGATCTGCTCCAATCAGAGTGCCAATATAAGGGGCGTTGCTATATTAATTAAGAAGCAAGCAAAAGCCCACATTTTAGATTCTCTGGTTGACCCATGTGGCAGGTGGGTCATTGTGAAGGTTATTATCTCAGGTCATCCACTTACCTTGGTGGGCTATTACAGCCCAAACCAAGACGACCCCTCCTCTCATAATTTTTTTTTTTAATTCTCCTGGATTACCCAGACCCGGTGATCATGGCTGGGTATTTTAACATAGTCTTGAACCCAAAATTGGATAAATCGACAGGAAGTAGACCTAAGGTGCCCTCTAGATCTCGGATGTACCTCCAATCTATAATGGCACAGACTGGACTCTGACGTTTGGAGAGACAAATTGAGTTCTCAGCTGGGAGTTTCATACTAGAATAGTAAATATGGCCACAAGTCGAGAATCGACTGCATCATGGTTAATCACAGCTCGAGAGGTAAGATTAAGGACATTGGTTATTTAACTCCCCATCTGTCAAATCATTCACGGGTCTGGTTGGATCTTATCTTGGCAGATAGTCAGCATCCTAGTGTCTGGAAGTTCGATCGAACTCTACTTCTCGATGGTGAGGAGATGAAATATTTATCTCAGGAGGCTGAGGGGTTTTTGGGTATCAACGTAGGCTCGGCTGCAACTTCGGTGGTTTGGGATTCCCTAAAGGTCTTTTTAAGGGGCATGATCATGAGTCGGGTTTGTTTTAGGAACAGACAATATAGAGAAGAGGTGGCTCACATGGAGGCAGAGTTGAAGGTAGTAGAGTTGGGCCTAAATAAGGAGACTGACTCTGAGAAACTGCAGGAAAATGTGGTTAAATTAAGAAGTTAGATAGCATCCTTCAGTCTAGGGTTGCACGTAGAGGGGAGGCCAGTAAGCTTTCCCATTTTGAGTATGGAGAAGGTGCAGGCACGCTCCTGGCATGGAAGGCTAAGTCTGACAGGTTGCGCAATCTGATCAAACAAATTGCCAACATGGGTGGGACTACTGCTCTGTCCACAGACGAGGAGATAGGGGGCTCTCTTTTTGATTTCTTTCAGGATCGGTACCAAGAAGATAATGTGGTGGACAAAACTGTGGCCATGGAGTGGCTACATGGGAGCACGCTTGCCCTCCTAAATTTAACTCAGCAAGAAGATTTAGAGCGGGACATCTCTCATGAAGAGGTGAGAAAGGTCATTCTTGCCTGTAAAAGTGGTAAAGCTGCTGGCCCAAATGGGCTGCTAATAGAACTTTATAGATCCTTGGGAGAGGTGGTAATTTCCATCTTGGCACAGCTCTTTAATGAGATCTTATCCGAAGGTGTGAGGCTTCCAGGCTCATGGGGAGAGGCTACCATCACCTTGATCCTGAAACCGGGGAGAAACCCAGCCTGTTATGGGTCTTTTAGGCTTATCTTGCTGCTGAATGCAGATTATAAAATCTTTGCCAGGATTCTGGCGGGCAGGTTGGGCTCGGTCGCTGGTGATATGCTTCACACCGATCAAACGGGTTTTGTTAAACGTAGGAACATATCTGACCTTACTTATGATCTTATTGGTGCAATAGACCTGGCCACAGCTTACTTACTTCCCCTTGCTGCAATAACATGAGATGCCTTCGACAGGGTCAATTGCGTCTACCTATCTGTAGTTATGGAGAAATGTAATCTGGGGGCCAAGTTTTGCCGTGCTATTCAGCTGATTTACCAAGATCCGTCAGCTAGACTTCTTGTTAACCGTAATTTGACAAGACCTTTTAAGATCACCGGGGGTACTAGGCAGGGCTGCCCTTTATCTCCCCTCCTCTTTGACCTATATATTGAGCCTTTTGCTCAGCGGTTAAAAGAGGAGGCTAGTATTTTACCATTTAAGCATGAGGTTTGGGAGAGAAAGGTGGCCCTGTACGCCAATGATGTATGTTGTAGAAAATCAGTGCAAGTGGATGGCATCTCTGCATGCACCATCAAGAGGCTTCATAAAGTAGCGAAATGTATGTGCTGGGGAAAACCTTCATGAATCGGGCCCATATTGCTCCCCCACAAAATCAGAATAGCCCCGGGGAGGTGGCGGTCTCTATAATTTCAGCAGGATTCGCGACCCCAACACGAATTCCGACGAAATTATTTTAAAAAATGCTTTTTGTGGCCGGCCCTGGGGGTCCTTGTGGGACCCCCTGAGCAGGCCTAGGGGGTCAGGGTGTTTCTATCCTGCCCCCTTTTCTTGTTTTTTGTCTTTGTTTTACTGTTTTCTTGTGATTCGGTTCTACCAAGTCACAAGATGGCTGCCAACACTTCCTGGTTTGGAGTGTTGGCAGCCAATCACAGTGAAACTTGTGCTCGGGAGGCTTTGCGAACCCCCTGCTGCCCTTAACTTTTTTTTTTCCAAACTTCTCAGGAACTACTGAACAGATTTACACCATTTAACAAAAAAAAGAACTCTTTCTGAACCAAGACCTACCTCTTTGCCAAATTTGGTGTAATTCTATTCAGCAGTTTCCGGCTGCAGCTTTGTCAAAAGTTTCCTAAGGAAAATAACACGGGGAAAACGCGTTTTGGGATCCCCCTTTTTTCTCTGTCCCCGCTTGACGAATCACCCCGAAACTTTCAAAACAAGAGCTGACCGGAGCAGGGCAATAGTTTTGAAAATTT
This sequence comes from Triturus cristatus, assembly GCF_964204655.1. Lineage (NCBI taxonomy): Eukaryota > Metazoa > Chordata > Amphibia > Caudata > Salamandridae > Triturus > Triturus cristatus. The sequence continues at coordinate 639,537,465 of NC_140585.1, forward strand.
TGCGAAGGGTTGTCAACCGGCGCCATATATATATATAGTTAAAAAAGTTAAAAGTTACAGAGACTTTATAGTTAGGATGACATTTCAAAATTCAGCAGTTAATGTTAGCTGAGCTAACTATAGCTCACACCTCCGCAATGTACTGCTTATGACCTGACACGTTACAAAACTCATGACATGGCATGTGACATCACTGATGACATCTCAAATTACATCACTGATGACGTCATCCAGTGATTCTGGGGGTTTTCTAAAAGTAACTGAGATTTAAACATATATACTAAGGTAAGTGGCTGTGTGTGTTCTTATATCGGTGAGTGACTTCATATGCAAGTGGTGTTTAGAAGAGTGAGTGGATATGTGAGAGAGTGTATAAGTGAGTTTTTATATGGGTGAGTGATTGTATGTGTCAGTGGCTGTCAATGGCGAATGAGAGGGTGCATGAGTAGCTGAATGGGTGACTGAGCAGGTACATAAGTGTTTGTATATGTCACTAGCAGGGTATATGAGTGACTGTATGGGTGCATGAATGGGTGTGCATGTGGCTCTAGTGTGTGGATGGCTGTATGGGTGGGTGAATAGGTGTGTGACAGACTGTATGGGTGAATAAGTGAGTGTGAGGGGTTGTATGGGAGAGTATGTTATTGTCTCAGTCAATGTATAGATGAGTGAGTACATGTGTTAGTATATTTATGAGTAACTGAGTGGATGTGTGAGTAACTCTATGGTTAAGTGAGTGGATGTGTGAGTGACTGTATGGGTGAGTGAGTAGGTATGTTCAGTATGAGAATGGCTATATGGGTTGTGAGTGGGAGTGTAAGTGTCTGTATGTCTGTATGAGTAGATGTGTGAGTAGCTGTATTGGTAAGTGAGTAGATGCATGAGTAACTGTATAGGTAAATCAGTGGTTGTATCATTGGCTGAATGGGTGAGCTGAATTGTGAGTGGCTCTATAGATCAATAAGTAGGTGTGTCATTGTTTATATGGATTTCTGAATGAGAATGTCAGTGGTTGTGTGGGAGTGAGTGTATGAGATGATATATCAGGGTGTAACTGGGTGTGTGACTGGTTCTGTGGATGATGTCCTCAGTGATGTCATTTGAGATGTCATCAATGATGTCATCAGTGATGTAATTTCAGATGTTATGAGTGATGTCATGAGTGATGTCACTGACCATGTCATGAGTGATGTAATATGGGAGGTCATAAGCAGTGCCTTGAGGAGGTGTAAGTTATAGTTAGCTTAGCTAACTATAATTGCTGAATTTATCTGGTTTTGCATGAGTAAAATGATAACGTAACTATACCGTCCCAGTAACCTTAGTTTTTTTTCAAGGAATTTCTTTTGTTTTTTTTCATTGTATTTCCTAACTATAATGTCCCTGTAACTTTTTTTTGTTCAGTGAATTTCTAAGGTTTTTAAAATTCTATTTCCTAACTATATTACCTCTGTAACCTTTGCTTTTTTGGTTGGTTTTAAGCTTTTTAAAATTCTATTTACATGCATAATATTCCTGTAATTCTTAGGGGTTTCTTTGAGTAAATTGTAACCTATTGAGATTTAATTTCTGTGAAATTAGTATTGTATCTGAATGAATCTCGCCTGTGTATTTATTGAAGAACAGCTCACTGTTTTTGAACAACACCTCCATCCAACTGGAGTTCTTTCTAATTGCTAATTACTAAGTGTTACCCAATATACCCTTAATGTATCTCCTAGACTACAATAGTAGTCCAACACTAAGGAAATGTGTTGAATGGCCTTGTATGTCTGTAAATGTGCCACTGTTATTGTTGCTAGACCGTCTTCAACAGATAAGTGTTCAAAGTCGTGCTGGAATCAAAACACACTTGTTGATTTCTACTTTTTAGAAGTAAGTGCTTGTTTGTGTGGTGCAGATTGGACTGTATTGACATGTATGAAGAACCCCTATCCAAATTTTTGGTAAAATTTCTAGAGGAGCATTTTTAGTAAGGTATCAATTATTATTTATTCCACTGGATTCATAATTGTGATTTTGTTTTCTAATTTTTTTTATCATCACAAAGGCTTAGCGATCCCGCCGCTGCCACTGCGACGAACGGATGTTTTTGAGAAAGTCTGAAACACATTTATGTACATATTTTAATCATTATTTGACACTAGTTGTTTATTAATATGCTCTTAAAGGTTGTGTCTAAGTAATCATTTTTTTTTAAAACTCACTTTTACTTGGACTTTTTGTTTTCTGTGTAATGATTTTTCATGAAAATAACTTTTACTTGGTCTTTTCAGTTTTCGCGTTGACGTCGGAAGCCATAATGACGTCGCTAATCGCGAAGAGCACATGTTTTTGACAAAGTCCGAATCACATATATTTCAAAGAACTTGAAGAATATGTGTTCAGTCCTCAAAGGTTTGTTTCTATGATCAGTTTTAAAGAAAACAACTTTTTACTTATCATTATACATATCATTTTTTTAGTTTTTCAAATTATTCGTGACAACGTCATGATTGTCTCAATCTGCTTCTCATCGCGTGTACAACTATTTGAGTTGCAACTGTGACTGGGTGCCTAAGAGTTTGAGTGGGTCTGTCACTTGGTGCATTAGTGTCTCACTTACTTTGCAACTGGGTTTAACACTGTCTGAGCGCATTTGTGTGTGTCTGTATAACTCTCTGAGTGGACGTATGAATGGGTGCATGAGTCTCTGACTGAATCTGTAACTAGGTATATAAGTCTTTCAGTAGGTAAATCTTCGACATCAGCTGCCGGTAGATTTGCAGACAGCTTGAAAGATCTAGCCGGGTGGATGACCGATAACTGCTTGAGACTAAATGGCAATAAGACTGATACTGATAGTCGACAACACTCCATCCATTTGGTCCTAGACCTGGTGGCCAATAACTTTAGGACCAGTCCCTACCCCTAGGACAGAGGTGAAGAATTTGGGAGTATGGATAGACTTCAAACTTTCCTTCGAGACTCAGATTAAGTGAGTTGCAGGCAGGTGTTTCGGAATCCTTAGACTATTAAGGAAAACCCTAGACATTTTACAACTAGCGGCGAGAAAAACCCTGACCCATGCACTCGTCACAGCCAGATTAGACTATGGAAATATGATGTACCTAGGTGCAACCAAAAAGGGACTCCAGAAGCTGCAATTTGTTCAGAACGCAGCAGCCCGCTTGGTTTTAAATCTGCCAAGACGGGCATCCTCAAAGAAGGCACTGGATACATTACACTGGCTGACCATCCAGAAACGAATTACATCAAAGACACTATGCACAGGTCCTCGTATTTTGCAGGGCAGATGTCCCATGTACTTACATGATCTCGTAACCCCGTACAATATAGAAAGGCACCTGAGGTCTACAGGGACACATCTGGTGACAGTCCTGAGGATAAGAAAAGCACGAATGGGGGCCCGCTCTTTAGGCTACTTGGCAGCAAAAAATTGGAACTCCCTACCCCTGTCCCTTCGGGAAGAACCATCAGCGAGAATCTTCCATAAAAAATTGACAACATGGCTCTATACAAAATAGGAAATGACTGTGTTAGGTTCCTGAGAGGTACTTATTCCTGGAGTTGGAGGGAGCTCTCATAGCGCGGGGACACACCAGTGGGTGTAACCAGGCACTCTACAAATGTAGACATAACGTAGCATAACAAAACATAACATATGTCAGTGAGTGAATCAGTGTCTGACTAAGTCTGTCAGTGTGTGCATCGGTGTCTGAGTAGATATGTTAGTGGGTGAATATGTCTCTGAGTAGGTCTCTGAGTAGGTGTGTCAGTCTCTGAGTGGGTCAGTACATGGGTGTGTGAGTCTGTAAGTGGGTGTGCAAATGGATGCATGAGTGTCTGAGTCAGTCTGTAACTGGGTATCTCAGTCTTTGAGTGGGTATCTCAGTGAGTGCATCAGTGTCTTATTGGGTGTGTTGGTGGTTGCATCAGTGTCTGAGCAGATCTGTGAGCGGGTGCATGAGACTCTGTGTGGGTGTCTGAGTAGGTGTGTCAGTCTCTGAGTTGCTGTGTAACTATCTGAGTGGGTCTGTGCATGGGTGTGTGAGTCCATACGTGGGTGTGCAAATGGCTGTATGAGTCTCTCAAGGGGTCTGTAACTGGGTATATAAGTGTTTGAGTGGGTATGTCAGTGAATGCATCATGTGCCTGAGTGGATCTGTTAGTGGGTGAATCAGTCTCTGAGTAGATGTGTGAGTGGGTGCATGGGTCTGAGTGGCTCTGTCACTATATGTGTCAGTCTCTGAGTGGATCTGTGAGTGGGTGTGTGATTCTCTGAGTGGGTCTGTGTATGGGTTTGGGAGTCTCTGAGTGGGTCTGCAAATCAATGGATTAGTCTCTGAGTGGGTGTGCAAATGGATGCATGAGTCTCTGAGTGTGTCTGTAACTGAGATCTAAGTTTTTGTGTGGGCATCTCAGTGAGTGCATCAGTGTCTTAGTGGGTGTGTTAGTGGGACCATCAGTGTCTGAGTAGATCTGTGAGTGGGTACATGAGTCTCTGAGTGGGTCTCTGAGTGGGTCTGTAATTGGGTGTGTGAGTCACTGAGTGGGTCTGCATATCAGTACATGACTCTCTGAGTAGGTGTGCGAATGGGTGCATGAGTGTCTAAGTGTGTGTGTTAGTGGCAGAGTGTAACTGTGTGTGAGTGTCCAAGTCTGTGACTGGTTGTACATTAGTAGGTGCATGAGTGTCTGTTACTGGGTGTGAGATAGAGTGCATTAGTCTCTGAAGGGGTCTAAAACTGGGTATGTAAGTCTTTAAGTGGGTATGTCAGTGAATGCATCAAAGTCTCAGATGATCTATTATTGGATGCATCCATCTCTGAGTAGATGTGTGAGAGGGTGCATGAGTCTCTGAGTGGCTCTGTCACTATATGTGTCAGTCTCTGAGTGGGTCTGTGAGTGGGTGTGTGAGTCTCTGAGTGGGTCTGTAACTGGGTATCTAAGTCTTTGAGTCGGTATCTCAGTGTGTGCATCAGTGTCTGAATGGGTCTGTTACTGGGTGCATCAGTGTCTGAGTAGATCTGTGAGTGGGTGAATGAGTCTCAGAGTGGGTCTCTGAGTAGGTGTGTCAGTCTCTGAGTGGGTCTGTATGTGGGTGTGTGAGTTTCTGAGTGGCTCTGTACGTAGGTGTGTGAGTCTCATAGTGGATCTGCAAATGGGTACATGAGTTTCTAAGTGTGTATTAGTGGCAGAGTATATCTGTCCATGAGTGTCCAAGTATCTGACTGGTTGGGCATTAATAGGTGCATGAGTGTCTGTGAGTGGGTGTATCAGTCTGTAAGTAAAACTGAAGGTGGGCATGTGAATTGATATATTTTTTTTAAATTTCACCAATATTCACGATGAAGTCGGATAGTCGTGACATGGTCATGGTGTTACACGGCGACTGCGCTGGCGGTTGTGGCGTTTTTGCGAGTACCATGCAGAATTAAAAAAATTACTTTTGGACACATAACTTGTGTCAATAACACATCCATTTCTCAAACATGAGGTCAGAGTACATCCACCCTGACTTCTTATATCAGCTTTCACACACATTTTCAGCCCCGAGAACCATTCCCGAGACATCAAATGGCAGCCACAACTTTCTAATCATCTTACGGCTGTCCAATCAGCATTGCTGTTGGCTTGCGCTGTTGCAATTAATCACGATGCCGCCGCAAAATATTGTCAAACACAGATTTAAAAAGCAAATTCTTCTTAAATTTCTAAACAACTACGGAATGGACTTACACCAAATAACTGAAAGCTTGATCTGCGTAACCAAATCTATGTTTCTGCCAAATTTAGTGTAATTAAATTCAGTGGTTCGGGCAGTAGGCGTGTTGACAGGCCCTACAAGAATAAACATTGTAAATGCACCCTTTTTTTAACTCCATTTTTCTCAGCCCCTGCTTCTCAAATAGCCCCAAAAATGTCCATGCACAACAAGAATCACCGGGGCACTTTTTTTGAAATGTTTGTGAGGATTCATCAAACAAGGCCAAAGATAAAGGCCTGTCAAAAAACGTTTTCCTATGGAAACTAGGTCCTAACTATAACTATCTACTGGTGACCACCAGTAGGTTATATCTATATATATCTATATCTATATCTATATTAGGCCTGGGCGGTAAATTCTGTTCCGCTCACGGAATTTGGGTAATTTTGCGCTCCGCGGAGAACGCGGAATTGCCAAAAATTCCGCGGGCCGCGGAAAACACAGAATTTTTTGCTTGTCCGCGCTTTCAAAATGCATGTTCGCAAGATATTTCCCCACCGAGCATGCAAACAGCGTTCGCAAACTGGAAAAAAGGCATCGGGAATGGGCGGAAGAAGCACTTCCGCGTGTACGCAGAACTCTGCGTGCTCGCAGAGATTTTTCACCGTTTCGTGGAACTTTGCGTGTATATGTGTGTACATCTATATATATATATATATATATATATATATATATATATATATATATATTACCTACTGGCGGTCGCCAGTAGGTAGTTATAGTTAGGACCAAGTATCCATAGGAAATCCGCAACATTCTATTTTGAATAACTTTGGCGCCGGTCGACGAATCCTTGCGAATTTTTCAAAATAGGTGGGGCGCTCCGCTCCGCTCCTACCCTGAAAGTCTCGGGGGGATTCGTCAAGCGGGGGCTGAGATAAAAGGGGGGTCCCAAAACACGTTTTTCCAATGCATTTTTCCATAGGACCTTTAGACACAGCTACAGCCCGAACGGCTGAACAGAATTACTAGAAATTTGGCAGAGAGGTAGTCCTCAGGTCAAGGAAGTGCCTTTTGTAGGTTTGGTGTAAATCTGTTCAGTAGATTATGAGAAAATAGCCTTTAAATCAATATATATATCTGTAAGCGCGCTCCGTGCGCGCTGGGTGCGCGCACCTCGCCGTGCGCGAGCGCAATTCTGATTGGTTGTTAGATCTTAGTAAACATTCGAATCGGTGGAAATCAGGAAGCGGCGGCCGCCATTTTGTCTATCACATAAAGAGGGGGTGATAAACAAAGGGGGAGAACTTGAAAAGGGGGCAGAGTGGGTAGAAATTGACTCAGTAGGCATTGTAAGGGGGTCAAAGTAGGACCTTGTAGGGCAAAAAAAAAGATTTATATTTTGTTAAAAAATATCGCCGAGTGCGCGCACCCAGCGCGCACCCGAAAAAAAACTTTATTAAACAAATTAAAAAAAAATCGCATTTAAGTGTTTAGATATAAGGTGGCTCTAACCACGAATGGCGTAAAGTAACTTAGCATTTAAAAAACCGTACAAATTCACTGAAAAAACCATAGGTTTCACACACGTTATAGTTAGGAATTAGCATTTAAAAAACCTTGCAAATTCACTGAAAAAACCATAGGTTTCAGACATGTTATAGTTAGCGGAAATTTTACTGATAAAAAACCAATGAAATTCCCCCGTTATAGTTAGTGCAGGCAACTGTAACTCACGCGACCGCAATCTTCTGCTGATGACATATGTGTCTTTATGAAAAAAAAATATTTGTAATATATGTATAGCTAAAAATTTATGGAAGAAGACATGGGCAAATAAGTGTCTAAATACAGTATTAGCATCAGCAGAGGATTGCGGTCGCGTGAGTTATAGTTGCCTGCACTAACTATAACGGGGGAATTTCATTGGTTTTTTATCAGTAAAATTTCCGCTAACTATAACATGTCTGAAACCTATGGTTTTTTCAGTGAATATATATATATATATTATCTACTGGCGGTCGCCAGTAGATAGTTATAGTTAGGACCGTGTTTCCATAGGAAATCCGCAACATTCTATTTGGAATAACTGTGGCGCCGGTTGACGAATCCTCGCGAAATTTTAAAAATAAGTGGGGCGCTCCGCTCCGCTCCTACCCTGAAAGTCTCGGGGGGATTCATCAAGCGGGGGCTGAGAAAAAAGGGGGGTCCCAAAACGCGTTTTCCCCATGCAATTTTCCATAGGGACCTTTAGTCCAAGGTACAGCCCGAACGGCTGATCAGAATTACTTGAAATTTGGCAGAGAGGTAGTCCTCAGCTCAGGGAAGTGCCTTTTGCAGGTCTGGTGTCAATCTGTTCAGTAGTTCCTGAGAAAATCAAAAGTAAATTCATATATATATGTGGGCGGAGCCTAACCACACATCTCATCCTGAGATCTGATTGGCTGTCAGCACTTCATCCAAGAAGTGTTGGCAGCCATCTTGGGACCAATATACATGATAGCACCTCATTAAAAAGCATTGCAGTTAATAGAAGGTTTTAAGACGTTAGTTACATTCTAAATCATTTGTTTATGGTACCATACTCATTTTAGGAATTGTGGTATGTTCTAAGGTGATTTCACCATGTGAAAAAGCCTTCTGCTGGGATATCATGATTGAGAGAAAAATATTTTCTCATGCTTTTCCCACAGAGGTTTGGAGGGTGATCTATAAGCTAAACTGAGAGCTTATTTTCTGTAAATTCACATTATCTTTCTCAGTCATGTGAGAATGAAGTCTGATATTCTCAGTAAAACATGTACATCCAACAAGGGCAGAGACTGTCAGTTGATTCCTTTGTGTTCTACTGCAGCTTCCCAGAGTGTTCCAAAGAACAACTAGAGCGCTAACAGTCCTACTTATGATAAACGTATGGCACACCTGAAGCCATCTTGCTTGGATTAAAGTGGTAACTCCTAAAACATTTAATTTAAAAAGGAACAAAATGAGGGGGTTCATTTTTCCATACCAAGTATGATTAGTGCTGCAGAAAGAAAAACTAGGGCACATTTTGACTTCTGTAATCCTCTTTTATTTCATTAAAAAATTCTGACATGCAGACTGAAACATGCACTTTCAATACCAGCAGCAGTTTTCCCTGGTGAGCAGTAGCTTTACTACAGTGATCTAATGAGCAAAAAGAGTGCTAACATTCTGAATTTATGGCAAATGTGTGACACATCTGAATGCCTTCTTGATGGAATCAAAGTAAAAAACTGAAAGTATTTCCTACTGAGGAGACTGCAGTAAATGAGGAAATTAGGAAACTTCATAACAAATAAGTCTCCCAAGATGGCCACCAGAGACAAAAGAGCCCAAATGTAGCCCAAATATCACCCAGATGTAGCCCAAGTAAAGCCCAATGACAGAATGTCCCAGAGCGTTCTTAAAAACAACTAGAGCGCTCACTGTCTTCATTATGACAAAAGTATGGCACACCTGAAGCCATCTTGATTGGAATAAACTGGTAACACTTAAAACATTTAATTTAAAAAGGAACACAATGAGGGGGTTCATTTTGCCATAGAAATTATGATTAATGCTGAAGAAAGAAAATGAGGGCACATTTTGAGTGACTTCTCAAATCCTCTTCTATTTCATAAAAAAATTCTGACATGCAGACTGAAACATGCACTTTTAATACCAGGAGCAGACTTCCATGGTAAACAGTAGTTTTACTACAGTGATCTAATGAGCAACTAGAGTGCTAACTTTCAGAATTTATGGCAAATGTGTGACATATCTGAATACCTTCATGATGGAATCAAAGTAAAAAACTGAAAGCATTTCCTACTGAGGAGACTGCAGTACATGAGGAAATTAGGAAACTTCATAACAAATAAATCTCCCAAGATGGCCACCGGAGACAATAGAGAGGAAATGTAGCCCAAAATCACCCAGATGTAGCCCAAATATAGCCCAATGACAGAAGTGTGCAAAACACGTATTATTTTGTGTTTTTGCAGTGTTATATAGTGCAGACTTGTCAAGTATTGGAGTGCTTTACATGAGCATTGGTTACATCACACAAGAACAAATTCATTTTGGTTGTAGACATGGGGAGACTAAGTGATTTGACCAAAATCACAGAATGTCGAGCTGAAGCAGAAACTCCAACCTGGTTCCCCAGTTGCAAAGTCTGCAGTTCTGGAAGTAACACCACACCCTCTCCCCTAAGTGCAACATTTAATCAAGTGGTCAACTGGATAAAAAAACATAAAGATAACAAATAATTTAAAAGTGCTTTGTCGCTATTTGAAAACTCAGAAAATATGTCCTTATTTTAGTCTTTTAGAGCACTAACCATAATTTTGATGCCAATAAGACCCTCTCATATATGTAATTTCTAAAGGAAATGCTCTAGGTATTACAGTTTTGATTACATCAAGATGACGTCAGGCGTTCCACACTTTTGTAATAAATATAGAATGTTATCAATCTAGTTGTTCATTAGGATACTGTTGAGAGGCAGAGGCCAGGGGCACGGACTCTGAAAATTTAAGGCAGGTAGGAGGGTGCAAAGGCAACAATTTAACCACACTGAGCAGGCAGGAAGGGCCGTGGCAGCACAACAGACTATGGAGGGCAGTGGAAAGGGGGGCAGGGGCAACAAACCAACAATACAGGACTTGCAAGAGAGGCTGTGGCAATGTAATAGGCCATCGTGGGCAGAAGGAAGAGGCAATGGTAGTACAACCATACATGCCAACAGACCCGATTCGGCCAGGAAACGTCCAATGTTTTTAAGCTCAAATGGGCTTTATTTGATCTGTCTCCTGTCTACGATCTCCTCTTTTTCAATGTAACTCAAAGGGGAAAATCAATACCACAGTTCTTTTTCAAAATCTCCCTCTTACCAAGTTCAAAATGTTCGCAAGTATGGTACATTGGATCATGGAAGGAAATGGGGTAGGGACATGGACTTGGATAACAGAGGACAGGAGGGACATGGAGAGGTGCACCAAACTGACCCTGCAGGGCAGGCATCAGGGTTTGCAGCAGCACAATACACCACACAGGGCATGCGGGACGGGAGTGCAGCACAACAATCCATAGAAAGCAAGAGGGAGGGGACAGGACCATGCACATGGACAACAGAGAACAGAGGGGCAAGAGGCAATGGTAGCTAGCTGACCATAATGGACAGACAGGAGAGAAAGCTGCAGCATAACAGACCATAAAAGGCAGGAGGGACGGATCAGGGGCATTACAATGGAACAGACAAGCCAGGAGGGAGGGAGTAGGGGTCTGCACATGTAAACAGAGGGCTGGGGGCAAGGGGGCAGGGCAGGAGCAGCATGATAGCCATGGAGGTCAGGCAGGATGGGCACTAGAAGCAAGACACACCATGAAGAGCAACAGTGAGACTGTGATGGCATACACACAGACCATGGAGGGAAGGTGGGAGGGGGTCAGGGGAAGCTAACTGACCACACAGGGAAGGTGGGAGGGGCCATGTCAGCACAGAAGACCATGCATGGCAAGTGGGAGGGTTAGTGGCAGCACAATGGCTATGATGGGCAAGAAGGAGGGTGCAGGGGCATGCACAAAGGACGATGGAGGATAGAAGGGAGGGTCAGGACCAGTGCTCAGACAAGAAAGTTCAGGGGAAGGGGCCTCACAACAGACCGCACGGGGCAGGCAGGAGGAGCAGTTGCAGCACAACAGACCAGGGAGGGCAGAAGGGTGTGGCAGTACAATGGACCATGTAGGACAGGAGGAAGAGGATAGGGGCATGGCATGTGGACAGGCAGGGTGGAGGTGGCAGGGACAGGTTACAGTCATCTGACAATGCTAGGCAGGTGGGAGGGGAGTGGCAGCTCAACAGAACACTCAGAGTAGATAGGAGTGGCAGGTCCATGGAACATGGTGGGCAAACAGGATGGAGCAGGGGCATGCACAAAGACATCGGAGGGCAGGGGGAAGGAGAATAGGGGCAGCAAGCTAAGCACAGAGTTTAAGCAGGAGGTCAATGATGGGGCATAGAATTGGGCAATGGAGGGCAGGAGGAGGGGACTGGTACATCATACTAAATTGAGGGCAGTGGCAGCACATCAGACCATGCATGGCAGGAGGGAAGAGGCTAGTCCATGGATTCACACAACAGAGGATAGGGAGGAGGGGGATGGGGCAGCAAGCTAACTGTTCAGAGAAGGCGGGTATTAGGAACTTTATTGTTTTTAAAACGTGTGTCTGTGCGAACTACTTAAAATATGAACAGGTATGCAGCATAATCTCACTTTTATTCAGGAAGAAGAGGACGTTTGTGACTGTGACTCCGGGCTCACTTGGCAGAAACACCCCCTGACCCTCCACCCCCTATCGCAAAATGTAATGCCCGTGAAAAGGGTAGGTGAACACAGTGTTATATAGAACATAGTCCTGAGAGCATGATTGAAAATGAAAACTAGATATAGTGTATGGTATAAACTATGCACCAAAAAGTGTGATATAAGATGAACCGGGCGTGAAATATAATATGCAATACATTGTGCGCAATGACAGATTCATTGGAGAGCACGAGATAGCACAGGCACTAGCGCGTGCTATGCGATGTGCGCCTTGGAGTGTAATATGAACAGGGCAGTGTTGTGTAACCTAACTAGTCTCTAAAGTTGTAATATAAAATATGTGCTGGGGAGTGTAACGTTGCATATGCACTGTGACAAAGATATGGATCCCAGATTGTAATATGTATGGCATAGCACTGTGCGTTATAACATAGGCATCGAGGAAGGCACGTTAGATGGGGCAATATAACCTGTGCGAAGACAAGTGTGGCATGACATATTCACGGGGTGGTGTTACAGTGCACATGGGCTAGAGAGTGACATAGCATATGCACTAGCTGGTGGAATACAACACAGAGGTGTGTGGCACTCGGCAGGCAATGGTGGGTGTAACACAGCATTGGGCTCTGCCAGGAGCGCGCTGTGACTCTCAAGTGATGTTCGTCCCCTTTCCAGAGAGTAAAATAAAAAGTATTACACATCCGGCAGTGGATGTGTGTTTTATTAACTGTGAGGGGGGTTTCTTACATAGTTTTGATTGAATTTTTGTCGTATCCCCTTTGAACGGCTTGGTGTGCATGTGTATTAAATGTGCCCGTCAATAGCTACCCCTGTTTGTATAAATAAACGACAAGGGTGTCTACCGGGATTAGGCACGGTAGGGCATCAGACATGTCAGAGCTTCACTAGTGGTGTAAATACATTCCACGTGGATTCATTGAATGCATAGTCGCCTTTTAATGAATATCACTCAAATCGTCATGGTGATAGGTACGTACGGTTTGTCCAGCATGTCCTAGGTGTGTCTATAAATATATATTTTTTTAAAATAATAAAAAGCTGTGGCCGGCCCTGGGGATTGGGGTCATAAAAATATAATTAGGAGACAGGCCCTGGGGGATGGGGTTATCAGGGCCAATAAATTAGAATAAGAAGGGGAACCACACAGCCCCCCTTCTTAAAAAATTAAAATAAATAAAAGACTGGCATCGTGCCGGAGGCCACGCCCCCTCCTTGCAGCACTCTGCAAACGCGCCCCCTGGCGAGTTGTAAATTGGGGAATTAATTCCTCTTCAATACTGAGGGTCCCTGAGGGCCAACTAGCCCAACAGGCATCTCCAGTATGCGCCAGGGAGCTGCGCTGCAGACAGGTGTTCTGAGGCCAAGCCCCTTTTTAGACCTCTCTGCAACGCAGCTCTATGGCGCTTACTGGAGGTACCTAGTGGTCTAGTTTGACCCTAGGGACCCTTAGGATTCAAGGGGACTTAATCTCTCAACTTAGAACAGCCACAGGGCGCGTTTACACAGTGGTGAAGGGAGGGGACGGGGCCTGAGGTGACGTGTGCAAACACGCACTGTGGCACGTTTTAAATTGGGGATATAATTTGCCTTCAATACTGAGGGCCCCCGGGGGCTAACTAGCCCACCAAGTGCTTCCAGTAAGCGCCACTGAGCTGCATTGCAGAGAGGTGGTCCAGACTGTGCCACTTTTTACACCTCTCTGCAACGCAGCTCTGTGGCACTTACTGGAGGTACCTAGTGGGCTAGTTGGACCCTAGGGACCCTCAGTATTCAAATGAACTTAATCTCCCAACTAAAAACGGACACAGGGCGTGTTTACACAGTGGTGAAGGGAGGGGACGGGGCCTGAGTTAACGTGTGCAAAAACGCCCTGTGGCCTGTTTTAGGAAGTAGTTTTAATCCCCCTGCCCTATTATATACTAGGGGCTTACAGAGGAGGTCATGCTAATCACAGGGGGACCCCAACGCATAATGTTCCCTAGTGTATGTAGGTGTTTTCACTGTATTCTAAGTGTCTTTTAACATAGCACTGGCTCTAGGACTGGTTAGTCAGACTCAGTTACCACCAGTATCCGTCTGAAAAAGTTGAGGGTACAGGATGATTTTGCAACAAGGATTCTTTCTGCTCTTCTTTTTGTTCTTTCTGCACGTTATCCTTCTTCCTGCACTTTTCTTCGTCTTTGAGGACTTCTGTTGCTTCTTTCTGCACTTCTTTTTTTTCTTTCTGTGCATTTTTTCTTCTTTCTTCACATGTCCTATCTCTGCAGGCATAGTTAGAAATTAGCATTTAAAAAACCTTTGAAATTCACAGAAAAAACCATAGGTTTCAGGCACGTTATAGTTAGGAATTAGCATTTAAAAAACCTCAGAAATTCACTGAAAAAACCATAGGATTCAGGGGTGTTATAGTTAGCTGGACTTTTCACTTGTACAAAATCATTGAAATTCCCCCGTTATAGTTAGTTCAGCTAACTATAACTCGCGCGCCCGCAATGCACTGCTGATGACGTCACATATTACATCACTCATGACATGGTCAGTGACATCACTCATGACATCACTGATGACATCTCAAATGACATCACTGATGACATCACTGATGACATCATCCTTGTGATAGAGTGGCAGACCTCCTCTCACCCTAATATCACCTTTGATACACACATTCAAAAATAGAGACTAAAATTTTCAAAACAATGGACATACCAATACCAGTTACAACAACCTCTTTAGTAATTCTAAGATCCACATACACATCCACTCATTCACCAACAGTCCCATACAGTCACTCATACATGTACTCACTCATCATATGTACTCATACACCTATACATCCTGTTACACAATGCCACTCATCCATAGAGTTACTCACACACATAGTCACTCATGCTAATTAAGAATCAAACATACATTTACTTGCATATACAGTTATACACACACCACCACACTTACTTCTATGGAAACTTACTCATACTTAGTCTTTTAAACAATCACTTATAGAAACACATACTTATTCATACAGGAACTCTTTCAATCTCTCACTCTCACATATACTCACTTATATACACCAATAGTCACATATACTAGTTTAAAACATATGTAGTTACTCATAAAGACACTATTGAGACAGTCATTCACTCACTAACACACCCATACACACACTCATCCACCCATACAGTCCTGCACACATGCTGTCTTCAACACATACAAACAGTGAGTCACTCATTCATGCACCTATGCACTATGTAATACCCCCACCGAACCATGCAGACACTCATACTGATACTCAAAAAACAACTAATAACCTATATAGACACCCATGTAGCTACTCACCAACCCATGCAGCCACTTATACACAAAGTGAGAGACTGATACAGATATTTACATATTTAAACATTACTCACTAAGCCATGTATTCACTATGATACACTTAATCAGTCAGTTACACAATCAATTTTTCAAAAACAAATCATCCATTTAGACACTTATATACCCATTTATTCTTCCATCGACCTTGAGATATACATATATAAAACACATTTAATTTTCAGAAAAACAGACATTCACTGGATGATGTTATCAGTGATGTCATCAGTGATGTCATTTGAGATGTCATCAGTGATGTCATGAGTGATGTCACTGACCATGTCATGAGTGATGTAATATGTGAGGTCATCAGCAGTGCATTGCGGGCGCGCGAGTTATAGTTAGCTGAACTAACTATAACGGGGGAATTTCAATGGTTTTGTACAAGTGAAAAGTCCAGCTAACTATAACACCCCTGAAACCTATGGTTTTTTCAGTGAATTTCTGAGATTTTTTAAATGCTAATTCCTAACTATAACGTGCCTGAAACCTATGGTCGCCAGTAGATAGTTATAGTTAGGACCGTGTTTCCATAGAAAATCTCAAAATTCTATTTTGAATAACTTTGGCGCCGGTTGACGAATCCTCGCGAAATTTTCAAAACTAACGCTCCGTTCAGCTCCTACCCTGAAAGTCTCGGGGTGATTCGTCAAGCGGGGGCCGAGAAAAAAGGGGGGTCCCAAAACGCGTTTTCCCCATGCATTTTTCCATAGGACCTTTAGACGCAGCTACAGCCCGAACGGCTGAACAGAATTACTTGAAATTTGGCAGAGAGGTAGTCCTCAGGTCAAGGATGTGCCTTTTGTAGGTCTGGTGTAAATCTGTTCAGTAGGTCCTGAGAAAATAGCATTTAAATCAATATATATATCTGTAAGCGCGCTCCGTGCGCTTACCGTAAGCTTACCGTATGCGTACGGTGCCGTGCGCGAGCTCAATTCTGACTGGTGGTTACATGACTGTAAACATTCGAATCGGTCGAAATCAGGAAGTGTCGGCCGCCATTTTCTCTCTCTCGCACTGAGAAACAAAGGTGGGGAACGTGAAACGGGGGCAACGAAGAGAGTTGCAGACCCCCTAGTGTTTGTCAGGGGGTCCAAGAAGGACCCAAAAGTATGAAAAATAAATTTAATAATTTTAAAAAAAAATCGCGGGGTACGCGTACGGCAAAAAAAATAAAAATAAAAAAATAAAGAAGTAACAATCACATTTATTAAATAAATTAAAGGACCCACAAGGGAGAAAAAAACAAATGTTACTGCATAAAAAAAGGCGAGGCGCGCACGGCATGGACTGCGCAACGTGGGCGCTGGGTGTGCGCATAGTGAAAAACCAGAAAAAAAAATAAAAAATAAGTATATAACTTAGCATTTAAAAAACCGTACAAATTCACTGAAAAAACCATAGGTTTCACACACGTTATAGTTAGGAATTATCATTTACAAAACCTTGCAAATTCACTTAAAAAACCATAGGTTTCACACATGTTATAGTTAGCTGTACATTTCACTCGTAAAAAACCAATGAAATTCCACGTTATAGTTAGATCAGGTAACTATAACTTGCGCGACCGCAATCCACAATGTGTAATTTCAGATGTCATCATTGATGTCATGAGTGATGTCACTGACCATGTCATGAGTGATGTACTATGTGACGTCATCAGCAGTTTATTTTGGGCGCGCAAGTTATAGTTACCTGATCTAACTATAACGTGGAATTTCATTGGTTTTTTACGAGTGAAATGTACAGCTAACTATAACATGTGTGAAACCTATGGTTTTTTAAGTGAATATATATATATATATATGGCCCACTGAAGGGTAATAATAGGTTTAAAATATTGACACTTAGCAGAGCCCACTGGAGGGTAACAAATGAACTCTGATCCTTACTACAAGATCCAGCCTGCATTGCAAATCAAGACGCTATGAGCGACGCCTACTCAAGGTATTTAAAAGAGCATGCTGAATCAGAGCCATCTGTGCAGTGTTAATTATCCATGATTAAGAGGCAGGAGCCTCGAAACGCGTCGGAGAATAATGCACATGAATCCTGCAGCTTGTGTTCCTATCAAATAAACCTGATGGTTGATCCTGAAGTCGAGTGCGTTCTTAAAAGCTTGGGCACTTTGAGGTACATTTAATCCACGGCAGCCCTGCCGTGAAGGACTGCACCATCTCCAAATTCGAGTGAGAGGCTGCGAGCAGGAACGATGCCTGTCTCGTCTCAGCACTTCAGGAGCGGAAAATAACAACGTGCGCAGTGAATATGGCCCACTGAAGGGTAATAATAGGTTTAAAATATTGACACTTAGCAGAGCCCACTGGAGGGTAACAAATGAACTCTGATCCTTACTACAAGGTCCAGCCTGCATTGCAAATCAAGACGCTATGAGCGACACCTACTCAAGGTATTTAAAAGACCATGCTGAATCAGAGCCATCTGTGCAGTGTTAATTATCCATGATTAAGAGGCAGGAGCCTCGAAACGCGTCGGAGAATAATGCACATGAATCCTGCAGCTTGTGTTCCTATCAAATAAACCTGATGGTTGATCCTGAAGTCGAGTGCGTTCTTAAAAGCTTGGGCACTTTGAGGTACATTTAATCCACGGCAGCCCTGCCGTGAAGGACTGCACCATCTCCAAATTCGAGTGAGAGGCTGCGAGCAGGAACGATGCCTGTCTCGTCTCAGCACTTCAGGAGCGGAAAATAACAACGTGCGCAGTGAATATGGCCCACTGAAGGGTAATAATAGGTTTAAAATATTGACACTTAGCAGAGCCCACTGGAGGGTAACAAATGAACTCTGATCCTTACTACAAGGTCCAGCCTGCATTGCAAATCAAGACGCTATGAGCGACACCTACTCAAGGTATTTAAAAGACCATGCTGAATCAGAGCCATCTGTGCAGTGTTAATTATCCATGATTAAGAGGCAGGAGCCTCGAAACGCGTCGGAGAATAATGCACATGAATCCTGCAGCTTGTGTTCCTATCAAATAAACCTGATGGTTGATCCTGAAGTCGAGTGCGTTCTTAAAAGCTTGGGCACTTTGAGGTACATTTAATCCACGGCAGCCCTGCCGTGAAGGACTGCACCATCTCCAAATTCGAGTGAGAGGCTGCGAGCAGGAACGATGCCTGTCTCGTCTCAGCACTTCAGGAGCGGAAAATAACAACGTGCGCAGTGAATATGGCCCACTGAAGGGTAAGAATAGGTTTAAAATATTGACACTTAGCAGAGCCCACTGGAGGGTAACAAATGAGCTCTGATCCTTACTACAAGGTCCAGCCTGCATTGCAAATCAAGACGCTATGAGCGACGCCTACTCAAGGTATTTAAAAGAGCATGCTGAATCAGAGCCATCTGTGCAGTGTTAATTATCCATGATTAAGAGGCAGGAGCCTCGAAACGCGTCGGAGAATAATGCACATGAATCCTGCAACTTGTGTTCCTATCAAATAAACATGATGGTTGATCCTGAAGTCGAGTGCGTTCTTAAAAGCTTGGGCACTTTCAGGTACATTTAATCCACGGCAGCCCTGCCGTGAAGGACTGCACCATCTCCAAATTCGAGTGAGAGGCTGCGAGCAGGAACGATGCCTGTCTCGTCTCAGCACTTCAGGAGTGGAAAATAACAACGTGCGCAGTGAATATGGCCCACTGAACGGTAATAATAGGTTTAAAATATTGACACTTAGCAGAGCCCACTGGAGGGTAACAAATGAACTCTGATCCTTACTACAAGGTCCAGCCTGCATTGCAAATGAAGACGCTATGAGCGACGCCTACTCAAGGTATTTAAAAGAGCATGCTGAATCAGAGCCATCTGTGCAGTGTTAATTATCCATGATTAAGAGGCAGGAGCCTCGAAACGCGTCGGAGAATAATGCACATGAATCCTGCAGCTTGTGTTCCTATCAAATAAACCTGATGGTTGATCCTGAAGTCGAGTGCGTTCTTAAGCTTGGGCACTTTGAGGTACATTTAATCCACGGCAGCCCTGCCGTGAAGGACTGCACCATCTCCAAATTCGAGTGAGAGGCTGCGAGCAGGAACGATGCCTGTCTCGTCTCAGCACTTCAGGAGCGGAAAATAACAACGTGCGCAGTGAATATGGCCCACTGAAGGGTAATAATAGGTTTAAAATATTGACACTTAGCAGAGCCCACTGGAGGGTAACAAATGAGCTCTGATCCTTACTACAAGGTCCAGCCTGCAGTGCAAATCAAGACGCTATGAGCGACGCCTACTCAAGGTATTTAACCCCTTCCATGCTCATGACAGAACGGTTCCGTCATGAGCATCGGTTGAGCTGTGCTCATGACGGAACCGTTCCGTCATGGCCCCGCCCGCGCTCGAACCCTTCAGCACCGCGGGGGAATCCGCGCAGCGCTGAAGGGGTTAAAAGAGCATGCTGAATCAGAGCCATCTGTGCAGTGTTAATTATCCATGATTAAGAGGCAGGAGCCTCGAAACGCGTCGGAGAATAATGCACATGAATCCTGCAACTTGTGTTCCTATCAAATAAACCTGATGGTTGATCCTGAAGTCGAGTGCGTTCTTAAAAGCTTGGGCACTTTGAGGTACATTTAATCCACGGCAGCCCTGCCGTGAAGGACTGCACCATCTCCAAATTCGAGTGAGAGGCTGCGAGCAGGAACGATGCCTGTCTCGTCTCAGCACTTCAGGAGCGGAAAATAACAACGTGCGCAGTGAATATGGCCCACTGAAGGGTAATAATAGGTTTAAAATATTGACACTTAGCAGAGCCCACTGGAGGGTAACAAATGAACTCTGATCCTTACTACAAGGTCCAGCCTGCATTGCAAATCAAGACGCTATGAGCGACGCCTACTCAAGGTATTTAAAAGAGCATGCTGAATCAGAGCCATCTGTGCAGTGTTAATTATCCATGATTAAGAGGCAGGAGCCTCGAAACGCGTCGGAGAATAATGCACATGAATCCTGCAGCTTGTGTTCCTATCAAATAAACCTGATGGTTGATCCTGAAGTCGAGTGCGTTCTTAAAAGCTTGGGCACTTTGAGGTACATTTAATCCACGGCAGCCCTGCCGTGAAGGACTGCACCATCTCCAAATTCGAGTGAGAGGCTTCGAGCAGGAACGATGCCTGTCTCGTCTCAGCACTTCAGGAGCGGAAAATAACAACGTGCGCAGTGAATATGGCCCACTGAAGGGTAATAATAGGTTTAAAATATTGACACTTAGCAGAGCCCACTGGACGGTAACAAATGAACTCTGATCCTTACTACAAGGTCCAGCCTGCATTGCAAATCAAGACGCTATGAGCGACGCCTACTCAAGGTATTTAAAAGAGCATGCTGAATCAGAGCCATCTGTGCAGTGTTAATTATCCATGATTAAGAGGCAGGAGCCTCGAAACGCGTCGGAGAATAATGCACATGAATCCTGCAACTTGTGTTCCTATCAAATAAACATGATGGTTGATCCTGAAGTCGAGTGCGTTCTTAAAAGCTTGGGCACTTTCAGGTACATTTAATCCACGGCAGCCCTGCCGTGAAGGACTGCACCATCTCCAAATTCGAGTGAGAGGCTGCGAGCAGGAACGATGCGTGTCTCGTCTCAGCACTTCAGGAGTGGAAAATAACAACGTGCGCAGTGAATATGGCCCACTGAACGGTAATAATAGGTTTAAAATATTGACACTTAGCAGAGCCCACTGGAGGGTAACAAATGAACTCTGATCCTTACTACAAGGTCCAGCCTGCATTGCAAATCAAGACGCTATGAGCGACGCCTACTCAAGGTATTTAAAAGAGCATGCTGAATCAGAGCCATCTGTGCAGTGTTAATTATCCATGATTAAGAGGCAGGAGCCTCGAAACGCGTCGGAGAATAATGCACATGAATCCTGCAGCTTGTGTTCCTATCAAATAAACCTGATGGTTGATCCTGAAGTCGAGTGCGTTCTTAAGCTTGGGCACTTTGAGGTACATTTAATCCACGGCAGCCCTGCCGTGAAGGACTGCACCATCTCCAAATTCGAGTGAGAGGCTGCGAGCAGGAACGATGCCTGTCTCGTCTCAGCACTTCAGGAGCGGAAAATAACAACGTGCGCAGTGAATATGGCCCACTGAAGGGTAATAATAGGTTTAAAATATTGACACTTAGCAGAGCCCACTGGAGGGTAACAAATGAACTCTGATCCTTACTACAAGGTCCAGCCTGCATTGCAAATGAAGACGCTATGAGCGACGCCTACTCAAGGTATTTAAAAGAGCATGCTGAATCAGAGCCATCTGTGCAGTGTTAATTATCCATGATTAAGAGGCAGGAGCCTCGAAACGCGTCGGAGAATAATGCACATGAATCCTGCAGCTTGTGTTCCTATCAAATAAACCTGATGGTTGATCCTGAAGTCGAGTGCGTTCTTAAAAGCTTGGGCACTTTGAGGTACATTTAATCCACGGCAGCCCTGCCGTGAAGGACTGCACCATCTCCAAATTCGAGTGAGAGGCTGCGAGCAGGAACGATGCCTGTCTCGTCTCAGCACTTCAGGAGCGGAAAATAACAACGTGCGCAGTGAATATGGCCCACTGAAGGGTAATAATAGGTTTAAAATATTGACACTTAGCAGAGCCCACTGGAGGGTAACAAATGAACTCTGATCCTTACTACAAGGTCCAGCCTGCATTGCAAATCAAGACGCTATGAGCGACGCCTACTCAAGGTATTTAAAAGAGCATGCTGAATCAGAGCCATCTGTGCAGTGTTAATTATCCATGATTAAGAGGCAGGAGCCTCGAAACGCGTCGGAGAATAATGCACATGAATCCTGCAGCTTGTGTTCCTATCAAATAAACCTGATGGTTGATCCTGAAGTCGAGTGCGTTCTTAAAAGCTTGGGCACTTTGAGGTACATTTAATCCACGGCAGCCCTGCCGTGAAGGACTGCACCATCTCCAAATTCGAGTGAGAGGCTGCGAGCAGGAACGATGCCTGTCTCGTCTCAGCACTTCAGGAGCGGAAAATAACAACGTGCGCAGTGAATATGGCCCACTGAAGGGTAATAATAGGTTTAAAATATTGACACTTAGCAGAGCCCACTGGAGGGTAACAAATGAGCTCTGATCCTTACTACAAGGTCCAGCCTGCAGTGCAAATCAAGACGCTATGAGCGACGCCTACTCAAGGTATTTAACCCCTTCCATGCTCATGACGGAACGGTTCCGTCATGAGCATCGGTTGAGCTGTGCTCATGACGGAACCGTTCCGTCATGGCCCCGCCCGCGCTCGAACCCTTCAGCACCGCGGGGGAATCCGCGCAGCGCTGAAGGGGTTAAAAGAGCATGCTGAATCAGAGCCATCTTTGCAGTGTTAATTATCCATGATTAAGAGGCAGGAGCCTCGAAACGCGTCGGAGAATAATGCACATGAATCCTGCAACTTGTGTTCCTATCAAATAAACCTGATGGTTGATCCTGAAGTCGAGTGCGTTCTTAAAAGCTTGGGCATTTTCAGGTACATTTAATCCACGGCAGCCCTGCCGTGAAGGACTGCACCATCTCCAAATTCGAGTGAGAGGCTGCGAGCAGGAACGATGCCTGTCTCGTCTCAGCACTTCAGGAGCGGAAAATAACAACGTGCGCAGTGAATATGGCCCACTGAACGGTAATAATAGGTTTAAAATATTGACACTTAGCAGAGCCCACTGGAGGGTAACAAATGAACTCTGATCCTTACTACAAGGTCCAGCCTGCATTGCAAATCAAGACGCTATGAGTGACACCTACTCAAGGTATTTAAAAGACCATGCTGAATCAGAGCCATCTGTGCAGTGTTAATTATCCATGATTAAGAGGCAGGAGCCTCGAAACGCGTCGGAGAATAATGCACATGAATCCTGCAGCTTGTGTTCCTATCAAATAAACCTGATGGTTGATCCTGAAGTCGAGTGCGTTCTTAAAAGCTTGGGCACTTTGAGGTACATTTAATCCACGGCAGCCCTGCCGTGAAGGACTGCACCATCTCCAAATTCGAGTGAGAGGCTGCGAGCAGGAACGATGCCTGTCTCGTCTCAGCACTTCAGGAGCGGAAAATAACAACGTGCGCAGTGAATATGGCCCACTGAAGGGTAATAATAGGTTTAAAATATTGACACTTAGCAGAGCCCACTGGAGGGTAACAAATGAACTCTGATCCTTACTACAAGGTCCAGCCTGCATTGCAAATCAAGACGCTATGAGCGACGCCTACTCAAGGTATTTAAAAGAGCATGCTGAATCAGAGCCATCTGTGCAGTGTTAATTATCCATGATTAAGAGGCAGGAGCCTCGAAACGCGTCGGAGAATAATGCACATGAATCCTGCAGCTTGTGTTCCTATCAAATAAACCTGATGGTTGATCCTGAAGTCGAGTGCGTTCTTAAAAGCTTGGGCACTTTGAGGTACATTTAATCCACGGCAGCCCTGCCGTGAAGGACTGCACCATCTCCAAATTCGAGTGAGAGGCTGCGAGCAGGAACGATGCCTGTCTCGTCTCAGCACTTCAGGAGTGGAAAATAACAACGTGCGCAGTGAATATGGCCCACTGAACGGTAATAATAGGTTTAAAATATTGACACTTAGCAGAGCCCACTGGAGGGTAACAAATGAACTCTGATCCTTACTACAAGGTCCAGCCTGCATTGCAAATGAAGACGCTATGAGCGACGCCTACTCAAGGTATTTAAAAGAGCATGCTGAATCAGAGCCATCTGTGCAGTGTTAATTATCCATGATTAAGAGGCAGGAGCCTCGAAACGCGTCGGAGAATAATGCACATGAATCCTGCAGCTTGTGTTCCTATCAAATAAACCTGATGGTTGATCCTGAAGTCGAGTGCGTTCTTAAAAGCTTGGGCACTTTGAGGTACATTTAATCCACGGCAGCCCTGCCGTGAAGGACTGCACCATCTCCAAATTCGAGTGAGAGGCTGCGAGCAGGAACGATGCCTGTCTCGTCTCAGCACTTCAGGAGCGGAAAATAACAACGTGCGCAGTGAATATGGCCCACTGAAGGGTAATAATAGGTTTAAAATATTGACACTTAGCAGAGTCCACTGGAGGGTAACAAATGAGCTCTGATCCTTACTACAAGGTCCAGCCTGCATTGCAAATCAAGACGCTATGAGCGACGCCTACTCAAGGTATTTAAAAGAGCATGCTGAATCAGAGCCATCTGTGCAGTGTTAATTATCCATGATTAAGAGGCAGGAGCCTCGAAACGCGTCGGAGAATAATGCACATGAATCCTGCAACTTGTGTTCCTATCAAATAAACCTGATGGTTGATCCTGAAGTCGAGTGCGTTCTTAAAAGCTTGGGCACTTTCAGGTACATTTAATCCACGGCAGCCCTGCCGTGAAGGACTGCACCATCTCCAAATTCGAGTGAGAGGCTGCGAGCAGGAACGATGCCTGTCTCGTCTCAGCACTTCAGGAGCGGAAAATAACAACGTGCGCAGTGAATATGGCCCACTGAACGGTAATAATAGGTTTAAAATATTGACACTTAGCAGAGCCCACTGGAGGGTAACAAATGAACTCTGATCCTTACTACAAGGTCCAGCCTGCATTGCAAATCAAGACGCTATGAGCGACGCCTACTCAAGGTATTTAAAAGAGCATGCTGAATCAGAGCCATCTGTGCAGTGTTAATTATCCATGATTAAGAGGCAGGAGCCTCGAAACGCGTCGGAGAATAATGCACATGAATCCTGCAGCTTGTGTTCCTATCAAATAAACCTGATGGTTGATCCTGAAGTCGAGTGCGTTCTTAAGCTTGGGCACTTTGAGGTACATTTAATCCACGGCAGCCCTGCCGTGAAGGACTGCACCATCTCCAAATTCGAGTGAGAGGCTGCGAGCAGGAACGATGCCTGTCTCGTCTCAGCACTTCAGGAGCGGAAAATAACAACGTGCGCAGTGAATATGGCCCACTGAAGGGTAATAATAGGTTTAAAATATTGACACTTAGCAGAGCCCACTGGAGGGTAACAAATGAACTCTGATCCTTACTACTAGGTCCAGCCTGCATTGCAAATGAAGACGCTATGAGCGACGCCTACTCAAGGTATTTAAAAGAGCATGCTGAATCAGAGCCATCTGTGCAGTGTTAATTATCCATGATTAAGAGGCAGGAGCCTCGAAACGCGTCGGAGAATAATGCACATGAATCCTGCAGCTTGTGTTCCTATCAAATAAACCTGATGGTTGATCCTGAAGTCGAGTGCGTTCTTAAAAGCTTGGGCACTTTGAGGTACATTTAATCCACGGCAGCCCTGCCGTGAAGGACTGCACCATCTCCAAATTCGAGTGAGAGGCTGCGAGCAGGAACGATGCCTGTCTCGTCTCATCACTTCAGGAGCGGAAAATAACAACGTGCGCAGTGAATATGGCCCACTGAAGGGTAATAATAGGTTTAAAATATTGACACTTAGCAGAGCCCACTGGAGGGTAACAAATGAACTCTGATCCTTACTACAAGGTAAAGCCTGCATTGCAAATCAAGACGCTATGAGCGACGCCTACTCAAGGTATTTAAAAGAGCATGCTGAATCAGAGCCATCTGTGCAGTGTTAATTATCCATGATTAAGAGGCAGGAGCCTCGAAACGCGTCGGAGAATAATGCACATGAATCCTGCAGCTTGTGTTCCTATCAAATAAACCTGATGGTTGATCCTGAAGTCGAGTGCGTTCTTAAAAGCTTGGGCACTTTGAGGTACATTTAATCCACGGCAGCCCTGCCGTGAAGGACTGCACCATCTCCAAATTCGAGTGAGAGGCTGCGAGCAGGAACGATGCCTGTCTCGTCTCAGCACTTCAGGAGCGGAAAATAACAACACGCGCAGTGAATATGGCCCACTGAAGGGTAATAATAGGTTTAAAATATTGACACTTAGCAGAGCCCACTGGAGGGTAACAAATGAACTCTGATCCTTACTACAAGGTCCAGCCTGCATTGCAAATCAAGACGCTATGAGCGACGCCTACGCAAGGTATTTAAAAGAGCATGCTGAATCAGAGCCATCTGTGCAGTGTTAATTATCCATGATTAAGAGGCAGGAGCCTCGAAACGCGTCGGAGAATAATGCACATGAATCCTGCAGCTTGTGTTCCTATCAAATAAACCTGATGGTTGATCCTGAAGTCGAGTGCGTTCTTAAAAGCTTGGGCACTTTGAGGTACATTTAATCCACGGCAGCCCTGCCGTGAAGGACTGCACCATCTCCAAATTCGAGTGAGAGGCTGCGAGCAGGAACGATGCCTGTCTCGTCTCAGCACTTCAGGAGCGGAAAATAACAACGTGCGCAGTGAATATGGCCCACTGAAGGGTAATAATAGGTTTAAAATATTGACACTTAGCAGAGCCCACTGGAGGGTAACAAATGAGCTCTGATCCTTACTACAAGGTCCAGCCTGCATTGCAAATCAAGACGCTATGAGCGACGCCTACTCAAGGTATTTAAAAGAGCATGCTGAATCAGAGCCATCTGTGCAGTGTTAGTTATCCATGATTAAGAGGCAGGAGCCTCGAAACGCGTCGGAGAATAATGCACATGAATCCTGCAGCTTGTGTTCCTATCAAATAAACATGATGGTTGATCCTGAAGTCGAGTGCGTTCTTAAAAGCTTGGGCACTTTCAGGTACATTTAATCCACGGCAGCCCTGCCGTGAAGGACTGCACCATCTCCAAATTCGAGTGAGAGGCTGCGAGCAGGAACGATGCCTGTCTCGTCTCAGCACTTCAGGAGCGGAAAATAACAACGTGCGCAGTGAATATGGCCCACTGAACGGTAATAATAGGTTTAAAATATTGACACTTAGCAGAGCCCACTGGAGGGTAACAAATGAACTCTGATCCTTACTACAAGGTCCAGCCTGCATTGCAAATCAAGACGCTATGAGCGACGCCTACTCAAGGTATTTAAAAGAGCATGCTGAATCAGAGCCATCTGTGCAGTGTTAATTATCCATGATTAAGAGGCAGGAGCCTCGAAACGCGTCGGAGAATAATGCACATGAATCCTGCAGCTTGTGTTCCTATCAAATAAACCTGATGGTTGATCCTGAAGTCGAGTGCGTTCTTAAGCTTGGGCACTTTGAGGTACATTTAATCCACGGCAGCCCTGCCGTGAAGGACTGCACCATCTCCAAATTCGAGTGAGAGGCTGCGAGCAGGAACGATGCCTGTCTCGTCTCAGCACTTCAGGAGCGGAAAATAACAACGTGCGCAGTGAATATGGCCCACTGAAGGGTAATAATAGGTTTAAAATATTGACACTTAGCAGAGCCCACTGGAGGGTAACAAATGAACTCTGATCCTTACTACAAGGTCCAGCCTGCATTGCAAATCAAGACGCTATGAGCGACGCCTACTCAAGGTATTTAAAAGAGCATGCTGAATCAGAGCCATCTGTGCAGTGTTAATTATCCATGATTAAGAGGCAGGAGCCTCGAAACGCGTCGGAGAATAATGCACATGAATCCTGCAGCTTGTGTTCCTATCAAATAAACCTGATGGTTGATCCTGAAGTCGAGTGCGTTCTTAAAAGCTTGGGCACTTTGAGGTACATTTAATCCACGGCAGCCCTGCCGTGAAGGACTGCACCATCTCCAAATTCGAGTGAGAGGCTGCGAGCAGGAACGATGCCTGTCTCGTCTCAGCACTTCAGGAGCGGAAAATAACAACGTGCGCAGTGAATATGGCCCACTGAAGGGTAATAATAGGTTTAAAATATTGACACTTAGCAGAGCCCACTGGAGGGTAGCAAATGAGCTCTGATCCTTACTACAAGGTCCAGCCTGCAGTGCAAATCAAGACGCTATGAGCGACGCCTACTCAAGGTATTTAACCCCTTCCATGCTCATGACGGAACGGTTCCGTCATGAGCATCGGTTGAGCTGTGCTCATGACGGAACCGTTCCGTCATGGCCCCGCCCGCGCTCGAACCCTTCAGCACCGCGGGGGAATCCGCGCAGCGCTGAAGGGGTTAAAAGAGCATGCTGAATCAGAGCCATCTGTGCAGTGTTAATTATCCATGATTAAGAGAAAGGAGCCTCGAAATGCGTCGGAGAATAATGCACATGAATCCTGCAACTTGTGTTCCTATCAAATAAACCTGATGGTTGATCCTGAAGTCGAGTGCGTTCTTAAAAGCTTGGGCATTTTCAGGTACATTTAATCCACGGCAGCCCTGCCGTGAAGGACTGCACCATCTCCAAATTCGAGTGAGAGGCTGCGAGCAGGAACGATGCCTGTCTCGTCTCAGCACTTCAGGAGCGGAAAAAACCAACGTGCGCAGTGAATATGGCCCACTGAACGGTAATAATAGGTTTAAAATATTGACACTTAGCAGAGCCCACTGGAGGGTAACAAATGAACTCTGATCCTTACTACAAGGTCCAGCCTGCATTGCAAATCAAGACGCTATGAGCGACACCTACTCAAGGTATTTAAAAGACCATGCTGAATCAGAGCCATCTGTGCAGTGTTAATTATCCATGATTAAGAGGCAGGAGCCTCGAAACGCGTCGGAGAATAATGCACATGAATCCTGCAGCTTGTGTTCCTATCAAATAAACCTGATGGTTGATCCTGAAGTCGAGTGCGTTCTTAAAAGCTTGGGCACTTTGAGGTACATTTAATCCACGGCAGCCCTGCTGTGAAGGACTGCACCATCTCCAAATTCGAGTGAGAGGCTGCGAGCAGGAACGATGCCTGTCTCGTCTCAGCACTTCAGGAGCGAAAATAACAACGTGCGCAGTGAATATGGCCCACTGAAGGGTAAT
This sequence comes from Triturus cristatus, assembly GCF_964204655.1. Classification (NCBI taxonomy): domain Eukaryota; kingdom Metazoa; phylum Chordata; class Amphibia; order Caudata; family Salamandridae; genus Triturus; species Triturus cristatus. Next base: position 639,566,711 of record NC_140585.1, read on the forward strand.
AATAGGTTTAAAATATTGACACTTAGCAGAGCCCACTGGAGGGTAACAAATGAACTCTGATCCTTACTACAAGGTCCAGCCTGCATTGCAAATCAAGACGCTATGAGCGACGCCTACTCAAGGTATTTAAAAGAGCATGCTGAATCAGAGCCATCTGTGCAGTGTTAATTATCCATGATTAAGAGGCAGGAGCCTCGAAACGCGTCGGAGAATAATGCACATGAATCCTGCAGCTTGTGTTCCTATCAAATAAACCTGATGGTTGATCCTGAAGTCGAGTGCGTTCTTAAAAGCTTGGGCACTTTGAGGTACATTTAATCCACGGCAGCCCTGCCGTGAAGGACTGCACCATCTCCAAATTCGAGTGAGAGGCTGCGAGCAGGAACGATGCCTGTCTCGTCTCATCACTTCAGGAGCGGAAAATAACAACGTGCGCAGTGAATATGGCCCACTGAAGGGTAATAATAGGTTTAAAATATTGACACTTAGCAGAGCCCACTGGAGGGTAACAAATGAACTCTGATCCTTACTACAAGGTCCAGCCTGCATTGCAAATCAAGACGCTATGAGCGACGCCTACTCAAGGTATTTAAAAGAGCATGCTGAATCAGAGCCATCTGTGCAGTGTTAATTATCCATGATTAAGAGGCAGGAGCCTCGAAACGCGTCGGAGAATAATGCACATGAATCCTGCAGCTTGTGTTCCTATCAAATAAACCTGATGGTTGATCCTGAAGTCGAGTGCGTTCTTAAAAGCTTGGGCACTTTGAGGTACATTTAATCCACGGCAGCCCTGCCGTGAAGGACTGCACCATCTCCAAATTCGAGTGAGAGGCTGCGAGCAGGAACGATGCCTGTCTCGTCTCAGCACTTCAGGAGCGGAAAATAACAACACGCGCAGTGAATATGGCCCACTGAAGGGTAATAATAGGTTTAAAATATTGACACTTAGCAGAGCCCACTGGAGGGTAACAAATGAACTCTGATCCTTACTACAAGGTCCAGCCTGCATTGCAAATCAAGACGCTATGAGCGACGCCTACGCAAGGTATTTAAAAGAGCATGCTGAATCAGAGCCATCTGTGCAGTGTTAATTATCCATGATTAAGAGGCAGGAGCCTCGAAACGCGTCGGAGAATAATGCACATGAATCCTGCAGCTTGTGTTCCTATCAAATAAACCTGATGGTTGATCCTGAAGTCGAGTGCGTTCTTAAAAGCTTGGGCACTTTGAGGTACATTTAATCCACGGCAGCCCTGCCGTGAAGGACTGCACCATCTCCAAATTCGAGTGAGAGGCTGCGAGCAGGAACGATGCCTGTCTCGTCTCAGCACTTCAGGAGCGGAAAATAACAACGTGCGCAGTGAATATGGCCCACTGAAGGGTAATAATAGGTTTAAAATATTGACACTTAGCAGAGCCCACTGGAGGGTAACAAATGAGCTCTGATCCTTACTACAAGGTCCAGCCTGCATTGCAAATCAAGACGCTATGAGCGACGCCTACTCAAGGTATTTAAAAGAGCATGCTGAATCAGAGCCATCTGTGCAGTGTTAGTTATCCATGATTAAGAGGCAGGAGCCTCGAAACGCGTCGGAGAATAATGCACATGAATCCTGCAACTTGTGTTCCTATCAAATAAACATGATGGTTGATCCTGAAGTCGAGTGCGTTCTTAAAAGCTTGGGCACTTTCAGGTACATTTAATCCACGGCAGCCCTGCCGTGAAGGACTGCACCATCTCCAAATTCGAGTGAGAGGCTGCGAGCAGGAACGATGCCTGTCTCGTCTCAGCACTTCAGGAGCGGAAAATAACAACACGCGCAGTGAATATGGCCCACTGAAGGGTAATAATAGGTTTAAAATATTGACACTTAGCAGAGCCCACTGGAGGGTAACAAATGAACTCTGATCCTTACTACAAGGTCCAGCCTGCATTGCAAATCAAGACGCTATGAGCGACGCCTACGCAAGGTATTTAAAAGAGCATGCTGAATCAGAGCCATCTGTGCAGTGTTAATTATCCATGATTAAGAGGCAGGAGCCTCGAAACGCGTCGGAGAATAATGCACATGAATCCTGCAGCTTGTGTTCCTATCAAATAAACCTGATGGTTGATCCTGAAGTCGAGTGCGTTCTTAAAAGCTTGGGCACTTTGAGGTACATTTAATCCACGGCAGCCCTGCCGTGAAGGACTGCACCATCTCCAAATTCGAGTGAGAGGCTGCGAGCAGGAACGATGCCTGTCTCGTCTCAGCACTTCAGGAGCGGAAAATAACAACGTGCGCAGTGAATATGGCCCACTGAAGGGTAATAATAGGTTTAAAATATTGACACTTAGCAGAGCCCACTGGAGGGTAACAAATGAGCTCTGATCCTTACTACAAGGTCCAGCCTGCATTGCAAATCAAGACGCTATGAGCGACGCCTACTCAAGGTATTTAAAAGAGCATGCTGAATCAGAGCCATCTGTGCAGTGTTAGTTATCCATGATTAAGAGGCAGGAGCCTCGAAACGCGTCGGAGAATAATGCACATGAATCCTGCAGCTTGTGTTCCTATCAAATAAACATGATGGTTGATCCTGAAGTCGAGTGCGTTCTTAAAAGCTTGGGCACTTTCAGGTACATTTAATCCACGGCAGCCCTGCCGTGAAGGACTGCACCATCTCCAAATTCGAGTGAGAGGCTGCGAGCAGGAACGATGCCTGTCTCGTCTCAGCACTTCAGGAGCGGAAAATAACAACGTGCGCAGTGAATATGGCCCACTGAACGGTAATAATAGGTTTAAAATATTGACACTTAGCAGAGCCCACTGGAGGGTAACAAATGAACTCTGATCCTTACTACAAGGTCCAGCCTGCATTGCAAATCAAGACGCTATGAGCGACGCCTACTCAAGGTATTTAAAAGAGCATGCTGAATCAGAGCCATCTGTGCAGTGTTAATTATCCATGATTAAGAGGCAGGAGCCTCGAAACGCGTCGGAGAATAATGCACATGAATCCTGCAGCTTGTGTTCCTATCAAATAAACCTGATGGTTGATCCTGAAGTCGAGTGCGTTCTTAAGCTTGGGCACTTTGAGGTACATTTAATCCACGGCAGCCCTGCCGTGAAGGACTGCACCATCTCCAAATTCGAGTGAGAGGCTGCGAGCAGGAACGATGCCTGTCTCGTCTCAGCACTTCAGGAGCGGAAAATAACAACGTGCGCAGTGAATATGGCCCACTGAAGGGTAATAATAGGTTTAAAATATTGACACTTAGCAGAGCCCACTGGAGGGTAACAAATGAACTCTGATCCTTACTACAAGGTCCAGCCTGCATTGCAAATCAAGACGCTATGAGCGACGCCTACTCAAGGTATTTAAAAGAGCATGCTGAATCAGAGCCATCTGTGCAGTGTTAATTATCCATGATTAAGAGGCAGGAGCCTCGAAACGCGTCGGAGAATAATGCACATGAATCCTGCAGCTTGTGTTCCTATCAAATAAACCTGATGGTTGATCCTGAAGTCGAGTGCGTTCTTAAAAGCTTGGGCACTTTGAGGTACATTTAATCCACGGCAGCCCTGCCGTGAAGGACTGCACCATCTCCAAATTCGAGTGAGAGGCTGCGAGCAGGAACGATGCCTGTCTCGTCTCAGCACTTCAGGAGCGGAAAATAACAACGTGCGCAGTGAATATGGCCCACTGAAGGGTAATAATAGGTTTAAAATATTGACACTTAGCAGAGCCCACTGGAGGGTAGCAAATGAGCTCTGATCCTTACTACAAGGTCCAGCCTGCAGTGCAAATCAAGACGCTATGAGCGACGCCTACTCAAGGTATTTAACCCCTTCCATGCTCATGACGGAACGGTTCCGTCATGAGCATCGGTTGAGCTGTGCTCATGACGGAACCGTTCCGTCATGGCCCCGCCCGCGCTCGAACCCTTCAGCACCGCGGGGGAATCCGCGCAGCGCTGAAGGGGTTAAAAGAGCATGCTGAATCAGAGCCATCTGTGCAGTGTTAATTATCCATGATTAAGAGAAAGGAGCCTCGAAATGCGTCGGAGAATAATGCACATGAATCCTGCAACTTGTGTTCCTATCAAATAAACCTGATGGTTGATCCTGAAGTCGAGTGCGTTCTTAAAAGCTTGGGCATTTTCAGGTACATTTAATCCACGGCAGCCCTGCCGTGAAGGACTGCACCATCTCCAAATTCGAGTGAGAGGCTGCGAGCAGGAACGATGCCTGTCTCGTCTCAGCACTTCAGGAGCGGAAAAAACCAACGTGCGCAGTGAATATGGCCCACTGAACGGTAATAATAGGTTTAAAATATTGACACTTAGCAGAGCCCACTGGAGGGTAACAAATGAACTCTGATCCTTACTACAAGGTCCAGCCTGCATTGCAAATCAAGACGCTATGAGCGACACCTACTCAAGGTATTTAAAAGACCATGCTGAATCAGAGCCATCTGTGCAGTGTTAATTATCCATGATTAAGAGGCAGGAGCCTCGAAACGCGTCGGAGAATAATGCACATGAATCCTGCAGCTTGTGTTCCTATCAAATAAACCTGATGGTTGATCCTGAAGTCGAGTGCGTTCTTAAAAGCTTGGGCACTTTGAGGTACATTTAATCCACGGCAGCCCTGCTGTGAAGGACTGCACCATCTCCAAATTCGAGTGAGAGGCTGCGAGCAGGAACGATGCCTGTCTCGTCTCAGCACTTCAGGAGCGAAAATAACAACGTGCGCAGTGAATATGGCCCACTGAAGGGTAATAATAGGTTTAAAATATTGACACTTAGCAGAGCCCACTGGAGGGTAACAAATGAGCTCTGATCCTTACTACAAGGTCCAGCCTGCATTGCAAATCAAGACGCTATGAGCGACGCCTACTCAAGGTATTTAAAAGAGCATGCTGAATCAGAGCCATCTGTGCAGTGTTAGTTATCCATGATTAAGAGGCAGGAGCCTCGAAACGCGTCGGAGAATAATGCACATGAATCCTGCAGCTTGTGTTCCTATCAAATAAACATGATGGTTGATCCTGAAGTCGAGTGCGTTCTTAAAAGCTTGGGCACTTTCAGGTACATTTAATCCACGGCAGCCCTGCCGTGAAGGACTGCACCATCTCCAAATTCGAGTGAGAGGCTGCGAGCAGGAACGATGCCTGTCTCGTCTCATCACTTCAGGAGCGGAAAATAACAACGTGCGCAGTGAATATGGCCCACTGAAGGGTAATAATAGGTTTAAAATATTGACACTTAGCAGAGCCCACTGGAGGGTAACAAATGAACTCTGATCCTTACTACAAGGTCCAGCCTGCATTGCAAATCAAGACGCTATGAGCGACGCCTACTCAAGGTATTTAAAAGAGCATGCTGAATCAGAGCCATCTGTGCAGTGTTAATTATCCATGATTAAGAGGCAGGAGCCTCGAAACGCGTCGGAGAATAATGCACATGAATCCTGCAGCTTGTGTTCCTATCAAATAAACCTGATGGTTGATCCTGAAGTCGAGTGCGTTCTTAAAAGCTTGGGCACTTTGAGGTACATTTAATCCACGGCAGCCCTGCCGTGAAGGACTGCACCATCTCCAAATTCGAGTGAGAGGCTGCGAGCAGGAACGATGCCTGTCTCGTCTCAGCACTTCAGGAGCGGAAAATAACAACACGCGCAGTGAATATGGCCCACTGAAGGGTAATAATAGGTTTAAAATATTGACACTTAGCAGAGCCCACTGGAGGGTAACAAATGAACTCTGATCCTTACTACAAGGTCCAGCCTGCATTGCAAATCAAGACGCTATGAGCGACGCCTACGCAAGGTATTTAAAAGAGCATGCTGAATCAGAGCCATCTGTGCAGTGTTAATTATCCATGATTAAGAGGCAGGAGCCTCGAAACGCGTCGGAGAATAATGCACATGAATCCTGCAGCTTGTGTTCCTATCAAATAAACCTGATGGTTGATCCTGAAGTCGAGTGCGTTCTTAAAAGCTTGGGCACTTTGAGGTACATTTAATCCACGGCAGCCCTGCCGTGAAGGACTGCACCATCTCCAAATTCGAGTGAGAGGCTGCGAGCAGGAACGATGCCTGTCTCGTCTCAGCACTTCAGGAGCGGAAAATAACAACGTGCGCAGTGAATATGGCCCACTGAAGGGTAATAATAGGTTTAAAATATTGACACTTAGCAGAGCCCACTGGAGGGTAACAAATGAGCTCTGATCCTTACTACAAGGTCCAGCCTGCATTGCAAATCAAGACGCTATGAGCGACGCCTACTCAAGGTATTTAAAAGAGCATGCTGAATCAGAGCCATCTGTGCAGTGTTAGTTATCCATGATTAAGAGGCAGGAGCCTCGAAACGCGTCGGAGAATAATGCACATGAATCCTGCAACTTGTGTTCCTATCAAATAAACATGATGGTTGATCCTGAAGTCGAGTGCGTTCTTAAAAGCTTGGGCACTTTCAGGTACATTTAATCCACGGCAGCCCTGCCGTGAAGGACTGCACCATCTCCAAATTCGAGTGAGAGGCTGCGAGCAGGAACGATGCCTGTCTCGTCTCAGCACTTCAGGAGCGGAAAATAACAACGTGCGCAGTGAATATGGCCCACTGAACGGTAATAATAGGTTTAAAATATTGACACTTAGCAGAGCCCACTGGAGGGTAACAAATGAACTCTGATCCTTACTACAAGGTCCAGCCTGCATTGCAAATCAAGACGCTATGAGCGACGCCTACTCAAGGTATTTAAAAGAGCATGCTGAATCAGAGCCATCTGTGCAGTGTTAATTATCCATGATTAAGAGGCAGGAGCCTCGAAACGCGTCGGAGAATAATGCACATGAATCCTGCAGCTTGTGTTCCTATCAAATAAACCTGATGGTTGATCCTGAAGTCGAGTGCGTTCTTAAGCTTGGGCACTTTGAGGTACATTTAATCCACGGCAGCCCTGCCGTGAAGGACTGCACCATCTCCAAATTCGAGTGAGAGGCTGCGAGCAGGAACGATGCCTGTCTCGTCTCAGCACTTCAGGAGCGGAAAATAACAACGTGCGCAGTGAATATGGCCCACTGAAGGGTAATAATAGGTTTAAAATATTGACACTTAGCAGAGCCCACTGGAGGGTAACAAATGAACTCTGATCCTTACTACAAGGTCCAGCCTGCATTGCAAATCAAGACGCTATGAGCGACGCCTACTCAAGGTATTTAAAAGAGCATGCTGAATCAGAGCCATCTGTGCAGTGTTAATTATCCATGATTAAGAGGCAGGAGCCTCGAAACGCGTCGGAGAATAATGCACATGAATCCTGCAGCTTGTGTTCCTATCAAATAAACCTGATGGTTGATCCTGAAGTCGAGTGCGTTCTTAAAAGCTTGGGCACTTTGAGGTACATTTAATCCACGGCAGCCCTGCCGTGAAGGACTGCACCATCTCCAAATTCGAGTGAGAGGCTGCGAGCAGGAACGATGCCTGTCTCGTCTCAGCACTTCAGGAGCGGAAAATAACAACGTGCGCAGTGAATATGGCCCACTGAAGGGTAATAATAGGTTTAAAATATTGACACTTAGCAGAGCCCACTGGAGGGTAGCAAATGAGCTCTGATCCTTACTACAAGGTCCAGCCTGCAGTGCAAATCAAGACGCTATGAGCGACGCCTACTCAAGGTATTTAACCCCTTCCATGCTCATGACGGAACGGTTCCGTCATGAGCATCGGTTGAGCTGTGCTCATGACGGAACCGTTCCGTCATGGCCCCGCCCGCGCTCGAACCCTTCAGCACCGCGGGGGAATCCGCGCAGCGCTGAAGGGGTTAAAAGAGCATGCTGAATCAGAGCCATCTGTGCAGTGTTAATTATCCATGATTAAGAGAAAGGAGCCTCGAAATGCGTCGGAGAATAATGCACATGAATCCTGCAACTTGTGTTCCTATCAAATAAACCTGATGGTTGATCCTGAAGTCGAGTGCGTTCTTAAAAGCTTGGGCATTTTCAGGTACATTTAATCCACGGCAGCCCTGCCGTGAAGGACTGCACCATCTCCAAATTCGAGTGAGAGGCTGCGAGCAGGAACGATGCCTGTCTCGTCTCAGCACTTCAGGAGCGGAAAATAACAACGTGCGCAGTGAATATGGCCCACTGAACGGTAATAATAGGTTTAAAATATTGACACTTAGCAGAGCCCACTGGAGGGTAACAAATGAACTCTGATCCTTACTACAAGGTCCAGCCTGCATTGCAAATCAAGACGCTATGAGCGACACCTACTCAAGGTATTTAAAAGACCATGCTGAATCAGAGCCATCTGTGCAGTGTTAATTATCCATGATTAAGAGGCAGGAGCCTCGAAACGCGTCGGAGAATAATGCACATGAATCCTGCAGCTTGTGTTCCTATCAAATAAACCTGATGGTTGATCCTGAAGTCGAGTGCGTTCTTAAAAGCTTGGGCACTTTGAGGTACATTTAATCCACGGCAGCCCTGCTGTGAAGGACTGCACCATCTCCAAATTCGAGTGAGAGGCTGCGAGCAGGAACGATGCCTGTCTCGTCTCAGCACTTCAGGAGCGAAAATAACAACGTGCGCAGTGAATATGGCCCACTGAAGGGTAATAATAGGTTTAAAATATTGACACTTAGCAGAGCCCACTGGAGGGTAACAAATGAACTCTGATCCTTACTACAAGGTCCAGCCTGCATTGCAAATCAAGACGCTATGAGCGACGCCTACTCAAGGTATTTAAAAGAGCATGCTGAATCAGAGCCATCTGTGCAGTGTTAATTATCCATGATTAAGAGGCAGGAGCCTCGAAACGCGTCGGAGAATAATGCACATGAATCCTGCAGCTTGTGTTCCTATCAAATAAACCTGATGGTTGATCCTGAAGTCGAGTGCGTTCTTAAAAGCTTGGGCACTTTGAGGTACATTTAATCCACGGCAGCCCTGCCGTGAAGGACTGCACCATCTCCAAATTCGAGTGAGAGGCTGCGAGCAGGAACGATGCCTGTCTCGTCTCAGCACTTCAGGAGCGGAAAATAACAACGCGCGCAGTGAATATGGCCCACTGAAGGGTAATAATAGGTTTAAAATATTGACACTTAGCAGAGCCCACTGGAGGGTAACAAATGATCTCTGATCCTTACTACAAGGTCCAGCCTGCATTGCAAATCAAGACGCTATGAGCGACGCCTACTCAAGGTATTTAAAAGAGCATGCTGAATCAGAGCCATCTGTGCAGTGTTAATTATCCATGATTAAGAGGCAGGAGCCTCGAAACGCGTCGGAGAATAATGCACATGAATCCTGCAGCTTGTGTTCCTATCAAATAAACCTGATGGTTGATCCTGAAGTCGAGTGCGTTCTTAAAAGCTTGGGCACTTTGAGGTACATTTAATCCACGGCAGCCCTGCCGTGAAGGACTGCACCATCTCCAAATTCGAGTGAGAGGCTGCGAGCAGGAACGATGCCTGTCTCGTCTCAGCACTTCAGGAGCGGAAAATAACAACGTGCGCAGTGAATATGGCCCACTGAAGGGTAATAATAGGTTTAAAATATTGACACTTAGCAGAGCCCACTGGAGGGTAACAAATGAGCTCTGATCCTTACTACAAGGTCCAGCCTGCATTGCAAATCAAGACGCTATGAGCGACGCCTACTCAAGGTATTTAAAAGAGCATGCTGAATCAGAGCCATCTGTGCAGTGTTAATTATCCATGATTAAGAGGCAGGAGCCTCGAAACGCGTCGGAGAATAATGCACATGAATCCTGCAGCTTGTGTTCCTATCAAATAAACCTGATGGTTGATCCTGAAGTCGAGTGCGTTCTTAAAAGCTTGGGCACTTTGAGGTACATTTAATCCACGGCAGCCCTGCCGTGAAGGACTGCACCATCTCCAAATTCGAGTGAGAGGCTGCGAGCAGGAACGATGCCTGTCTCGTCTCAGCACTTCAGGAGCGGAAAATAACAACGTGCGCAGTGAATATGGCCCACTGAAGGGTAATAATAGGTTTAAAATATTGACACTTAGCAGAGCCCACTGGAGGGTAACAAATGAGCTCTGATCCTTACTACAAGGTCCAGCGTGCAGTGCAAATCAAGACGCTATGAGCGACGCCTACTCAAGGTATTTAACCCCTTCCATGCTCATGACGGAACGGTTCCGTCATGAGCATCGGTTGAGCTGTGCTCATGACGGAACCGTTCCGTCATGGCCCCGCCCGCGCTCGAACCCTTCAGCACCGCGGGGGAATCCGCGCAGGGCTGAACGGTTAAAAGAGCATGCTGAATCAGAGCCATCTGTGCAGTGTTAATTATCCATGATTAAGAGGCAGGAGCCTCGAAATGCGTCGGAGAATAATGCACATGAATCCTGCAACTTGTGTTCCTATCAAATAAACCTGATGGTTGATCCTGAAGTCGAGTGCGTTCTTAAAAGCTTGGGCATTTTCAGGTACATTTAATCCACGGCAGCCCTGCCGTGAAGGACTGCACCATCTCCAAATTCGAGTGAGAGGCTGCGAGCAGGAACGATGCCTGTCTCGTCTCAGCACTTCAGGAGCGGAAAATAACAACGTGCGCAGTGAATATGGCCCACTGAACGGTAATAATAGGTTTAAAATATTGACACTTAGCAGAGCCCACTGGAGGGTAACAAATGAACTCTGATCCTTACTACAAGGTCCAGCCTGCATTGCAAATCAAGACGCTATGAGCGACACCTACTCAAGGTATTTAAAAGACCATGCTGAATCAGAGCCATCTGTGCAGTGTTAATTATCCATGATTAAGAGGCAGGAGCCTCGAAACGCGTCGGAGAATAATGCACATGAATCCTGCAGCTTGTGTTCCTATCAAATAAACCTGATGGTTGATCCTGAAGTCGAGTGCGTTCTTAAAAGCTTGGGCACTTTGAGGTACATTTAATCCACGGCAGCCCTGCCGTGAAGGACTGCACCATCTCCAAATTCGAGTGAGAGGCTGCGAGCAGGAACGATGCCTGTCTCGTCTCAGCACTTCAGGAGCGGAAAATAACAACGTGCGCAGTGAATATGGCCCACTGAAGGGTAATAATAGGTTTAAAATATTGACACTTAGCAGAGCCCACTGGAGGGTAACAAATGAACTCTGATCCTTACTACAAGGTCCAGCCTGCATTGCAAATCAAGACGCTATGAGCGACGCCTACTCAAGGTATTTAAAAGAGCATGCTGAATCAGAGCCATCTGTGCAGTGTTAATTATCCATGATTAAGAGGCAGGAGCCTCGAAACGCGTCGGAGAATAATGCACATGAATCCTGCAGCTTGTGTTCCTATCAAATAAACCTGATGGTTGATCCTGAAGTCGAGTGCGTTCTTAAAAGCTTGGGCACTTTGAGGTACATTTAATCCACGGCAGCCCTGCCGTGAAGGACTGCACCATCTCCAAATTCGAGTGAGAGGCTGCGAGCAGGAACGATGCCTGTCTCGTCTCAGCACTTCAGGAGCGGAAAATAACAACGCGCGCAGTGAATATGGCCCACTGAAGGGTAATAATAGGTTTAAAATATTGACACTTAGCAGAGCCCACTGGAGGGTAACAAATGAACTCTGATCCTTACTACAAGGTCCAGCCTGCATTGCAAATCAAGACGCTATGAGCGACGCCTACTCAAGGTATTTAAAAGAGCATGCTGAATCAGAGCCATCTGTGCAGTGTTAATTATCCATGATTAAGAGGCAGGAGCCTCGAAACGCGTCGGAGAATAATGCACATGAATCCTGCAGCTTGTGTTCCTATCAAATAAACCTGATGGTTGATCCTGAAGTCGAGTGTGTTCTTAAAAGCTTGGGCACTTTGAGGTACATTTAATCCACGGCAGCCCTGCCGTGAAGGACTGCACCATCTCCAAATTCGAGTGAGAGGCTGCGAGCAGGAACGATGCCTGTCTCGTCTCAGCACTTCAGGAGCGGAAAATAACAACGTGCGCAGTGAATATGGCCCACTGAAGGGTAATAATAGGTTTAAAATATTGACACTTAGCAGAGCCCACTGGAGGGTAACAAATGAGCTCTGATCCTTACTACAAGGTCCAGCCTGCATTGCAAATCAAGACGCTATGAGCGACGCCTACTCAAGGTATTTAAAAGAGCATGCTGAATCAGAGCCATCTGTGCAGTGTTAATTATCCATGATTAAGAGGCAGGAGCCTCGAAACGCGTCGGAGAATAATGCACATGAATCCTGCAACTTGTGTTCCTATCAAATAAACCTGATGGTTGATCCTGAAGTCGAGTGCGTTCTTAAAAGCTTGGGCACTTTCAGGTACATTTAATCCACGGCAGCCCTGCCGTGAAGGACTGCACCATCTCCAAATTCGAGTGAGAGGCTGCGAGCAGGAACGATGCCTGTCTCGTCTCAGCACTTCAGGAGCGGAAAATAACAACGTGCGCAGTGAATATGGCCCACTGAACGGTAATAATAGGTTTAAAATATTGACACTTAGCAGAGCCCACTGGAGGGTAACAAATGAACTCTGATCCTTACTACAAGGTCCAGCCTGCATTGCAAATCAAGACGCTATGAGCGACGCCTACTCAAGGTATTTAAAAGAGCATGCTGAATCAGAGCCATCTGTGCAGTGTTAATTATCCATGATTAAGAGGCAGGAGCCTCGAAACGCGTCGGAGAATAATGCACATGAATCCTGCAGCTTGTGTTCCTATCAAATAAACCTGATGGTTGATCCTGAAGTCGAGTGCGTTCTTAAGCTTGGGCACTTTGAGGTACATTTAATCCACGGCAGCCCTGCCGTGAAGGACTGCACCATCTCCAAATTCGAGTGAGAGGCTGCGAGCAGGAACGATGCCTGTCTCGTCTCAGCACTTCAGGAGCGGAAAATAACAACGTGTGCAGTGAATATGGCCCACTGAAGGGTAATAATAGGTTTAAAATATTGACACTTAGCAGAGCCCACTGGAGGGTAACAAATGAACTCTGATCCTTACTACAAGGTCCAGCCTGCATTGCAAATGAAGACGCTATGAGCGACGCCTACTCAAGGTATTTAAAAGAGCATGCTGAATCAGAGCCATCTGTGCAGTGTTAATTATCCATGATTAAGAGGCAGGAGCCTCGAAACGCGTCGGAGAATAATGCACATGAATCCTGCAGCTTGTGTTCCTATCAAATAAACCTGATGGTTGATCCTGAAGTCGAGTGCGTTCTTAAAAGCTTGGGCACTTTGAGGTACATTTAATCCACGGCAGCCCTGCCGTGAAGGACTGCACCATCTCCAAATTCGAGTGAGAGGCTGCGAGCAGGAACGATGCCTGTCTCGTCTCATCACTTCAGGAGCGGAAAATAACAACGTGCGCAGTGAATATGGCCCACTGAAGGGTAATAATAGGTTTAAAATATTGACACTTAGCAGAGCCCACTGGAGGGTAACAAATGAACTCTGATCCTTACTACAAGGTCCAGCCTGCATTGCAAATCAAGACGCTATGAGCGACGCCTACTCAAGGTATTTAAAAGAGCATGCTGAATCAGAGCCATCTGTGCAGTGTTAATTATCCATGATTAAGAGGCAGGAGCCTCGAAACGCGTCGGAGAATAATGCACATGAATCCTGCAGCTTGTGTTCCTATCAAATAAACCTGATGGTTGATCCTGAAGTCGAGTGACTTCTCAAATCCTCTTCTATTTCATAAAAAAATTCTGACATGCAGACTGAAACATGCACTTTCAATACCAGCAGCAGACTTCCCTGGTGAGCAGTAGCTTTACTACAGTGATCTAATGAGCAACTAGAGTGCTAACATTCTGAATTTATGGCAAATGTGTGACACATCCGAATGCCTTCTTGATGGTATCAAAGTAAAAAACTGAAAGTATTTCCTACTGAGGAGACTGTAGAAAATGAGGAAATTAGGAAACTTCATAAAAAATAAGTCTCCCAAAATGGCCACCAGAGACAAATGAGCCCAAATGTAGCACAAATATCACCCAGATGTAGCCCAAGCCTAGCCCAATGACAGAATGTCCCACAGTGTTCTAACGAACAACTAGAGCGCTAACAGTCTTACTTATGACAAAAGTATGGCACACCTGAAGCCATCTTGATTGGAATTAACTGGTAACACTTAAAACATTTAATTTAAAAAGGAACACAATGAGGGGGTTCGTTTTGCCATAGAAATTATGATTAGTGCTGAAGAAAGAAAAATTAGGGCACATTTTGAGTGACTTCTCAAATCCTCTTCTATTTCATTAAAAACTTCTGACATGCAGACTGAAACATGCACTTTTAATACCAGCAGCAGACTTCCGTGGTGAGCAGTAGCTTTACTACAGTGATCTAATAAGCAACTAAAGTGCTAACATTCAGAATTTATGACAAATGTGTGACATATCTGAATACCTTCTTGATGGAATCAAAGTAAAAAACTGAAAGCATTTCCTACTGAGGGGACTGCAGTAAATGAGGAAATTAGGAAACTTCATAACAAATAAATCTCCCAAGATGGCCACCAGAGACAAAAGAGCCCAAATGCAGCACAAATATCACCTAGATGTAGCCCACATGTAGCCCAGTGACAGAAGTGTGCAAAACACTTATTTTTTGTGTATTTGCAGTTTTATATAGTGCAGACTTGTCATGTATTGGAGTGCCTTACATGAGCATTGGTTACATCACACAAGACCAAATTAATTTTGGTTGTAGACATGGGGAGATTAAGTGATTTGACCAGAATCACAGAATGTTGAGCTGAAGCAGAAACTCCAACCTGGTTCCCCAGTTGCAAAGTCTGCAGCTCTGGAAGTAACACCACATCCTCTCCCCTAAGTGCAACATTTAATCAAGTGGTCAACTGGATAAAAAAACATAAAGATAACAAATAATTTAAAAGTTCTTTGTCGCTATTTGAAAACTCAGAAAATATGTCCTCATTTTAGTTTTTTAGAGCACTAACCATAACTTGATGCAAATAAGACCCTCTCATATATGTAATTTCTAAAGGAAATGCTATAGGTATTACAGTTTTGATTACATCAAGATGACGTCAGGCGTTCCACACTTTAGTAATAAATATAGAATGTTAGCAATCCCGTTGTTCATTAGGATACTGTTGAGAGGCAGAGGCCAGGGGCACGGACTCTGAAAATTGAAGCCAGGTAGAAGGGTGCAGAGGCATCAATTTGACCACACTGGGCAGGCAGGAAGGGCAGTGGCAGCACAACAGACTAAGGAGGGCAGTGGAAAGGGGGGCAGGGGCAACAAACCAACAATACAGGACTGGCAAGAGAGGCTGTGGCAATATAATAGACCATTGTGGGCAGAAGGAAGAGGCAGTGGTAGTACAACCATACATGCCAACAGACCCGATTCAGCCAGGAAACGTCCAATGTTTTTAAGCTCAAATGGGCTTTATTTGAACTGTCTCCTGTCTACAATCTACTCTTTTTCAATGTAACTCAAAGGGGAAAATCAATACCCCAGTTTTTTTTCAAAATCTCCCTCTTACCAAGTTCAAAATGTTTGCAAGTATGGTACATTGGATCATGGAAGGC
The DNA here is from genome assembly GCF_964204655.1 of Triturus cristatus. Classification (NCBI taxonomy): domain Eukaryota; kingdom Metazoa; phylum Chordata; class Amphibia; order Caudata; family Salamandridae; genus Triturus; species Triturus cristatus. Next base: position 639,582,262 of record NC_140585.1, read on the forward strand.
AGAAGGAATTGGGATAGAGACATGGACTTGGATAATAGAGGACAGGAGGGACATGGAGAGGTACACCAAACTGAACCTACAGGCAGGCATCAGGGTTTGCAGCAACACAATACACCACACAGGACATGCGGGACGGGAATGCAGCACAACAATCCATAGGAAGCAATAGGGAGGGGACAGGAACATGCACATGGACAACAGAGAAGAGAGGGGAAAGAGGCAATGGTAGCTAGCTGACCATAATGGACAGACAGGAGAGAAAGCTGCAGCATAACAGACCATAAAGGGCAGGAGGGACAGATCAGGGGCATTACAATGGAACAGACAAGCCAGCAGGGAGGGAATAGGGGTCTGCACATGGAAACAGAGGGCTGGGGGCAAGGGGGCAGGGCAGGAGCAGCAAGATGACCATGGAGGTCAGGCAGGATGGGCACTAGAAACAAGACACACCATGGAGAGCAACAGTGAGACTATGATGGCATACACACAGGCCATGGAGGGAAGGTGGGAGGGGGTCAGAGGCAGCTAGCTGACCACACAGGGAAGGTGGAAGGGTTAGTGGCAGCACAGAAGACCATGCATGGGAAGCGGGAGGGTTAGTGGCAGCACAATGGCTATGATGGGCAAGAAGGAGGGTGCATGGGCATGCACAATGGACCATGGAGGATAGAAGGGAGGGTCAGGACATGGGCACAGACAAGAGAGTTCAGGGGAAGGGGCCTCACAACAGACTGCGTGGGGCAGGCAGGAGGAGCAGTTGCAGTACAACAGACCAGGGAGGGAAGAAGGGTGTGGCAGTCAAATGGACCATGGAGGACAGGAGGAAGGGGATAGGAGCATGGCATGTTGACAGGCATGGTAGAGGTGGCAGGGACAAGTTACAGTCATCTGACAATGCTAAGCAGGTGGGAGGGGATTGGCAGCTCAACAGAATACTCAGAGTAGATAGGAGTGTCAGGTCCATGGAACATGGTGGGCAAAAAGGATGGAGCTGGGGCATGCACAAAGACATCGGAGGGCAGGGGGAAGAAGAATCGGGGCAGCAAGCTAAGCAAAGAGGCTGAGCAGGAGGTCAATAATGGGGCACAGAATTGGGCAATGTAGGGCAGGAAGACCATGCATGGCGGGAGGGAGGAGGCTAGTCGATGGATTCACTCAACAGAGGATAGGGAGGAAGTGGATGGGGCAGCAAGCTAACTGTTCAGAGAAGGTGGGTATTAGGAACTTTATTGTTTTTAAAATGTGTGTCTGAGCGAACTACTTAAAATATTAACAAGTATGTAGCATAATCTCACTTTTATTCAGGAAGAAGAGGACGTTGATGACTGTGACTCTGGGCTCACTTGGCAGAAACACCCTCTTACCCTCCACCCCCATCGTAAAATGTAATGCCCGTGAAAAGGGTAGGTGAACGCAGTGTTATATAGAACATAGTCCTGAGAGCACGATTGAAAATGAAAACTAGATATAGTGTATTGTATAAACTATGCACCAAAAAGTGTGATTTAAGATGAACCAGGGCGTGAAATAGAATATGCAATACATTGTGCGCAATGACAGATTCATTGGAGAGCGCGAGATAGCGCACGCACTAGCGCATGGTGGATGTGTGTTTTATTAACCGTGAGGGGGGTTTCTTGCATAGATTTAGTTGAATTTTTGTCGAATCCCCTTTGAATGGCTTGCTGTGCGTGTGTATTAACTGTGCCCGTCAATAGCTACTCATTTTTGTATAAATAAACGACAAGGGTGTCTACTTGGAGAGTACCCACCAGCTGCGCCGCAGGGATTAGGCATGGTAGGGCATCAGACACGTCAGAGCTTCACTAGAGGTGTAAATACATTCCACGTGGATTCATTGTATGCATAGTTGCCTTTTAATGAATATCACGCAAATCGTCATGGTGATAGGTACATACGGTTTGTCCAGCATGTCCTAGGAGTTTCTATAAATATATATTTTTTTTAAATAATAAAAAACAAAGGCCGGCCCCGGGGGATGGGGTCCCCGGGGCCATAAGTGGCCTGAGGAGGGGGGCAATGCAGCACCCCTCTTAAAGAATAAAATGCCCTGGGGGTTGGGGTCCCTGGGGCCGATTAATGCCTTGGGAGGGGGGCCACGCGGCCCCCTTCCAATTTTTTTTTAAATATAAAAAAATTAGGGGGCTGGCCCTGGGGGAAAAAAGAAGGGGGGCCACACAGCCATCCTTCTTAAAAAAATAAAATAAATAAAAGAGCGGCATCGCGCCGGAGGCCACGCCCCCTCTTTGCAGCACTCTGCAAACGTGCCCCCTGGCCAGTTGTAAGTTGGGGAATTAATTCCCCTTCAATACTGAGGGTCCCTGAGGGCCAACTAGCCCAACAGGTATCTCCAGTATGTGCCAGGGAGCTGCGTTGCAGACAGGTGTTCTGAGGCCAAGCTCCTTTTTACACCTCTCTGCAACGCAGCTCTGTGGCACTTACTGAAGGTACCTAGTGGGCAAGTTTGACCCTAGCGACCCTTAGGCTTCAAGGGAACTTAATCTCTCAACTTAGAATGGCCACAGGCCATGTTTACACAGTGGTGAAGGGAGGGGAAATAATTCCCTTTCAATCCTGAGGGACCCTGGGGGAGAACTAGCCCAGCAGGTGCTTCCAGTAAGCGCCACTGCTCTGCGTTGCAGAGAGGTGGTGCAGGACGTGCCCCTTTTTACACCTCTCTGCAATGGCGCTTACTGGACGTACCTAGTGGGCTATTTTGCCTCTAGGGACCCTCAGGATTCAAGGGGACTTAATCTCCCAACTTAAAACGTCCACAGGGCATGTTTACACAGTGGGGAAGAGAGGGGACGGGTGACGGGTGCAAACACGCCCTATGGCGCGTTTTAAGTTGGGGAAATAATTCCCCTTCAATCCTGAGGGCCCCTGGGGGCTAACTAGCCCACCAGGTGCTTCCAGTAAGCATCACTGAGCTGCGTTGCAGAGAGGTGGTCCAGACCGTGCCACTTTTTACACCTCTCTGCAACGCAGCTCTGTGGTGCTTACTGGAGGTACCTAGTGGGCTTGTTGGACCCTAGGGACCCTCAGGATTCAAATGAACTTAATCTCCCAACTAAAAACGGCCACAGGGCGTGTTTACACAGTGGTGAAGGGAGGGGACGGGGCCTGAGTTAACTTGTGCAAACACGCCCTGTGGCGCATTTTAAGTTGGGGAAATAATTCACCTTCAATCCTGAGGGACCCTGGGGGCCAACTAGCCCACCAGGGGCTTCCAGTAAGCGCCACTGCACTGCGTTATAGAGAGGTGGTCCAGGCCGTGCCCCTTTTTACATCTCTCTGCAACGCAGCTCTGTGGCACTTACTGGAGGTACCTAGTGGTCTAGTTGGACCCTAGGGACCCTCAGGATTCAAGGGGACTTAATGTCCCAGCTTAAAACGGCCACAGGGCGTGTTTGCACAGTGGGGAAGGGAGGAGATGGGGCCTGAGGTGACGTGTGCAAACACGCCCTGTGGCATGTTTTAAGAGGTAGTTTTAATCCCCCTGCCCTGTTATATACTAGGGGCTTACAGAGGAGGTCATGCTAATCTCAGGGGGACCCCAACGCATAGCGTTCTCTAGTGTATGTAGGTGTTTTCACTGTATTCTGAGTGTCTTTTAACCTAGCACTGGCTCTAGGACTCTTTAGTCAGACTCAGTTACCACCAATATCTGTCTGAAAATGTTGAGGGTACAGGATGATTTTGCAACAAGGCTTCTTTCTGCTCTTCTGTTTGTTTTTTTTCCACGTTATCCTTCTTCCTGCACTTTTCTTCGTCTTTGAGGACTTCTGTTGCTTCTTTCTGCATTTCTTTTTTTTCTTTCTGTGCGTTTTTTCTTCTTTCTTCACATGTCCTATCTCTGTAGGCATAGTTAGAAAATAGCATTTAAAAAACCTTTGTAATTCACTGAAAAAAACATAGGTTTCAGGCACGTTATAGTTAGGAATTAGCATTAAAAAAAACTTAGAAATTTCCGGAAAAAACCATAGGTTTCAGGGGCGTTATAGTTAGCTGGACTTTTCACTCATAAAAAACCATTGAAATTCCCCCGTTATAGTTAGTTTAGCTAACTATAACTCGCGCGCCCGCAATGCACTGCTGATGATGTCACATATTACATCACTCATGATATGGTCAGTGACATCACTCATGACATCACTGATGACATCTCAAATGACATCACTGATGACATCACTGATGACATCATTCTTGTGATAGAGTGGCAGACCTCCTCTCACCCTAATATAACCTATGATACACTCATTCAAAAATAGAAACTAAAATTTTCAAAACAATGGACATACCAATACCAGATACAACAACCTATTCAGTAATTCTAAGATCCACATACACATCCACTCATTCACCAGCAGTCCTATACAGTCACTCATACATGTACTCACTCATCATAAATACTCATACACCTATACATCCTGTTACACAACGCCACTCATCCATGGAGTTACTCACACACATAGGCACTCATGCTAATAAAGAATCAAACATCCATTTACTTGCATATACAGTTATACACACACCACCACACTTACTTCTACAGAAACTCACACATACTTAGTCTTTTAAACAATCACTTATAGAAACACATACTTATTCATACAGGAACTCTTCCAATCTCTCACTCTCACATATACTCACTTATATACACCAATAGTCACATATACTAGTTTAAAACATATGTAGTTACTCATAAAAACACTATTGAAACAGTCATTCACTTACTAACACACCCATGCACACACTCATCCACCCATACAGTCCTGCACACATGCTGTCTTCAACACATACAAACAGTGAGTCACTCATTCATGCACCTATGCACTTCGTAATACCCCCCACCGAACCATACAGACACTCAGACACTCATACTGATACTCAAAAAACCAACTAATAACCTATATAGACACTCATGTAGCTACTCACCAACCCATGCAGCCACTTATACACAAAGTGAGAGACTGATACAGATATTTACATATTTAAACATTACTCACTAAGCCATGTATTCACTAAGATACACTTAATCAGTCAGTTATACAATCAATTTTTCAAAAACAAATCTTCCATTTAGACACTTATATACCCATTTATTCTTCCATCGACCTTGAGATATACATATATAAAACATATTTATTTTTCAGAAAAACACACATTCACTGGATGATGTCATCACTGATGTCATCAGTGATGTCATTTGAGATGTCATCAGTGATGTCATCCGTGAAGTCACTGACCATGTCATGAGTGATGTAACATGTGACGTCATCAGCAGTGCATTGCGGGCACGCGAGTTATAGTTAGCTGAACTAACTATAACGGGGGAATTTCAATAGTTTTGTACGAGTGAAAAGTCCAGCTAACTATAACGCCCCTGAAACCTATGTTTTTTTCAGTGAATATATATATATGTGTGTATATAGCCAGGCAGAAACCACCACTCTAGTCAGGGCAAGGGAGTTACACACTGAAGATAACCCTGCTCATGCCCCTTGATAGCTTGGCACGAGCAGTAAGGCTTATCCCAGAGGCAATGTGTAAAGCGTCAGCAGCAACACACTAGGCACACTACAAAGGAAACTCCACACAAGGTTATATAAAAAATAGTCTTTGTATTTCCACAAACACAGTAGATGTCATGTTATGCTCTGCAGGATCCAGCCGCAGTAAGAAAGGGTCCACCTCCTGATATCACCAACACCCCAATATATATATACAGGGTGTTCGAGTGATAAGGCGAGGGAAAGGAGAGGGAAGGGTCAGCAGGGGAATATAACCTGAAACAACAAGAGCACAGCTATAAACAGGGTCACCTAACATCTACTCTCAATAATGTCTCACTAGATTAATCATATACCTGGTAATAAATACAGCAGTTTATACAATCCTTAGGAAACCTCCAAGCGTCATTCAGATCAAGCATCAGACCTAAAACAAAGGACTAACAGACGTTAGTATATGTAGGATCACGCATTATATCCACCAAATATGCACCTACACACCCCTCATACATGCCCAGAGGTTTTACCACAAACGCAGGAATGAGACACGTTAGTACTGAATCATAGTCTCCACACTTTGCTATATAAAAGTCTTTTTGTAATCCAATGTCAGAATGTGATAGAATAGTATCCCAAGGAATACAAACCAACTGTTAATTCAACACATACGCAGTAATATGTGGTTTCCTTACCGCCGTATTCCGCTATGTGAATACTCAGGTTACAGCAAGTCACAGTGTCCCCCTCCGCACGGCAATACGCGGTTAACTCACCGCCGTATTCCGCTGCTCGATGGATAATGTTCCTTTTTCCCAAAACAAAGCAAAAAGGCAACATACACGGTAATAGGTGGTTTCCTCACTGCTGTATTCTGCTATGTTTCGAATAAATTCCATTCCTCTCAAATAGTAACCAGGATACCAATTCCCCGGCTCCTCACCGCCGCATTCCGCAATGGCCAAAACAATGCAGCTCCCAAATGAACAATAACGATAAGCCTACTCCGGCTCTGTGAACTAATCCACGGCATACTCACGCTTCTACCGAACCCTACTGCCTTCTGAGAGCAAACAAAGATCCTTGCAGCATCAGTCCAAAGTCAGAGTCTTCCTCCAACCTTCTCTCCCTCAGCCGAGAAAGAGAATCGTGACCAAAACCAAATTACGAGCGTCTGCCTGTGCGCCCGCCGTGATTATATCCTCTCCCATATCGAGCATCATGGGAGTTGTAGTTCTGGGGATGATGTGGCAGGTGCTGATAAGCTTGGTCCCTGACATTAGAAACATAATCACACATTTACACTGTGCCAACTGGCATTAGACAATATTCACAAGGCATTATATACAGGACAGGGCCAATCAGGCCACTGTCAGAACCATTAGATCAGGTAATTAAATCTAAAACACAACCAGTAACTACTGGTACCATAATGAACTAAGCATTATCACAGTCACATTAGTTATAGTAACTATAACAGAGGATAGGGAGGAAGTGGATGGGGCAGCAAGCTAACTGTTCAGAGAAGGTGGGTATTAGGAACTTTATTGTTTTTAAAATGTGTGTCTGAGCGAACTACTTAAAATATTAACAAGTATGTAGCATAATCTCACTTTTATTCAGGAAGAAGAGGACGTTGATGACTGTGACTCTGGGCTCACTTGGCAGAAACACCCTCTTACCCTCCACCCCCATCGTAAAATGTAATGCCCGTGAAAAGGGTAGGTGAACGCAGTGTTATATAGAACATAGTCCTGAGAGCACGATTGAAAATGAAAACTAGATATAGTGTATTGTATAAACTATGCACCAAAAAGTGTGATTTAAGATGAACCAGGGCGTGAAATAGAATATGCAATACATTGTGCGCAATGACAGATTCATTGGAGAGCGCGAGATAGCGCACGCACTAGCGCATGGTGGATGTGTGTTTTATTAACCGTGAGGGGGGTTTCTTGCATAGATTTAGTTGAATTTTTGTCGAATCCCCTTTGAATGGCTTGCTGTGCGTGTGTATTAACTGTGCCCGTCAATAGCTACTCATTTTTGTATAAATAAACGACAAGGGTGTCTACTTGGAGAGTACCCACCAGCTGCGCCGCAGGGATTAGGCATGGTAGGGCATCAGACACGTCAGAGCTTCACTAGAGGTGTAAATACATTCCACGTGGATTCATTGTATGCATAGTTGCCTTTTAATGAATATCACGCAAATCGTCATGGTGATAGGTACATACGGTTTGTCCAGCATGTCCTAGGAGTTTCTATAAATATATATTTTTTTTAAATAATAAAAAACAAAGGCCGGCCCCGGGGGATGGGGTCCCCGGGGCCATAAGTGGCCTGAGGAGGGGGGCAATGCAGCACCCCTCTTAAAGAATAAAATGCCCTGGGGGTTGGGGTCCCTGGGGCCGATTAATGCCTTGGGAGGGGGGCCACGCGGCCCCCTTCCAATTTTTTTTTAAATATAAAAAAATTAGGGGGCTGGCCCTGGGGGAAAAAAGAAGGGGGGCCACACAGCCATCCTTCTTAAAAAAATAAAATAAATAAAAGAGCGGCATCGCGCCGGAGGCCACGCCCCCTCTTTGCAGCACTCTGCAAACGTGCCCCCTGGCCAGTTGTAAGTTGGGGAATTAATTCCCCTTCAATACTGAGGGTCCCTGAGGGCCAACTAGCCCAACAGGTATCTCCAGTATGTGCCAGGGAGCTGCGTTGCAGACAGGTGTTCTGAGGCCAAGCTCCTTTTTACACCTCTCTGCAACGCAGCTCTGTGGCACTTACTGAAGGTACCTAGTGGGCAAGTTTGACCCTAGCGACCCTTAGGCTTCAAGGGAACTTAATCTCTCAACTTAGAATGGCCACAGGCCATGTTTACACAGTGGTGAAGGGAGGGGAAATAATTCCCTTTCAATCCTGAGGGACCCTGGGGGAGAACTAGCCCAGCAGGTGCTTCCAGTAAGCGCCACTGCTCTGCGTTGCAGAGAGGTGGTGCAGGACGTGCCCCTTTTTACACCTCTCTGCAATGGCGCTTACTGGACGTACCTAGTGGGCTATTTTGCCTCTAGGGACCCTCAGGATTCAAGGGGACTTAATCTCCCAACTTAAAACGTCCACAGGGCATGTTTACACAGTGGGGAAGGGAGGGGACGGGTGACGGGTGCAAACACGCCCTATGGCGCGTTTTAAGTTGGGGAAATAATTCCCCTTCAATCCTGAGGGCCCCTGGGGGCTAACTAGCCCACCAGGTGCTTCCAGTAAGCATCACTGAGCTGCGTTGCAGAGAGGTGGTCCAGACCGTGCCACTTTTTACACCTCTCTGCAACGCAGCTCTGTGGTGCTTACTGGAGGTACCTAGTGGGCTTGTTGGACCCTAGGGACCCTCAGGATTCAAATGAACTTAATCTCCCAACTAAAAACGGCCACAGGGCGTGTTTACACAGTGGTGAAGGGAGGGGACGGGGCCTGAGTTAACTTGTGCAAACACGCCCTGTGGCGCATTTTAAGTTGGGGAAATAATTCACCTTCAATCCTGAGGGACCCTGGGGGCCAACTAGCCCACCAGGGGCTTCCAGTAAGCGCCACTGCACTGCGTTATAGAGAGGTGGTCCAGGCCGTGCCCCTTTTTACATCTCTCTGCAACGCAGCTCTGTGGCACTTACTGGAGGTACCTAGTGGTCTAGTTGGACCCTAGGGACCCTCAGGATTCAAGGGGACTTAATGTCCCAGCTTAAAACGGCCACAGGGCGTGTTTGCACAGTGGGGAAGGGAGGAGATGGGGCCTGAGGTGACGTGTGCAAACACGCCCTGTGGCATGTTTTAAGAGGTAGTTTTAATCCCCCTGCCCTGTTATATACTAGGGGCTTACAGAGGAGGTCATGCTAATCTCAGGGGGACCCCAACGCATAGCGTTCTCTAGTGTATGTAGGTGTTTTCACTGTATTCTGAGTGTCTTTTAACCTAGCACTGGCTCTAGGACTCTTTAGTCAGACTCAGTTACCACCAATATCTGTCTGAAAAAGTTGAGGGTACAGGATGATTTTGCAACAAGGCTTCTTTCTGCTCTTCTGTTTGTTTTTTTTCCACGTTATCCTTCTTCCTGCACTTTTCTTCGTCTTTGAGGACTTCTGTTGCTTCTTTCTGCATTTCTTTTTTTTCTTTCTGTGCGTTTTTTCTTCTTTCTTCACATGTCCTATCTCTGTAGGCATAGTTAGAAAATAGCATTTAAAAAACCTTTGTAATTCACTGAAAAAAACATAGGTTTCAGGCACGTTATAGTTAGGAATTAGCATTAAAAAAAACTTAGAAATTTCCGGAAAAAACCATAGGTTTCAGGGGCGTTATAGTTAGCTGGACTTTTCACTCATAAAAAACCATTGAAATTCCCCCGTTATAGTTAGTTTAGCTAACTATAACTCGCGCGCCCGCAATGCACTGCTGATGATGTCACATATTACATCACTCATGATATGGTCAGTGACATCACTCATGACATCACTGATGACATCTCAAATGACATCACTGATGACATCACTGATGACATCATTCTTGTGATAGAGTGGCAGACCTCCTCTCACCCTAATATAACCTATGATACACTCATTCAAAAATAGAAACTAAAATTTTCAAAACAATGGACATACCAATACCAGATACAACAACCTATTCAGTAATTCTAAGATCCACATACACATCCACTCATTCACCAGCAGTCCTATACAGTCACTCATACATGTACTCACTCATCATAAATACTCATACACCTATACATCCTGTTACACAACGCCACTCATCCATGGAGTTACTCACACACATAGGCACTCATGCTAATAAAGAATCAAACATCCATTTACTTGCATATACAGTTATACACACACCACCACACTTACTTCTACAGAAACTCACACATACTTAGTCTTTTAAACAATCACTTATAGAAACACATACTTATTCATACAGGAACTCTTCCAATCTCTCACTCTCACATATACTCACTTATATACACCAATAGTCACATATACTAGTTTAAAACATATGTAGTTACTCATAAAAACACTATTGAAACAGTCATTCACTTACTAACACACCCATGCACACACTCATCCACCCATACAGTCCTGCACACATGCTGTCTTCAACACATACAAACAGTGAGTCACTCATTCATGCACCTATGCACTTCGTAATACCCCCCACCGAACCATACAGACACTCAGACACTCATACTGATACTCAAAAAACCAACTAATAACCTATATAGACACTCATGTAGCTACTCACCAACCCATGCAGCCACTTATACACAAAGTGAGAGACTGATACAGATATTTACATATTTAAACATTACTCACTAAGCCATGTATTCACTAAGATACACTTAATCAGTCAGTTATACAATCAATTTTTCAAAAACAAATCTTCCATTTAGACACTTATATACCCATTTATTCTTCCATCGACCTTGAGATATACATATATAAAACATATTTATTTTTCAGAAAAACACACATTCACTGGATGATGTCATCACTGATGTCATCAGTGATGTCATTTGAGATGTCATCAGTGATGTCATCCGTGAAGTCACTGACCATGTCATGAGTGATGTAACATGTGACGTCATCAGCAGTGCATTGCGGGCACGCGAGTTATAGTTAGCTGAACTAACTATAACGGGGGAATTTCAATAGTTTTGTACGAGTGAAAAGTCCAGCTAACTATAACGCCCCTGAAACCTATGTTTTTTTCAGTGAATATATATATATGTGTGTATATAGCCAGGCAGAAACCACCACTCTAGTCAGGGCAAGGGAGTTACACACTGAAGATAACCCTGCTCATGCCCCTTGATAGCTTGGCACGAGCAGTAAGGCTTATCCCAGAGGCAATGTGTAAAGCGTCAGCAGCAACACACTAGGCACACTACAAAGGAAACTCCACACAAGGTTATATAAAAAATAGTCTTTGTATTTCCACAAACACAGTAGATGTCATGTTATGCTCTGCAGGATCCAGCCGCAGTAAGAAAGGGTCCACCTCCTGATATCACCAACACCCCAATATATATATACAGGGTGTTCGAGTGATAAGGCGAGGGAAAGGAGAGGGAAGGGTCAGCAGGGGAATATAACCTGAAACAACAAGAGCACAGCTATAAACAGGGTCACCTAACATCTACTCTCAATAATGTCTCACTAGATTAATCATATACCTGGTAATAAATACAGCAGTTTATACAATCCTTAGGAAACCTCCAAGCGTCATTCAGATCAAGCATCAGACCTAAAACAAAGGACTAACAGACGTTAGTATATGTAGGATCACGCATTATATCCACCAAATATGCACCTACACACCCCTCATACATGCCCAGAGGTTTTACCACAAACGCAGGAATGAGACACGTTAGTACTGAATCATAGTCTCCACACTTTGCTATATAAAAGTCTTTTTGTAATCCAATGTCAGAATGTGATAGAATAGTATCCCAAGGAATACAAACCAACTGTTAATTCAACACATACGCAGTAATATGTGGTTTCCTCACCGCCGTATTCCGCTATGTGAATACTCAGGTTACAGCAAGTCACAGTGTCCCCCTCCGCACGGCAATACGCGGTTAACTCACCGCCGTATTCCGCTGCTCGATGGATAATGTTCCTTTTTCCCAAAACAAAGCAAAAAGGCAACATACACGGTAATAGGTGGTTTCCTCACTGCTGTATTCTGCTATGTTTCGAATAAATTCCATTCCTCTCAAATAGTAACCAGGATACCAATTCCCCGGCTCCTCACCGCCGCATTCCGCAATGGCCAAAACAATGCAGCTCCCAAATGAACAATAACGATAAGCCTACTCCGGCTCTGTGAACTAATCCACGGCATACTCACGCTTCTACCGAACCCTACTGCCTTCTGAGAGCAAACAAAGATCCTTGCAGCATCAGTCCAAAGTCAGAGTCTTCCTCCAACCTTCTCTCCCTCAGCCGAGAAAGAGAATCGTGACCAAAACCAAATTACGAGCGTCTGCCTGTGCGCCCGCCGTGATTATATCCTCTCCCATATCGAGCATCATGGGAGTTGTAGTTCTGGGGATGATGTGGCAGGTGCTGATAAGCTTGGTCCCTGACATTAGAAACATAATCACACATTTACACTGTGCCAACTGGCATTAGACAATATTCACAAGGCATTATATACAGGACAGGGCCAATCAGGCCACTGTCAGAACCATTAGATCAGGTAATTAAATCTAAAACACAACCAGTAACTACTGGTACCATAATGAACTAAGCATTATCACAGTCACATTAGTTATAGTAAGCTGAACTAACTATAACGGGGGAATTTCAATAGTTTTGTACGAGTGAAAAGTCCAGCTAACTATAACGCCCCTGAAACCTATGTTTTTTTCAGTGAATATATATATATGTGTGTATATAGCCAGGCAGAAACCACCACTCTAGTCAGGGCAAGGGAGTTACACACTGAAGATAACCCTGCTCATGCCCCTTGATAGCTTGGCACGAGCAGTAAGGCTTATCCCAGAGGCAATGTGTAAAGCGTCAGCAGCAACACACTAGGCACACTACAAAGGAAACTCCACACAAGGTTATATAAAAAATAGTCTTTGTATTTCCACAAACACAGTAGATGTCATGTTATGCTCTGCAGGATCCAGCCGCAGTAAGAAAGGGTCCACCTCCTGATATCACCAACACCCCAATATATATATACAGGGTGTTCGAGTGATAAGGCGAGGGAAAGGAGAGGGAAGGGTCAGCAGGGGAATATAACCTGAAACAACAAGAGCACAGCTATAAACAGGGTCACCTAACATCTACTCTCAATAATGTCTCACTAGATTAATCATATACCTGGTAATAAATACAGCAGTTTATACAATCCTTAGGAAACCTCCAAGCGTCATTCAGATCAAGCATCAGACCTAAAACAAAGGACTAACAGACGTTAGTATATGTAGGATCACGCATTATATCCACCAAATATGCACCTACACACCCCTCATACATGCCCAGAGGTTTTACCACAAACGCAGGAATGAGACACGTTAGTACTGAATCATAGTCTCCACACTTTGCTATATAAAAGTCTTTTTGTAATCCAATGTCAGAATGTGATAGAATAGTATCCCAAGGAATACAAACCAACTGTTAATTCAACACATACGCAGTAATATGTGGTTTCCTCACCGCCGTATTCCGCTATGTGAATACTCAGGTTACAGCAAGTCACAGTGTCCCCCTCCGCACGGCAATACGCGGTTAACTCACCGCCGTATTCCGCTGCTCGATGGATAATGTTCCTTTTTCCCAAAACAAAGCAAAAAGGCAACATACACGGTAATAGGTGGTTTCCTCACTGCTGTATTCTGCTATGTTTCGAATAAATTCCATTCCTCTCAAATAGTAACCAGGATACCAATTCCCCGGCTCCTCACCGCCGCATTCCGCAATGGCCAAAACAATGCAGCTCCCAAATGAACAATAACGATAAGCCTACTCCGGCTCTGTGAACTAATCCACGGCATACTCACGCTTCTACCGAACCCTACTGCCTTCTGAGAGCAAACAAAGATCCTTGCAGCATCAGTCCAAAGTCAGAGTCTTCCTCCAACCTTCTCTCCCTCAGCCGAGAAAGAGAATCGTGACCAAAACCAAATTACGAGCGTCTGCCTGTGCGCCCGCCGTGATTATATCCTCTCCCATATCGAGCATCATGGGAGTTGTAGTTCTGGGGATGATGTGGCAGGTGCTGATAAGCTTGGTCCCTGACATTAGAAACATAATCACACATTTACACTGTGCCAACTGGCATTAGACAATATTCACAAGGCATTATATACAGGACAGGGCCAATCAGGCCACTGTCAGAACCATTAGATCAGGTAAGTAAATCTAAAACACAACCAGTAACTACTGGTACCATAATGAACTAAGCATTATCACAGTCACATTAGACACCATCCGAAAATATCATAACATGACATTAGACATATCCACATTAGGCCCAAACCTCATTAGCATAAACACATTACGCACTAGGCCTCACCAGCATAAACATCCTAAACATAAACACATTATGTCATAGGCATCACAAGCATAAATAACATTAGGCATAACTCAGGGCGCATAAATCACAGTTGGTATATATCTCACATTAGGCATAAAATACATTAAGAGCCGACCTCATAAGCATGACCATATTATGCAATTCTTAGGGTCTGGCGCCCTTCCAGTATACACAGGTACAACCCATGCCAATGACCCCAGGCCAACTGGCCTTGCAACGGGGCTCAAATTCCCTACGTCCAAAATGTCAGGGCTCTAGGGGGGACCTCTCAAATGACCCCCTGGCTACCTTGGTAGCAAACACAAAGTGCTCACCGGCGCTGGGGCGGGGGGTGCAACTCACCCCTTCTTTACTGACAAAGAACTGGCCCCCAACGTTGCAGTTGCCTGCTACGGCGGCACAACTGAAGAACAAAATGGGCACTGGCGCTCCTGGTCTTGAATCCCCCCACTGGGACTCTTCAATCAAATGCTCAACATTGCAGCTGCCCACTGTCAGGCGGGGCAGCTGTGGCAGAAATGTAAGCTAGACTGGCACCACTGGGCCTCAGGAGTGACCACAGGGGGAGGGCACTGACAATGTGCCCCGACACACACCTTTCACCGGGCTCGCTGGGTGCAGCTTTTTTCCCTGCTGCGGTAACTCTGCTCTGCACCCGACCCCTCTGGGGTCCCACAATAGGACCCTTAAAACAAAACGTGCCCCAACGTTGGAGCGGCCCGCTCTCCTGCGGTGCCGCTCAGAACAAACACAGACAACGTGCCTCAAAAGGCACCAACAAGGCGCACATGGAGCCCTCACTCACCAGGACTCTCTGGGCATCTGCTCCTCTCTGGGCCAACCTCGGAACTGCCAATTGCCAAAGGATGCCCCCACTCCTCGGGGATTCTCTCTCCTTCTCTGGTGGCTCCTTGCAGCCTGAGGAGCCCGCGAGGCTCCCCCTGCAATCTGCCTTCACCCTGTCCATCTCCGGGAACACAGGACTTTACGGCCGGCTTCCCCAGAGGGTGGAACTTCCTCTCCCTGCTCACCGGATGCTCTGTAAGCCTCACCCACAGTCAGGCTAGGCCACCTGGCTTCCTGGTCAGGCCGGCGGCTCCTCTCCTTGGCCGCAGTGTGTGGTGGGCACCCGCCTTTGAAATAAGGCAAAAATCAGGGTGGGCACCCGCTAAAGCAAACAATGCAGGGTGGGCACCTGCCGTAAATAAAATCCAAAAGCGGGGTGGGCACCCTCTATAAAATAAAGATAATTACTGCATAAAAGCGGAGTGGGCTCCCGCGTCATTGGCAATGCGGGGAAATCCCTATGCCAGGGATTCCCTCCTCCATGTGAAGAACCGGGCTCATTAAGCCTGGCGGCGCAGGGTACGCCTGAAATCTTCTGAGTTCGCCTTCCAAATTACAGAGACACAGAACACTCTGTCTGTCATAGGAACTTCAATTTATTAGCTGCAGCTAGGTACAGTTGTCCTAGAAGTACATCCGTGGTAGGTTCTCAGGAGACTGCCACTTCAATCCGTGGCTCACAGTCTTTTGTAGCGCTTGAATCCCCTAAAGCAACAACACCCACAATGTGCAATAAAATTACAAATCATCCACAAGAAAACATTCTTTGTACAATATACAGGACAATGGGTAATAGAAATTCCTTCCCTAAGGTCGTGTTCTCTACCCGACCCTATAGTTCAGGTGGCATAGCCATTCCATGGTTAAATTAATTTACGACAGGACGTGTTTGCGTGTTGAAGATGGTGATTCGTAAAACAACTGGAGAGGCCGAGAACGGTCTCCAAGGGTCAATAGATGGTTATCTGGGGGATTAGTTGCTTCGAGCCAGGTCTCAGAATGGACTTAGCTCGGGGAAACAGGAAAGGTTGTGTAATATGTGCAAAAGTATAGAACGTGAAAGAAACGCTATGAAGGTTGAAGGGGCCTGAGTGAGGGCAACAGCGTAATGGTGTTACAAGCAAAGATGGGGCCGTATTTGAATTTCCTCACATGGGCAGCTCAGCCCACGCACTCCTCTTCTTTTGAGCAGATTAAAAGATTGTGCTCCCTAGGCACTAGGACAATCAAAGAAAAGCACTCAAAGGGCGCAAGTGTCTTCCAGGGTCCATGGGGCATAGCTGGGCAAAGGGAGGCCAGCACACAGGGCCCTCCAGCAGGGAGGCAAGCCCCCAAGGAGGTTCCTCCTGGGCCCCAGCAGCAGCAACCCCCAGCAGGTCAGGAACAGCACATGTTCATGGGGTCACAGCCCCAGTATTGATACACAGATTCACTTTGTCTGCAGCACAGGGCTTGGGGGAACCAGATGCAACTGGTTCAGGGGGATTTGGAGCGTTCTGTTGACAGGGCTCCTCTTCCCCCTTATCAGGTGGGGGCTTGGTGATCAGGCACACCACAGGGGGAAGAGCCAGCATTCACTAGGGCAGGCACAATCCTATTCAGGGACCAAGGACTTCTCCTTGCACTACTCCAAATGCAGATGTCCCATTCAGCCTAGCGCTGACTCACCATACCCCTCCAGGAGCCACACACACCTCACCAGCCCCTGTCACTCAACAGCCAGACAGGCAATTCACATCAGGCAGGCAGACACATAGCACACAGAAATGGCAACTTCTGGGGGGGGCGTGGCTTGGCGCCCAACGAGTATGGCGACATCTACGTGAGGCTCCGGAGACCGGTCGGGAGAAAACACGCTACAAGAACTGCTTGCGCTAATACGACCAGTAAGATGGCTCCGTTAATTGCTGCTCATCACCAGGAGACCTTGAACGCATCTTTATGTGACAGTAAGGAGGTCTTTTTGGATGATATGCAACGCGCCACTGAGTCATTTTCATCGCGGCCGCCATCTTAAGTATGCGGATTGCGTTATAGTAGCCTCTTTCCCTCCGTACGAGCCGACCAGGTGAATTTCTCTGTAAACGCCCACATGTTATGCAGTACACACTCCTCCTTGCCTCCTTGTTACTCACCACTAGGAGGCTTTGAACGCCTCTTTCAAGGACAGTAGGAAGTCTTTTTCTTTTTTTTTTTACTGATAAATGCCTTGTCACGGAGCTGTTTTCACCACGGCTGCCATTTTATGAGTGCAGACTGCGTTATAGATGCTTCTCTCCCTCCTGACAAGGCGAACAGGCGATTTTCTTTGTAAATGCCACATGAACTGAATTATAAGCTCCTCCATACCTTTTTTTCAAACACAGTCCTCTTGCAATGATACGCCCTATTTTTACCTCAGTCACACTTAGACTCTGGGATGTTAAGAAGGCAGCAGCCATTTAGCTTGCCTAACTTTTGGAACGGGTCATACTTCTTAATATGGTCTCCGTACTTACATAGGCGTGGTTTACTAGTTACTTTTCATGTATGGATTATTTATTTATTTATTCATTCTGCCAGTCAAACTGAATTCGCGCAATAGGAGCATTGAGAGCTGTATATGCCAGTGAGGCGGAATAGAATACAAGGATCCCTGCATACTCACACATTCAACTAGTTTAAAGAGCGATACATAACAAACTTTTCCTTTTGCCTGCTAACCCCTCTCAAGGAGTTCCTCCTTATGTAATACTTCACTGCTCTTACTGAATAAATTGATGGGTAGGACAAAAGACTCTCTCTACACCACAACTAAACCAAAGCGCTCTTTCATTAAGAACTCAAAGCTCTTCTCAGAGCTCTCTAAACTGGAAGACTCTGGTCTGTTGCCACCAGAAGATTACGGCACAATAATGGATCCCACAAAAGCAGTTTCAGGGAAGTCAAATGATAAGCGTTTGAAAAAAGATCCCCCTTCGCCACCCAAACCATCTTCTCCAGTTTCAATGGAGTTACTACTACAAGAGATAAGAGCTCTCAGACCCTTTGTTGAAGAAACAAATTCCAAATTACAAGTCCTATCGGACAAATGGTCTCATTTGGATACACGACTTACTACAGTGGAGCAAACTGTGTCATCTTTCACTGATACCACCAAAAGTATTACGTTCATGCAACCACAAGTTTCATCACTTCAGAAGCAGATTGAAGACCTTGAAAACTGTAATAGGAGGAACAATTTACGCGTTTACGGCCTGGTGGAGGGAGCAGAAGGTATGGATCCCATTGGTTTCTTCAAGTCCTTTCTCCCTAAGGTCCTTCACCTACCAGATGCCACTGAATAGAACACTGGCTAGGTCGAGCTTCTGCTAACGGTGCATCTTCACAGCGGCCAAGTGGAGTCATCCTTTATTTCCTTGAATATACTGATCTACTGAAAGTTCTGTCAGCCGCCAAAGCTATCCAGCGGATCTCCTGGTCTGGTTCAACATTGTTCTTTGCACAGGATTACTCAAGGGCTATAGCTGCCAGACGTAAAGCTTTCCTCAACATGAGACCCGATTTACGCTCAATGGGAGCTAGATATGGTCTTTACCATCCGTGTCTATTTAAAGTCACTTATAACAATTGAACAACTTCTTATGAAGATCCACTACATTTTCAAAGTTTCATTAATTCATACAAGACTGATCCTATGGACTTTTCCTCTTCACAGATCACATGATTTCCTTGACTTTCGCATCTGTTTTCTGTTTGCTCCTTTAAGTACAGGGAAATGCTAATACTTTTAAGGTTTTTCCCTAACTTACTATTAATAGTTTTACAATTGAGTACTGGTCATGTTGTTTCTGGCTTAAGTCAGTTGTTTTTCAAATCTTCATTCATAGTTCATTACTCAGATTAGTGCTAACTATGTTATCCTTTGCTTTTTTAGCTGTGTCCTCGTCATGGCGTGATTCTTCCCCGGTTTAGTCCAGTCTCATCTAGATGGTTTTGTCTGCTCCATGTGGTTCCACCAGCCCACATCCATGTTCCCTTTATGTAAGTATGTTATGTGTTTTGTTCTTTGTTTTGTTCTGTTTATCCTCGCATATGTATCTCCAGGTATCTTTATCAATATTACTCTTTCACTCACTCTTTTGACAGCAATCCTATTTATTTCAACCTTCTTTTCTTCTTTCATCACCCCTACTTCCTTACTTTGTTCCACTTCTACATATTTATTCTTTTCTATTTCTCGATCTCTGTATTACATGCACCTTTTGATGGTTCCCAAAGTTCTAAATTACCGGAGTTCTTTCTCTGGTATTTGTCCTTTGCAATTTCTCCTTTTCTTTGGCTCAGGCTTCAATTGCTCGTTTTTTTTCTCACTGAATTGGACTATTATTTCAGATTGTTATCTCTATTCTTTTTTAGCATTTTATGTCACTTAAGTTAGTTTCATGGAACATTAGGGGATTAAATTCCCCTATAAAAAGACAGAGGGTTTTGACTCACCTGGCCAAGTTAAACGCTGATATTGTCTTTTTACAGGAAACTCACCTCACTGATACTGAATCTTTGAAATTAAAAAAAGGTGGGTGGGTGAGGTTTATTTTTCTCGAGGGGATGGTAAACAAAACGGTGTTGTGATATTGTGTCGCAAATCTCTCCCAATTACGTTATTGTCACAGGAGTCAGATGTTGCTCGGAGATGGCTTATTGTTAAACTATCACTAATAGGTGTCCCAGTTTCTCTTCTCAATGTTTATGCACCCACCGGCGGAGATGCTTCCTTCTGGTCTGTTTTAGCCAAGCAAATATCTAACTGCATTGATGAAAATTTTATATTGGCAGAAGACTGTAACCAAGTGTTTGACCCCTTTATAGACAGAAATTCTAAAGTGCCTTTTGTCCCCAATAAATCACACAAATCTTTCACTCACACCATTACTCAACACAAATTGCTTGATGCGTGGCGCCTCTGTAACCTGACCACCAGAGAATACTCTTTTTATTCCCCAGTTCGTCATACTCAATCAACGATTGATTACGTCTTTGTCTCCCATAACATTTTACAGTCCCTCACACATGCAGAAATTGGTCCTATTCTCCTATTCTCCTATCAGACGATGCACCCATTTCAATTGACTTTGATTTATTGCCCAGAAACAATGCTCCTAGAAGATGGCTTTTCAATAACACACTCCTCGATCCAAAGTTTACCGCATCCTTTACCTCCTTCTTTAATGACTACTTTGAGAGAAATCACACAGAGTCCATACCACTCTCGCCTATTTGGGATGCTTTCAAAGCCTCAGCAAGAGATTTTATTATCAACTATGTTGCAAAGAAACAAAAAATCGCACGTAAGATTTCCATGGACCTCTTCCAACACATTAAGGAATTGGAACACTCGTATTACACCACTCACTCGGAGGAATGTTTAAAGACCCTTATTAGTGCTAAGATGCAATTTAATAAGAAGTCAACAGAAGATGCCTCACTTTACTTGTTAAAATCCAGTGCAAAATGCTAAGGTGGTAAAAACAAATCAGAGAAACTTTTAGCCAATTACTTAAAGATTCACCATAACAAATTAACTATTGACTCGGTCTTTGATGAACATTCGGTCTTAAAATTTAAAGACGCCGAAATTTTAAATGAATTATCTCTTTTTTACGAATCTTTATATTCATCAGAAACCCAACCTACGGATCATTCATTATCACAATTCTTCTCAAGCATCCAAAGGCCCCAGCAGACCTTCTGGATCTATCTCCCTTAGAATCAGATCTTACCCAGAATGAACTGCTAAAAGCTCTCCAAAACCTTAAAAAAGATAAAGCACCCAGCCCGGATGGTTTCACCGCCAAATTTTATATCCATTTCTCTAAATTTTTCATCCCCAAATTACATTCACTTATAAATGTTTTTTGTTCCTCAAATAGTTCCTCTGGTTCTTTTTCGGAAGCCCATATATGTCTTATCCCCAAAGCAGGCAAAGATTCTAAGTTGTTGGGAAAAGAACAATCTGGCTTTGTCAAGGGACGTGTCATTACAGACAATACACAACTCTTTTTTGATGTTTTATCCAAATCTTCACATCTTAACCATTCTCTGGCAGCAATTGCGTTAGATGCCGAAAAGGCATTTGATAGAGTTGAGTGGAAATATCTTTTCTACACTATTAAATGGTTTGGATTTGGCCCTAACTTTATAAGTTTGTTATCCCTTCTCTACTCTAATCCCCATGCCACAGTTTGCGCTAATGGCTTCATTTCCCCATTTTTCAACTTGGGCAGGGGTGTGCGTCAAGGTTGTACTCTTTCTCCCTTCTTATTCAATTTGGCCCTACAACCATTCTTGTCCAAATTACGTCGGAACCCAAACATATAAGGTTTTCAAACATCAAAAGTTCATATCAAACTTGCAGCCTATGCTGATGATATTTTGCTCTTTCTGTCCAGACCAGAAAATTCAATTCCGGCTTTTTTGGCTGAAGTGAAGTCTTATCCCCTCATATCTGGCTACAAATTAAACAATGATAAATGTGAAATATCACCGTTAACAAAATATACTTTTAGCTCAGAATTTCAAGCCTCTCAATTCAAATGGAGCCCTAGTCATATTAAATATCTAGGTTTACACTTTACATCTTCAATCTCAAAAACTGTAGCATTATGTATGGATAGATGTATTCAAAAGATTTCAGAATTGACCTCTAAATGGCACCCCCTTTACTTGTCCTGGTGGGGTCGTTTAGACACCATAAAGATGATGTTATCACCCATTGTTCTATACACTATTTCTAACATCCCAGTCCCAATCACAACTAAATTATTTAAGAAAGTCATCTCCATTTTGTCCTCCTTGTTGTGGTGTAAAAAGAAGCCTCGAATGTCTATACTAAAATTGACTCGCCCTAAATCAGAAGGTGGAGTTAACTTTCCGGATTTCCAGCCTTATCAGAAAGCTTTCTTATTATGTCAGGCTTCTTTGTGGTTGCTTAAGTCTACAGAATGATTGGCCTCTTTGGACTTTAACAGAACGTTTTTTTTTATCCCCTTACTCATTTCGTGAATATCTTTCTTTTTCACGTAAATCACAATCTATCTCAACTCCCATAATAAAACATACTTCCAAATTACTTGATTTGCCTTCTCACTCCACCCACGTCACTAAAGACTCCTTTCTAAACTCAACAATTTGGAATAACAAGAATTTATTGATTCATAATAAACCTTTTTATTGGAGGACCTGGAGAAATAAAGGTTTAGTATGGATTCATCAGCAATTTTCAGAGTCAGAATTTTTGCCTTTTACTACACTTAAGCAGGTATTCACTCTACCGGCTTCCTTTATCCATAAATATAACATACTTAAAAAAACTGTGGTGGATTCTTACTCCCACTTACTTACTATACACGATGCCTCTACAATCCCAGAACCCTTCTCACAACTTCATACCTTATTAATGACCGCACCCAGAGCTGCTACTATCTATACCCATCTGCAAGGCGTTGATATTGATAGACAGAAAACAAAAATTGAAGAGGCTTGGGAACGAGACTTTACTACATGCAGACCATTGTCACTCTGGAAAGGCATATGGACCAAAATACGTAAATCCTCCAGAGCTGCAAATACTACGCAGACACTATTCTTTGTTTATAACAGACTTTTATTTACGCCAGCTACATTATGCAAAAGATTTTCAACCATTCCGGATACATGTTGGACTTGTTCAACCCCCAATGCTGACCTGTTTCATATGTTATTTACATGTTCCCATGTTCACAATTTCTGGAAGCAAGTATGGTTTCAAATTAACTTAATTTTTGACACTTAATTTTCTTTTTCTTTTACTCATATTTTTTTAGGCAGTCTTTTTCAATTTGGGATAATGTTTCACTTAATGTTAAAATTATTGATTTACTATTAGCGATTGCCTTCCAACAAATTACCATTAATTGGAAAGATTTTACGAAAATCTCCTATAAGGTTTGGTGGTTTACTGTTTGTCACAAACATAGGTTAGATACTGCCTTTGTGTATCCCTTTCAAATGGCTACGAAACGAGCTGACTTGTGGTCGCCTGTTACAACACATATTGATGTTAACGCCAAGTGATGCACTCTACTAAAAACTCAACAGGAAGTTCTTAAACCACCTTGACTTCCCTAATGGTTCCATAAGTTTCATGTGTGTACCTTAAAGACATTTATGTGTCACTTATTTTGCTTTTTTCTGTTTTCAGTTCTGTATTGATACTAGTCCAATTTTTCATACTTTTTATGTAGAAAGCTTGAAATCCACTAGTGCAAGACTAACATTGTATACTTTGCATTGACACCTTATTTTTCTTTCAATAAAACTCTTTGAACTTAAAAGAAATGCCAACTTCTAAAAGTGGCATTTCTAAAATAGTTATAATAAATCTGCACACACCATTGCGTAGCATTTATTATCACCATTCCAAATATACCAAACTTGACCACGCTGCGCCTCTCATATCAGGAATTACCACTGCAACACTTATCAGGGAATCCCCAATGCATTCCTATGGAAGGGCAGCCCCACAGTAGTGAGAAACCAAAATGGCTGTTTGGCACTACCAGGACATGTCACACACTTAAGGTACATGTCCTATCTTTTACCTACAACGCATCCTGCCCATAGAGCTAGCTAGGGCCTACCTTAGGGGCGACTGACATGTAGTAAAAGGGGGATCACGGACATGGCACAGACTTTAAGTGCCACATCACAGCAGCAGTAATACTGCGCACACAGGCCCTGCAATGGCAGAGGCCTGAGATAGGTTTGAAAGGCTACTTGGGTGGGTGGCGCAATCAGTGCTGCAAGCCCACCAGTAGCATTTAATTTACCAGCCCTGGGTATATGAGAAACCATTTTACAAGGGACTGACAGGTAAATTAAATAGGCCAAACAGGTCTAGACCAATCTTACCATGTTTAACACAGAGAGCACTCACACTTTACACTGGATAGCAGTGCTAAAGAGCCCAGAGTCCTAAAACCACCAAAACCAAGTCAGAAAAAAGGCTAGAAGAAAAGCATATATATTTTTTTTCACTGAAAAAAACATAGGTTTTACAGACGTTATAGCTAGGAATTAGCATTTAAAAATCCTTTGAAAGTCACAAAAAAAACATAGGTTGCAGGGACGTTATAGTTAGTTGGACATTTGACTCATATAAAACCAGAGAAATTCGCCTGTTATAGTTAGTTGAGCTAACTATAACTCGCGCACCTGCAATGCACTGCTGATGATGTCACATATTACATCAGTCAGTTACACAATCAATTTTTCAAAAACAAATCATCCATTTGGACACTTATATACCCATTTATTCTTCCATCGACCTTGAGATATACATATATAAAACATATTTAATTTTCAGAAAAACACACAGGGCCCGATTCACAGAACTAACTTAAGACAAAATCCTAAACTTACTACCATTTTGGTATTCACAGAAGGCACTTACTCATTTTGGTATTCACAGAAGGCACTTACTCATTTCGGTATTCACAGAAGTTAGGAGTCCTAACTTTAGGACTCCTAAATGCCTTCTGTGAATACCGAAAGTCTTAAAATTAGGATTTTTCTCAGTTTAGTAGTAGTATAGTTAGGACTCCTAACTTTAGGACTCCTAAATGTCTTCTGTGAATACCGAAATTCTTAAAATTAGGATTTTTCTCAATTTAGTAGTCCTAAGTTTAGGACTCCTAACTTTAGGACTTCTAAATGCCTTCTGTGACTACCGAAAGCCTTAAAATTAGGATTTTTCTCAGTTTAGTAGTAGTATAGTTAGGACTCCTAACTTTAGGACTCCTAAATGCCTTCTGTGAATACCGAAAGTCTTAAAAGTAGGATTTTTATCAATTTAGTAGTCCTAAGTCTAAACTTAGGACTACTAAATTGAGAAAAATCCTAATTTTAAGACTTTCGGTATTCACAGAAGGCATTTAGGAGCCCTAAAGTTAGGAGTCCTAACTATACTACTACTAAACTGCGAAAAATCCTAATTTTAAGACTTTCGGTATTCACAGAAGGCATTTAGGAGTCCTAAAGTTAGGACTCCTAACTTCTGTGAATACCGAAATGAGTAAGTGCCTTCTGTGAATACCAAAATGAGTAAGTGCCTTCTGTGAATACCAAAATGGTAGTAAGTTTAGGATTTTGTCTTAAGTTAGTTCTGTGAATCGGGCCCCCAGTCACTGGATGATGTCATCAGTGATGTCATCAGCGATGTCATTTGAGATGTCATCAGTGATGTCATGAGTGATGTCACTGACCATGTCATGAGTGATGTAATATGTGACGTCATCAGCAGTGCATTGCGGGCGCGTGAGTTATAGTTAGCTGAACTAACTATAACAGGGGAATTTCAATGGTTTTTTACAAGTGAAAAGTCCAGCTAACTATAACACCCCTGAAACCTATGGTTTTTTCAGTGAATTTCTGAGGTTTTTTAAATGCTAATTCCTAACTATAACGTGCCTGAAACCAATGTTTTTTTCTGTGAATTTCAAAGGTTTTTTAAATGCTAATTTCTAACTATGCCTACAGAGACAGGACATGTGAAGAAAGAGGAAAAAATGCACAGAAAGAAACAAAAGAAGTGCAGAAAGAAGCAACAGAAGTCCTCAAAGACGAAGAAAAGTGCAGGAAGAAGGATAACGTGCAGAAAGAACAAAAAGAAGAGCAGAAAGAAGCCTTGTTGCAAAATCATCCTGTACCCTCAACTTTTTCAGACGGATTCTGGTGGTAACTGAGTCTGACTAACCAGTCCTAGAGCCAGTGCTATGTTAAAAGACACTTAGAATACAGTGAAAACATCTACATACACTAGGGAACATTATGCGTTGGGGTCCCCCTGTGATTAGCATGACCTCCTCTGTAAGCCCCTAGTATATAATAGGGCATGGGGATTAAAACTACCTCTTAAAACAGGCCACAGGGCGTTTTTGCACACGTTAACTCAGGCCCCGTCCCCTCCCTTCACCACTGTGTAAACACGCCCTGTGTCCGTTTTTAGTTGGGAGATTAAGTTCATTTGAATCCTAATGGTCCCTAGGGTCCAACTAGCCCACTAGGTACCTCCAGTAAGTGCCACAGAGCTGCGTTGCAGAGAGGTGTAAAAAGTGGCACGGCCTGGACCACCTCTCCGCAATACAGCTCAGTGGCGCTTACTGTAAGCACTTGGTGGGCTACTTAGCCCCCAGGGGCCCTCAGTATTGAAGGGAAATTATATCCCCAATTTAAAACGTGCCATAGTGCGTGTTTGCACACGTCACCTCAGGCCCCGTCCCCTCCCTTCACCACTGTGTAAACGTGCCCTGTGGCTGTTCTAAGTTGAGAGATTAAGTCCCCTTGAATCCTAAGGGTCCCTAGGGTCAAACTAGACCACTAGGTACCTCCAGTAAGCGCCACAGAGCTGCGTTGCAGAGAGGTGTAAAAAGGGGCTTGGCCTCAGAACACCTGTCTGCAGCGCAGCTCCCTGGCGCATACTGGAGATGCCTGTTGGGGGCGCGTTTGCAGAGTTATGCATGGAGGGGGCATGGCCTCCGGCACGATGCCAGTCTTTTATTTATTTTAATTTTTTAAGAAGGGGGGCTGTGTGGTTCCCCTTCTTATTCTAATTTATTAGCCCTGATGACCCCATCCCCCAGGGCCTGTCTCCTAATTATATTTTTTTGACCCCAATCCCCAGGGCCGGCCACTGTTTTTTAATATTTTAAAAAAATATATATTTATAGACACACCTAGGACATGCTGGACAAACCGTACGTACCTATCACCATGACGATTTGCGTGATATTCATTGAAAGGCGACTATGCATACAATGAATCCACGTGGAATGTATTTACACCACTAGTGAAGCTCTGACATGTCTGATGCCCTACCGTGCCTAATCCCGGTAGACACCCTTGTCGTTTATTTATACAAACATGGGTAGCTATTGACGGGCACATTCAATACACATGCACACCAAGCCATTCAAAGGGGATTCGACAAAAATTCTACCAAAACTATGCAAGAAACCCCCCTCACGGTTAATAAAACACACATCCACTGCCCGATGTGTAATACTTTTTATTTTACGCTCTGGAAAGGGGACGAACATCACTTGAGAGTCACAGCGCGCTCCTGACAGAGCCCAATGCTGTGTTACACCCACCATTGCCTGCCGAGTGCTACACACCTCTGTGTTGTATTCCACTAGCTAGTGCATATGCTATGACACTCTCTAGCCCATGTGCACTGTAACACCACCCCGTGAATATGTCATGCCACACTTGTCTTCGCACGGGTTATATTGCCCCATCTAACGTGCCTTCCTCGATGCCTATTTTATAACGCACAGTGCTATGCCATACATATTACAATCTGGGATCAATATCTTTGTCACAGTGCATATGCAACGTTACACTCCCCAGCACATATTTTATATTACAACTTCAGAGACTAGTTAGGTTACACAACACTGCCCTGTGCATATTACACTCCAAGGCGCATATCGCATAGCACTCGCTAGTGCCTGTGCTATCTCGCGCTCTCCAATGAATCTGTCATTGCGCACAATGTATTGCATATTATATTTCACGCTCGGTTCATCTTATATCACACTTTTTGGTTCATAGTTTATACCATACACTATATCTAGGTTTCATTTTCAATCGTGCTCTCAGGACTATGTTCTATATAACACTGTGTTCACCTACCCTTTTCATGGGCATTACATTTTGCGATAGGGGGTGGAGGGTCAGGGGGTGTTTCTGCCAAGTGAGCCCGGAGTCACAGTCACAAACGTCCTCTTCTTCCTGAATAAAAGTGAGATTATGCTGCATACTTGTTCATATTTTAAGTAGTTCGCACAGACACAATGTTTTAAAAACAATAAAGTTCCTAATACCCGCCTTCTCTGAACAGTTAGCTTGCTGCCCCATCCCCCTCCTCCCTATCCTCTGTTGTGTGAATCCATGGACTAGCCTCCTCCCTCCTGCCATGCATGGTCTGATGTGCTGCCACTGCCCTCAATTTAGTATGATGTACCAGTCCACTCCTCCTGCCCTCCATTGCCCAATTCTATGCCCCATCATTGACCTCCTGCTTAAACTCTGTGCTTAGCTTGCTGCCCCTATTCTCCTTCCCCCTGCCCTCCGATGTCTTTGTGCATGCCCCTGCTCCATCCTTTTTGCCCACCATGTTCCATGGACCTGCCACTCCTATCTACTCTGAGTGTTCTGTTGAGCTGCCACTCCCCTCCCACCTGCCTAGCATTGTCAGATGACTGTAACCTGTCCCTGCCACCTCCACCCTGCCTGTCCACATGCCATGCCCCTATCCTCTTCCTCCTGTCCTACATGGTCCATTGTACTGCCACACCCTTCTGCCCTCCCTGGTCTGTTGTGCTGCAATTGCTCCTCCTGCCTGCTCCGTGTGGTCTGTTGTGAGGCCCCTTCCCCTGAATTTTCTTGTCTGTGCACAGGTCCTGACCCTCCCTTCTATCCTCCATCGTCCTTTGTGCATGCCCCTGCACCCTCCTTCTTGCCCATCATAGCCATTGTGCTGCCACTAACCCTCCCACTTGCCATGCATGGTCTTCTGTGCTGCCATGGCCCCTCCCACCTTCCCTGTGTGGTCAGTTAGCTGCCCCTGACCCCCTCCCACCTTCCCTCCATGGTCTGTGTGTATGCCATCACAGTCTCACTGTTGCTCTTCATGGTGTGTCTTGCTTCTAGTGCCCATCCTGCCTGACCTCCATGGCTATCTTGCTGCTCCTGCCCTGCCCCCTTGCCCCCAGCCCTCTGTTTACATGTGCAGACCCCTACTCCCTCCCTCCTGGCTTGTCTGTTCCATTGTAATGCCCCTGATCCATCCCTCCTGCCCTTTATGGTCTGTTATGCTGCAGCTTTCTCTCCTGTCTGTTCATTATGGTCAGCTAGCTACCATTGCCTCTTGCCCCTCTGTTCTCTGTTGTCCATGTGCATGGTCCTGTCCCCTCCCTCTTGCTTTCTATGGATTGTTGTGCTGCACTCCCGTCCTGCATGCCCTGTGTGGTGTATTGTGCTGCTGCAAACCCTGATGCCTGCCCTGCAGGGTCAGTTTGGTGCACCTCTCCATGTCCCTCCTGTCCTCTGTTATCCAAGTCCATGTCCCTACCCCATTTCCTTCCATGATCCAATGTACCATACTTGCGAACATTTTGAACTTGGTAAGAGGGAGATTTTGAAAACAAAATGGGGTATTGATTTTCCCCTTTGAGTTACATTGAAAAAGAGGAGATTGTAGACAGGAGACAGATCAAATAAAGCCCATTTGAGCTTAAAAACATTGGACGTTTCCCGGCTGAATCGGGTCTGTTGGCATGTATGGTTGTACTACCATTGCCTCTTCCTTCTGCCCACAATGGTCTATTACATTGCCACAACCTCTCTTGCAAGTCCTGTATTGTTGGTTTGTTGCCCCTGCCCCCCTTTCCACTGCCCTCCATAGTCTGTTGTGCTTCCACGGCCCTTCCTGCCTGCTCAGTGTGGTTAAATTGTTGCCTTTGCACCCTCCTACCTGCCTTCAATTTTCAGAGTCCGTGCCCCTGGCCTCTGCCTCTCAACAGTATCCTAATGAACAACTAGATTGCTAACATTCTATATTTATTACAAAAGTGTGGAACACCTGACATCATCTTGATGTAATCAAAACTGTAATACCTAGAGCATTTCCTTTAGAAATTACATATATGAGAGGGTCTTATTGGCATCAAAATTATGGTTAGTGCTCTAAAAGACTAAAATAAGGACATATTTTCTGAGTTTTCAAATAGCGACAAAGCACTTTTAAATTATTTGTTATCTTTATGTTTTTTTATCCAGTTGACCACTTGATTAAATGTTGCACTTAGGGGAGAGGATGTGGTGTTACTTCCAGAACTGCAGACTTTGCAACTGGGGAACCAGTTTGAAGTTTCTGCTTCAGCTCGACATTCTGTGATTCTGGTCAAATCACTTAGTCTCCCCATGTCTACAACCAACATGAATTTGTTCTTGCGTGATGTAACCAATGCTCATGTAAAGCACTCCAATACCTGACAAGTCTGCACTATATAACACTGCAAAAACACAAAATAATAATAATAAGTGTTTTGCACACTTCTGTCATTGGGCTATATTTGGGCTACATCTGGGTGATTTTGGGCTACATTTGGGCTCTTTTGTCTCTGGTGGCCATCTTAGGAGACTTATTTGTTATGAAGTTTCCTAATTTCCTCATTTACTGCAGTCTCCTCAGTAGGAAATACTTTCAGTTTTTTACTTTGAATCCATCAAGAAGGCATTCAGATGTGTCACACATTTGCCATAAATGTAGAATGTTAGCACTCTTTTTGCTCATTAGATCACTGTAGTAAAGCTACTGCTCATCAGGGAAAACTGCTGCTGGTATTTCAGTCTGCATGTCAGAATTTTTTAATGAAATAGAAGAGGATTTGAGAAGTCACTCAAAATGTGCCCTAATTTTTCTTTCTGCAGCACTAATCATACTTTTTATGGAAAAATGAACCCCCTCATTTTGTTCCTTTTTAAATTAAATGTTTTAAGAGTTACCACTTTAATCCAAGCAAGATGGCTTCAGGTGTGCCATATGTTTAACATAAGTAGGACTGTTAGCGCTCTAGTAGTTCTTTGGAGCACTCTGGGAAGCTGCAGTAGAACACAAAGGAATCAACTGACAGTCTCTGCCCTTGTTGGATGTACATGTTTTACTGAGAATGTCAGACTTCATTCTCACATGACTGAGAAAGATAATGTGAATTTACAGAAAATAAGCTCTCAGTTTAGCCTATAGATCACCTTCCAAACCTCTGTGGTAAAATCATGAGAACATATTTTTCTCTCAATCATGATATCCCAGCAGAAGGCTTTTTCACATGGTGAAATCACCTTAGAACATACCACAATTCCTAAAATGAGTATGGTACCATCAACAAATGATTTATAATGTAACTAAAGTCTTAAAACCTTCTATTAACTGCAATGCTTTTTAATGAGGTGCTATCATGTATATTGGTCCCAAGATGGCTGCCAACACTTCTTGGATGACCGCCAGTAGATAATATATATATATCTATATATATATATATATATATATAATTAATTATTCAAAGGTGTGTCAGCTTGTGAAACTCAGTGTTGAGCCTTTGAGAAATGAGCAAGGAGCTCTGAAATGCATCAGGCTGAAACTTTATTGGAATGCAGGTTGCAGTTTTTGTTGAAATAAAGGCTTTCACAAGCAAGCTGCTGTTCGAGTGCATCCTTGCTCTAGGGGCAACTTGTGGAACTGTGTTTATCTCGGCAGCCCAGCCGTGGAGGATTGCACCACCCTGACATTTAAGGGGGCCACGAGGTTGGAATCATGCCAGAACCTTAAAGTGGAACAGCAGCATTTTAAATTGAAAAACGAACTTGCACTCTGAGGCCCATTGGAGGGCTGAAAATCTGCAACAACCTGAGAGACACAGCACCCATTTGGGCAGGTATTTTTTGGCACACACTACAGATCCCAGAAGGCAAAGCTCATCAGAGGGCGGGGAATTAATTATTCAAAGGTGTGTCAGCTTGTGAAACTCAGTGTTGAGCCTTTGAGAAAGGAGCAAGGAGCTCTGAAATGCATCAGGCTGAAACTTTATTGGAATGCAGGTTGCAGTTTTTGTTGAAATAAAGGCTTTCACGAGCAAGCTGCTGTTCGAGTGCATCCTTGCTCTAGGGGCAACTTGTGGAACTACTATATATATATATATGTTTTTCGAAATTAAAGGAGGCATATGTGTAGCTGCAGCTTCCTGAGGTGGACAATTCATTTTAAGCAAGCAATGGCATCCGAGGAAGGCACGGAGTGCCGAAATGCATAATGCCGTTTGTTTTTCGAAATTAAAGGAGGCAGTTCTGAACTTACCTGTGTGGACTCACGTCTTTCCTACCGGAGAGGTTCGTTTGGTTGGATGTTTTGTGCGTGGCCACTCGCACTCAAGTCCCCACCCCCAAGAGTTCGGCGGACCGTGGCAACTGTTGGTGCATCTCAAGGCGCTCGAGAACACGCCGAACCGCCGCAATTCACATCGTAACGCGAGGCCAGAGGACTGGGTGGTTATTGTATCGCGGCGCCCTTGCCTACTTAGGCGATGGCACACCTGCACGATGTGACTACTGTTGGCGGGGTGAAGGTCAGCGGAACGAGCATCCAGAAAACTACTAGGACCACAATTCCAAGAGAGCTGCAGTCACCGCCCACTGGGGTAAGGACTTCCATATGTGTAGCTGCAGCTTCCTGAGGTGGACAATTCATTTTAAGCAAGCAATGGCATCCGAGGAAGGCACGGAGTGCCGAAATGCATAATGCCGTTTGTTTTTCGAAATTAAAGGAGGCAGTTCTGAACTTACCTGTGTGGGCTCACGTCTTTCCTACCGGAGAGGTTCGTTTGGTTGGATGTTTTGTGCGTGGCCACTCGCACTCAAGTCCCCACCCCCAAGAGTTCGGCGGACCGTGGCAACTGTTGGTGCATCTCAAGGCGCTTGAGAACACGCCGAACCACCGCAATTCACATCGTAACGCGAGGCCAGAGGACTGGGTGGTTATTGTATCGCGGCGCCCTTGCCTACTTAGGCGATGGCACACCTGCACGATGTGACTACTGTTGGCGGGGTGAAGGTCAGCGGAACGAGCATCCAGAAAACTACTAGGACCACAATTCCAAGAGAGCTGCAGTCACCGCCCACTGGGGTAAGGACTTCCATATGTGTAGCTGCAGCTTCCTGAGGTGGACAATTCATTTTAAGCAAGCAATGGCATCCGAGGAAGGCACGGAGTGCCGAAATGCATAATGCCGTTTGTTTTTCGAAATTAAAGGAGGCAGTTCTGAACTTACCTGTGTGGGCTCACGTCTTTCCTACCGGAGAGGTTCGTTTGGTTGGATGTTTTGTGCGTGGCCACTCGCACTCAAGTCCCCACCCCCAAGAGTTCGGCGGACCGTGGCAACTGTTGGTGCATCTCAAGGCGCTTGAGAACACGCCGAACCGCCGCAATTCACATCGTAACGCGAGGCCAGAGGACTGGGTGGTTATTGTATCGCGGCGCCCTTGCCTACTTAGGCGATGGCACACCTGCACGATGTGACTACTGTTGGCGGGGTGAAGGTCAGCGGAACGAGCATCCAGAAAACTACTAGGACCACAATTCCAAGAGAGCTGCAGTCACCGCCCACTGGGGTAAGGACTTCCATATGTGTAGCTGCAGCTTCCTGAGGTGGACAATTCATTTTAAGCAAGCAATGGCATCCGAGGAAGGCACGGAGTGCCGAAATGCATAATGCCGTTTGTTTTTCGAAATTAAAGGAGGCAGTTCTGAACTTACCTGTGTGGGCTCACGTCTTTCCTACCGGAGAGGTTCGTTTGGTTGGATGTTTTGTGCGTGGCCACTCGCACTCAAGTCCCCACCCCCAAGAGTTTGGCGGACCGTGGCAACTGTTGGTGCATCTCAAGGCGCTTGAGAACACGCCGAACCGCCGCAATTCACATCGTAACGCGAGGCCAGAGGACTGGGTGGTTATTGTATCGCGGCGCCCTTGCCTACTTAGGCGATGGCACACCTGCACGATGTGACTACTGTTGGCGGGGTGAAGGTCAGCGGAACGAGCATCCAGAAAACTACTAGGACCACAATTCCAAGAGAGCTGCAGTCACCGCCCACTGGGGTAAGGACTTCCACATGTGTAGCTGCAGCTTCCTGAGGTGGACAATTCATTTTAAGCAAGCAATGGCATCCGAGGAAGGCACGGAGTGCCGAAATGCATAATGCCATTTGTTTTTCGAAATTAAAGGAGGCAGTTCTGAACTTACCTGTGTGGGCTCACGTCTTTCCTACCGGAGAGGTTCGTTTGGTTGGATATATATATATATATATATATATATATATATATATATATATATATATATATATTCAGTGAAAAAAACATAGGTTTCACACACGTTATAGTTAGCTGGACATTTCACTCGTAAAAAACCAATGAAATATCCCCGTTATAGTTAGTTAAGCTAACTATAACTCGCGAGCCCGCAATCCACTGCTGATGACATCACATATTACATCACTCATGACATGGTCAGTGACATCACTCATGACATCACTGATGACATCTCAAATGACATCACTGATGACATCATCCAGTGAATGTGTGTTTTTCTGAAAATTAAATATGTTTTATATATCTCAAGGTCGATGGAGGAATAAATGAGTATATAAGTGTCTAAATGGATGATTTGTTTTTGAAAAATTGTTTGTATTACTGACTGGTTAAGTGTATCTTATTGAATACATGGCTAAGTGAGTAATGTTTAAATGTGTAAATACCTGTATCAGTCTCTCACTTTGTGTATAAGTGGCTGCATGGGTTGGTGAGCAGCAACATGAGTGTCTATATAGGTTATTAGTTGGTTTTTTGAGTATCAGTATGAGTGTCTGAGTGTCTGTATGGTTCAGTGGGGGGTATTACGTAGTGCATAAGTGCATGAATGAGTAACTCACTGTTTGTATGTGTTGAAGACAGCATATGTGCAGGACTGTATGGGTGGAAGAGTGTGTGTATGGGTGTGTTAGTGAGTGAATGGCTGTCTCAATAGTGTCTCTATGAGTAACTACATATGTTTTAAACTAGTATATGTGACTATTGGTGTATATAAGTGAGTGTATGTGAGAGTGAGAGATTGAAAGAGTTCCTGTATGAATAAGTATGTGTTTCAATAAGTGATTGTTTAAAAGACTAAGTATGTGTAAGTTTCCGTAGAAGTAAGTGTGGTGGTGTGTGTATAACTGTATATGCAAGTAAATGGATGTTTGATTCTTTATTAGCATGAGTAACTATGTGTGTGAGTAACTCTATGGATGAGTGGCATTGTGTTACAGGATGTTTAGGTGTATGAGTACATATGATGTGTGAGTACACGAATGAGTGACTGTACAGGACTGTTGGTGAATAAGTGGATGTTTATGTGGATCTTAGAATTATTGAAGAGGTTGTTGTAATTGGTATTGGTATGTCCATTTTTTTGAAAATTTCAGTCTCTATTTTTGAATGTGTGTATCAAAGGTTATATTAGGGTGAGAGGAGGTCTGCCACTCTATCACATGGATGATGTCATCAGTGATGTCATCAGTGATGTCATTTGAGATGTCATCAGTGATGTCATGAGTGATTTCACTGACCATGTCATGAGTGATGTAATATGTGATGTCATCAGCAGTGGATTGCGGGCGCGCGAGTTATAGTTAGCTTAACTAACTATAACGGGGAAATTTCATTGGTTTTTTACGAGTGAAATGTCCAGCTAACTATAACGTGTGTGAAACCTATGGTTTTTTCACTGAATTTGCAAGGTTTTTTAAATGCTAATTCCTAACTATAACATGTGTGAAACCTATGGTTTTTTCAGTGAATTTGCAAGGTTTTTTAAATGCTAATTTCTAACTATAACGTGTGTGAAACCCATGGTTTTTTCAGTGAATTTGTATGGTTTTTTAAATGCTAATTCTTAGCTATAACATATGTGATTCCCATATTTTTTTTTATTGATTTTTTATGATTTTTTTTTTATAAATTCTTATATTAAATGTGTTTTTTAAAAAAAAAACAAGTTTTTTATTAACTTTTTATTCTCTTAAAACACTATGTTTTTTTCTTAAAAATCTGCAATATTTCAAGTTTTCTTTTTTTTTTTTTTACCAAACAGGTAAGATATATTAGTATAACTTTGAAAATATATATTTTTTTTTTTTAGTGCACGTACGGTAAGCTTACGGTAAGCGTACGGTTTACGCAATGTCCGTAATTTATCTACGCTGTTTGCGTATAGTTACGCAATTTGCGTAGCCGCGCGTACTGCGCGTGGGGCGCGTACGCGTGTACGCTACATGCGCACGTTACGCGGAAGTGTTGGGGAGTGACTGTTATGCGCATGCGCGCGAGCGCGTGTCTTTTTTACGCGCATGCGTACTTTTGCCGTAAGCGTACCGTAAGCGCACCGTAAGCGTACGGTTGGTCATTTGATCATGAAACACAACTTTAGATTGGTTGAAACTACTTTCAGTTCTAGAACTCTCCTACACCACACCCATTCCCCTCATTTCTGCTTGTGATCCCTTAGGAGAAGGAGCTGGGTTGTCTTTGTGATACGATGGCAGAACAGCAGAGCTCTTCTGAGAATGAGGCTAGCAGCACTACCTTGAGGCAGAGAAGGAGGAAAGAAAAGACCTCTTTCATATGGGAGTATTTTACTTTTCCAGAGGACAAGAAAAAGGTAAATGCACCCTTGTAAGCTGTGTGGCCGTGTACTTTCAAGAGGGAATCCCAACAAGAAGTATTCCTTCAGGAATCACACCATGTTGAGACACCTTAAAGATGTACACAGAAGGACACATGCTCGACATACTGAAGGTAACCCTTCAGTAAGTCAACCAAGCACATCCACAGCAGCTCAGCCTGGTCCATCATCTGCAGGGCCGAGTCCTTCTTCTGCAGGTCAGGTGAGCCCTTCATCTGTGGTGGGAGCATCTCCTTTTTCTTCTCCTCTGGAAACCAACCATCGTTTTTTGAGGGTTGAAATACGGTGCGCCACTTGTCATGATCTAATTTGTCATAGGGAGACCAGTGTTTCCCTAGTGAACAATAAAATAGATCAGCACATTTGTCGTAGAGACTAATATTCCCACTCTTTCTTTCCTCTGTCCCTGCATGAACACAACGGCTCTTTTAAGAGCCAACCTTACCTTTCATCTATTTTTTATATATGTTTTTGAAACTTTTTTTTGATTTTTTTTTACCGTACGCGTTACGGTACGCGTAATTTTTTTTTTTTTTTTTTAAAAACACTAAAAATCAATTATCACATTACAAGGTCCTTGAGAGACTACAATGAAAAACTGAAAATGTGATTGTGGAGAAGTGGAAAAAAGGGACCTTGAAATTTTTGACTTACCATACCCACTCAAGAAATTATTTATTAATTTAAATGTAATTTTAATTGCTTTAAAAATGGTTCTAGTTGTCGAAAATTTTCTATCTCAATCTGAAAAAAAAGAAAAAAGTATTAATATTTAATAAAACATTTCATAATACAGTACACATATTTACATATTTTTCAAAAAAAAAATTTGCCTTTTTTTTGCTGTTTTCAGAATATATTGCATTTCACTATAAATTGTGAAAGCAATTGCATTCATCATTTAACAGCGGGCAAAAAAAAAATTAACAATCTCAAAGATTGTTTTAAAAAAGCCCACAATCTCTTTTTGCATAAACATAACTTTATAGAAATGATTAATATTCTTAAAAAATATCATCTAATATCAATACTTATTTCTTTAAAATACCGTCTGACATTTTTGTTTCAGAAGTATAATCACAAAAATATATCTTCAATAACTCCACAATACATCTGATTCCATTTCCTTTAGGCCAAATAGTAATTTTAAAATTCTTTTTTGATTAAATTTCCAATGGTAATTCAATAAAAATCTAAAGTTTAAATTGTACAGATCTCACCGATTGTCTGTAACATTTTGGTTTCCGAAAGATTAATTAAAAATTAAATAAGTCCACAATAGAATTGTTTACCTTTCCGCATGGCCAAATAGTAATTTAAAAAATCTTTTTGGAATAAATTTCCAATGGCAATCCAATAACATTCCAAAATTTAAATTGTGCAGATGTTACCGATTTTTTCTAAATTTTTGGTTTTACAAAGTTTCATTAAAAATTGAAAAAGTCCACATTACAATTGGTTACCTTTCCATTAGGCCAAATGATAATTTGTAAAATCATTTTTTTTGAAAATTCCAATGGTAATCCAATAAAATGGTAAATTTGTTTTGTACAGTTCTTGCCAAGTCTCTCTAAAATTTTGGTTTCAGGAAGATTAGATAGGAATTTGCTAAATCAAACGGCAAACGTTGCTTAAAAATCAATTGGGAATCATTATACAGTGTCCAGCCTTTTTCACATTTAAGATAAACTGTGTAATGACCAGAAGTTACAGTAGGTCCATCATGGAAAATTATTGCAACTGTTTCAAAAGTTTTTCCTGAAATTGATAATTGCTGTCCTGTAAACTTCTTTATTAAAGTATCTAATTTTGAACCATCAGCTTTACAGCGTTGCATCATTAAAATTACATACTGTCCGTATTCTTTTAAAATTAACGTTGAAAACATGTCAGATTGACACTCACCGCATTCCATGCTATGATTAGCATCTTTAACTAATTTAGCAAAAGTGACTGTTTTACTTTCTGGCAATGTTAAATAAATAAACCTTTCAGAATCAACATTAGAGCCACATATATTATAACAGTTTTCACAACTATGTTCCCATTTATAAGAGAGACCAAATACATTTTCAATGGGAACCCCTTCTTCTTCCAGTACCTGAAGAAAAAACATCAAGAATTCCTGTGCGTCTTGCTGTACATTTTGAGAAAACTGTGTTCGTCCTGAACATACATCTAAAAGTTTTCTAATTTCAGTAGCACTTTCTATTTGAGTTTTATCATTACTCAGCTTTTGAAAAAGGAGACTCAACTCAGAACAGAATCTTTTTCCCTGATTTACTATTATCTGCTCTTGCACACTTTCCAGATAAAATGCAACATTCAGCACTACATTAGCGTAGCAGTTGACACCAGAGCTATTTTCAAAATGATATCCTACAACCTGTTCTTCATTTTCCTTTTTCTTTTTGCTTCCAATTACATCACTCCTCTTTTTTTTCCTCCTCTCTACATCTTCATTACAGATATTCTCATTTCTCCTTTTACGAGAAACTACACGTTTCTCCAACACAGTATACTGACCTAAATGAGGAGCATAGCTTCTTCTTAATCTATTATACTCCTTTACACAATTTGTATCAGCACTAACTTTTGAGTCATCAAAGTCTATCATGAATAAACCTGATAATGTTTTCACTCGTGACAAAGCAACATATGCCATACCTTCTTTGAACACAGTTGAACCAATGTTCACAAATGCACAATCTACAGTCAATCCTTGAGACTTGTGAATAGTTACAGCATATGCTAGAGAAAACGGAAACTGCTTCCTACGTACATATAAGTCTTTCACAAGCATGAAACGAACTGAACAACGACAAATGTCTTTAACTTCTTCTATCTGATCAAATTTTATTTTTAAACATTCAATTCCATCTTTTTTCTGATAATTAATAAAACCCACAACTCTTCCCATAGCTCCATTAACTAAACCTTTTTCAACATCCAAATTTCTCCTTAAAAATACTCTACAGTTCATGCAAACATATAGATTTTTTTCTAATCCAGCAGTTTTGGAAATGTTCTTCTCTAGTGAATCCAATTTATTTTTCAGTTTGCCTGTTAATGTGATAGTAATTCTTCCATCCTCAATTTTGTCCACTGCTTCCAATTTCCTGATATCTTCCTTTTCCAATTTCAAAAGCTCCTCATTGAATATTGAGCATTCACGTAGAGTTGGCATTAAGCAGATGACACTTTTCTTTTCTGCAATGTTCTTGTATATCTTCTCTGCAACTATTTCTTCCTTTGGAAATAAATTATGTAGCAACCGACTCTGTAATGCTTTTGTGCCAGCTTCAGTGAGTAGTCCAATTCTGATATCTTTCAGAATACTTCCATATTCTTCATCGTTTGCTTGTCTCATATTGGTAGTGAGTTCCTTGTACTCAAAGAAGGACCAAATATTTGCATTACCGATGCTTCCCAATGACTTCTTTGTGTCTTCATGTGTCACAGTATTAAACACTGGTTGTCCTTTAACTGGAGTAAGCTGTAGAAGATCCCCAAAAACTATGACATGTTTTCCACCAAATAACACGTCATAGTCTGTCCTTAGAATTTGCTGCATTCTTAAATGCACAAAGGCAAGCATTAAGTTTGATACCATGCTCACCTCATCAATAATGAGAACTTGCATCTTCTTCAATACTCTTGAAACTTCCAAGCATGCTTCTCCAGTTAGCTTGTTGTATTGTATTTTGTTCTCATGCTCCACTGGTAACATTAGCAAACGATGTAAGGTGATTCCTTTTATGTTATATGCTGCTAACCCAGTTGGAGCAGTAACCACACAAGACAAAGTAGAATCCGTTTTTTGCTGTAGGTAGCTTCTGATGACTTTTATTAAGAAACTTTTTCCAGTTCCAGCTTGTCCACTTACAAACATCCTGATTGGATGAAATGATGTGCATGAGCACTCTTTTTTTTCATGTAGAAATCCGTGATCAATTTTGTTTCTGATCTCTTCATAAATTTGTTGCTGCTCTTCGTTCAGTTGTCTTTCCAAATTTTGTAAGTCTATAAATTCTTCTTGAGCTTGATTCATAGCCGTTTCCACTTCATTCATGGCTATTGATGCTTCATTTTCAACGATTGGTTGTCCTAGGGGATCTTGACTGAGTGTTCCTGAACTTTGGCTGTCCTGAGAACTGTCTCTAGCTACTTCTGCTGCAATTGTAGTTTCCTGTTCAATTTCTTCATTTAACATTTGCAGATAAGTTGAGAATGCACTGCATTGTATGCTGTCTTTGCAAGCATTAAAAGAATCTTCATAGCTTTGAAATTCTCCCAGTAGTTCATCCTCTGTACGCCATGGTTTAAACAGCTGTAAAAGAGCCAAGTAGTAAAATTCCTTTTTTTCAGTACTGTCTCAACTCAGCTTCCTGTGATTTATCAAACTTCCTTTTGTTTGCTTCACCAAACATCCTTCCTCACCAATGACTTTATATTTTCCATTGTTGATGTCTTCTGCGGCTTTCCGTGAATAAATGTAGTTCTGCAGCACTTCATAAAGACACATGTTCTCCAGATGATGACTTCTCTTTGGGTAATATGTGTCCAACATGTTTGATTTCAAAATATCTGTACTTTCTGGGTCATTCTCGGCCAAATATTCAATTTCTCCAACAGATTTCAATACCCGATTTCTCATTGCTGCAAGGCCTAAACTTGCCCAAATTATTCTTCTTGATTTCGAGTAGAGACTTGCAGAAGATAACCTATCTGAACATTCGTAGGATCCAATTTCTCGATGCGATAACATCTTTAAACTGAAACTGTACAGCTTCTTACTGACAGTCTTCTCGTGAGAAATCTCTTCCCACATTTCCTTCAATTCTGTTTTTTCTGATTTCGTAATGTAAGACGTTACATATCGAGCAACAGCAATGGAATTGTCAGCTACATACTGTATATCCATGTTAGCATTCCACATGGATAAAATGACTGGGGTGTAGTCATTTATATTTTTTGATTCTTCTTTTCTTTTAAGGTTGTAGGTATTCTTAGGTGATTTTCTTGTGATAGTATGTCTCACAGATGACATAAAACTGTTTACTCTTCCATTTGAAAGAACAGGTCTAGGAAATCCAAATCGACATTTAGTGTAGTATTTATCTTTGCTCTTGTATTTCCGTCGATAGTATTTTCCACACCGATGACTTTGGAAACGTAAAACTTGCTCCTTTAACTTTTTCTCTTCTGTGCTTTTTGGTATAGCACATGTTGCATATTCTTCAATGTAAGATAACACTGCTTCATCAGCATCTGTTCCAAACTTTGGGGCATCCTTGATCCACAACAGCATATGAATATGAGGAGCACCTCTTGCCTGGTACTCTTTTCTCCAAAAGAAATCCACTACTTCTCCTAGAGGTGGATTTTTTTTATTGCAGATGAAGGACATCATAGCCTCAAATCTATGATTGAAATATCTGCAAACATTAACCGGATCCAATGAGCACAGTTCTCCTGCTGTCTTGTATTCGATGTTTTTAATGTTTGAATTTGCCTCTCGTAGAAAATCCAGTAAATCATCCCAAGCGTACTCAGCACAGCTTAGGGTAACGAACCATGTTGGTGTTCCTAAATTCCGTAACATGCATTTTAATTCACCATGGCGTCGGTACCAATATTCATTAGTCCCACGCTGACAAGCCATCAGATTGATCAGTTGTGTTTCCAAATGATCATCTCGGTGCTGAACTTTCTCCATAAAATCCTTAGGAGACACATTTTGTAAATGTACTCCACTTTTTAAAATGTGATTTACTGCATATGATAATGCAGACAAGTCGCTTTCAAATAAAAGATGGAACAAATAAGGAATACTTTGTCGAAATCTTGGATCTTCTGCATATAGTCTTGTAGTCCGATACTCAGAAGCTGGAATCTGTTCTGGACGTTCATCGTATCGTCCTCCTTTTCCTTTAGGAAACAGCTGGGGAAAACATCGAGCTTCCAAGCTCTCCTCCCATACACTCACGGGAGTTCCTTTTGCTTTCTTCATCTGAAACAGATCAATATTGTCTAACATAACTTCTTTTGAATGAAGAGGATGTATGCTAAAATGTTCATAAATTTCTTCTTCCTTTGACTTGTCCACTTTTTCAATTTGTCCAGTTGGTGTTTCTGTGTCTTCTTGTAAATCTTCTTCTTCTTCTTCTTCTATATAAATTGATTCATACCATTTGTTATTCCTTTTCAAATACAAATTTGCTCTTTGTACTTTCCGTACATCTACCAGCTCCTGCCAAATCTTCTTATTCTTTGTAGGTACACCATTAACCAGAATAACTAATGGTTCAGTTTCCAAAGTATCTGCATCAATAGTTTCCATATTTTTTTTCAAATCCAAGGGCAAATATACCACTCTACCTTTTAAACCTCTCAGTAAATCTGAAGGAGGTAATTTACCAGTTTTGGGCTCCATACGTACTATGGTCTGGAACGGATGAACACATTGAATAAGTATAGACTCATAAGTATTTAATTCAGAAAGTTCGGCAGGAATAACATCCAATTCTAAATTATTATGTACAGCTCTGGTCGGCATTCTATTTTCTTCTAATTTGTTGTAACAGTATTTACAAATACGCTGAACTTCACCCAATTCAAAACAATTTTCAAGAAATATATATGTGGCAAAATCCTTCCACTTATAATTATCTTCATTTTCACTTTTTCTATAGAGATCAACATACCTGGTTTGTTTTCTATAATGAGTTCTGCGGCAACAAATACAAGTAATATTTGGTCTTTCATTAGAGATTTTTTCAAATTTTGTTATGTGATCATTAAATGTCTTACTTAAAAATGGTTCTACATTCTCTTCCACTTCTTCCTCATTTACTGTGTCCTTTTCTGCACTGTTTTGTTCAGGACCAAAGTAACAAAACTGAATTTCATCAACAACCTTCTCTACATCTGATACTGACCCACGGAACAGAGCCCTATTCAATTCATCTAACTTTATTGCTGGACTTTTAGCAAAATACAACCGTCTCACAAACTTTCTCATTTCAGTATGATGAACAGCCAGCATTCTAA
Source organism: Triturus cristatus (assembly GCF_964204655.1). Classification (NCBI taxonomy): domain Eukaryota; kingdom Metazoa; phylum Chordata; class Amphibia; order Caudata; family Salamandridae; genus Triturus; species Triturus cristatus. The sequence continues at coordinate 639,626,139 of NC_140585.1, forward strand.
AATGATGGAAAACACTAATACACACTTTTCTAGATAGACAAGCCAGAGAATGACCCTGCAAACCAGTATTCTCTCTCACTCTGCATGGATCTAGACTTTGAAGCACCTTAATCTTCTGTTTTACACTTTTTTTTACTATATTCTCTTAGAAACTCACGAAATTTATCAATAGATTCCTGACGCACAGTGCAAATACTACTACAATTCCAAGTGTACACTGGGGCTTTAGGACGTCTCCCCATAGCCTCATCCGCCATCACTTGTACCTCATCTCTTGGAACCATTATCTCCTTCTCCATTATGCAACCATTTTTCACTTCGTAAGCACGACCTCTGGTGTCAACTGCATGCAGCAAACTATTACTTTTAAAATAGCTCTCTTCATTAAAAAAAGGTTCACTACTTGAACTATGCATCCATTTTCCTAAAAACACTTTACAAAAGTTTGTTCTGTTCACTACTCTTTTCCTTTTGCTTTGTGATTTCAGTACATTAACCATTTTATCTAATGTACGCATCCTATTCAAAATTAGAATGAATAGTTTCCTTTTTAATTCTAATGCCTTTGCTGCAATGGCTTCAATTTCTTTTTTTCTCTTGTAAAATTTAGCCTTTTGCTTATATTTCTTCACATCCTTTATCAAATTGGACATAACTCTTCTCTGAAACATTTTTCTACGTATCTCTTTAAACGCTGTTTTTCTGTTTAAGTTAATCTTTTTAGTTGCAGAAGGTATATTTGCATTAACTAAATTCTCAATTTTTTCCTCTCCTTCTCTGTTGAAAACATTCTTTCCAGTAGAGACATTTTGTACATTTTTCCGTTTTTTGAATATGTTCTTTAAAAAATCTTTTGTTTGCTTACCAGAAGATTTTTTCTTTTTCCCAACATGAGCATCTCCAACTAACTAAGGGGCATATCAACAACAACCGGCGATAATTATCGCTAAGCGCACTTAGCGCTAGGATAATTATCGCCGGCTAGCGTTGATTTTTATCGCTGAGATAGCGTGCTATTAGCAACGCTTATCTCAATAGCGATAAAAATCCTCACGCTAAGTGGCTAACGTGAGATTATCGCTGGAAACCCAGCGATAATCTCATGTTAGCTTGTTGATAGGGACAGACAAACTTAGCCATGATATCCTCCTTCCATAGGATATCATGGCTAAGTCAGAAAAATACCAGATGTAAAAAAGCAGCGTTAACCGCGGTTAGCGCTGCTTTTTTTGTCTCTAACAGGGTTAGCGATATTCTTGATAATAGGAGAAATGTGGCTTAGCGACATTTCTCCTATTATTTTACTCTGGAACGCCCCCTTTGCATCTCATTAGAGATGCAAGGGGAAGCGTAGAGTAAAAGGGTGCTAACATGCGAATTTGCATGTTAGCACCCTGTTGTTGATAGGGTGCTAGTTTTATCTCTGCTTTTTTGGCTTTTAAAGCCCAAAAAGCAGAGATAAAGCCCTTGTTGATATGCCCCTTAGGTCCTCCAGTTGTCTTCAAATATAGGTTTTTTTTGTGGTCTTTCTTTACTCTGGATTTTGTAGGCATCTTAAATTTTGTTCACTGCTCTTCAGCAATACCTGAAAAAAACTAAAAAAAAAATCCTTTATTTTATTTAAATATATTACTACATTTTTTATGTTCTTTAGAAATCTTAAAATACTATAAACCCCTTTCCTATAAATGAAAATCACAATAACACCTTCACAAATTAAATTTCTAAAAATTATTCCTGTGTGCACACAAAGTCATGCTTTGAAATTAGACAGAAAACGAAATTTCTTTGCCAATTTGAAAGCACACTTACTACTCTTTTTTTTGGCAAGTGATAAACACTTTTACAGACTGACACATTTTGAATCCACTTTTTAGATTCTCAAAAAAGCACATGTCCAAACTGCTTTTTCAGACCAGCACCATGTGTAACCTGGGTGACTGACTACACTCCAGCAAGGGCAACCAGCCTTAGTGATGCTGAATGTATTTGAATTACTGACTGAAACCTCAAACCCCACTCGCTTGTGAATACTGTGCATGATTCCACAGGGTAAGCAGCTGGGTGTGTGCTAAGAGTCTGCTTCTGCACCAAAAAATGGCTCCCCCTTTCCATCTAATGCAACTGTGAAATCACCAGAGCAATACGCAATAAATCTCTGCCTGTAATTCCTTTTTGCACACAGAGTCATGTTTTCATATTAGTCACAAAACGAAATTTCTTTGCCAATTTGAAAGCACACTTACTACTCTTTTTTTTGGCAAGTGATAAACACTTTTACAGACTGACACATTATGAATCCACTTTTCAGATTCTTAAAAAAGCACATGTGCAATCACCAGAGCAATACGCAATAAATCTCTGCCTGTAATTCCTTTTTGCACACAGAGTCATGTTTTCATATTAGTCACAAAACGAAATTTCTTTGCCAATTTGAAAGCACACTTACTACTCTTTTTTTTGGCAAGTGATAAACACTTTTACAGACTGACACATTTTGAATCCACTTTTCAGATTCTTAAAAAAGCACATGTCCAAACTGCTTTTTCAGACCAGCACCATGTGTAACCTGGGTGACTGACTACACTCCAGCAAGGGCAACCAGCCTTAGTGATGCTGAATGTATTTGCATTACTGACTGAAACCTCAAACCCCACTCGCTTGTCAATACTGTGCATGATTCCACAGGGTAAGCAGCTAGGTGTGTGCTAAGAGTCTGCTTCTGCACCAAAAAATGGCTCCCCCTTTCCATCTAATGCAACTGTGAAATCACCAGAGCAATACGCAATAAATCTCTGCCTGTAATTCCTTTTTGCACACAGAGTCATGTTTTCATATTAGTCACAAAACGAAATTTCTTTGCCAATTTGAAAGCACACTTACTACTCTTTTTTTTGGCAAGTGATAAACACTTTTACAGACTGACACATTTTGAATCCACTTTTCAGATTCTTAAAAAAGCACATGTCCAAACTGCTTTTTCAGACCAGCACCATGTGTAACCTGGGTGACTGACTACACTCCAGCAAGGGCAACCAGCCTTAGTGATGCTGAATGTATTTGCATTACTGACTGAAACCTCAAACCCCACTCGCTTGTGAATACTGTGCATGATTCCACAGGGTAAGCAGCTGGGTGTGTGCTAAGAGTCTGCTTCTGCACCAAAAAATGGCTCCCCCTTTCCATCTAATGCAACTGTGAAATCACCAGAGCAATACGCAATAAATCTCTGCCTGTAATTCCTTTTTGCACACAGAGTCATGTTTTCATATTAGTCACAAAACGAAATTTCTTTGCCAATTTGAAAGCACACTTACTACTCTTTTTTTTGGCAAGTGATAAACACTTTTACAGACTGACACATTATGAATCCACTTTTCAGATTCTTAAAAAAGCACATGTGCAAACTGCTTTTTCAGACCAGCACAATGTGTAACCTGGGTGACTGACTACACTCCAGCAAGGGCAACCAGCCTTAGTGATGCTGAATGTTTTTGCATTACTGACTGAAACCTCAAACCCCACTCGCTTGTGAATACTGTGCATGATTCCACAGGGTAAGCAGCTGGGTGTGTGCTAAGAGTCTGCTTCTGCACCAAAAAATGGCTCCCCCTTTCCATCTAATGCAACTGTGAAATCACCAGAGCAATACGCAATAAATCTCTGCCTGTAATTCCTTTTTGCGCACAGAGTCATGTTTTCATATTAGTCACAAAACGAAATTTCTTTGCCAATTTGAAAGCACACTTACTACTCTTTTTTTTGGCAAGTGATAAACACTTTTACAGACTGACACATTATGAATCCACTTTTCAGATTCTTAAAAAAGCACATGTGCAATCACCAGAGCAATACGCAATAAATCTCTGCCTGTAATTCCTTTTTGCACACAGAGTCATGTTTTCATATTAGTCACAAAACGAAATTTCTTTGCCAATTTGAAAGCACACTTACTACTCTTTTTTTTGGCAAGTGATAAACACTTTTACAGACTGACACATTTTGAATCCACTTTTCAGATTCTTAAAAAAGCACATGTCCAAACTGCTTTTTCAGACCAGCACCATGTGTAACCTGGGTGACTGACTACACTCCAGCAAGGGCAACCAGCCTTAGTGATGCTGAATGTATTTGCATTACTGACTGAAACCTCAAACCCCACTCGCTTGTGAATACTGTGCATGATTCCACAGGGTAAGCAGCTGGGTGTGTGCTAAGAGTCTGCTTCTGCACCAAAAAATGGCTCCCCCTTTCCATCTAATGCAACTGTGAAATCACCAGAGCAATACGCAATAAATCTCTGCCTGTAATTCCTTTTTGCACACAGAGTCATGTTTTCATATTAGTCACAAAACGAAATTTCTTTGCCAATTTGAAAGCACACTTACTACTCTTTTTTTTGGCAAGTGATAAACACTTTTACAGACTGACACATTTTGAATCCACTTTTCAGATTCTTAAAAAAGCACATGTCCAAACTGCTTTTTCAGACCAGCACCATGTGTAACCTGGGTGACTGACTACACTCCAGCAAGGGCAACCAGCCTTAGTGATGCTGAATGTATTTGCATTACTGACTGAAACCTCAAACCCCACTCGCTTGTGAATACTGTGCATGATTCCACAGGGTAAGCAGCTGGGTGTGTGCTAAGAGTCTGCTTCTGCACCAAAAAATGGCTCCCCCTTTCCATCTAATGCAACTGTGAAATCACCAGAGCAATACGCAATAAATCTCTGCCTGTAATTCCTTTTTTCACACAGAGTCATGTTTTCATATTAGTCACAAAACGAAATTTCTTTGCCAATTTGAGAGCACACTTACTACTCTTTTTTTTGGCAAGTGATAAACACTTTTACAGACTGACACATTTTGAATCCACTTTTTAGATTCTTAAAAAAGCACATGTCCAAACTGCTTTTTCAGACCAGCACCATGTGTAACCTGGGTGACTGACTACACTCCAGCAAGGGCAACCAGCCTTAGTGATGCTGAATGTATTTGCATTACTGACTGAAACCTCAAACCCCACTCGCTTGTGAATACTGTGCATGATTCCACAGGGTAAGCAGCTGGGTGTGTGCTAAGAGTCTGCTTCTGCACCAAAAAATGGCTCCCCCTTTCCATCTAATGCAACTGTGAAATCACCAGAGCAATACGCAATAAATCTCTGCCTGTAATTCCTTTTTGCACACAGAGTCATGTTTTCATATTAGTCACAAAACAAAATTTCTTTGCCAATTTGAAAGCACACTTACTACTCTTTTTTTTGGCAAGTGATAAACACTTTTACAGACTGACACATTTTAAACCAACTTTTTAGATTCTTAAAAAAGCACATGTGCAAACTGCTTTTTCAGACCAGCACCATGTGTAACCTGGGTGACTGACTACACTCCAGCAAGGGCAACCAGCCTTAGTGATGCTGAATGTATTTGCATTACTGACTGAAACCTCAAACCCCACTCGCTTGTGAATACTGTGCATGATTCCACAGGGTAAGCAGCTGGGTGTGTGCTAAGAGTCTGCTTCTGCACCAAAAAATGGCTCCCCCTTTCCATCTAATGCAACTGTGAAATCACCAGAGCAATACGCAATAAATCTCTGCCTGTAATTCCTTTTTGCACACAGAGTCATGTTTTCATATTAGTCTCAAAACGAAATTTCTTTGCCAATTTGAAAGCACACTTACTACTCTTTTTTTTGGCAAGTGATAAACACTTTTACAGACTGACACATTTTAAACCAACTTTTTAGATTCTTAAAAAAGCACATGTCCAAACTGCTTTTTCAGACCAGCACCATGTGTAACCTGGGTGACTGACTACACTCCAGCAAGGGCAACCAGCCTTAGTGATGCTGAATGTATTTGCATTACTGACTGAAACCTCAAACCCCACTCGGTAGTGAATACTGTGCATGATTCCACAGGGTAAGCAGCTGGCTGTGTGCTAAGAGTCTGCTTCTGCATAAAAAAATACCTCCCCCTTTCCATCTAATGCAACTGTGAAATCACCAGAGCAATACGCAATAAATCTCTGCCTGTAATTCCTTTTTGCGCACAGAGTCATGTTTTCATATTAGTCACAAAACGAAATTTCTTTGCCAATTTGAAAGCACACTTACTACTCTTTTTTTTGGCAAGTGATAAACACTTTTACAGACTGACACATTATGAATCCACTTTTCAGATTCTTAAAAAAGCACATGTGCAATCACCAGAGCAATACGCAATAAATCTCTGCCTGTAATTCCTTTTTGCACACAGAGTCATGTTTTCATATTAGTCACAAAACGAAATTTCTTTGCCAATTTGAAAGCACACTTACTACTCTTTTTTTTGGCAAGTGATAAACACTTTTACAGACTGACACATTTTGAATCCACTTTTCAGATTCTTAAAAAAGCACATGTCCAAACTGCTTTTTCAGACCAGCACCATGTGTAACCTGGGTGACTGACTACACTCCAGCAAGGGCAACCAGCCTTAGTGATGCTGAATGTATTTGCATTACTGACTGAAACCTCAAACCCCACTCGCTTGTCAATACTGTGCATGATTCCACAGGGTAAGCAGCTAGGTGTGTGCTAAGAGTCTGCTTCTGCACCAAAAAATGGCTCCCCCTTTTTATCTAATGCAACTGTGAAATCACCAGAGCAATACGCAATAAATCTCTGCCTGTAATTCCTTTTTGCACACAGAGTCATGTTTTCATATTAGTCACAAAACGAAATTTCTTTGCCAATTTGAAAGCACACTTACTACTCTTTTTTTTGGCAAGTGATAAAGACTTTTACAGACTGACACATTTTGAATCCACTTTTCAGATTCTTAAAAAAGCACATGTCCAAACTGCTTTTTCAGACCAGCACCATGTGTAACCTGGGTGACTGACTACACTCCAGCAAGGGCAACCAGCCTTAGTGATGCTGAATGTATTTGCATTACTGACTGAAACCTCAAACCCCACTCGCTTGTGAATACTGTGCATGATTCCACAGGGTAAGCAGCTGGGTGTGTGCTAAGAGTCTGCTTCTGCACCAAAAAATGGCTCCCCCTTTCCATCTAATGCAACTGTGAAATCACCAGAGCAATACGCAATAAATCTCTGCCTGTAATTCCTTTTTGCACACAGAGTCATGTTTTCATATTAGTCACAAAACGAAATTTCTTTGCCAATTTGAAAGCACACTTACTACTCTTTTTTTTGGCAAGTGATAAACACTTTTACAGACTGACACATTTTGAATCCACTTTTCAGATTCTTAAAAAAGCACATGTCCAAACTGCTTTTTCAGACCAGCACCATGTGTAACCTGGGTGACTGACTACACTCCAGCAAGGGCAACCAGCCTTAGTGATGCTGAATGTATTTGCATTACTGACTGAAACCTCAAACCCCACTCGCTTGTGAATACTGTGCATGATTCCACAGGGTAAGCAGCTGGGTGTGTGCTAAGAGTCTGCTTCTGCACCAAAAAATGGCTCCCCCTTTCCATCTAATGCAACTGTGAAATCACCAGAGCAATACGCAATAAATCTCTGCCTGTAATTCCTTTTTTCACACAGAGTCATGTTTTCATATTAGTCACAAAACGAAATTTCTTTGCCAATTTGAGAGCACACTTACTACTCTTTTTTTTGGCAAGTGATAAACACTTTTACAGACTGACACATTTTGAATCCACTTTTTAGATTCTTAAAAAAGCACATGTCCAAACTGCTTTTTCAGACCAGCACCATGTGTAACCTGGGTGACTGACTACACTCCAGCAAGGGCAACCAGCCTTAGTGATGCTGAATGTATTTGCATTACTGACTGAAACCTCAAACCCCACTCGCTTGTGAATACTGTGCATGATTCCACAGGGTAAGCAGCTGGGTGTGTGCTAAGAGTCTGCTTCTGCACCAAAAAATGGCTCCCCCTTTCCATCTAATGCAACTGTGAAATCACCAGAGCAATACGCAATAAATCTCTGCCTGTAATTCCTTTTTGCACACAGAGTCATGTTTTCATATTAGTCACAAAACAAAATTTCTTTGCCAATTTGAAAGCACACTTACTACTCTTTTTTTTGGCAAGTGATAAACACTTTTACAGACTGACACATTTTAAACCAACTTTTTAGATTCTTAAAAAAGCACATGTGCAAACTGCTTTTTCAGACCAGCACCATGTGTAACCTGGGTGACTGACTACACTCCAGCAAGGGCAACCAGCCTTAGTGATGCTGAATGTATTTGCATTACTGACTGAAACCTCAAACCCCACTCGCTTGTGAATACTGTGCATGATTCCACAGGGTAAGCAGCTGGGTGTGTGCTAAGAGTCTGCTTCTGCACCAAAAAATGGCTCCCCCTTTCCATCTAATGCAACTGTGAAATCACCAGAGCAATACGCAATAAATCTCTGCCTGTAATTCCTTTTTGCACACAGAGTCATGTTTTCATATTAGTCTCAAAACGAAATTTCTTTGCCAATTTGAAAGCACACTTACTACTCTTTTTTTTGGCAAGTGATAAACACTTTTACAGACTGACACATTTTAAACCAACTTTTTAGATTCTTAAAAAAGCACATGTCCAAACTGCTTTTTCAGACCAGCACCATGTGTAACCTGGGTGACTGACTACACTCCAGCAAGGGCAACCAGCCTTAGTGATGCTGAATGTATTTGCATTACTGACTGAAACCTCAAACCCCACTCGGTAGTGAATACTGTGCATGATTCCACAGGGTAAGCAGCTGGCTGTGTGCTAAGAGTCTGCTTCTGCATAAAAAAATACCTCCCCCTTTCCATCTAATGCAAATGTAAAATCACCAGAGCAATACCAAACAGCTTTCTGAGACCAACAACATGTGTAACCTGGGTGACTGACTACACTCCATCAAGGGCAACCAGCCTTAGTAATGCTGAATGTATTTGCATTACTGAGTGCAACCTCAAACCCTAAAAGTATTCCTTATTTATACCAGTACACCTTAATTTATCGTGAAAACATAGTCCATATTATTTTACATGTTCCTCACATTTAAATTTCTCCCAAAACAGAAAATGATAAACACAACTTCAACAAAAGGAATTCCATTTCTATTATTCATTTCTTAATTTACCATATACATCCCCTCTCAAACTCTAAACTCACCTTTAAAATTAGTTAGTTGTGAAAGAAATGTAGCACTCAAACAGCAGATTATCAGAGCCAGGATCTCTGTTCTTTACACCTCTCTCCTCTCAGCAGAACCAGATAATGGCAAACTTTCCCTCTCTTTTTCCACACATATACATGTTAATTTCAAATCTCAGTGCTTCCCCCTTTTTTTCAAATGTAATCACACATTTCTATTGGTTGAAAACCAACCCTTTTCCAAAAGTACCCTTCCCCCAACTTGACTTCTGCCTAGTACCCTTCCCCCAACTTGACTTCTGCCTGCTACCATAGCAACAGCTCATGGAACACTGCTGTGTGGAGTTAGGTCAGAAGTTCACCAAACAATGTTTCATTTCCAAAGAGCAAGAGTGCTTGACTTTTCAAACCTAACAGCAAATCCATAGTACTGTTCTTTGGTAACACATTTTTCTGTACCAATACAAAACATTCTTCTATTAATTTACACATACAGCCTAGTTTTTATTGTAGAATGGTATGAAACAGCCAATCAGTTCTTTTTTTAATAAAAAAAATATGTATGCCCCCATTTCCAAACTGTCTTTCATTTCTTTTTACCATTCTACTGAATTACACCTCTTGAGTGCATCCAGTTCTCCTTTGAAGATGTTCACAGTGTGGATTGTAGGGCACAGCTATGTCTTCTGGAGTGAAAAGTATGCAGAGAAAACAGATATGGTGAGAGACCTTGCTTTGCCAGATGCAGACATTAAATGGATTGGTCAGAGAGGGTTAAAGTGGCACCAATTGATGCCATTGGTGAAATCCTTCATGCAAATCCAACACCCTGACCTCATAATAGTGCACTGTGGTGGCAATGACCTAGGCACTTTGACTGGGGTAGGTCTGGAAATGCTTATGAAGGACACCTTTGCACAACTGTTTTCACTTTTCCCTAAAACTGCCTTTGTGTTTTCTAACATATGCCAAAGGCAAAAATGGAACTGGTCCAATCATTTCTGTCCACAGATTGACAAAGCAAGAAAGCACGTCAACAAATCTGTTTCTGCTTTCCTCCGTGACTATGGTATGGGTTCCATTTACCACAACAACTTGCGTTACGACATGCAAGACATTTATAGAGGAGATGGTGTGCACTTCACTGATGAAGGGAACAGAGTCTTCCTCTTGAACCTTAGACTCTGCATCGGTACTTACTTGTAGGTACCACTAAAAAATCACTTCATAAACACAACGGCTCTTTTTAGAGCCCCCTAATATCTAAACTCTTAAATCTGCATTTCATTTCTTTTTTTTAATTTTTTTTCTACCGTACGCGTACGTTAAGCTTACCGTACGCGTACCCCGCGATTTTTTTTAAAATCAATAAATGTTTTCTTTGTACTTTTCTGTCCTTCTTTGACCCCCTTACAAATGTTAGGGGGTCTGTAATTCTCTCCCTTGCCCCCTTTTCAAGATATCACTCTTTTTTTTCTGAGTGAAACACACGAAATGGCGGCCGCCGCTTCCTGGTTTCGACCGATTCGAATGTTTACTAAGATCTAACAACCAATCAGAATCGCGCTCGCGCACGCCACCGTACGCGTACGGTAAGCGCACCGTAAGCGCACCGTACGCTGGCTCAGATATATACATTGATTTAAAGGCTATTTTCTCAGAATCTACTGAACAGATTTACACCAAACCTACAAAAGGCACTTCCTTGACCTGAGGACTACCTCTCTGCCAAATTTCAAGTAATTCTGTTCAGCCGTTCGGGCTGTAGCTGTGTCTAAAGGTCCTATGGAAAAATGCATGGGAAAAACGCGTTTTGGGACCCCCCTTTTATCTCAGCCCCCGCTTGAAGAATCCCCCCGAGACTTTCAGGGTAGGAGCGGAGCGTAGCGCCCCACCTATTTTGAAAATTTCGCGAGGATTCATCAACCGGCGCCAAAGTTATTCAAAATAGAATGTTGCGGATTTCCTATGGAAACAGGGTCCTAACTATAACTACCTACTGGCGACCGCCAGTAGGTCATATATATATATATATATATATATATATATATAACTACCTACTGGTGACCGCCAGTAGGTAATATATATATATATATATATATTCACTGAAAAAACCATAGGTTTCACACATGTTATAGTTAGCGGAAATTTTACTGATAAAAAACCAATGAAATTCCCCCGTTATAGTTAGTGCAGGCAACTATAACTCACGCGACCGCAATCCTCTGCTGATGCTAATACTGTATTTAGACACTTATTTGCCCATGTCTTCTTCCATACATTTTTAGCTATACATATATTACAAATATTTTTTTTTCATAAAGACACATATGTCATCAGCAGAAGATTGCGGTCGCGTGAGTTATAGTTGCCTGCACTAACTATAACGGGGGAATTTCATTGGTTTTTTATCAGTAAAATTTCCGCTAACCATAACATGTGTGAAACCTATGGTTTTTTCAGTGAATTTGCAAGGTTTTTTAAATGCTAATTCCTAACTATAACGTGTGTGAAACCTATGGTTTTTTCAGTGAATTTGTACGGTTTTTTAAATGCTAAGTTACTTTACGCCATTCGTGGCGTGCGCGCCCACTTAACGCAGTTCGTTCCATGCGCGCACGGTGCGCTTCGCGCACCGTGCGCGCACAGTAAGCACGCGGTGCGCTTCGCGCACCGCGCGCCCACTTTACGCAGTTAGTGCCGTGCACGCACGGTGGGGACGCGGTGCGCTACGCGCACCGCGTGCCCACGTTGCGCTAGATGGGCCATGTACGCACGATGCGCTTCGCGCACCGTGCGCACATGCAGGACATATGATGCACTTCGTTTTGAAAGGTAATATTTTAATTTTTCGTAATTTTTATAAGCCATGCACAAATGGTGCCCTTCGGGCACCATTTGCACACGGGGTGGACAGAGTGTGGATAATTATTTTTTTTTTTTAAATATTATAGTTTTTCTCTTATATATATATATATATATATATATATATATATATATATATATATATATATATATATATATATTACCTACTGGCGGTCGCCAGTAGGTAGTTATAGTTAGGACCCTGTTTCCATAGGAAATCCGCAACATTCTATTTTGAATAACTTTGGCGCCGGTCGACGAATCCTCGCGAAATTCTCAAAATAGGTGGGGCGCTACGCTCCGCTCCTTCCCTGAAAGTCTCGGGGGGATTCGTCAAGCAGGGGCTGAGATAAAAGGGGGGTCCCAAAACGCGTTTTTCCCATGCATTTTTCCATAGGACCTTTAGACAGGGCTACAGCCCGAACGGCTGAACAGAATTACTAGAAATTTGGCAGAGAGGTAGTCCTCAGGTCAAGGAAGTGCCTTTTGTAGGTTTGGTGTAAATCTGTTCAGTAGATTCTGAGAAAATAGCCTTTAAATCAATATATATATCTGAGCCAGCTTACGGTGCGCTTACGGTACGCTTACCGTACGCGTACGGTGGCGTGCGCGAGCACGATTCTGATTGGCTCTTAGATCTTAGTAAACATTCGAATCGGCCGAAACCAGGAAGCGGCGGCCGCCATTTCGTGTGTTTCATTCAGAAAAAAAAGAGTGATAACAAGAAAAGGGGGCAAGGAGGAGAGTTACAGACCCCCTAACATTTGTAAGGGGGTCAAAGAAGGACAGAAAAGTACAAAGAAAACATTTATTGTTTTTTAAAAAAATCACGGGGTACGCGTACGGTAAGCTCACCGTACGCGTACGGTAGAAAAAAACAAATAAAAAAAGAAATGAAATGCAGATTTAAGTGTTTAGATATTAGGGGGCTCTAAAAAGAGCCGTTGTGTTTATGAAGTGATTTTTAAGTGGTACCTACAAGTAAGTACCGATGCAGAGTCTAAGGTTCAAGAGGAAGACTCTGTTCCCTTCATCATTGAAGTGCACACCATCTCCTCTATAAATGTCTTGCATGTCGTAACGCAAGTTGTTGTGGTAAATGGAACCCATACCATAGTCACGGAGGAAAGCAGAAACAGATTTGTTGACGTGCTTTCTTGCTTTGTCAATCTGCGGACAGAAATGATTGGACCAGTTCCATTTTTGCCTTTGGCATATGTTAGAAAACACAAAGGCAGTTTTAGGGAAAAGTGAAAACAGTTGTGCAAAGGTGTCCTTCATAAGCATTTCCAGACCTACCCCAGTCAAAGTGCCTAGGTCATTGCCACCACAGTGCACTATTATGAGGTCAGGGTGTTGGTTTTGCATGAAGGATTTCACCAATGGCATCAATTGGTGCCACTTTAACCCTCTCTGACCAATCCATTTAATGTCTACATTTGGCAAAGCAAGGTCTCTCACCATACCTGTTTTCTCTGCAAACTTTTCACTCCAGAAGACATAGCTGTGCCCTACAATCCACACTGTGAACATCTTCAAAGGAGAACTGGATGCACTCAGGAGGTGTAATTCAGTAGAATGGTAAAAAGAAATGAAAGACAGTTTGGAAATGGAGGCATACATATTTTTTTCATAAAAAAAAGAACTGATTGGCTGTTTCATACCATTCTAGAATAAAAACTAGGCTGTATGTGTAAATTAATAGAAGCATGTTTTGTATTGGTACAGAAAAATGTGTTACCAAAGAACAGTACTATGGATTTGCTGTTAGGTTTGAAAAGTCAAGCACTCTTGCTCTGTGGAATTGAAACATTGTTTGGCGAACTTCTGACCTAACTCCACACAGCAGTGTTCCATGAGCTGTTGCTATGGTAGCAGGCAGAAGTCAAGTTGGGGGAAGGGTACTAGGCAGAAGTCAAGTTGGGGGAAGGGTACTTTTGGAAAAGGGTTGGTTTTCAACCAAATAGAAATGTGTGATTACATTTGAAAAAAAGGGGGAAGCACTGAGATTTGAAATTAACATGTATATATGTGGAAAAAGAGAGGGAAAGTTTGCCATTATCTGGTTCTGCTGAGAGGAGAGAGGTGTAAAGAACAGAGATCCTGGCTCTGATAATCTGCTGTTTGAGTGCCACATTTCTTTCACAACTAACTAATTTTAAAGGTGAGTTTAGAGTTTGAGAGGGGATGTATATGGTAAATTAAGAAATGAATAATAGAAATGCAATTCTTTTTGTTGAAGTTGTGTTTATTATTTTGTGTTTTGGGAGAAATTTAAATGTGAGGAACAAGTAAAATAATATGGACTATGTTTTCACAATAAATTAAGGTGTACTGGTATAAAAAAAGAATAGTTTAAGGGTTTGAGGTTGGACTCAGTAATGCAAATACATTCAGCATCACTAAGGCTGGTTGCCCTTGCTGGAGTGTAGGCAGTCACCCAGATTACAAATGGTGCTGGTCTGAAAAAGCAGTTTGGACATGTGCTTTTTAAAAAATCTGAAAAGTGGATTCATAATGTGTCAGTCTGTAAAAGTGATTATCACTTGCCAAAAAAAAGAGCAGTAAGTGTGCTTTCAAATTGGCAAAGAAATTTCGTTTTGTGACTAATGTGAAAACATGACTCTGTGTGCAAAGAGGAATTATAGGCAGAGATTTATTGCGTATTGCTCTGGTGATTTCACAGTTGCATTAGATGGAAAGGGGGAGCCATTTTTTGGTGCAGAAGCAGACTCTTAGCACACACCCAGCTGCTTACCATGTGGAATCATGCACAGTATTCACAAGCGAGTGGGGTTTGAGGTTTCAGTCAGTAATGCAAATACATTCAGCATCACTAAGGCTGGTTGCCCTTCCTGGAGTGTAGGCAGTCACCCAGGTTACAAATGGTGATGGTCTGAAAAAGCAGTTTGGACATGTGCTTTTTAAAAAATCTGAAAAGTGGATTCATAATGTGTCAGTCTGTAAAAGTGTTTATCACTTGCCAAAAAAAAGAGCAGTAAGTGTGCTTTCAAATTGGCAAAGAAATTTCGTTTTGTGACTAATGTGAAAACATGACTCTGTGTGCAAATAGGAATTACAGGCAGAGATTTATTGCGTATTGCTCTGGTGATTTCACAGTTGCATTAGATGGAAAGGGGGAGCCATTTTTTGGTGCAGAAGCAGACTCTTAGCACACACCCATCTGCTTACCATGTGGAATCATGCACAGTATTCACAAGCGAGTGGGGTTTGAGGTTTCAGTCAGTAATGCAAATACATTCAGCATCACTAAGGGTGGTTGCCCTTGCTGGAGTGTAGGCAGTCACCCAGGTTACAAATGGTGCTGGTCTGAAAAAGCAGTTTGGACGTGTGCTTTTTAAAAAATCTGAAAAGTGGATTCATAATGTGTCAGTCTGTAAAAATGTTTATCACTTGCAAAAAAAAAGAGCAGTAAGTGTGCTTTCAAATTGGCAAAGAAATTTCGTTTTGTGACTAATGTGAAAACATGACTCTGTGTGCAAATAGGAATTACAGGCAGAGATTTATTGCGTATTGCTCTGGTGATTTCACAGTTGCATTAGATGGAAAGGGGGAGCCATTTTTTGGTGCAGAAGCAGACTCTTAGCACACACCCAACTGCTTACCATGTGGAATCATGCACAGTATTCACAAGCGAGTGGGGTTTGAGGTTTCAGTCAGTAATGCAAATACATTCAGCATCACTAAGGCTGGTTGCCCTTGCTGGAGTGTAGGCAGTCACCCAGGTTACAAATGGTGCTGGTCTGAAAAAGCAGTTTGGATATGTGCTTTTTAAAAAATCTGAAAAGTGGATTCATAATGTGTCAGCCTGTAAAAGTGTTTATCACTTGCCAAAAAAAAGAGCAGTAAGTGTGCTTTCAAATTGGCAAAGAAATTTCGTTTTGTGACTAATGTGAAAACATGACTCTGTGTGCAAATAGGAATTACAGGCAGAGATTTATTGCGTATTGCTCTGGTGATTTCACAGTTGCATTAGATGGAAAGGGGGAGCCATTTTTTGGTGCAGAAGCAGACTCTTAGCACACACCCAGCTGCTTACCATGTGGAATCATGCACAGTATTCACAAGCGAGTGGGGTTTGAGGTTTCAGTCAGTAATGCAAATACATTCAGCATCACTAAGGCTGGTTGCCCTTGCTGGAATGTAGGCAGTCACCCAGGTTACAAATGGTGCTGGTCTGAAAAAGCAGTTTGGACATGTGCTTTTTAAAAAATCTGAAAAGTGGATTCATAATGTGTCAATCTGTAAAAGTGTTTATCACTTGCCAAAAAAAGAGCAGTAAGTGTGCTTTCAAATTGGCAAAGAAATTTCGTTTTGTGACTAATGTGAAAACATGACTCTGTGTGCAAATAGGAATTACAGGCAGAGATTTATTGCGTATTGCTCTGGTGATTTCACAGTTGCATTAGATGGAAAGGGGGAGCCATTTTTTGGTGCAGAAGCAGACTCTTAGCACACACCCAGCTGCTTACCATGTGGAATCATGCACAGTATTTACAAGCGAGTGGGGTTTGAGGTTTCAGTCAGTAATGCAAACACATTCAGCATCACTAAGGCTGGTTGCCCTTGCTGGAGTGTAGGCAGTCACCCAGGTTACAAATGGTGCTGGTCTGAAAAAGCAGTTTGGACATGTGCTTTTTTAAAAATCTGAAAAGTGGATTCATAATGTGTCAGTCTGTAAAAGTGTTTATCACTTGCCAAAAAAAAGAGCAGTAAGTGTGCTTTCAAATTGGCAAAGAAATTTCGTTTTGTGACTAATGTGAAAACATGACTCTGTGTGCAAATAGGAATTACAGGCAGAGATTTATTGCGTATTGCTCTGGTGATTTCACAGTTGCATTAGATGGAAAGGGGGAGCCATTTTTTGGTGCAGAAGCAGACTCTTAGCACACAGCCAGCTGCTTACCATGTGGAATCATGCACAGTATTCACAAGCGAGTGGGGTTTGAGGTTTCAGTCAGTAATGCAAATACATTCAGCATCACTAAGGCTGGTTGCCCTTGCTGGAGTGTAGGCAGTCACCCAGGTTACAAATGGTGCTGGTCTGAAAAAGCAGTTTGGACATGTGCTTTTTAAAAAATCTGAAAAGTGGATTCATAATGTGTCAGTCTGTAAAAGTGATTATCACTTGCCAAAAAAAAGAGCAGTAAGTGTGCTTTCAAATTGGCAAAGAAATTTCGTTTTGTGACTAATGTGAAAACATGACTCTGTGTGCAAATAGGAATTACAGGCAGAGATTTATTGCGTATTGCTCTGGTGATTTCACAGTTGCATTAGATGGAAAGGGGGAGCCATTTTTTGGTGCAGAAGCAGACTCTTAGCACACAGCCAGCTGCTTACCATGTGGAATCATGCACAGTATTCACAAGCGAGTGGGGTTTGAGGTTTCAGTCAGTAATGCAAATACATTTAGCATCACTAAGGCTGGTTGCCCTTGCTGGAGTGTAGGCAGTCACCCAGGTTACAAATGGTGCTGATCTGAAAAAGCAGTTTGGACATGTGTTTTTTAAAAAATCTGAAAAGTGGATTCATAATGTGTCAGTCTGTAAAAGTGTTTATCACTTGCCCAAAAAAAGAGCAGTAAGTGTGCTTTCAAATTGGCAAAGAAATTTCGTTTAAGGGCCTAATGTGAAAACATGACTCTGTGTGCAAATAGGAATTACAGGCAGAGATTTATTGCGTATTGCTCTGGTGATTTCACAGTTGCATTAGATGGAAAGGGGGAGCCATTTTTTGGTGCAGAAGCAGACTCTTAGCACACACCCAGCTGCTTACCATGTGGAATCATGGACAGTATTCACAAGCGAGTGGGGTTTGAGGTTTCAGTCAGTAATGCAAATACATTCAGTATCACTAAGGCTGTTTGCCCTTGCTGGAGTGTAGGCAGTCACCCAGGTTACAAATGGTGCTGGTCTGAAAAAGCAGTTTGGACATGTGCTTTTAAAAAAACTGAAAAGTGGATTCATAATGTGTCAGTCTGTAAAAGTGTTTATCACTTGCCAAAAAAAAGAGCAGTAAGTGTGCTTTCAAATTGGCAAAGAAATTTCGTTTTGTGACTAATGTGAAAACATGACTCTGTGTGCAAATAGGAATTACAGGCAGAGATTTATTGCGTATTGCTCTGGTGATTTCACAGTTGCATTAGATGGAAAGGGGGAGCCATTTTTTGGTGCAGAAGCAGACTCTTAGCACACACCCAGCTGCTTACCATGTGGAATCATGCACAGTATTCACAAGCGAGTGGGGTTTGAGGTTTCAGTCAGTAATGAAAATACATTCAGCATCACTAAGGCTGGTTGCCCTTGCTGGAGTGTAGGCAGTCCCCCAGGTTACAAATGGTGCTGGTCTGAAAAAGCAGTTTGGACATGTGCTTTTTAAAAAATCTGAAAAGTGGATTCATAATGTGTCAGTCTGTAAAAGTGATTATCACTTGCCAAAAAAAAGAGTAGTAAGTGTGCTTTCAAATTGGCAAAGAAATTTCGTTTTGTGACTAATGTGAAAACAAATGTAGTAATATATTTAAATAAAATAAAGGAATTTTTTTTTAGTTTTTTTCAGGTATTGCTGAAGAGCAGTGAACAAAATTTAAGATGCCTACAAAATCCAGAGTAAAAAAAGACCACAAAAAAAACCTATATTTGAAGACAACTGGAGGACCTAAGTTAGTTGAAGATGCTCATGTTGGGAAAAAGAAAAAATCTTCTGGTAAGCAGACAAAAAATTTTCTAAAGAACATATTCAAAAAAAGGAAAAATGTACAAAATGTCTGTACTGGAAAGAATGATTTCAATCGAAAAGGACAGGAAAAAATTGAGAATTTAGTTAATGCAAATATACCTTCTGCAACTAAAAAGATTAACTTAAACAGAAAAACAGCGTTTAAAGAGATACGTAGAAAAATGTTTCAGAGAAGAGTTATGTCCAATTTGATAAAGGATGTGAAGAAATATAAGCAAAAGGCTAAGTTTTATAAGAGAAAAAAAGAAATTGAAGGCATTGCAGCAAAGGCATTAGAATTAAAAAGGAAACAATTCATTTTTATTTTGAATAGGATGCGTACATTAGACAAAATGGTTAATGTACTGAAATCACATAGCAAAAGGAAAAGAGTAGTGAACAGAACAAACTTTTGTAAAGTGTTTTTAGGAAAATGGATGCATAGTTCAAGTAGTGAACCTTTTTTTAATGAAGAGAGTTATTTTCAAAGTAATAGTTTGCTGCATGCAGTTGACACCAGAGGTCGTGCTTATGAAGTGAAAAATGGTTGCATAATGGAGAAGGAGATAATGGTTCCAAGAGATGAGGTACAAGTGATGGCGGATGAGGCTATGGGGAGACGTCCTAAAGCCCCAGTGTACACTTGGAATTGTAGTAGTATTTGCACTGTGCGTCAGGAATCTATTGATAAATTTCGTGAGTTTCTAAGAGAATATAGTAAAAAAAGTGTAAAACAGAAGATTAAGGTGCTTCAAAGTTTGGATCCATGCAGAGTGAGAGAGAATACTGGTTTGCAGGGTCATTCTCTGGCTTGTCTATCTAGAAAAGTGTGTAATAGTGTTTTCCATCATTTTAGGATGCTGGCTGTTCATCATACTGAAATGAGAAAGTTTGTGAGACGGTTGTATTTTGCTAAAAGTCCAGCAATAAAGTTAGATGAATTGAATAGGGCTCTGTTCCGTGGAACGGTATCAGATGTAGAGAAGGTTGTTGATGAAATTCAGTTTTGTTACTTTGGTCCTGAACAAAACAGTGCAGAGAAGGACACAGTAAATGAGGAAGAAGTGGAAGAGAATGTAGAACCCTCTGTAAGTAAGACATTTAATGATCACATAACAAAATTTGCAATAATCTCTAATGAAAGACCAAATATTACTTGTATTTGTTGCCGCAGAACTCATTATAGAAAACAAACCAGGTATGTTGATCTCTACAGAAAGAGTAAAAATGAAGATAATTATAAGTGGAAGGATTTTGCCACATATATATTTCTTGAAAATTGTTTTGAGTTGGGTGAAGTTCAGCGTATTTGTAAATACTGTTACAACAAGTTAGAGGAAAATAGAATGCCGACCAGAACTGTACATAATAATTTAGAATTGGATGCTATTCCTGCTGAACTTTCTGAATTAAATACATATGATTCTATACTCATTCAATGTGTTCATCCGTTCCAGACCATAGTACGTATGGAGCCCAAAACTGGTAAATTACCTCCTTCAGATTTACTGAGAGGTTTAAAAGGTAGAGTGGTGTATTTGCCCTTGGATTTGAAAAAAAATATGGAAACTATTGATGCGGATACTTTGGAAACTGAACCATTAATTATTCTGGTTAATGGTGTACCTACAAAGAATAAGAAGATTTGGCAGGAGCTGGTAGATGTACGGAAAGTACAAAGAGCAAATTTGTATTTGAAAAGGAATAACAAATGGTATGAATCAATTTATATAGAAGAAGAAGAAGAAGAAGATTTACAAGAAGACACAGAAACACCAACTGGACAAATTGAAAAAGTGGACAAGTCAAAGGAAGAAGAAATTTATGAACATTTTAGCATACATCCTCTTCATTCAAAAGAAGTTATGGGAGACAATATTGATCTATTTCAGATGAAGAAAGCAAAAAGAACTCCCGTGCGTGTATGGGAGGAGAGCTTGGAAGCTCGATGTTTTCCCCAGCTGTTTCCTAAAGGAAAAGGAGGACGATACGATGAACGTCCGGAACAGATTCCAGCTTCTGAGTATCGGACTACAAGACTATATGCTGAAGATCCCAGATTTCGATAAAATATTCCTTATTTGTTCCATCTTTTATTTGAAAGCGACTTGTCTGCATTGTCTTATGCAGTAAATCACATTTTAAAAAGTGGAGTACATTTGCAAAATGTGTCTGCTAAGGATCTTATGGAGAAAGTGCAGCACCGAGATGATCATTTGGAAACACAACTGATCAATCTGATGGCTTGTCAGCGTGGGACAAATGAATATTGGTACCGACGCCATGGTGAATTAAAATGCATGTTACGGAATTTAGGAACACCAACATGGTTCGTTACCCTAAGCTGTGCGGAGTACGCTTGGGATGATTTACTGGATTTTCTACGAGAGGCAAATTCAAACATTAAAAACATCGAATACAAGACAGCAGGAGAACTGTGCTCATCGGATCCGGTTAATGTTTGCAGATATTTCAATCATAGATTTGAGGCTATGATGTCCTTCATCTGCAATAAAAAAATCCACCTCTAGGAGAAGTAGTGGATTTCTTTTGGAGAAAAGAGTACCAGGCAAGAGGTGCTCCTCATATTCATATGCTGTTGTGGATCAAGGATGCCCCAAAGTTTGGAACAGATACTGATGAAGCAGTATTATCTTACATTGAAGAATATGCAACATGTGCTATACCAAAAAGCACAGAAGAGAAAAAGTTAAAGGAGCAAGTTTTACGTTTCCAAAGTCATCGGTGTGGAAAATACTGTCGACGGAAATACAAGAGCAAAGATAAATACTACACTAAATGTCGATTTGGATTTCCTAGACCTGTTCTTTCAAATGGAAGAGTTAACAGTTTTATGTCATCTGTGAGACATACTATCACAAGAAAATCACCTAAGAATACCTACAACCTTAAAAGAAAAGAAGAATCAAAAAATATAAATGACTACAACCCAGTGATTTTATCCATGTGGAACGCTAACATGGATATACAGGATGTAGCTGACAATTCCATTGCTGTTGCTCGATATGTAACGTCTTACATTACGAAATCAGAAAAAACAGAATTGAAGGAAATGTGGGAAGAGATTTCTCACGAGAAAACTGTCAGTAAGAAGCTGTACAGTTTCAGTTTGAAGATGTTATCGCATCGAGAAATTGGATCCTCCAAATGTTCAGATAGGTTATCTTCTGCAAGTCTCTACTCGAAATCAAGAAGAATAATTTGGGCAAGTTTAGGCCTTGCAGCAATGAGAAATCGGGTACTGAAATCTGTTGGAGAAATTGAATATTTGGCCGAGAATGACCCAGAAAGTACAGATATTTTGAAATCAAACATGTTGGACACATATTATCCCAAGAGAAGTCATCATCTGGAGAACATGTGTCTCTATGAAGTGCTGCAGAACTACATTTATTCACGGAAAGCCGCAGAAGACATCAACAATGGAAAATATAAAGTCATTGGTGAGGAAGGATGTTTGGTGAAGCAAACAAAAGGAAGTTTGATAAATCACCGGAAGCTGAGTTGCGACACTACTGACAAAAAGGAATTTTACTACTTGGCTCTTTTACAGCTGTTTAAACCATGGCGTACAGAGGATGAACTACTGGGAGAATTTCAAAGCTATGAAGATTCTTTTAATGCTTGCAAAGACAGCATACAATGCAATACATTCACAACTTATCTGCAAATGTTAAATGAAGAAATTGAACAGGAAACTACAATTGCAGCAGAAATAGCTAGAGACAGTTCTCAGGACAGCCAAAGTTCAGGAACACTCAGTCAAGATCCCCTAGGACAACCAATCGTTGAAAATGAAGCATCAATAGCCATGAATGAAGTGGAAACGGCTATGAATCAAGCTCAAGGAGAATTTATAGACTTACAAAATTTGGAAAGACAACTGAACGAAGAGCAGCAACAAATTTATGAAGAGATCAGAAAAAAAATTGATCACGGATTTCTACATGAAAAAAAAGAGTGCTCATGCACATCATTTCATCCAATCAGGATGTATGTAAGCGGACAAGCTGGAACTGGAAAAAGTTTCCTAATAAAAGTCATCAGAAGCTACCTACAGCAAAAAACGGATTCTACTTTGTCTTGTGTGGTTACTGCTCCAACTGGGTTAGCAGCATATAACATAAAAGGAATCACTTTACATCGTTTGCTAATGTTACCAGTGGAGCATGAGAACAAAATACAATACAACAAGCTAACTGGAGAAGCATGCTTGGAAGTTTCAAGAGTATTGAAGAAGATGCAAGTTCTCATTATTGATGAGGTGAGCATGGTATCAAACTTAATGCTTGCCTTTGTGCATTTAAGAATGCAGCAAATTCTGAAGACAGACTATGACGTGTTATTTGGAGGAAAACACATCATAGTTTTTGGAGATCTTTTGCAACTTACTCCAGTTAAAGGACAACCAGTGTTTAATACTGTGACACATGAAGACACGAAGAAGTCATTGGGAAGCATCGGTAATACAAATATTTGGTCCTTCTTTGAGTACAAGGAACTTACTACTAATATGAGGCAAGCAAACGATGAAGAATATGGAAGTATTCTGAAAGATATCAGAATTGGACTACTCACTGAAACTGGCAAAAAAGCATTACAGAGTCGGCTGCTACATAATTTATTTCCAAAGGAAGAAATAGTTGCAGAGAAGATATACAAGAACATTGCAGAAAACAAAAGTGTCATCTGCTTAATGCCAACTCTACGTGAATGCTCAATATTCAATGAGGAGCTTTTGAAATTGGAAAAGGAAGATATCAGGAAATTGGAAGCAGTGGACAAAATTGAGGATGGAAGAATTACTGTCACATTAACAGGCACACTGAAAAATAAATTGGATTCACTAGAGAAGAACATTTCCAAAACAGCTGGATTAGAGAAAAATCTATATGTTTGCATGAACTGTAGAGTATTTTTAAGGAGAAATTTGGATGTTGAAAAAGGTTTAGTTAATGGAGCTATGGGAAGAGTTGTGGGTTTTATTAATTATCAGAAAAAAGATGGAATTGAATGTTTAAAAATAAAATTTGATCAGATAGAAGAAGTTAAAGACATTTGTCGTTGTTCAGTTCGTTTCATGCTTGTGAAAGACTTCAAGATAAAATTTTAAAGGTTTATGATTCTTTTACAACTTCTATTGCAACTTTGAAAGCAGATATATCTCCTGGGGCAGGGCTGATTGCTCCTTTTATTAACTTCACACCGATCTCCCATCAGGAGGCGCTAGCTGAAATTCAAAAATGTCGCTCAGGCGCTCCAGATGACCCATGCCCGGCTAAATTATGGAAAATTTTAGCTCTACCCTTGGCAGATGGGCTTTGCCACCTATGGAACACCTCTCTGAATACAGGCATTTTTCCCGACAAATGGAAACATGCCACACTTCTCCCCTTGAGAAAGAAACCGAATGGGGACCCAGGTGACCTTGGCAATTTGAGACCCATCTCTCTGCTCCCCGCTCCAGGTAAAATGCTGGAGAAACTGGTTCAGCGCCAATTGACCACTTTTATCGATCAGAACAACGCCCTTCATGACACTCAATCAGGCTTTCGAGCAGGCCGTAGTACGGAGACCGCTCTCCTTGAGGTGGCAGAGTCTGTTAGATGGTCACTGGATGCAGGAGCATCAGCATTGCTGGTGCTCCTGGATTTATCCGCCGCTTTTGATACGGTGGACCATGCTATATTGGTCCAGCGACTCCTGTGTGCAGGCTTTGGCGGGAAGGTATTAAGGTGGTTATCTTCCTACCTGACTGGTCGCACACAGAGAGTTGCTCTTCAACCTTTTGAAGCTAAACCAAAACCGCTTAGCTGCGGCGTCCCCCAGGGATCTGCTTTAAGCCCCTTACTTTTTAATCTTTACCTCGCTCCACTGTTCTCCCTTATCTCCAACTGGGGGGTGAAAGCAATCTCCTATGCTGATGACACCCAGTTGGTTTTTCCATTTAAGGAATGTTCAGTGGATGCTTTTAAGAACTTTAAGGGCTGTCTGCGCGACATAGCGCTGTGGATGAATACAAATAAATTAAAACTTAATGCTGGGAAAACTGAAGTGCTGTTTTTTGGCAAGGGCCACATACCAGACTCAGAGTTGTGGTGGCCGCCTGAATTGGGCACACCACCCACTCCTTCCTGTCACGTCCGTAATTTGGGAGTGAGATGGGAGGCGGACCTTTCCTTTTCAGCCCAGATACAGCAGGTGTCGTCCATCTGTTTTAGTAAATTAAAAAACCTTCGGAAAGTTTTACATTTTGTACCGGAGGAATGCCGCAAAACCATAGTACATGCCATAGTTACATCTAGGCTTGACTATGCAAATAGCCTTTATCTTGGCCTGCCCAAATATGCCATTGGTCGCCTTCAGATGGTACAGAATGCGGCTGCGAGATTGGTTCGGCGAATCCCTTTCCGCCACCATGTCTCTCCGCATCTACAGAAGCTTCACTGGCTCCCCGTGGAGAAAAGAATTAAATTTAAGACTCTGACACTGGCATTCCGGGCCATTAATGGAAAATGCCCTGGTTATTTGAAAGAAAGATTCTGTCCATACAGGCAAAACCGGGCACTGCGGTCAAATTCACAAAACTTGCTATGCACCCCCCGCTTTGTAAAGGCTCGGTTGGGCGGCAGAGCCTTCTCGGTTGGTGCGGCCTCAATGTGGAATGCCCTTCCAGGCTTCTTACGACAGATCAATACGGAGGCTGGTTTTAGAAAAGCCTTAAAAACATGGCTTTTCACGTCAGTTTGATATGGTGAAATCATGTCTACTGTCTTCTTTGGCCTTATTTCTGTCTGATGTGTTCAGCGCAGGGACACCCCTGTTTGGGGTAGCTGTCGCGCTTTATAAGCTTCCGTATTATTATTATTATTATTATATGTACGTAGGAAGCAGTTTCCGTTTTCGCTAGCATATGCTGTAACTATTCACAAGTCTCAAGGATTGACTGTAGATTGTGCATTTGTGAACATTGGTTCAACTGTGTTCAAAGAAGGTATGGCTTATGTAGCTTTGTCACGAGTGAAAACATTATCAGGTTTATTCATGATAGACTTTGGTGATTCAAAAGTTAGTGCTGATACAAATTGTGTAAAGGAGTATAATAGATTAAGAAGAAGCTATGCTCCTCATTTAGGTCAGTATCCTGTGTTGGAGAAACGTGTAGTTTCTCGTAAAAGGAGAAATGGGAATATCTGTAATGAAGATGTAGAGAGGAGGAAAAAAAAGAGGAGTGATGTAATTGCAAGCAAAAAGAATAAGGAAAATGAAGAACAGGTTGTAGGATGTTATTTTGAAAATAGCTCTGGTGTCAACTGCTACGCTAATGTAGTGCTGAATGTTGCATTTTATCTGGAAAGTTTGCAAGAGCAGATAATAGTAAATCAGGGAAAAAGATTCTGTTCTGTGCTGAGTCTCCTTTTTGAAAAGCTGAGTAATGATAAAACTCAAATAGAAAGTGCTACTGAAATTAGAAAACTTTTAAATGTATGTTCAGGACGAACACAGTTTTCTCAAAATGTACAGCAAGACGCACAGGAATTCTTGATTTATTTTCTTCAGGTACTGGAAGAAGAAGGGGTTCCCATTGAAAATTTATTTGGTCTCTCTTATAAATGGGAACATAGTTGTGAAAACTGTTATAATATATGTGGCTCTAATGTTGATTCTGAAAGGTTTATTTATTTAACATTGCCAGAGAGTAAAACAGTCACTTTTGCTAAATTAGTTAAAGATGCTAATCATAGCATGCAATGCGGTGAGTGTAAATCTGACATGTTTTCAACATTAATTTTAAAGGAATACAGACAGTATGTAATTTTAATGATGCAACGCTGTAAAGCTGATGGTTCAAAATTAGATACTTTAATAAAGAAGTTTACAGGACAGCAATTATCAATTTCAGGAAAAACTTTTGTAACAGTTGCAATAATTTTCCATGAAGGACCTACTGTTACTTCTGGACATTACACAGTTTATCTTAAATGTGAAAAAGGCTGGACACTGTGTAATGATTCCCAATTGATTTTTAAGCAACGTTTGCCTTTTGATTTAGCAAATTCCTATCTAATCTTCCTGAAACCTAAATTTTAGAGAGATTTGGCAACATCTGGACAAAACAATTTTACCATTTTATTGGATTACCATTTGGAATTTACAAATAAAAAGATTTAACAAATTATCATTTGGCCTAATGGAAAGGTAACCAATTGTAATGTGGAATTTTTCCATTTTTTAAGGAAACTTTGGAAAACCAAAAATTTAGAAAAAATCGGTAACATCTGCACAATTTAAATTTTGGAATGTTATTGGATTGCCATTGGAAATTTTTTCAAAAAAGATTTTTAAAATTACTATTTGGCCATGCGGAAAGGTAAACAATTCTATTGTGGACTTATTTAATTATTAATTAATCTTTCGGAAATCAAAATGTTACAGAGAATCGGTGACATCTGTACAATTTAAACTTTAGATTTTTATTGGATTACCATTGGAAATTTAACCAAAAAAGAATTTTAAAATTACTATTTGGCCTAAAGGAAATGGAACCCGATGTATTGTGGAGTTATTTGAGATATATTATTGTGATTATACTTCTGAAACAAAAATATCAGACGGTATTTTAAAGAAATAAGTATTGATATTAGATGATATTTTTTAAGAATATTATGCATTTCTATAAAGTTATGTTTATGCAAAAAGAGATTGTGGGCTTTTTTAAAACAATCTTTGAGATTGTTAATTTTTTTTTTGCCTGCTGTTAAATGATGAATGCAATTGCTTTCACAATTTATAGTGAAATGCAATATTTTCTGAAAACAGCAAATAAAAGGCAAAAATATTTTTTGAAAAATATGTAAATATGTGTACTGTATTATAAAATGTTTTATTAAATATTAATACTTTTTTCTTTTTTTTCAGATTGAGATAGAAAATTTTCGAAAACTAGAACCATTTTTAAAGCAATTAAAAAATTTTTTAAATGAATAAATCTTTTTTTGAGTGGGTATGGTAAGTCAATAATATCATGGTCCCTTTTTTCCACTTCTCTACAATCACATTTTCAGTTTTTAATTGTAGTCTCTCAAGGACCTTGTAATGTGATAATTGATTTTTAGTGTTTTTAAAAAAAAAAAAAAAAAAATACGCGTACCGTACGCGTACGGTAAAAAAAAAAAAAAAAAAAGTTTTTTAAAACATATATAAAAAATAGATGAAAGGTAAGGTTGGCTCTTAAAAGAGCCGTTGTGTTCATGCAGGGACAGAGGAAAGAAAGATTGGGAATATTAGATGGTACGACAAGTGTGCTGATCTATTTTACTGTTCACTAGGGAAATACTGGTCTCCCTATAAGTAATTAGATCATGACAAGTGGCGCACCGTACTTCAACCCTCGCAAACCGAGGGTTAGTTTCCAGAGGACCAGTAAAAGGAGATGCTCCCCCCACAGATGAAGGGCTCACCTGACCTGCAGAAGAAGGACTCGGCCCTGCAGATGATGGTCCAAGCTGAGCTGCTGTGGATGTGCTTGGTTGATTTACTGAAGGGTTACCTTCAGTAAGTCGAGCATGTGTCCTTCTGTGTACATCCTTAAGGTGTCTCATCATGGTGTGATTCCCAAAGGAATACTTCCTGTCAGGATTCCCTCTTGAAAGTGCACGCTTACACAGCTTACAAGTCACTAAGGGTGCATTTACCTGTTGCTGGCCTTCTGGAAAAGTAAAATACTCCCATACGTAAGAGGTCTTTTGTTTCCTCGCTCTCTGCCTCAAGGTAGTGCTGCTAGCCTCACTCTCAGAAGAGCTCTGCTGTTCTGCCATCGTATCACAAAGACAACCCAGCTCCTTCTCCTAAGGGATCACAAGCAGAAATGAGGGGAATGGGTGTGGTGTAGGAGAGTTCTAGAACTGAAAGTAGTTTCAACCAATCAAAAGTTGTGTTTCATGATCACATGACCTACCGTACGCTTACGGTACGTTTACGGTGCGCTTACGGCAAAAGTACGCATGCGCGTAAAAAAGACACGCGCTCGCGCGCATGCACATATCAGTCACTCCCCGACACTTCCGCATAACGTGCGCGTGTAGCGTACACGCGTACACGCCCCACGCGGAGTACGCGCGGCTACGCAAATTGCGTAACTATACGCAAACAGCGTAGATAAATTACGGACATTGCGTAAACCGTACGCTTACCGTAAGCTTACCGTACGTGCACAAAAAAAAAATAAAAAAAAAAAGGAAAAAATGTATTGCTAATAAATTTTACCTGTTTATTTTATAAAAAATGTAAAATAAAAACATATTGTATAATTTTAAAAATTTAACCATAGTCTTTAAAAAAGGATAGAAAATTAAAATAAAAATATGTAAAAAAAAAAGAAGAAAAAAAAAAAAATTAGCATTTAAAAAACCTTGCAAATTCACTGAAAAAACCATGGGTTTCACACACGTTATAGTTAGGAATTAGCATTTAAAAAACCTTTGAAATTCACTGAAAAAACCATGGGTTTCAGACACGTTATAGTTAGGAATTAGCATTTAAAAAACCTTAGAAATTCAATGAAAAAACCAAAGGTTTCACACATGTTATAGTTAGCTGGACATTTCACTCGTAAAAAACCATTGAAATTCCCCCGTTATAGTTAGTTCAGCTAACTATAACTCGCGCGCCCGCAATGCACTACTGATGACGTCACATATTACATCACTCATGACATGGTCAGTGACATCACTCATGACATCACTGATGACATCTCAAATGACATCACTGATGACATCATCCTTGTGATAGAGTGGTAGACCTCCTCTCACCCTAATATAACCTTTGATACACACATTTAAAAATAGAGACTGAAATTTTCAAAAAAATGGACATACAAATAACAGTTACAACAACCTATTCAGTAATTCTAAGATCCACATACACATCCACTCATCCACCAACAATCCTATACAGTCACTCATACATGTACTCACACATCATATGTACTCATACACCTAAACATCCTGTAACACAATGCCACTCATTCATAGAGTTACTCACAGATAGTCACTCATGCTAATAAAGAATCAAACATCAATTTACCTGCATATACAGTTATACACACACCACCACACTTACTTTTACAGAAACTTACACATACTTAGTCTTTTAAATAATCACTTATAGAAACATATACTTATTCATACAGGCACTCTTCCAATCTCTCACTCGCACATATACTTACTTATATACACCAATAGTCATATATACTAGTTTAAAAAATATGTAGTTACTCATAAAGACACTATTGAGACAGTCATTCACTCACTAACACACCCATACACACACTCATCCACCCATACGGTCCTACACACATGCTGTCTTCAACACATACAAACAGTGAGTCACTCATTCATGCACCTATGCACTACATAATAACCCCCACCGAACCATGAAGACACTCAGACACTCATACTGATACTCAAAAAACCAACTAATAACCTATATAGACACTCATGTAGCTACTCACCAACCCATGCAGCCACTTATATACAAAGTGAGAGACTGATACAGGTATTTACACATTTAAACATTACTCACTTAGCCATGTATTCATAAAGATACACTTAATCAGTCAGTTACACAATCAATTTTTAAAAAACAAATCATCAATTTAGACACTTATATACTCATTTATTCTTCCATCTACCTTGAGATATACATATATTAAACATATTTAATTTTCAGAAAAACACACATTCACTGGATGATGTCATCAGTGATGTCATTTGAGATGTCATCAGTGATGTCATGAGTGATGTCACTGACCATGTCATGAGTGATGTAATATGTGACGTCATCAGTAGTGCATTGCGGGCGCGCGAGTTATAGTTAGCTGAACTAACTATAACGGGGGAATTTCAATGGTTTTTTACAAGTGAAATGTCCAGCTAACTATAACATGTGTGAAACCTTTGGTTTTTTCATTGAATATATATATATATATATATATATATATATATTACCTACTGGCGGTCGCCAGTAGGTAGTTATAGTTAGGACCGTGTTTCCATAGGAAATCTGCAACATTCTATTTTGAATAACTTTGGCGCAGATTGATGACTCCTGGCGAAATTTTCAAAATAGGTGGGGCGCTCCGCTCCGCCCCTACCCTGAAAGTCTCGGGGGGATTCGTCAAGCGGGGGCTGAGAAAAAGGGGGGTCCCAAAACGTGTTTTCCCCATGCATTTTTCCATAGGACCTTTAGTCCAAGCTACAGCCCGAACGGCTGAACAGAATTACTTGAAATTTGGCAGAGAGGTAGTCCTCAGGTCAGGGATGTGCCTTATGTAGGTCTGGTGTAAATGTGTTCAGTATTTGCTGAGAAAATAGCATTTAAATCAATATATATATCTATAAGCGCGCTCCGAGCGCGTACGGTAAGCTTAATTCTGATTGGAAGTTACATGACTGTAAACATTCGAATCGGTCGAAATCAGGACGTGTCGGCCGCCATTTTGTGTGTCTCACACTGATAAACAAAGGAGGAGAACGTGGAAAGGGGGCAACGAAGAGAGTTGCAGATCCCCTAGCGTTTGTCAGGGGGTCCAAGAAGGTCATAAAAGTATGAAAAATACATTTTTAATTTTTTTTTAAAAATCGCGGGGTGCACCTATGGTAAGCTTACCGTACGCGTACGGTAGAAAAAAACCAATAAAAAAAATAGAAGTAAAAAACAAATTTAAGTGTTAAGATATTAGGGGGCTCTAAAAAGAGCCGTTGTGTTTATGAAGTGTTTTTCGGTACCTACAAGTAAGTACCGATGCAGAGTCTAAAGTTCAAGAGGAAGACTCTGTTGCCTTCATCAGTGAAATGTACACCGTCTCCTCTATAAATGCCTTGCATGTTGTAACGCAAGTTGTTGTGGTATATAGAACCCATACCATAGTCTCTGAGGAAAGCAGAAATAGATTTGTTGACGTGCTTTCTTGCTTTGTCAATCTGTGGACAAAATTGGTTGGACCAGTTCCACTTTTGCCTTTGGCATATGTTAGAATATACAAAGGCAGATTGAGGATCAAGCGACATCAATTGCACAAAGGTGTCCTTAATAAGCATTTCCAGACCTACACCAGTTAAAGTGCCTAGGTCATTTCCACCACAGTGCACAATAATAAGGTTAGGCTGTGGGAGATGTTGAAAGGTTTTCACCAAAGGAAATAATTGGTGCCACTTTAACCCTCTCTGACCAATCCATTTAATGTCTACATTTGGCAAAGCAAGGTGTCTCACCATACCTCTTTTTTCTGCATACTTTTCACTCCAGAAGACATAGCTGTGACCTACAATCCACACTGTGAACATCTTTCAAGGAGATCTGGATGCACTCAGAAGGTGTCTTTCAGTAGAATGGCAATATGAAATGAAAGACAGTTGTAAAATGGAGGCATACATATTTTTTTTAAATAAAAAGAACTCATTGGCTGATTCAAATCTTTTTACAGTAAAAAGTAGGCTGTATGTGTACATTTTTAGAAGCATGTTTTGTATTGGTTCAGAAAATTGTGTTCCCACAGAAGATTAGTTTGGATTTGCTGTTAGGTTCGACAGGTGAAGCACTCTTGCTCTTTGGATTTGAAACATTGTGTGCTGAACTTCTGACCTCTCTCCTCACAGCAGTGTTCCATGAGCTGTTGCTATGGTAGCAGGCAGAAGTCAAGTTGGGGGAAGGGTACATTTGGAAAAGGGTTGAAGTTTTCAACCAATAGAAATGTGTGATTTCATTTGAAAAAATGTGGGAAGCACTGAGATTTGTAATTACCATGTATATGTGTGAAAAAAGAGAGGGAAACATTGCCATTTACTGGTTCTGGAGAGAGGTGTAGAGCTCTGATATTCTGACTCTGATAGTATGCTGTTTGAGTGCCACATTTCCTTCTCAACTAGGTAATTTTAAAGGTGAGATATGAGTTTGAGAGAGGATGTATGTGGTGATTTTTGATATAAATATTAGAATTGTGATTCTTCTTTAAAAGTTATGTTTTACATTTTGTGGTTTGGGAGATATTTAACTGTCTTTAACTAGTTAAATATTATGGAGTGTGTTTTTACCATAAGTTAAGGTGTACTGGTATCACTGAGGAATACTGTTTTGTGCCTAGAATCAACCCATGAGTCTGTGTGCACACAGGAATTGTTGTTAGAGATTTTAATAGTGATGGTCCGGTTCTGTAAGAATGGCATTTGTAGGAAAGGGGCAGCTTTCTTTTTGTAAATATGATGGTTTCCATTCAGCATAAATCAGTAAGACAAAAATGGGAGGCAAATGCTAACACATTTGAAATTGATATCGCAGATTTTGCTTCTAATTATGCAATTGCTGAGCTTGGTCATACATATTCAAAACTGCAATTAAACCTTGCCACACATGTACTTTTATATACATTACTACAATCTTTAAGATGTTATGGATGCATGCATGAATATGTCTCTTGCAACTGAAAATACACAGTCTGCATAAGCAGACTGTTAGCACACACCCAGCAGTTTATCCTGTACAATCATGCTTAGTATTCACAAGTGAGTGGTGTTTCAGGTAGCAGTGAGTAACGCAAATACATTCAACATCACTAAGGCTGATTTCTTTTGCTGGGGTGTAGTCAGTCACCAAGGTCACACATGTTCATGGTCTCAAAAAGCTGTTTGCACATGTGCTCTTTTCTGTATCTGAAAACTGTAATGAAAATGTATGAGACTGTTAGAGTACTTAACACTTGCAGAAAAAAACAGTAGTAAGTGTGCTTTGAAATTGGCAAGCAAATTTCATCTTCTGCCTAAAATCACAGAAAACAGTAGTAAGTGTGCTTTGAAATTGGCAAGCAAATTTCATTTTCTGCTAGAATCACAGCATGAGTCTGTGAGCACACAGGAATTGTTGTCAGAGATGTATTTCGTGTCACTCTGGTTCTTTTTGGATATATCCATGCATATGTCTCTTGTAACTGAAAATACACAGTCTGCATAAGCAGACTCTTAGCACACGCCCAGCAGTTTATCCTGTAGAATCATGCTAAGTATTCACAAGTGAGTGGTGTTTCAGGTAGCAGTGAGTAACGCTAATACATTCAACATCACTAAGGCTGATTTCTTTTGCTGGGGTGTAGTCAGTCACCAAGGTCACACATGTTCATGGTCTCAAAAAGCTGTTTGCACATGTGCTGTTTTCTGTATCTGAAAACTGTAATGAAAATGTATGAGACTGTTAGAGTACTTAACACTTGCAGAAAAAAACAGTAGTAAGTGTGCTTTGAAATTGGCAAGCAAATTTCATTTTCTGCCTAGAATCACAGCATGAGTCTGTGAGCACACAGGAATTGTTGTCAGAGATGTATTTCGTGTCACTCTGGTTCTTTTTGGAAGTATCCATGCATATGTCTCTTGTAACTGAAAATACACAGTCTGCATAAGCAGACTCTTAGCACACACCCAGCAGTTTATCCTGTAGAATCAGGCTTAGTATTCACAAGTGAGTGGTGTTTCAGGTAGCAGTGAGTAACGCTAATACATTCAACATCACTAAGGCTGATTTATTTTGCTGGAGTGTAGTCAGTCACCAAGGTCACACATGTTCATGGTCTCAAAAAGCTGTTTGCACATGTGCTGTTATCTGTATCTGAAAACTGTAATGAAAATGTATCAGACTGTTAGAGTACTTAACACTTGCAGAAAAAAACGTTAGTAAGTGTGCTTTGAAATTGGCAAGCAAATTTCGTTTTCTGCTTAGAATCACACCATGAGTCTGTGAGCACACAGGAATTGTTCTCAGAGATCTATTTCGTGACACCCTGCTTCATTTAGAATTGCATTCGTATGAAAGGGGAAGCTTGTTTTCTGGAAATGTGATGGTTAGCATTCAGCCCAACACAGTATCTCAAATAAGAGGCAAATGCTAACATATTTGAAATCAACATGGTAGATTTTTCTTCCACTCTTGCAATGGGTCATGTAGTTGCTACATGCTAAAAACTCATATTAACCCTTACCACACATGTAGTCTTACATACATGTTTACAGTGTTTAAGCAGTTATGTAAGGGTCCATTCAAGTCTCTCTTGCAGCTGACAGTAGACAGTCTCCAGAACCACACTCTTAGCAGAGAGCTAGCTGTTTTTCCTGTACACTCATGCTTACTAATCAGCACTGTATGGTGTTTTAGGTAGGAGTGAGGAACGCTAATGCATTGAACATCACCAAGGCTCATTATCTTTGCTGGAGTGTAGTCAGTCAGCCAGGTTACACATGTACATGCTCTGAAAAAGCTGTTTGGACATGTGCTCTGCCTCTCTAAACTATAAAGAAAATGTGTCAGACTGTTAGAGTAATTAACAGTTGCAAAAAAAAAAAGTAAGTGTGCTTTTGAATTGCAAATGAAATATCGTGTTCTGCCTAGAATCACACCAAGAGTCTGTGTGCACACAGGAATTGTTCTTAGAGATTGAATTCGTGTTGGTTTTGTTGTGTTTTTCACTTGTAGGAAAGGGGTAGATAGTGTTATAAGATTAGAAAAGATCATAACAAATATAGTAATATATTTAAATTACAAAAAGGTATTTTTTTTTTAGTTTCTTTCAGGTATTGCTGCAGAGCAGTGAAGGAAATATAAGATGCCTATAAAATCAAGAAAGCGAAAACAACAGAAAAAACATGTATATTTGAAGACAACTGGAGGACCCAAGTTAGTTGAAGATGCTCATGTTGGGAAAAAGAAAAAGTCTTCTGGTAAGCAGACAAAGGAATTCTTTAAAAATATATTAAAAAAAAGGAAAAATTTAAAAAATGTCCCCATTGGAAAAACTGTTTCAAGTAGAAAACAACAGGACAATAGTGAGAATTTACTAAATGCTAATGTACAAGCAGAAGCAATTAAAATTGACTTGAAAAGAAAATCAGCATTTAAAGAGATCTGTAGGAAAATGTTTCAGAGAAGAGTGATGTCCAATTTGCTAAAGGAGTGAAAAAATATAAGAAAAGAGCTAAATTTTACAAGAGAAAAAAAGATATTGAAGCCATTGTAGCTAAGGCTTTAGAATTAAAAAGAAAACTATTCATTTTAATTTTGAAAAGGATGCGTACATTAGAAAAAATAGTCAATGTAATGAAGTCACAAAGCAAAACAAAAAGAGGAGTGAAAAGAAATAACTTTTGTAAAGTGTTTTTAGGAGAATGGATGCATAGTTCAAGTACTGAACCATTTTTTAATGAAGAGAGTTATCTTCAAAGTAATAGTTTGCTGCATGCAGTTGACACCACTGGACGAGCTTATGAAGTAAAAGATAGTTGTATAATGGAAAAGGAGAAAATGGTTGCAAGAAATGAGGAAGAAGTGATTGCGGATGAGGTTATGGGGAGACGTCCTAAAGCCCCAGTGTATACTTGGAATTGTAGTAGTATTTGTACTTTGCGACAGGAATCTATTGATAAATTACGTGAGTTTTTAAGAGAATATAGTAAAAAGAGTGTTAAACAGAAGATTAAGGTGCTTCAAGGACTAGATCCATGCTGAGTGAGAGAGAATACTGGTTTGCAAGGACACTCTCTGGCTTGTCTATCTAGAAAAGTTTGTCAAAGTGTTTTTCACCATTTTAGGATGCTGGCAGTTCATCATACTGAAATTAGAAACTTTGTGAGAAGATTGTATTTTGCTAAAAGTCCAGCACTAAAGTTAAATGAGTTGAATAAGGCTCTGTTCCGTGGAACTGTATCAGATGTTGAGAAGGTTACTGATGAAATTCAGTTAAGTTACTTTGGTCCGGAACAAGAAAGTGCAGGGAATGACACAGTTATTGAGGAAAATGTGGAAGAGAATGTAGAACCCTCCGTAAATAAGAAATTTGAAGATCAAATAACAAAATTTGCTATCATATCTAATGAAAGACCAAATATTACTTGTATTTGTTGCCGGATAAGCCATTATAAAATCCAAACAAGGAATGTTGATCTCTACAAAAAAAGTGAAGAAGAAGATAATTATAAGTGGAAGGATTTTGCAACATATATATTTCTTGAAAATTGTTTTGATTTGGGTGAAGATCATCGTATTTGTAAATACTGTTACAACAAGTTAGAAGAAAATAAAATGCCAGCTAGAGCTGTACATAATAATTTAGAATTGGTTGCAGTTCCTGCAGAACTTTCTGATTTAAATACGTATGAGTCTATACTCATTCAATGTGTTCATCCGTTCCAGACCATAGTACGTATGGAGCCAAAAACAGGCAAATTACCTCCTTCAGATTTACAGAGAGGTTTAAAAGGAAGAGTTGTCTATTTGCCGTTGGATTTGAAAACAAATATGGAAACTATTGATACAGATACTTTGGAAACTGAACCATTAGTTATTCTGGTTAATGGTGTATCTACAAAGAGTAAGAAAATTTGGCAGGAGCTGGTAGATGTACGGAAAGTACAAAGAGCAAATTTATATTTGAAAAGGAATAATAAATGGTATGAATCAATTTATATAGATGAAGATGAAGAAGATTTAGTAGGAGACACAGACACACCAACTGGGCAAATTGAAAAAGTGGGCAAGTCAAAAGAAGAAGAAATTTATGAACATTTCAGCATACATCCTCTTCATTCAAAAGAAGTTATGGCAAACACCATTGATCTATTTCAGATGAAAAAAGCCAAAGGAACTCCCGTAAGTGTATGGGAGGAGAGTTTGGAAGCTCGTTGTTTTCCCCGGCTGTTTCCTACAGGAGAAGGTGGACGATATGATGAACGTCAAGTACAGATTCCTGCTTCGGAGTATCGGACTACAAGATTAAATGCAGAAGATCCCTGATTTTGTCAAAGTATTCCTTATTTGTTCCATCTTTTATTTGAAAGTGACTTGTCTGCACTATCTTATGCAGTAAATCACATTTTAAAAAGTGGAGTACATCTACATAATGTGTCTGCTAAGGATTTTATGAACAAAGTGCAGCAGCGAGATGATCATTTGGAATCACAATTGATCAATCTGATGGCTTGTCAGCGTGGGACAAATGAATATTGGTACCGACGCCATGGAGAATTGAAGTGCATGTTACAGAATTTAGGAACTCCTACATGGTTTCTCACCCTAAGCTGTGCTGAGTACGCTTGGGATGATCTTCTGGATTTTCTACGAGAGGCAAATTCAAACATTAAAAACATCGAATACAAGACAGCAGGAGAACTGTGCTCATTGGATCCGGTTAATGTTTGCAGATATTTCAATCATAGATTTGAGGCTATGATGTCCTTCATCTGCAATAAAAAAAATCCACCTCTTGGAGAAGTTGTGGATTTCTTTTGGAGAAAAGAGTACCAAGCAAGAGGTGCTCCACATATTCATATGCTGTTGTGGATCAAGGATGCCCCAAAATTTGGAACAGATGCTGATGAAGCAGTTTTATCTTTCATCGAAGAATATGCAACATGTGCTATACCTAAAAGCACAGAAGAGAAAAAGTTAAAAGACCAAGTTTTACATTTCCAAAGTCATCGTTGTGGAAAATACTGTCGACGGAAGTACAAGAGTAAAGATAAATTCTACACAAAATGTCGATTTGGATTTCCACGATCTGTTCTTTCAAAAGGAAGAGTCAACAGTTTTATGTCAGCTGTGCGACATACTATTACAAGAAAATCTCCCAAAAATACGTACAACCTAAGAAGAAAAGAAGAGTCAAAGTATATAAATGACTACAACCCAGTCATTTTATCCATGTGGAATGCTAACATGGATATTCAGTATGTGGCAGACAATTCTATTGCTGTTGCTCGGTATGTCACATCGTACATTACTAAATCTGAGAAAATGGAATTGAAGGATATGTGGGAAGAGATTTCTCACGAGAAAACTGTCAGTAAGAAACTATACAGTTTCAGTTTAAAGATGTTATCGCATCGAGAAATTGGATCCTACGAATGCTCAGATAGGTTATCATCTGCAAGTCTGTACTCCAAATACAGAAGAATAATTTGGGTAAGTTTAGGCCTTGCAGCATTGCGAAATCGGGTACTGAAATCTGTTGCAGAAATTGAATATTTGGCCGAGAACGACCCGGAAAGTACAGATATTTTGAAAACAAACATGTTGGACACGTATTACCCAAAAAGAAGTTGTCATCTTGAGAACATGTGTCTCTATGAAGTGCTGCAGAACTACATGTTTTCACGGAAAGCCACAGAAGACATCAAAAATGGAAAATATAAAGTCATTGGTGAGGAAGGATGTTTGGTGAAGCAAACAAAAGGGAGTTTGATTAATCATAGGAAGCTGAGTTGCGACACTACTGACAAAAAGGAATTTTACTACTTGGCACTTTTACAGCTGTTTAAACCATGGCGTACAGAGGACGAACTACCTGGAGAATTTGAAAGCTATGAGGATTCATTCAATGCATGTAAAGATACGATTGAATGCAGTACTTTCATAAATTATGTCCAAATGTTAAATGAAGAAATTGAACAGGAAGCAACAATTGCAGCTGAAGTAGCTAGAGACAGTTCTGAAGACAGCCAAAGTTCTGAAACGCTCAGTCAAGATACCCTAGGACAACCAATTGTAGAAAATGAAGCTGCAATAGCCATGAATGAAGTTGAAACGTCTATGAATCAAGCTCAAGAAGATTTATTAGACTTACCAAATTTGGAACACCAACTGAATGAAGAACAACAACAAATTTATGAAGAAGTCAGAAAAAAAATTGATCACGGATTACTACATGAAAATAATGAGTGCACATGCACATCATTTGAACCAATCAGGATGTATGTGAGTGGACAAGCTGGAACTGGAAAAAGTTTCCTAATTAAAGTCATCAGAAGCTACCTACAGCAAAAAACAGATTCAACTTTGTCTTGTGTTGTTACTGCTCCAACTGGGTTAGCAGCATATAACATAAAAGGAATTACCTTACATCGCTTGCTAATGTTACCAGTGGAGCATGAGAACAAAATAGAATATCACAAGCTTACAGGAGAAGCATGCTTCGAAGTTTCAAGAGTGTTGAAGAAGATGCAAGTTCTCATTATTGATGAGGTAAGCATGGTATCAAACTTAATGCTTGCCTTTGTGCATTTAAGAATGCAGCAAATTCTAAAGAGAGACTATGATGTGTTATTTGGAGGAAAACATGTTATAGTTTTTGGGGATCTTCTACAGCTTACTCCAGTTAAAGGACAACCAGTGTTTAATACTGTGACACATGAAGACACGAAGAAGTCATTAGGAAGCATTGGTAATGCGAATATTTGGTCGTTCTTTGAGTACAAAGAACTTACTACCAATATGAGGCAAGCAAACGATGAAGATTATGCAAGTATTCTGAAAGATATCAGAATTGGACTACTGACAGAAGTTGGCAGAAAAGCATTACAGAGTCAGTTGCTACATAATTTATTTCCAAAGGAAGAAATAGTTGCAGAGAAAATATACAAGAACATTGCAGAAAATAATACTGTAATCTGCTTAATGCCAACACTACGTGAATGCTCGATATTCAATGAGGAACTTTTGAAATTGGAAAAGGAAGAGATTAAGAAAATGGAAGCAGTTGACAAAATTCAGCATGAAGGAATTACTATTACATTAACAGGCAAACTGCAAAATAAATTGGATTCTCTAGAGAAGAACATTTCGAAAACAGCTGGATTAGAAAAAAATCTACATCTTTGCATGAACTGTCGAGTATTTTTAAGGAGAAATTTGGATGTTGAAAAAGGTTTAGTGAATGGAGCTATGGGTAAAGTTGTGGGTTTTGTGAAATACCAGAAAAAAGATGGAATTGAATTTTTAAAAATAAAATTTGATCAGATTGCAGAGATTAAAGATATTAGTCGTTGTTCAGTCCATTTTTTGCTTGTAAAAGACTTATATGTACGTAGGAAGCAGTTTCCATTTTCTCTAGCATATGCTGTAACTATTCACAAGTCTCAAGGATTAACTGTAGATAGTGCTTTTGTAAACATTGGATCTACTGTGTTCAAAGAAGGTATGGCATATGTTGCTTTGTCACGAGTGAAAACATTATCTGGTTTATTCATGATAGACTTTGATGACTCAAAAGTTAGTGCAGATGCAAATTGTGTAAAGGAGTATAATAGATTAAGAAGAACCTATGCTCCTCATTTAGGTCAGTATCCTGTGTTGGAGAAACGTGTTGTTTGTCGGAAAAGGAGATTTGAGAATATCTGTAATGAGGATGTAGAGAAGAGAAAACAAAAAGAGACTCATGTGATTGCAAGCAAAGAGAAAAAGGATAATGTTGAAGAGGTTGTTGGTTGTCATTTTGAAAATAGCTCTGGTGTCAACTGCTACGCAAATGTAGTGCTAAATGTTGTATTTTATCTTGAAAGTTTGCAAGAGCAGATAATAGTAAATCATGATAAAAGATTCTGTTCTGTGCTAAATCTGCTTTATGAGAAACTGAGTATTGATAAAAATAAAATAGAAAGTGCTAATGAAATTAGAAATCTTTTCGACGTATGTTCAGGACGTACACAGTTTACTCAAAATGTCCAGCAAGATGCACAGGAATTCTTGATGTATGTCCTTATGGTACTGGAAGATGAAGGCATAGATATTGAGAATATGTTCGGTCTCTCTTATAAATGGGAACATACTTGTGAAAACTGTTTCTACACATGCAGCTCTAATGTTGATTCAGAAAGGTTTATCTATTTAACATTGCCAGAAAGTAAATCAGTGAGTTTTAGTAAATTAGTTAAAGATGCCAATTATAGCATGGAATGCTGTGAATGTAAATCTGACATGTTTTCAACGTTATTTTTAAAGAAATATGGACAGTATGTAATTTTAATGATGCAACGTTGTAGAGCTGATGGTTCAAAATTGGACACTTTAATAAAGAAGTTTATAGGACAGCAA
This sequence comes from Triturus cristatus, assembly GCF_964204655.1. Classification (NCBI taxonomy): domain Eukaryota; kingdom Metazoa; phylum Chordata; class Amphibia; order Caudata; family Salamandridae; genus Triturus; species Triturus cristatus. The sequence continues at coordinate 639,667,793 of NC_140585.1, forward strand.
TTATCAATTTCAGGAAAAACTTTTGTTACAGTTGCAATAATTTTCCATGATGGACCTACGATAACTTCTGGTCATTACACAGTTTACCTTAAATGTGAAAAAGGCTGGACACTGTGTAATGATTCTCAATTGGTTTTTAAGCAACGTTTGCCTTTTGATTTAGCAAATTCCTATTTAATTTTTCTGAAACCAAAATTTTAGATAGAATTTGCAACATCTGTACAAACCATTTTTACAATTTTATTGGATTACCTTTGGAAATTTCATCAAAAAAGGTTTTAAAAATTACCGTTTGGCCTAAAGGAAAAGTAACAATTTGTATTGTGGACTTCTTAGACACATATTATTTTGGTGATTATGCTTATGCAAAAAAAAAATTACGACGATATGTAGTGCAAAAAGTTATTGTTCTTAGATGATATTTTTGAAAAATATGTAACATTTCTATAAAGGTATGTTTTAGTGAGAAGAGATTCTGGGCTTTTTTTAAACAATCTTTCAGATTGTTCTTTTTTTTTGCCCGCTGTTAAGTGATGAATGCTATTGCTTTCACGATTTACAGTGAAATTCAATATATTCTGAAAACAGCAAAAAAAGGGCAAAAAAATTGTTTTTTAAATATGAAAATATGTGTATTGTATTCTAAAATGTATTTTTAAATATTAATACTTTTTTCTTTTTTTTCAGATTGAGAATTTTTTTTAAATTTTTTTTTAAAACGTTTTTTCTAGCAATTTAAATGAAGCATTTATTAATAAATATTATATTTTTTGGGTCAGGTAAGTGTGAAATTTCTGTATTTATTACACATTTATTTTCATGCTCCCTTTTTTTCACTTTCCTCTCTCTGCTTTTCTCATTTCCGTTGTACTCCCTCAAGGACCTTGAAGGGTAAAACAAAAAAAACAAAAAAAGAGCGCACGGTAAAACAGAATTTTAAAACATTAATTACAATTTTTTTTTAAAAAGTTGTGAGGTAAGGTTGGCTCTTAAAAGAGCCGTTGTGTTAATACAGGGACAGAGGAAAGAAAGAATGGGAATATTAATAAGTACTACAGATGTGCTGGTCTATCCTATTGTTTATTAGGGAAACACTGCTCTCCCCATGAACAATTAGACCATAACATCTGGTGCACCTCATTTGTACCCTCAGAAATCGATGGTTCATTTCCAGAGGAGCAGAAGAGGGTGATGCTCCCACCACAGAGGAAGGGCTCAGCTGAGCTGCCGAAGATGTACTCGGTTGAGCTTCTGCGGGTGTGCTCGGATGACTTTCTGAAGGATTTGCTTCAGAATGTCGAGCAAAAGTCCTGGGATGTTTATCCCTAATGTGTCTCACCATAGTGTGGTTACCAAAGGAATACTTCTTCCTTGGGTTACCTCTAGATAAGACACGCTCACAAAGTGAGCAGGTGACTAATGGAGCATTTACCTTTTTCTGCCCCTCTGGAAAAGTAAAATACTCCCAAACAAAAGAATTCTTTTGTTTCCTCCTCTGCCTGATGATGCTGCTGCCCTGCTCACTCTCAGAAGAGGTCTGCTGCTCTGCCATTGTATCCCAAAGACAATTCAGCTCCTTCTCCTAAGAAATCACAAGCACGAATGAGGGGAATGGGTGTGGTGTAGGAAGATTCTGGAACTGAAAGTAGTTTAAACCAATCAAAAGTGTTGTTTCTTGATCACATGACCAACCGTACGCGCACGTTAAGCTTACCGAGCGCGTACGGTAAAAGTACGCATGCGCATACGAAAGACACGCGTGCATGCGCATTACAGGCACGCTCGGACACTTCCGCGTAACGTGCGCGCGCACGTGCGCGTGTAAAGCATGCGCTTACGCGTCGCGTAGAAAGTACGGATGCATACGCAAATTGCGTAAGCATACGCAAACAGAGTAGAAATATTACGTACGCTCACTGTACATAAAGCGAACCGTGCGCTTACGGTAAGCTTACCGTACGCGCACGGTAAAAAAAAATTCAAAACAAAAAAAAAAGGTTTTCTGAAGATATTAACTGTGTTATACAACTATATCTAACCAATTATTTAAAAAAGGTGAATCTTTAAAAATTGAAGAATGAATTAAAACCATAAATATATACATAGGTAGAATAGTGTTTAAAGGAAAAAATAAAAAGGAAAAAAATGATGTAAAAAAGAAAAAAAAACAATAAAAAATCATAGGTTTCACACACATTATTATTAGGAAAAAAAAATAAAAAAAAACATGCAAAAAGAAAAATAAAATATAGCTTTCAGACGCGTTATATATAAAAAATAGCTTTTAAAAAACCTTTGAAATTCACTGAAAAAACCATAGGTTTCACACACATTATAGTTAGGAATTAGCATTTAAAAAACCTTGCAAATTCAATGAAAAAACCATAGGTTTCACAAATGTTATAGTTAGCTGGACATTTCGCTCGTAAAAAACCAATGAAATTCCCCCGTTATAGTTAGTTCAGCTAACTATAACTCGTGCACCCGCAATCCACTGCTGATGACGTCACATATTACATCACTCATGACATGGTCAGTGACATCACTCATGACATCACTGATGACATCTCAAATGACATCACTGATGACATCACTGATGACATCATCCTTGTGATAGAGTGGCAGACCTCCTCTCCCCCTAATATAACCTTTGATACACACATTCAAAAATAGAGACTAAAATTTTCAAAACAATGGACATACCAATACCAGTTACAACAACCTCTTCAGTAATTCTAAGATCCACATACACATCCTCTCAAGCACCAACAGTCCTATACAGTCACTCATACATGTACTCACTCATCATATGTACTCATACACCTATACATCCTGTTACACAATGCCACTCATCCATAGAGTTACTCGCACACACAGTCACTCATGCTAATAAAGAATCAAACATACATTTATTTGCATATACAGTTATACACACACCACCACACTTACTTCTACGGAAACTTACACATACTTAGTCTTTTAAACAATCACTTATAGAAACACATACTTATTCATACAGGAACCGTTTCAATCTCTCAATCTCACATATACTCACTTATATACACCAATAGTCACATATACTAGTTTAAAACATATGTAGTTACTCATAGAGACACTATTGAGACAGTCATTCACTCACTAACACACCCATGCACACACTCATCCACCCATACAGTCCTGCACACATGCTGTCTTCAACACATACAAACAGTGAGTCACTCATTCATGCAACTATGCACTACGTAATACCCCCCACCGAACCATGCAGACACTCACACTGATACTCAAAAAACAAATTAATAACCTATATAGACACCCATGTAGCTACTCACCAACCCATGCAGCCACTTATACACAAAGTGAGAGACTGATACAGATATTTACATATTTAAACATTACTCACTAAGCCATGTATTCACTATGATACACTTAATCAGTCAGTTACACAATCAATTTTTCCAAAACAAATCATCCATTTAGACACTTATATACCCATTTATTCTTCCATCGACCTTGAGATATACATATATAAAACATATTTAATTTTCAGAAAAACACACATTCACTGGATGATGTCATCAGTGGTGTCATCAGTGATGTCATTTGAGATGTCATCAGTGATGTCATGAGTGATGTCACTGACCATGTCATGAGTGATGTAATATGTGACGTCATCAGCAGTGGATTGCGTGTGCGCGAGTTATAGTTTGCTGAACTAACTATAACAGGGGAATTTCATTGTTTTTTTACGAGCGAAATGTCCAGCTAACTATAACATTTGTGAAACCTATGGTTTTTTCATTCAATTTGCAAGGTTTTTTAAATGCTAATTCCTAACAATAACGTGTGTGAAACCTATGTTTTTTTCAATGAATATATATATACATACACATATATATTATCCAACAAAGCCCTAAGGCAGGACACTCAACAGCTCGCCAGCACTCCGGCATCCCTCCTCAAAACTTGCCCCCAACCCTCGGATTACCAACTTGCCGACACGTTTTGAAGCTGAGACACTTCTTCTGGGCAGGGAAAGCACACAGCAACTCGCACTTGTAACTGTCAAGCGTCTTTATTGGCTACATAGCCCTCTAGTGGGCGGTCCCCAGAACTGCTTGATTCCATGGCAGTCTGGGATACGTAGTCCAGTAGTATGGAGATATATACATATATAGATATATATATGTATATATAAATATATTCACTGAAAAAACCATAGGTTTCAGGCCTGAAATAGTTAGGAATTAGCATTTAAAAAACCTTAGAAATTCACTCAAAAAACAATAGGTTTTAGGGGTGTTACAGTTAGCTGGACATTTCACTCGAACAAAACCATTGAAATTCCTCCGATATAGTTAGTTGTACTAACTACATCTCGTGCGCCCGCAATCCACTGCTGATGATGTCACATATTACATCATTCATGACATGGTCAGTGACATCATCACTGATGACATCACTGATGACATCATCCAGTGAATGTGGTTTGGTTTGTTATTTAAATATGTATTATATATATAGCAATTTGCATTGAAGAATGAGTGGATATATAAATCTAAATATCTGGATGGAGGATTTAGTAGCAGTGTGATTGACTGTTTACTTGACTAATTTATAGTGTCTCACTAAATATATTGGATAGTGACTAAACTGTGTGAATATCTGTATCAATTTGTCAGTTGTTGTGTAAACTGCTGCACCAGTTGGTTACTTGCTGCGTGAAAGTCTATATTATTTATTGATTAGTGAACTGAGTATTTGTATGGGAGAGTGAATGTGTGTGTGGTTCGGTGGGGGGTGTGACTGCCCAAAGATGTGTGAATAGTTGATTCAGTAGGTATATCAAGTTAAAACTACATGTTATAACAGTTGTTTGGGTGAGTGATCTTTATGGGTGTGGCGATGAGCAAATATATGTCTCAATGGTACATGTCCAACAAACTAGAAAAATAAAAGCCAGTGTATGTGTCAGTTGTTGTATATAAATTAAGCCTGGGCAAAGCACTACGCTATGCTCGCGTAGTTTGCGAAGTTTGAGCTACTTCGCACTACGCGAATTGCACGTAGCACAGTGCAAACACGCATAGCGTAGTGTTGCGGAGTGCAGCGGTAATTTTTTGCTTGCTCGCGGTCCTCAACGTCAAGTTGGCGACCGCGAGCAAGCAAGATGACATCCCGGCGAGACTTTTTCCTCGTTCGTGATCAGCAGCATCAAGTTGGCGATCGCGAGCATGGAAAATAAACCTCCAGGCGAGATTCTCAACACGAGGAGGTCAGGTTTCTCATTGCGAGTGGTCGCGTATGCTCGCGACCGCTCGCGATGAGAAACTACCAGTCCGCATTGAGAAAGCTGCCGCTCGAGTAAAAATCTACTCAAGCAGCAGAAAACTACAGCTCGCACTGTGCAAGATGCCGTTTTCAATTATTGCGCAGTGCCGGTTGCTTGTCCGCACTGTCATCATTGAAAACGACATCTTGCACAGTGCAAACAGGGTACTACGCAGTTCGTGAAGTGCTACGCGTAGCTCGCGTAGTGCGAAGTGCACTTTGCGTAGCTTCGCGTAGTGCTACTTCGCGAACTACGCCCAGGGTTAATATAAATAAGTATACATAAGACTCAGCGATTGTATGAGTGACTGTATGGATAACTGTATAGTTGTAATAGTGATTTTATAACACACTAAGTATGAGCTATTATCTATATGAATAGAGGAAGTGGTGTTTTTATAAGTGTATAGCTAAGTAAAAGTAAGTATGATCCATTGTTTGCATAAGTGAGTAGGATTACTTCATAAGTGATTAGGATGTGTGCTGGTGTGTAATGTCGATATAGGTGTAAAAGTATATTTGATAGTGTTCTGTTGATCATTGACAGCATGTATGAGTGAATCTATAGGTAAGTGATTAGATGTGTGTATAGATCTAGTAATCACTGAGTGGGTGTTTAGAAACTTGTATTGGTGTGTCAATGGTTTTAGATCTGGCACTCTATTTTACAGTGAGTGATGAAAGGTTATACTAGTGTATGATGAGGTGTATCTGATTTTCACGTGGATGATGTCATCAGTGATGTCATCAGTGATGTCATTTGAGATGTCATCAGTGATGTCACTGACCATGTCATGAATGATGTAATATGTGACATCATCAGCAGTGGATTGCGGGTGCGTGAGATGTAATTAGTACAACTAACTATATCGGAGAAATTTCAATGGTTTTGTTCGAGTGAAATGTCCAGCTAACTGTAACACCCCTAAAACCTATTGTTTTTTCAGTGAATTTCTAAGGTTTTTTAAATGCTAATTCCTACCTATATCAGGCCTGAAACCTATGGTTTTTTCAGTGAATTTCAAGGTTTATTAAATGACAATTTTTTATGTATTAATTGTTATACTGATTTTTTTATACTGATTTACTACATTTTTTGAACTTTTTATTTTTAGATATTTTATTTTTCTAATTACATTATACATTACAATACAAACTATATTTTCTCAGAATGAATTACTTTAGTTTAAATACTTTGCAAATAGGCAATAGACTTTTAAGTACAATAGTTACAGTTGTTGCAATGGGCAACACAATTTCAAACACAAAGCAACATTGAGCTCAATGTGAATTTCTAGTCAAATGCAATTAGTTACTTTATGGATTACTTTTCTAACCACAGGACTGGATCCTAGATTCAGTCCTTGGACATCTCCTGTAAACATTTGAGTAAAAGTGTTTTGGTTACAGTAGTGATTTTTAAGGATTATTATTGTATTTTAAAAGTTGACAGAAAATTTTCACATAGAATCACCAATGTTATCCTATGGCGGAAAATTCACTTAGCAGGTAAGTAGTGTTATCGTTACTTTTTCTTACTCAGTGGTGGATCCTAGATCCCGCACAGGTGAATCTCCTGTAAGCAGTTGAAAGAATGTGTTTAAGTCATACAGACGATTTTTTAGGAATATTTTTAGTTTGTGAAAATAGACACTTAGAAACTTTTCTGCATAAAAGCACACAATGGATTCCTATGGAAGGAAATACAAGTTACTGGTAAGTATGCTTAGAATTACTTTTCAGGGTCAGTGCTGGGCTAAAAGATGCAGCCCTGGAAGCTCTCCTGATAACAGGTGAGTAAATCGGAATTCGTAGTTCGGCTGATTTTAGAGGAATATTTGTACGTTTCAAAAATGGACACAGAGAAACTTTTCTGGTGAAAACCACACAATGGATTCCTATGGAAAGAAATACAAGTTACTGATAAGTACGCTTAGAATTACTTTTCAGGGTCAGTGCTGGTCTAAAAGATGCAGCACTGGGTTCTCTCCTGATAACAGGTGAGTAAATCTGAATTCGTCGTTTGGCTGATTTTAGAGGAATATTTGTAAGTTTCAAAAATGGACACTTAGAAACTTTCATGCTGAAAACCGCACAATGGATTCCTATGGAAGGAAATACAAGTTACTGGTAAGTACGCTTAGAATAACTTTTCAGGGTCAGTGCTGGTCTAAAAGATGCAGCACTGGGTTCTCTCCTGATAACAGGTGAGTAAATCGGAATTCGTAGTTCGGCTGATTTTAGAGGAATATTTGCATGTTTCAAAAATGGACACTTAGAAACTTTTCTGGTGAAAACCACACAATGGATTCTTATGGAAAGAAATACAATTTACTGGTAAGTACACTTAGAATTACTTTTCAGGCTCAGTGATGCTCTAAAAGATGCAGCACTGGGTTCTCTACCGATAACAGGTGAGTAAATCGGAATTCGTAGTTCGGCTGATTTTAGAGGAATATTTGTACGTTTCAAAAATGGACACTTAGAAACTTTTCTGGTGAAAACCACACAATGGATTCCTATGCAAGGAAATACAAGTTACTGGTAAGTATGCTTAGAATTACTTTTCAGGGTCAGTGCTGGTCTAAAAGATGCAGCACTGGGTTCTCTCCTGATAACAGGTGAGTAAATCGGAATTCGTAGTTCGGCTGATTTTAGAGGAATATTTGCATGTTTCAAAAATGGACACTTAGAAACTTTTCTGGTGAAAACCACACAATGGATTCTTATGGAAAGAAATACAATTTACTGGTAAGTACACTTAGAATTACTTTTCAGGCTCAGTGCTGCTCTAAAAGATGCAGCACTGGGTTCTCTACCGATAACAGGTGAGTAAATCGGAATTCGTAGTTCGGCTGATTTTAGAGGAATATTTGTACGTTTCAAAAATGGACACTTAGAAACTTTTCTGGTGAAAACCACACAATGGATTCCTATGCAAGGAAATACAAGTTACTGGTAAGTATGCTTAGAATTACTTTTCAGGGTCAGTGCTGGGCTAAAAGATGCAGCACTGGGTTCTCTCCTGATAACAGGTGAGTAAATCGGAATTCGTAGTTCGGCTAATTTTAGAGGAATATTTGTACAATGGTGAAGGAAGGGGGTGGGGCCTAAGGTGACGTGTGCAAACACGCCCTGTGGTGCGTTTTAAGTTGGAGAATTAATTCCTCTTCAATCCAGAGGTCGCCTGGGGGCCAGCTATCCCACCAGGCACCTCCAGTATGCGCCAGGGAGCTGCATTGCAGAGAGGTGTTCAGAGGCCACGCCCCTTTTTACAACACTCTGCAACGCAGCTCTGTGGCGCTTACTGGAGGTACCTGGTGGGCAAGTTGGCCCCTAGGGGACCTCTGGATTGAAGAGAAATTAATTCCCCAACTTAAAACGTGCCACACGGCGTGTTTGCACACATATCACTTCAGGCCCACTGTGCAAACGTGCCCCGTAGTGCATTTTAAGTTGGGGGATTAAGTCCCCTTGAATCCTGAGGTCCCCTGGCGGCCAACTAGCTCACCAGGTACCTCCAGTATGCACCAAGGAGCTGCGTTGCAGAGAGGTGTTCAGAGGCCACGCCCCTTTTTACAACACTCTGCAATGCAGCTCCGTGGCGCTTAGTGGAGGTACCTGGTGGGATAGTTGGCCCCTAGGGGACCTCTGGATTGAAGAGGGATGAATTCTCCAACTTAAAACGCGCCACAGGGCGTGTTTGCACAGTATCACCTCAGGCCCCGCCCCCTACCTTCACCACTGTGCAAACGCGCCCCGTGGCGCATTTTAAGTTGGGGGATTAAGTCCCCTTGAATCCTGAGGTCCCCTGGTGGCCAACTAGGCCACCAGGTACCTCCAGTAAGCGCCACCGAGCTGCGTTGCAGAGAGATGTAAAAAGGGGTGTGGCCTCATTACACCTCTCTGCAACGCAGCCCCCTGAAGAAAACTGGAGGTTCCTGGTGGGCTAGTTGGCCCCCAGGGACCCCCAGTATTTAAGGGGAATTAGTTCCCCCTCTGCAAACGCGCAAGGGGGTGCGTTTGCAGAGTGGTGTAAGGAGGGATCCCGTCTTTTTTTTCTACTTTTTTTTTAGAAGGGGGCTGTGTAGCCCCCCTTCTTTTTCTATTTTTTTGGCCCTGGGCACCCCATCCCCCAGGGGCATGACCCCAATTTTTCTTTATAAAAAAAATCGAGAAGGGGGCCGCGTGGCCCCCCTCCCGAGGCCATAATTTGCCCCGGGGACCCCATTCCCTGGGCCATGGCCCTTTTTTTTTTTTTTTGAAGTTTTTTATGGAGGGGGGCTGCGTAGCCCCCCTCCCCTGGCCACTTTAAGGTCCCGGGGACCCCATCCCCCGGACCCTGGCCTCTCGTTGGGGACTTCCTGATTCAGAGTGTTGGCAGCCAATTAGAATACAGCTCGTGCACGGCAGGGTGCGCGCTGGGTGCGCATAGGGTGCGCGAATCCTCCAAGGCCATAGATATATATGTACTTTTAACTCTAATTTTCTCAGGAACTACTGAACGGATTTACACCATTTAAGCAAAAGGCACGAGTCTGAACTGAAGACGACCTCTTTGCCAAATTTGGTGTAATTCCTTTCAGCAGTTCAGGCTGTAGCTGCGGCTAAAGGTCCTATGGGAAAATGCATGGGGAAAACGCGTTTTGGGACCCCCCTTTTTTCTCAGCCCCCGCTTGACGACTCACCGTGAAATTTTCAGGATAGGAGCGGACCGGAGCTGGCCAAAAGTTTGGAAAATTTTGCGAAGATTCGTCAATCGGCGCCAACGTTATTCCAAATAGAATGTTGCGGATTTCCTATGGAAAATAGGTCCTAACTATATCTACCTACTGGCGACATATACATTATATACATACATATATAATACCTTTACGATGCCGATTCCTTCGCCTACTTGCGACGGCGGCCCTGACGGGGTGGCAACCCCTAAATCACACTATAGTCTTTTTCTCCTTCATTGAAAAAGACAGCCAGGGCACCAATTCCATAAAGTGTGACATTTTTAATTTAAGGCAAAAAGAAAATCTCCGCGTTTCGAGGCACAGCTTCTTGGTCACGGGTATGTATATGTCAAAAACACTCCTGAAAGAGTTCTAAAATAAGATCTAGGCACCATGTGTTTGAGTGTAGACAATGGTAACTGACAACCATGGATTATGCAATCTTGCTACTGACAGAAAACAGACCAAAAATGTGTATGATGGCACAATATCAACACCATTATATCCATACACTAAAATCGTAAAAAGCGTATCATAAATTTATGTTCACAAAATCTGCAAATATAACTTCCGTAATTATGAAAAGAAATATGTTCATTAGGCAGAGCATTCCAAATTAGTTAAATAGGCAGGGTCTTGCAAATAGTTAATGAATATATACAGATGGAAGCAGCAGATGATCAAATATAAATCAGCTTGTTATTAAATGAATATCATTGGTCATACATGTCGTCCAATGATGCCACAATTATGCCACAAGTGGGCTTTGTCATTTGCTTTGAAATTACTTCATATAATTATAGCTGTACTTAATTTATAACTGCCCCAATCATAAATTTATGTTTGTCAAAGCTACAATTGATTGTACGAGTGCATGTGTAGATCCCTGGTATTTGTCTGACTGCATGGGTAGTGCCTGGGTGATTGGATGAGTGCATGGGTAGTGCCTCAGTGATTGGATGAGTGCATGGGTAGTGGTTGGGTGATTGGAGTAGTGCTTGGGTGATCTCACCCACGCCCACAAAACCCTCCACAACACCGGACCCACTTACATGAACCACCGCCTCTTGTTCTGCGCACCCCAAAGATCGCTCCGGTCAGCCCAGTTCTCTCTTGCGATGGTACCACACATCAAGAAGACCAGAACAGGAGGTGATCCTTCTCCCTCCTCACGGCCAAGGCATGGAACACCCTCCCTCTGCACCTCCGACAGACACCAACACTCTCCAAGTTCCTGAAGGACCTTAAGCCCTTGCTCTTTGACAAATCACCATGAACATCCAGGAGCTGCGCGCCCCCTCTCCCCCTCAGCGCCTTGTGACCCTGTCAGATGAGTAGCAGCGCTTTACAAACCCCTGATTGATTGATTGAATATGTGCCTGGGTAGTGTCTGGATGATTGGATGAGCACATGGGAAGTGGTTGGGTGATTAGATTAGTGCCTGAGTAGTGCCTGGGTGATTGGATGAGGGCATGGATAGTGCCTGGGTGATTGCCTGAGCACATGTGTAGTGCCTGGGCAATTGGATGAGTGCATGGGTAGTGCTTCAGTGTTTGGATGAGTCCAATGGTAGGTCCTGGGTGATTGGATGAGTGCATGGGTAGTGCCTGGGTGATTGTATGACTGCGAGTGTAGTGCCTGAGTGAATGGATGAGTACAGTTTAGTGCCTAGATGAATAAATAAGTACAAGTGCAGTGCCTGGGTGATTGCATAACTGCATGAGTAGTGCCGGAGTGAATGGATGACTCCATAGGTACCGCCTGGGTGACTGGATGAGTGCCTGAGTAATAGCTGGGAGATAGGATGAGTGCATGGGTTGTGCCAGGATGATTAACCTCAGTGTTGCCAGAGTTTCTTAATGAGTGCAAGTGTAATGCCTGAGTTAATAGATGACTATAAGTGCAGTGCGGGGTGAATGAATGAGTGCATGGGTAGTGCCTGGGTGATTTTATCAGTGCAAGTGCAGTGCCTGGATTTTGATTTTGTTTTAGTTTACAGAGTTTTATATAGCGCAAACTTGACCCGAAGGTATCGGGTATCAGAGCACTTTACATAGCACCAGTTGCGTTACGTGAGGACACAATGGATGATTGGATGAGCGACAGTACAGTGCCTGGCCGAGCGGATGAGTGCAAGTGTAGTGCCTGGGTTATTGGATGAGTGCATGGGTTGTGCCAGGATGATTAACCTCAGTGTTGCCAGAGTTTGTTAATGAGTGCAAGTGTAATGCCTGAGTTAATAGATGAGTATAAGTGCAGTGCGCGGTGAATGAATGAGTGCATGGGTAGTGCCTGGGTGATTTTATCAGTGCAAGTGCAGTGCCTGGATTTTGTTTTTTTTTTAGTTTACAGAGTTTTATATAGCGCGAACTTGACCCGAAGGTATCGGGTATCAGAGCGCTTTACATAGCACCAGTTGCGTTACGTGAGGACACAATGGATGATTGGATGAGCGCCAGTACAGTGTCTGGGTGAATGGATAAGTGCAAGTGTAGTGCCTGAGTGATTGGATTAGGGCAAGTGTAGTGCCTGGATGAATGGATGAGTGAAAGTGCAGTGCCTGGATGAATAAATGATTGCAAGTACAGTGTCCGGATGATTGCATGACTGCATGGGTAGTGCTGTGTGACTGTATGAGTGCAAGTGCATTGCCTGGATGATTGGCTGAGTGTAAGTGCAGAGCAAGGATGATTGGATGACTGCAAGTACAGTGCTTGAGTGAATGGCTGCGTACAGGTGCAGTGCCTGGATGAATAGATGAGTAAAAGTGCAGTACCTTGGTGAATGAATGAGTGCAATTGCAGTGCCTGGGTGATTAATGACTGCATATTTAGTGCCTGCGTGATTAGATGAGTGCATGGGTAATGCCTAGGTGATTGTATGAGGTCAAGTGCAGTGCCTGGATAAATGGACGAGTGTAACTGCAGTGCCCGGGTGAATAGATTGCTGGAAGTGTAGGGCCTGGGTGAATAGATAAGTGCAAGCTCAGTGCCTGGGTGAATGAATGAGTGCAAGTGTAGTGCTTGGGTGATTGCATGAGTGCAAAGGTAGTGCCTGAGTTAATGGATGACTCCATGGGTACCACCTGGGGGATTATATGACTGCAAGTGAAGTGCCTGGGTGAATTGATGAGTGCAGTGCCTGGGTGAGTGCAAGTGTAGTGCCTGGGTGAATGCATGAGTGCAAGTGTAGTGCCTGGGTGATTAGAGGAGTGCATGAGTAGTGCCTAGGTGATTGGATGAGTGCATGAGTAGTGTCCGGGTGTTTGGATGAGTGTATGGGTAGTGCTGGGTGATTGTATGAGTACATCGGTAGTCCCTGGGTGTTTGGATGAGTGCGTAGGTTGTGTGTTGGTGATTGGTTATGTATATGAGTACTTCCTGGGTCATTGCTTGAGTGAAAGTTTAGTTTCTGGATGAAGGGATGAGTAGATAAGTAGTGACTCGATGAATCCATCCCTAGATTAGTGATTTCACACTCATAATATATCCCGATCTGCAACCACAAGAAAAATGTATAAGGATCTCGTTTTCAAAATTACGCAACCAAAACAAGACACAATATTTTTTCTCCAAAACTTCAGTACAACATAGTAAATTGTTTTACTGTTTTTTTTTTACTGTTTTCAGCTTTCATACCTCTTTACTTTCAACAGTATGAAGCATCATCATGAAACAGAAAGGAAACAATATTCAATGGATTGTAAAAAAAACCAAATGTGCACAGTACATCATTACAAATATGTGATACTGTGCATACTACTCACTATATATTTGGTAATAGTGGCTGGCTGATAAGTTACTACCTTAATGAAAGCAACTATATGTTAAAACTATTTCAGATTTATTTATGTCTGGTACAAAATGTCCAACAATTATGAAGCAGACTTTATTTTTGGAAATCCTTTTGTAAACATCATCCCTGTTATGCCAAATGATGTCTAAAACGATCTTGGTCCATGTACAAAAAACATAGCACACAGTACTATGTAGAAGTTTCTGTAGGAGAAACAAAAGGGGGCATTTTTCTAGTGGTAAAGAGACTTCTTGATGCAACTGAAGGCTACTGGTATTATAGTACCGCCATTTCGTTTTTATCTGTAGTAACAGAATGTAGTCCTATAATGTTTTATAAATTCCTTTCCTGCAGTTAAAAAGAGCTGTTCATTTCTAACAGCTTTATGTAGACAATACCCCTAATAGGCCAAATAATGTCTCAGAAACACATGATTCATATACATGTCAACATAATACCACATTTTGTTATCCTAAATTGTCCTAAGAACTTTGGTTCTAGAAATAGCAGATATGAGTTTGGTAACATTTCAGGTAGTCTTGATTTGAATGTCATTTGTATGTCAGTGCACTCTGTCAATCCTGTTTGACATCTTAAATATATTGTGTAGTGTCAAGAGGTTATGTTAACTCCTTCATGAAAAAGTATTGCTATAGTAGTACAAGTTTTTTTGAAAAGGCTACAGCTACAAAGTTTGTAATTTCAGTTTCTAATGTAGTACCATCCACTTTGCATCGTTGTAGCATGATTATGACATATTTTCCATATGTTTGTAGTAAAAACGTAGACCTAAGTTTTGATCTGCAGTTTGGACAGGTCATATCTTGATGGGCATTTTTGGCTACAGATTTACAATCTGATAACGTCAAGTAGAGGAATTGTTCCGAATTAAACAAACAATATACTTTTTCGTCCTTAACAAAATTATACATTACTTCTGCAGCTGAATCATTAATTGGAAACAGATTTTTGATGAGATAGGTTTGTAATTCTCTCTTTTCTTCTTTTGTGAGGACTCCAACTCTTATGTCCTTCAGTAAATCTCTGTATTGCATGTCTGATGCTTGGCACATATTTCTGATTAACTCTTTGTATTCAAAGTTTTCCCAAATATTTACATTTCCAATTCTTCATAGGGAATTCCTTGTTTTGTTATGTAGTAGTGTCTTGAAAACAGGTTGCCCCCTTGACTGGAGTTAGTTGAAGCAGGTCTCCAAAGACTATTAAGTGTTTTCCTCCAAACAGCACGTCATGGTCAGTTTTTAATATTTGCTGCATTCCTAAATATAAAAAAGCTAGCATTAGATTAGACGCCATGCCGACTTCATCAATAATTGGTAGCTTTAATTTCTTTAATACTCTTGCCACTTCATGACAAGCATCACCAGATAATTTGTTGTAATATAATTTGTTGTCATGTTCAACAAACAGCATCAAAAATCAATGAAGTGTAAGCCCTTTATATTATGTGCAGCTAAGCTATTTGGTGCAGTAACTATACACAACAAATTGGAATGTGTTGTCTTCTGTAGATAACTTGTCAGTACTTTAATCGAGAAACGTTCTCCTGTTCCAGCCTGACCACTTATGTAGACTCTTTTTACTCATGCAGAAATCCATGTTTCTGATCTGTATTCAATTGCTGTATTAGTTAGTCTAAATCCAGAATTTCCTGTCTTGCTTGCTGCATTGCATTCTCCACATCTTTCATAGCTATTGCAGCTTCATTTTATAATGATTGTCTGTCCAAGAGGATCTTGACTTTTAGGTACTGAATTTTGATTGCTCCGAGAACTATCTCATGCTAGCTCAGCAGCTATTGTTTATTCTTGTTCAATCTTATCTCTCAACATTTGAAGATACACTAGAAACACAGATCACTCAATGGTGTCTTCCACAGCATTGAATGAGTCTTCATAACAGTCAAATTCTCTAAGAAGCTCTCTTTCAGTTTGCTATGGCTTGAACAATTGCAACAGGGCTAAGTAGAAAAACTCTCTTTTGTCTGGAGTTTGGCAACTTAGCTTTCGATGGTTTATAAAATGTCCTTTGTTATGTCTGACCAAACATCCTTCACATCCATCAACAACTAATTCTCCTTATTCTACGTTTTCACTGTCATTACTTCTGTATGTATAATGTTGAAGTATTTCATACAGGCACATCCTTTCTAGATGAGGACTCCCTCTTGGATAGTACGTATCTAGATTGTAATTCTTCAGAATATCTGTCCCGTGTGGCTCAAAGTCCGTACGATTTGGGATTTCAAAAAAATACTTCAGTACACTGTTACGAGTATTAGCAAGCCCTAAACTCATCCATAGAACTCCTCTAGATTTAGAAAACAAATTAGCTGAGCTTATCTGGTCTGCACATTCATTAGAGCCTATCTCTCTGAGTGAGAGCATTTTCAAACTAAAACTGTACAATTTCTTTGTAAGACTCTTTCATGCTGAAATCTCCTCCCAATCGCCTTTAACTTGTTTTTCTCTGACTGTGTTATATAAGAGGTGACTTAATGAGCAACAGCAATTGAATTATGTGCAACAAACTGTAGATCCAAGTTCGCATTCCACATCCTCATTTATTATTATGTATGTTTAACTTATTTAATTAAGTTTTTGTGTTATATTTGTTAAAATGTATATTAAATCTACTTAATTTATTCATTATTTAATATTTGTTATTTTATTTTATATATATATATATAAGCATCGATATTTTGTACTACTATATTTTAATCATCGATATTTTTTTCGATATTTTTGTACTTACCTGTTTAAGTATAGGGAGTCGATATTTTTGCATTCTATATTTTTTCATCTATATTTTTTACATCTATATTTTTTACATCTATATTCTGTCAGTGAACCATTTTGCTCCTTTTGGTTCTCAGTTCTAAGGAGATGCTCTATTTGTTGCTGCTTCTTTCTTCACTGAGCTCTTGTTGACATGGTAATCCTCTGTAGATAGCTAGATATTGATGTCTAAAAACAAAAATGGAGAAGTACATTCATCACTTAATTACATAGTATCACATTCCATATTTTAACTATTTTAACATTCAGTGCACATGAGCATATATAGCTCAGGCAATCTTCAGGCTACATGTGTCATCTTTTCAGTTCGTAGCACCCGTCCTATTAACTACCCACAGCCTACCTTAGTGCTCAGTTATGTGTATGGGGGAGTGAGAGGGTGCTCCTACAGCTACTTTCACACACACTCACTCATCCATAGAATTGCTCATACACCCTCTCTCTCATTTGTACACCTACTTAATATATATTTACTTTTAAGAGCATACCGTATTGCCTAACTGCAGTCTACCTCAGGGGATAGTCATAAGTGGTAGAAAAGAAGCCTAAGGCTTGAAAAGGGTTTACATGTTGGACTTGAAAGTATCTGTTTTTTGCAGATAACTGAAGGAATGTCTGAGTCTCTATCAGGGTCTGACATTCCAAGAGCTTGTAAGTTTGTTTGTAAAAGACTACCTGTTTGTGACCTCCATAGTTAACTAAATGTATCTGTAATAGGCTTCATGAATTGCCTCCTAGGTGTGTTAGTGAGGTTTGGAATATTTACTTGTGTGTGCAACTACCTGTTTTAGCATGAGATACATATTAGTTGTGCCTGTCTATGTGAGTGAATATGTAAGTGCGTCTGTCATTATTTCAGAGGATGTTTTAGTGCCTGTCTGCTTTCCACTTAGGTGTGCCAGATTGATATATAATTGTGCAGATGGGTTTCTATGAGCTTATAATCCACTGAATCTTCAGAGTACTTGTGTTACCTTTTACGCAAATACTATCCTGCCCTATGGCCTACCTACAGCTTTCCTCAATGATGAGGTGTAAATGGTACAACAATAGTTTTTACCTTGTCTAGGAGTTATACATGTGAAGGCTAGCCTAGAAGTAAAACTGGATGCTCAGCCTCAAATGTAGCAGGCTTGAGACATGATGCAAGGGCTACTTCTCTGCATGTTAGACTTCTTGAAAGTGTCGGAGCGGGGAAGATGGCGGAACGTTTCCGCCCCTGAGAGCATCTCCGCCCACTCCTGACTGATGGCTGCCACCGTTGACTCCCGCTTACCTCCGTTATTGATTGACTGAAGTTTTGGAGACTTTCCGTAAGGAACGCTATGGAAGATAAGGGGAATATCGCAAAGAAGGATTGCTAACGAGAATGGTCTTTCTGCATAATTGAAATCGTTCTTCCGCCCTCAGCCGCCTGCTTTGATGTACCGGGTAACTGAGATCAGCTGTGCGGTGCTGGGGATCCGCGCAGCGAGTTGGTACACGACATTACGAACAACTTCACCTCAGCTCCCCCCTCGACGCTCCTTTCTCGCACTAAACGGTGGTGCATACGCACGAGAGGTGTGCCGCAGCCCCCGTAGAAGTTTGTCTGGCAGTTGGGGAGCTGGACGTCGGTACCAGATAACAGTGGCGCCCCCACGAACGACCCGCCGAGGACGGGCGGGGGTCACAGCGAAGGCGGCAACAGGTGAACTCGACCCGGCAGGAGGATCAGAGGTGGTCAGGTCAGAGTATTTAAACTGTGGGGGAACGTTTGAAGCGGCTTGTGGTATTAATGAAGTGCAAAGGGAGGCTGTAACTTTCAATCCCCAGTTGGGGAAGCCTATGTTAAAACTACTTCGTTCCGGCAAAGTATCCGCACTTTTACGCTCTTGCGGATCGGATTCAGTCGCCCCTGTTGATCAAATGGCTGATGTACTTAATGCTGCTGTGAATGAGGGGTGGGGCGAAGTAGTGGAATTAACTAAAACACCCATCTCCCCAACTGCTGAGAATATTAATGGGAATATTAATGGGAAAGAGAACAGTCCTTCCTATGCCAAAGAAACCCCCATTGTGGCTGATCTGGTTCCGCGAACTCAATCTGAGGAGCTATGCAATGATGGCTATAATCACAACCGAGAATGCACAGTGCTATCTCCTTCTAAGGTAGCCTGTGGAGATCTGTATATTTCTACTGTATCACTCCAGACTAGTGTTGTTTCCACTCAGCAGCAGTCTTGTCTCAACTCTACTACCCCAGGTTCTCCTCTTGATGCAGACTCAATTGGGTTCAGTGAAAATCCCGCTAATCCCGTTAATGAAAAGGAGAATACAAATAAACGTTTTACCAAGCAATCGGGCAAGACGTCTAGCTCCTATCAACATTCTGATACTCAGGCATCAGGTCATGGTACTACTGATAGTACTACCGAGAATTGGAGGACCCAGAAAGGGAAAACTCCCAAACACGGCAGGACCGGTAAAGGCGGAAGAGGACGAGGGGGTATGTGTGGAGCCAACACCAAGGTTCACTTATCAGAGACAATGGAACGGCTGAAAGGGGCAGTTAGTACTACAAGATCAGGTCTGGAGCTGAGCCCTCTTCGGAAATGGGTTTCTACAAAAGGGGAAGTCAGATCAATCGTCTCTAGACTCTCTAACTCAGGAATACCTGCTCCTCTTCCTCTTACTATAACTACTACCTTAAATGAACAAATCGATTCGGATTCTGCTTCAGGCGTTCTCCCTTCTGATACTCCTAACGGACTGTCAGTCATGGAAACAGACAATCTACCCTACGACAGTACAGCAGCAGTGAATAGTTCTCATACTGTATCTCGGGAGTTAGGACTTGAAGCTGTAAATACAACACCTGTTATGGGTCAAATCAAGTCCCCTGTTCATTCTTCTTTGTTAAGTGACCTACCAGATTCAGGGGATGCAGGAGTTATCGGGGGAGAGAAATGTCTTGAAGACTCTCCTCAGGATACAACCTCTGAAGAGGAACCATCTCTGTCCGGGATCATGTCAGCCCTTAAGATTCAAAGATTAGAAGCACAACAACACTATCAACAAGTTAGGGCTGACAGTCTCGAAATTAAAAAGACACTGGCCGAGGTCACTACTAAAGTTTCGCATTTGATTGTAGAGGTCTCTGACCTTCAAGATAGGGTAGCCGCAGTAGAAGAGGATAACTCTCTTACTATGAAGCAGGTGAGCATACACGAATCACAGCTGACTAGTGTTCAACTAAAGCTGGAAGATCTTGAAAACCGTCAGAGGCGCATGAATTTGAGGATTTTTGGGATCCCGGAAGGCAGCGAAGGGACTGATCCACGAGCGTACATTGTTGGTCTTCTCCAAAAAGCATTTCCAGACTTAGAGGATTGGGACATGGACACTCAAGTCCAAAGAACACATAGACTGCCACTCTTTCTTTCGCGGGATACCCAATCTAAAAGAAATTTTGCAAGGCCTATACTGGTCTTTCTTGGCAATTTTTTGCTACGGCAGGCCATCTTTTTCAATGCTCGCCCGACAGCTCCTGTTAAAGTGGGTTCTTTGTCTATATTTGTTCGCTCTGATCTTTCAAAACCCACTATGGAGAGGCGTTGGCTTCTAAGGCAACTTATGGACCCCCTTAAAGCTATATGCTCTCAGGTTATTTTACAGGAACCTGCCTGCTTGAAAGTTGTTAAAGATGGTCACACTCATTTTTTCTTTAACGAGCAGGATGCAAAAACAATTCTCCATAAATGGCAATCCGTAGCAAAGGACTGAGCTATGTTTAATGTTTTCTTTATTCTCCCTTGGCGATATTATTGTTCTATCATTACAATTTAATGATTTTGAGTTTGCTTATGGAATAACATTCTAATCTTCTTTTTTTGGATTGGTCGGGGCTGGTGGGAGCGGGGGGCCTCATTTGGGGGGTGGGGGAGAGGTGCTCTCTTTTTGCTGTCACTTGGACAGCTTAGTTTAGGGGGTGATTCCCTTCCTTGGATACTGGGTGGGAGTTGCTACTGGGTGGGAGTCACTTTTGTGTGGGGTGGGACGAGTTGATAGAGTAAGTGGGGTGAAGGGGGGGTTAAAGGGTCACGGTATATTGGGTAAAGTAAAATGTCAGTTGCAAACTCTTTTTGTCAGTTTATTTACAGATGGATCTATAAATCTTAGAAATAATAAAAACGTACTTAATGTCAAGTAATACATTTAAAATTATGAGTTGGAATGTATGTGGACTGAATCAAGCTAATAAAAGAAGGTTGGTTGCGGAAGAATTGAAGGTTTTCAAGCCAGATATTATTGGCCTTGTGGAAACGCATGTGGCTTTTAAGGATAGAAACTTTCTCAAACAACTGGGCTACGATTTAATCACTTGTACATCGCAGGCGATATCTATTCGAGGGGTAGCAATGCTTAAAGCTAAGCATTTTGCGGTCAAAATCTTACGGACTATGGCTGACCCTCATGGAAGATGGGTGATAGTTCAGATATCTGTGTCCAAACATAATATGACAATTTGTACAGTATATGGTCCGAATAATGATTCCCCTGATATCTTTACTTTTCTCAGCTCAGAATTATTAGATTGGTCTAGGGATCTTATAGTGATGGGCGATCTAAACTGTATTTTGGATAAGAAAATCGATACTACAAATATTAAAGTTAAAAATAGAATGAATCGGGTGAGGACAGCAATTCAAGATCTGCTTTATTTGCACCAATTAGAGGATGCTTGGAGAGTACTACATCCTATACAGCCAGTCTTTACCTATTTTTCTCATTCGCACAAACATTACTCACGGATAGATATGATTTTTGTCAAGTACAATATGTTGGAGAAATCTAGTATGGTAGTTTGCCCCAAGAAGAGTTCGGATCATAACCCCATTATGTTAATGTAAGAGTTGGGTAACGATGAGGGCGTTAAGAAGAGAGACTTCTCATTTCCTAAACATCTTCTTAATAATTCAGATTTTATTACATTTATGCAAGGTGCCCTTAAGGAATATATCGCCAATAATTTACATTCTACTTCGCTAGCACTTGTTTGGGATTGTCTGAAGGCATATGTAAGGGGGATCACGCTCCAATACATAATCAAACAAAATCGGATTAATTTTAATCTAATGGATAGCGAACATAAGAAATACATGGAACTAGAACAGCTTCACGCTCAATACATAGCTCTAAAAAATGTGGAAGAACATCGTATTTATCTACAGGTCAGGGAGGCGAGAGCAAAGCTTGGGAGACGGCTTAAAGATAAAGTGGCAACTAATTATATTAAGTATAGAAATCAGCAGTATGAGTATGGCGAACGGGTTGGACGAGTATTGGCTCTTCAGTTAGCAGATCATAAAGCTAAGGTATATATAAAAAAAGTTATTGGGGTAAATGGTAATGTTTTCTCAAAACCACAGGAGATTGTGGAACAGTTTTGCTTATTCTATACTGACTTGTATAGAGAAGCGACGAGTTTTAATATGCACTCAGCTACTACCTATATGCAAAAGAGTGATCTGCCTTTATTGGACTTTTCTCAGATTTCAAATTTGGAAAAAAATGCTGATTTGGCAGAGCTAAACCTTGCAATTGGGGCACTGCCCATGGGTAAGGCAGTTGGGGAGGATACTTTACCACTCGAATTCTACAAAACATTCAAGGATCTCTTAGCCCCAATCATGCTAGATCTGACTAATGGGATACTTACGGGTGGGGATTCCCCCCCATCTTGGAATAAGACAAATATTGTTGTATTTCCCAAAAAAGATAAGCCACCGGACTATCTCGGCTCATACAGACCAATATCTTTAATTAATTCAGATGCCAAAATATTTTCTAAACTTTTAGCATCCCACCTTGCTCCTATGATGCAATATTTAGTGTCTGAAGAGCAGCATGGTTTCATACCCGGCAGGGACACTGTAGCGCATATTAACACTGCTATAGCTGCATTTGATGTTGCAAATCAATTGGAGCAGCAGATTGGGATGATTATGTTAGATGCCGAGAAGGCCTTCGACCGGGTGGCCTGGGGCTCCTTGTGGTATACGATGGGCTCCTTCGGCCTCGGTCGGAGGTTTATCTCGGCTATTAAGAAACTATATTACAAACCCACTGCTATGATTAAGTATAACGGTCTTACCTCATCTGTGTTCAGTATTACTCGCGGTACACGGCAAGGGTGTCCGCTCTCCCCCTTACTATTCGCCTTATATATCAAGCCCTTTATCAAACATTTGTTTCATAATACGTCTATCTCACCAGTTGTCTTTAATGGCACTTCCTTGAAAGTCACCGCATACGTGGACGATATTGCTGTCTTTTCCACTGGGCCAGTAGAAACTATTTCAGAACTAACTTATGAAGCGCAGCGATTTGGGTCCTTTTCGGGATATGAACTGAATTTGAATAAGACACAGTCTATTCTAAACTTTACACCGACACTTGTTACACCTTCATTAGGTATTACAACCTCTGCTATGTATCTAGGGGTGTGCCTTAGCGCCTGTATTGATGATATATTTGACCTAAACTATACACCGCTCTTGAAAAAGGTCATTAATGACCTGTGTAGGTGGCAAAAGCTTCCGGTGACTATCATTGGGAGGTGCAATATAGTAAAGATGAATATATTGCCTAAATTTCTCTACTTTTTTCGTGACATCCCTCTCAGAATTACAATGTCTTTTTTTAAGCGCATAGATAGTGCTATTGGAAGTTTTATCTGGAACTATCGAAGAGCAAGACGGGCGCTTAGATATATTAAACTATCCTATAAGCAAGGTGGTTTTAAATTACCTGATTTCAGATCATATTTCTGGGCCGCTTTCATTAGCCGAATTTAGTCTTTAATAAAGGGACCTGAGGGAAGCAAATTCTGGGGATCGTATCAGTTGGCACATGGTCCAAATACTGGCTTCTTGCTACAATCTATGTCAGATCCCAACTACTACAAAAGAGTCCGACTTAAGATTATTCGACATATTCACTTTATTTGGCAAGATATTTGTAAAAAGTGTAATCTTCCTGATTGGCACGAATTTACTTATCTCTGGGGTAATCCTAAGCTTCCTGATATTTTCTCAGACTCAGTCACGCACATTTGGCAACAACAGGGAATTATAAAGTTGGGGCAGCTTTATGACGAATACGGATTTAAGTCTTTCCAGTCACTGCTTATGGAATATGGGCTTACGCATAATTCTTTCTTCAAATATCTACAAATTAGGAATTTTTTTATGCAAGAGAAAGAATTGTTGGCACTTCCTTTAACAACTGAAGTTCTTCGTGTAATTTTTAAGAAAGGTAATCGTGGTCTTATAGGGAGAGCTTATGGCTGCTTTATGGATGAATTTGACGATGATATGATACAGATTACAGCTAAATTGAATATTTCGTTTGGTATAGAGGTGACTCCTGATGAAGTTTCAGACTCACTTGGTAAAATAAACTCTTCTGTCACCTCAATTAATTTGAAACTACAACCCACCGAATTCTCTTTATGCTGTACTATACTCCAAATTTGATTTCTAAATGGGCCACGTCAAGTAATTCTATCAAATGCTACTGCCCCAAATGTAATGAATTTGCTGCAGATTTACGACATATGTTTGTGACATGCCCTAAGCTAGCCGAATTTTGGTGCAGGATTGCCCAGGAATTGAGTAAATTAACTGGCAAAGCAACGTCCTTGTCGGAGAAGGAAATCTTATTAGGGCTACTATCGGACACCGGCAATGATTCAAATTCTTTTGTGTCAATTTTTATGGCATGCGCTCGTTTGACTATCGCTAGGGTATGGATAGAAAAATCGAACCCTACTATCACTGAGTTCTGGCTGTTACTGAGGGGGGTTTACGAAATGGAACTAGCATTGGCAAAAGCAAGGGGTTTGAGATCATTGGTCAAGTTTGAACGGCTTTGGTCCTGCCTTCAATGGGACTAAAAGTATTTTTGCAATTATTGTTGAAATTTGACATGATTTGATTCGATACGACTTGATATGATACAAGTGTTTACTTTATTTATCCATCTGTATGTATTTATTTACTTATTTGTAATGGTATTTAATGTAACAGAAGAATGTTTTTTCTTGACTTATATTCTTTTATTTGTGAATGACAAAATGATATGCACTCTGTCTTTTTGTTCTGTGACTGTGACCAATAAAGTTAAATATGAATTAAAAAAAAAAAAAAAGATTAGTTACAGCTTTGCGCCATAACTAAGATTAAAACATTGACTCCAAATATCATTTTGACGATTAGCAGAGCATAGACATGAGTTTGCCAAATATTTATTTCCTTTATTGATATGAGTAAGCCATGAGTATTGCTTAGTTCTTAATTGTATTCATTATACCAATTGGAAAACTGGCCTTTGTGTGAAAATAAATGGCTGGTTAAAAAAAAAAAAAAAAAAAGACTTCTTGAAAGTGTCAGTCAGATATCTGAATGAGTGTCTCAATCCCTATCTGGGGCTGTCATTGCATGTCTATGTACGTTTGTTCGTAAATGGCTGCCTCTCTTTGTGACATCTCTCTAAATCTGTATGTAAAAGGCTGCATAGATTGCCTCCCGGGTGTGTTAGTGAGGTTTTTTTTTCAATGTGTGTGCAACGGCTTCCCTTAGTGCTAAATTCATATCAATTGACCCTCCTTATGTGAATGAATGTTTAGGTGCTTCTGGCATTGGGCCTTTTAGTGTCTGTCAGCTTTTCAACTCAGGTGTGCTAGATTGAAGTCTCAGAGGCAGACTGGATGAATAATTAGGTGCATGGGTCTGTAAGAGTGCATATAGCTCACTGAATTTTCAGAGTACATGTATTAACTTTTAAGCACATAGCGCCCTGCCCTATGGCCTAGCTGCAGCCTACCTCAGTGCTGACTTATACGTAGCAGAATAGCAGTTCATGTCTTGTCTATGAATATTAAAAGAGATGGTTAGTCTAGCAGTGAAACTGAATGCACAGGTCCAAGTGTAGCAGGCCCGAGACATGATGAAAGTTCTACTAGTTTCATGTTAGATTAGAAAGCTTCACTTCTTTAGCAGATATCTGAATGACTATGACAGTTCCTATCTGGGGCTGCCATTGCATGTAATAATTAACTTTGTTGGTAAATGGCTGCATCACTTTCTGACATTCATGATTCTCTAACAGTGTCTATAAGAGGCTAAATGGATTGCCTCCTGGATGTGTTAGTGAGTATTGGGTTAATTAATTGTGTGTACAACTGCCGCCATTACCACTGCATACATATGAGCTCTGCCTTTCTCTGTGAGTAAATGTTTAGGTGCTTCTCTTACTATCTCACTAGGTGTTTTACTGTCTGTCTGCTTTAGTACTTAGGTATGGCAAATTGAAGTCTGGATGTCAAAGTGGATGTATATTTTGGCCCCCAAAACTCTAGGAGTCCATATACCTCACAGAAACTTCACAGAACATGTCTTACCTTTTAAGCACATAGCTCACTGCACTATGCTCTTGCTACAGACTTTCTTAGTGCTCAGTTATAAGTGGTACAAATGCAATTTACATCTTGTGAAGAAGTTTTAAGTGACAGCCCTAGCAGTAAAAACGCATGCACAGTCTCAAGTGTAGCAGGCCCGAGACATGATACAAGGGCTACTTCACTGCACGGTATACTTCAAAGTGTTAGTTCTTTAGCAAATATCTGAATGAGTGTCTCAGTTCCTCTCTGAGTGTGTGATTGCATGTCTATGTAAGCTTGTTAGTAAATAACTGCCTGTCTTTTTGACATGTGTGCTTTTCTGAATGTGTCTATAAGGGGCTGCATGGATTGCCTTCTGGGTGTGTTAGTGACTATTGGGTTATGTAACTGAGTGTGTACAACTGCCTCCATTTCCACTAGATACATATCAGGTCTGCCTGTCTGAGTGAGTGAATGTTCAGGTGCTTCTATTACTATCTCACTGGGTGTTTTAGTGTTTGTCTGCTTTTCTACTTACGTATGTCAGATCGAAGTCTGCGGTGCAATGTGGATGTATAATTGGTGACATGGACCTCTAGAAGTGCATATAGCTCACTTAAACTTTGCAGTACATTTCATACATTGTAAGCGCATACCATCCTACCTTAAGTCCTAACTGCAGGCAATCTCACTGGGGAATAATACGCGGTAAAATTGTACTGTATACACTTTGTAGGGCTTTTCAATGTAAAAATTACCCTAGCAAGAAAAGTGCATGTACATGCTGAAGTGTAGACGACCTAAGACATGATGCAAGGCCTGCTTCTCTGCATGGTAGTGTTGAAAGTGTTAGTTTTTTACTAGATATTTGAATGAGTGTTTCAGTTCCTGTTTGGGGCTCTGATTGCATGTGTATATAAGTCTGTTGCTGAATCACAACCTCTATTTGTGACATGTATGATTCTCTAAATATGTCTGTAAGGGACTGCATGGATTACGTCCTGGGTGTGTTAGTGAGTATTCCATTTTTTGAATATATGTGTAGCTGCATCCATTACCATTAAATACATATCAGTTCAGCCTGTCTGTGTGAGTGAGTATTTAGGTGGTTCTCTAACTACCTCACTGGGTGTTTTAGTGTACCTCTGCTTTTCTATTTCAGCATCTCAAATTGAAGTCTGGGTAGCAGGTTGGATACATATTCGGACACAGAGGTCTGAAGAAGTGTATGTAACTCACTAAACTTCACAGTGCATGTGTTACATTTTAAGCATATACCATCATACCCCATGACCTAGCTGCAGCCTATGTAGGTGGTGACTTATGTATGGTAAAAAAACACATTAGGCCTTCTCCAGGACTTTTACATGTGTAGGTTGGTCTAGCCCTAAAACTACATGTACATGCTCAAGTGTACCAAGCTGGAGACATGATGCAAGGGCTACTTCTGGGTTTTTGAGTTTCTGTGCAACTGCATCCATCAGTGCAAGACACATAAAAGTTGTGCCTGTCTGTGTAAGTGAATGTTTACGTGATTCTGTCACAATCTGTATGGTTGTTTTAGTCTCTGTCTACTTGTATGCTTAGGTATATCAGATTGAAGTGTCACTGGCAGGGTAGATATATAATTGGGCACATGGGTCTTTAGGACTGCATATAGCTCACTAGAACTTCTCAGTATATTTGCAACTTTTTAAGCATATAACACCCTGCAAAATGACCTAGCTGCAGCTTATCTCAGTGGTGAGTTATATATGGTAAAAGAGCCGTTAGTGCCTTAACTAGACTTTTAAATGTGAAATGTGGCCTAGCTGTAAAACTGCATGCATGGGCTCAGGTATCGCAGGCTGAGGGATTATCAAAGGGCTACTTCTCTACATGGTAAACTTGAAAGAGTCAGTTAATTAGTAGATATCTGAATGAGTGTTTTGGTTTCCATCTAGAGCTGCGATTCCATGTGTATGTAAATTTGTTACTAAATAACTACCAGTCTTTGTCTGATATATGGTTCACAAAATATGTCTGTGAGGGCCTGTATACATTGCCTCCTGGGTGAATGAGTGAGTATTAGGTTATTTAAGTCTGAGTGTAACTGTCTATATTAGTAAAAGATCAGTTGTGCCTGCCTGAGTGAGTTAATGTTTACATGCTTCTCTAACTATCTCACTGGGTGTTTTAGTGTATGTCTGCTTTTCTACTTAGGTATGTCAGATTTAAGTCTGGGTGTAGGCTGGATGTGTAATTGGGCACATAGGTCTCTAAAGGTGCATACAGCTCACTGAAACATCAGAGTTCATTTGTTCAGTTATATGTGGTACAAAAACAGTCTACACCTTGTGTAGCAGTTTTATGTTATAACACAGCCTTAGCAGTAAAACTACATGACTAAGCTCTAGTATACCAGGCCTGAGACGTAATCCAAGGGCTACTTTCTCCATGGCAAAATGGAAAGTGTCACTTGTTCAGTTGTACCTGACTGTGTAAGTGAATGTTATGCACTTCTTGAACTACCTAACTGGATGTTTCAGTGTCTATCTGCTTTTCAACTTAGGTGTGCCAGATTTAAGTCTGGGTGTAGGCTGGATGTGTAATTGAACAAAGCAAACACAAGGAGATGATAGACAGAGCACTGAAACTTTTCAGACATGCACCCCAGTCACATTTCTGGGTTGAATCCATCAATGTTCTTTGGCTCACTTCTCCACCCCAGTTCAGCCCCAGCAATAGGCAAATCAGTCTGGATCCTATCCCTCATGGGAATAGTCCAGCCTGAACTACCAAGCCTGTGCAGCCTGGCCTTGCCCAAGTTGGTGTTTTCCAAAGGGCCAGTGGGTGCAACCAGTTAACTTTTCTAATTCGGTGTCTCTGCTGTCCACTTGGTCTGTCCCAATGATAAGCTAGGACCCCACGCCCCTAATCACAGTCCAGGTGGTCAGCTATGCCAGGAATCACATCACAGGGGCTCCCCTCTATATGTAGTCTGGGTGTCGGGCCCGCCTCTATGTTTTTATTCTTATTGCTTGAGTTTATGGGCAGTCCACATTTCTGAGGAGCCTAGCACATGACACCGGTCTCGCCAACCCCCGGGAGCCCAGCCCCCCTCAATGGCTCCACCGCTACTATCCCTTGATGAGGTGTGGTCACCTCAGCCCCGGTGATGCATTCCTGCAGGTAAAGGGGGCAACGCTGAGGGATATGACTGTCCCTTCTCCCACTGCTAAGGGTCATGGCGATCGATGTTGGCTAAGTCGTAATGGTTCAGGGTAACACCCCTAATCAGGTAGGCTAGCTTGAATCCAGTGGCAAAGTGAACAAGGGACCCAATTCTGGGCATACCCTGACAACTTAAGGCGAACAAAGCATACAAAAGGAGATAATGGACAGAGCGCTGACATTTTTCAGACACTCACCCCCAGTCACAGATCTGGGTTGAATCCATCATCGTTCTTTAGCTCACTTCACCACCCCAGTTCAAACCTAGCCATATTCAAATCAGTCTTGACCCTGTTTCTCATGGGAACAGTCCAGCCTGAACTGCCAAGCCAGGTTTTTCCTGAACCGGAAACTAGCATCCTGAGACTGGTTTTGGAGTAACATCCCTCATCAGCCAGGCTAGCTTGAATCCAGTGGCAAAGTGAGCAAAGGACCAATGCCTGGGAATACCCAGCCAACTTAAGGTGAACAAAGCAAACACAAGGAGATGATGAACAGACCACTGAAACTTCTCAGACACTCACCCCCAGTCACAGTGTGTAATTGGCCACATTGGTCTCTAGCAGTGCATATACCTCAGTCAATATTCAGAGTAGATGTCTTAAGTTTTAAGCATATATCTCCCTACTGTATGGTCTAGCTACACCCTTCCTTATTATGGACTCATATGTTCTAAAAGAGCAGTTTACACCTTGTGTAGGATCTTTAAGTAAGAAGACAGCCCTAACTGTAAAACTGCATGCACAGATCAATTTCACCACATCTAACACATAATGTATAGGTTTCTACTTAGATATGTCAGATCAAAATGTTGATGGCACAGCGAATGTGCACTTCATAACAAAAATCATAATAAGCACATATAGCTCACTCAAATATTCAAACGACATATCTTACATATTAGACACATAGCACCCTGAGCTATGGCCTGCCTAGCAGTCCCATAACATTTTTCGAAAAATGTACCAGCATCTGACTATCTGTTTTGAAAGCACTAACAATATCAACAAACATTGCTGAATAAATACCTCAGTACCTGTATTATGAATTTGAAACATATCTCTGTCTTTGATACTGCTACACATATATCTACTTTGTGAGTCTCTTAGTGAATATATGAGTGCTTCTCTTTATCCATGAGTGAGTGAAGAGGCACCTATATAACTTACAAACATGTAAATCACATGCATAATAGGTGCTATAGTTTGTATAATACTTGGCATAACAGTGCTTAGCTTTGTTACACTACATATCTCAATCTGAATATAATTAAATAACATAACTCCCCACATATGCACATACAAATCTACCCTGTAATTATCCAACACCTACACTAAACAGTATGTAACACATAGCTATTGACTTTGAGAGATTCATAATTCAAATACAGCTACAGTGCATACTCTCCACTTTCAAATATGAGTGTTCTAGTCTTCTTTTATATCGGAAAAATAAGACTACAACTCGCAGAATTCAAGTAAAAACATTTGTTATCAGCTGCACATCATATATACACATACAAAACTTTGACTTCTTATACTAAATTATTACATATAAGTTTAGCCATTGCTGTGCACTCTTTTCTTCTACCACTTATAAAATAGAGTAAGGGAATACAAGTGGAATATACACCTCCATGGAAACACATTCTAAACTAACTTGACAGACCTGCACCAGAGACAAACTATATCTTAGTTACCTATTAATATTAAAACACTTACAATTTCAATGATATATCATCCTTTCTTTCTTTAAATATTTAAAAATCTTTTATCAC
Organism: Triturus cristatus; assembly: GCF_964204655.1. Classification (NCBI taxonomy): domain Eukaryota; kingdom Metazoa; phylum Chordata; class Amphibia; order Caudata; family Salamandridae; genus Triturus; species Triturus cristatus. The sequence goes on from NC_140585.1 coordinate 639,698,876, forward strand.
AATATGACATAATTATCTACCTTATAAATCCATGTTTTTTGCTTACAGAGAAATGTAATTAACATACCAGAATTTTGAGTTTGTTGGTGAAGTCGCTTTTTCCCCTCTTATTAGATAGATGCAATATTCTTAGGGTTTGTTAAACCTTAGCACAAGAATGACATACCACTCTCACATAAAAAACATAAATGGCAACCATCTGAACTTTGTATTGCCTGATACTGCAAATGTCAGCGAATAAAAACATTCCTTTCTTATTTCATTGTTGTAACTGCATTTCTGAATGGTTACTGTCTGTTAATCCTTTCACTCCTTTTTAGAGGTAGCCCAAAAAGCATGCCTTTGTGTAAATAATTGCAATGTAATCTCTATTATCGTGATGAATTCTTGAAAAAAAACAGGAGTCGGATGACATACTTTCCGATATAGTTTTATATTTTTAACACTATACTAACACTTTTTGTAAAATCCTCACTAGGTCATCTTACTTACCTTATAAAACACTGAAACTAAACCTCTCCAATTTGAAAAAATAAATACCTATCTCTTTAACCGCCTTCCCCTAATACAACCTCTGCAGATTCTCCATAGAAACTCACTAGACCCAGTAAGTCACAAGTTCACAACACATTCCAGAAGGGCCATACCAGTTACAAAATGAACTACAGCAGGTGTGGTTTACTGCACATACTGTAAAGCATATCCAACTCTCTATTACATTTATTTACTAATCATTTATAAATGCTAACTACTTTTCTTAACCTGCATAATCCCTCCACCCAATCAAGTTTTTAGTTTTTTCAAACCACCAGCACACATGCATTTTCACTGTCTTTTACTGTGACATTTAGCTGAAGACCTGGCATGTGCTACTCCTCCTTCCTACACATGCTTAGAGTGTGGATTGTTCACCACAGCTATGTTTATTGGGCTGCTGAGTCTGCAAGAAAGACAAATATTCTCAGGGACTTGAGTTTGGTTAATGTGGACATTACTTGGATTGGGCAGAGAGGATTACAGTTTCATAAATTGCTGCCTTTGGCTGAAACCATTGTTGATTCATCAGCCCCTGACCTCATAATTGTGCACGGTGGTGGCAATGACCTTGGCACTTTAATTAGAGTAGGACTGGAAATCCTAATGAAGGATACATTTGCTGAATTGATGATGCCTTTCCCGCACACTGTATTGGTGTACTCTAACATATGCCAAAGCCAGAAATCAATTCTGTCCACTGATTGGCAAAGCCAGGAAACATGTTAATAAAACTGTTTCTTCTTTTCTCAGAAGCCATAAAATGGGCTCTACCCACAATAACAACCTGCATTTTGACATGCATGAAATCGATAAAACCGATGCAGTTCACTGTACAGACAAAGGGAACAGGGTGTTTCTAAGCAACCTGAAACTCTGCATACAGTCTTATCGGTAACTGTCTTATACACACTCTCAACACAAAGGCTCTTATCAGAACCACCCAAGAGCCCAAAAATATGTTCATTTTCTTGTTAAATAATTTGTTTAGAATTTTTTTAATTCGTGACGACATCGCGATGTTCACGATCAAGTCGCATAATCGCAAAACAAAAGCAGACATTCAACGACCACCACCACATAAAAAAATTCTAAGTATTACAGTGCACACATTACTAATGACATCACTGCTCAAAAGCCATGTTTGTACACAAATTTATCTAGTAAGTTTTTTAAGAAACTACGTTTGAACTCTATTTTCCATCTTTGCTATGATGCCAATAGTCACGATAACTTCGCTAACCACGACAATTGTGTCTTGTTTAAGAGGTGTAAAACACATATATGCACACATTTTACAGTATTTTAGACACTTAGGGGCATATCAGCATATCGGGCGTATCACCACCACCAGGACGGCGGTGGCCACCGCCGGCCCGGCGGTGGCAATCTGCCCGCAAGATGCTCCTGTTTAACCCACCACCATATTAGCATGGCGAGGGGCAAAGCGACAGACTGAAAGACCGTCCGCCGCTTTTCCGCCGGTCAGATTCCCGGCCGGGCGGAAAAGGCCCTCAATATGGTGCCATCCATATTAGGATATGCAATTTTAAAGGCCTTCGCCGCCATGGAAAGGCCGGCGAAAATTGCTTTGGGGGCCCGTTACTGGTCCCCTGGGGGGTGGGGTGGTGGGGTGCTGCACTGTACCCCCTACATTGGCATACACAAAGTGGCAGGAACAGCGCGGTGCCTGTCACGTTGTGCATGCCAATGCACAACATGCATATTTTGCATTGCAGCGGGTGCTGCTTACAGCACCGCCCGCCGCAATGCAAAATATGCGGGATACGACCACCAGGGTGGCAGTCGCATCCTAATGGACCTAGGTGGACCGCCGCACCTCTGGCAGTCAGTCCTGTGTACCGTTACAGTGGAGAGTAGACAAAGTCCACCTGCCATCGTAATAGACCCCTAAGTTACTACACGGTTTAAATTCATATTTTTATAGGAAGTTTGTATAAAAACAATCTTTTAAACGATTTTCTATTTTCGTGATTGCTCCGAAAGTCCCGATGACATCGGTAGCCGTGACGATTGCTCCTTTTTTTCATAAAGTGTAAAACACATATATGCACACAATGTACAGTATTTGAGACACTAGGGGTTTATAAGTGCACTGTTTAAAATCATATATTTTAAATGTAGTTTGTATAAAATTAATTTTTAAAACCGATTTTCCATTTTCGCGGTGACCCCGAGCATCGCGATAATGCTGGTACCCGGGAGCACAGTGAATATGTCGTGAAATGATAAAACAAATGCACTACCACATTTAAAACTTATAACTGCAAAATGGATTATAACCAACACACTAAACACATTACTAGCTAAATTACTCTATTATACCATGTAGAACTCCCTTAATATCTCTATAACATAGATGTACAACTCTTTCCATGGAATTTGTAACTGCATGCATCTCTGTGTCAGTAAGTCTCTCATTCACTGTATAAGTATTTGAGTGGATATATGAAACAGTGCATCAGTCTATCAATGGTTCTATAATGAACTGCGTGACTGTCTCATTGCATCTATGAGTGGGTGCATGAGTGTCTCAATGGGTCTGAGATTGGTTGCATGGTTCTCTTAGTTGATCTGTGAGTAGGTGCATGAGTGCCTTTGTGCATATTGTGAGTAAGTGTATGACTGACTGGATCTGTAAGTGGATACCTGAGCATCTAAGTTGGTGTCTGAGTGGGTCTGTGAGTGAGTACATGAGTCTCCCAGTAAGTCTATGACTGGGAGCGTGAGTGTGTGAGTGGTTCTGTAAGTGGGTGTGTGGGTCACTGAGTGGCGCTGTGAGTGGGTGTGTGAGTCTCTGTGTGTTTGAGTGACTGGGTTCATAAGTCTCTGAGTGGGTCTGTGAGTGGGTGTGTGAGTGACTGTATGGGTGTGTGAGCTAATCAATTAGTACGTGAGTCTATGAGTGGGTCTGTACATGGGTGCATGAAAATATATTGAAGAGCAGATGAGATTAAGTTATATTCCTGTAAAAAAGAGGTTGGTAGATTATATTGTGATTGTAATTGGAGAAAATGTATAACAGAGTTGTGTTTAATAAAATTATGGCCAAACATCATACCCTTCTACTTCCTTAAAATAAAATGAGTTACGTCGAAATTTAATGAACCTATTGTGCCAAATAGAAGAGGCTAAACAACATTGATAAAATCAAAACACGCAGAAAAGATTGTTTGCAGCACATATGGGAAATATTTTAGAATTAGGCTTTTGGCGATAAAAGTAAAATTGGGCATGTAAACTACATCAGTAAATGAAAAATCCGCTAGTAGAGAATGTTCAAATGCATTCCATCATATTATGGGAGAATCATGAAAATCGTTAGTTAGAGCATAAAAATGTTGTACAAAACAAATAAAAAAGCAGAGTGATATAGCTAAAAGTCAGAAAAAGGAACACCTACTTCAGTATTTGGGTGTTTAAGTTTAAACAAGGCATTTGTTATTCCAAAGAAATTTAGTAAAAATAGAGTTAGTCTGAGAAAAATAAATGTGGGTATTTTAAATGTAACATAGATAATATAAAAAGGACATGTGGTACAATCATCATGGTGATAGTATTCAGCCTGCCCACCATGATAGATGAAGGGGAGACCATATTGAAAGTAATTTTTTAAATTAAAGTTTTAAACTATTGAAATTGTGAATAAGAGTGCTGGGCATAGTAGGGGAAAATTAAACACCTAGGTATTTAATTTTGCAAGGGCACCAACTTAAATTAGTGTCAGCAATCATATATTGAGAAGAGGAGGAATTTAATGGTAGGATTTCAGTTTTAGAAAAATTCAGTTTGTAACCAGAGATAATAGAATATAAATTCATTTCTTGCAAAAAGAGATTTAAAGAGGTGAGGTTATTATACATATATATTAAAATATCATCATTATAAGCTGATAGTTGGATATTGAGAGAACTGTGTTTAAAACCAGTTATAAGTGTATTACAACTAATATGTTCAAGAAAGGGTTCTAAACATAGAACAAAAAGCAGAGGGGTATGGGGCAGCCTTGTCTGCCACCTCTTTGTAAATTAAAATTAGGGTAAAAGCATCAATTAATAAACACACTAGCACTGGTTTGGAGCATAATCATTTATTAAAAGTAAACAAATTAGGGCCAAAGTTAAACCAATGAAGAGTGGTAAACATGCAGTGCCAATTGATGCTGTCAAATGCCTTTTCAACATAAACAGACAGGGCTGCAAGAGGGAAACAATATTTATTACCAAATATATTAGAGAAGATTCTAAAATTATCAGCAGTAAGTCTACCCTTAATGAAATCAGATTGATCAGATTTGACAAGTAGGGGAACAATAGAGTGAAGGTGAGATGCTAACATTTTGACTAGGGGTGGGCGGAATTTGTGAAATTCACTTTCGCAAATATCGCGAAAATGTTAAAAATCTCTGCAAACATGCGGTAATATCGCGAAGATGCGGAAGTTTTTTTCCCGCCCGTTCGCGTTATTTTCTGCATGGTCGCGGCTCGCCAACTTACCCATGCGGTTGCTCGCGGGCGCGGCCATCTTGTTTTCACTTGTCTCGCGGTGCATGATCGCGAGAAGAAAGACGTGATCGCGCGACGCATGACGTTACTGCGGGCGCGAACTGTCGCGAGACAGCGCAAATGGCTATCAACAATCCAACATCTCGTGGAGAACGCGACCGGATCGGGAAAACTTGTCGGCGAACGCTGGGATTCAGGTAAGGCGATCGCGCGCATGCGAGAATGTATTATTTTACAGCGCAAGCAAGAAACAAATTATCGCTAAGCTGCGGAATGCGGAAATTTTGACATTTTCACGCTTTCCGCGGAACGCAAAAATGCCAAATTATCGCAATTTCCGCGAATGGAACGAAATTTTGGCCCAGGCCTAATTTTGACAAATATTTTACAATCATAATTAACTAAGGAAATAGGGCAACAGGATCTTTATCAGGTTTAGGGATAATCACAATCATTGCTTCCAAAAAGGATCCAGAAGCGTTAGAAATCTTAAATAAGTTAATTGAAAAGTTCTAGTACTGTAAGGGCAAAAATAGAGTAAAAAGAAGAAAACAATTAAATAGAAAATCCATCTGGGCCTGGTCCTTAGGTTTTTTTAGGGGTTTAATAGCATCCATAATCTTCTGAAGGGTTATATCGGCTTCTAATAATTCAAATTTATCAGGAATGGTAGAAGGATAAGGGAGACCATCAAAAAAGGTATGTATATCATATTCTAAAGGAATAGTATCTTCGGAGTATAATAATTTGTAGTATTCTTGAAAAGCAGTTGAAATATCTGTATCAGGGGAAGCAATATTATCATAAGGTCATTACGAATACGTCCAACATTTTTACATTCAGATTTTATTTTTAAATAATTAGGCAACATTTTCCCTGCCTTCTTTTGACCTCCATGATATTTAGATTGAACTTTAAGTAAGATAGTACAGGCACCAGTGGTAGTAAATTTATTAAGGGTAAACTTGGCCTTAATCAATTTGTGTAGATTAAAAGAAAATTTAGAGGTAAAATAGGTATGTTCCAATATCTTTCTTTATTGTCATAGCTTGATATATTGGAAATTTGCGACCTTTTTTTGGTTTAGATGAATATGCTATACTGAAGGCCAAGAATGAAGATTTGAAAGCATCCCAATTGTTAGAAGAAGAGGTTTCAATATAAATACATTGAAAACATTCATTAATAATTAATTAATTACTTTTGTAATAAAATTATTATCCGATAAAATCAAATTATAAAATTTCCAAAAAACTGTTTTAGAGTTAGTGAAGGATAAGTCAAAAGAAGATGAAACCGGGGCATGATCTGAAATACAAATTGTGCCAATTTCCGAAGATTGGACGGAAAGAAGGAAGGACTTGGTAACTAAAATATGTTCAAATATATAGACATGGTATGATGTACAGTAGAAAAAAACTGTAAACTCACAAATATCAGGTTGCAAGATTTTCAGACATCAAACAATGGATAAGTTGCAATGGCCGATTGAAATGTTTTATGAGATTTATCAGAATTAAATTAACTTTTAGATTTCCTATCAGTGAAGGGATCTTACCACTGATTAAAATCTCCTGCAACATTAATATTGGGGTTATCGATTGAGGCAAATTTTATTTTTATATTATTCTCAAAATCAGGGCCAGGTTTGACAGGACCATAGATACTAACTAAATACATCTGTTTGTTCTGAATTGTTACAATAGTCATTACCCATTGTCCATCAGTGTCACATTGAGTCGATACAATCTGAGCATTTAGCGATTTATGAAAAAGAATGGCAACACCACCTTTACTGTTAAAAGCTGGAAAATAAACAAACTGACCAACTCCTTGCCTTTTCATCTTAAGCGATTCAAAATCATTTCAATGAGTTTCCTGTAAGAGAGTTACATGTGAAATAAAGTTTGACAAAAGAGAAACTACCTTTTGTCTTTTGACAGGATGTGCCGAACCGAGAACATTCCACAAGACAATGTTAAACATATTTAGAATTAGGGGTGGAAAACAGGAACATGGATGATAAGCTGAAAAAACGTAAAGGGAAACAAAAAGACAAGATGTATTAACATGTACATAACATGTGAACAATACAAGCATGATACCAATAGAGAACTGGAAAACACTCACAGAGAAAAAACAAGAATAAGAATATAAGAGAAGAGATACGAGATGGACAGCAAGATAAAGAGACAGATCAAGGATGAAATTCAGATCTGAAACTAAGGGTGGGCGGCAAATTCCGTTCCGCTTGCGGAACTTGCGAAATGTTGGCATTTTCGCGTTCCGCGCAGAACGCGAAAATGTCCAAACTTCCATGATCCGCGGCGGAACGGAATTCATGGGCATGAGGGTAGGGGTATTGCACAAAACGGTGGCATCTTCCTGGATAAATATGGCATGCAGGGCAGCAATCATTCTGGCACGATGCTCCTGTCACATAAATTAAACCTCAGCAGGAAGCACTTACAGACATAAATAAAGCAGGTGCCCGAGTTGAAGCTCAAATTCTGTAATGCATTAATCAGCCCAAAAATTTGTGTGCGAAGTTTTGACTAAGCAGATGTGCCTTCTCTCCATTTCCACCCTAAAAAGATAGCTGTAATCCTTGCTGGAGGTCTTCACATCCTTGCGTTTCTCGAGCGCAATCTTCGTGTAGAATTTGTGAGCGTGGCTAAGCAGATGTGCCTTCTCTCCATTCCATACTGAAAAGTTAGCTGTAATCCTTGATAGAGGTCTTTGCATCTTTGATTTTCTCGAGCGCAATCCTTGTGTAGTAACTGTGACCAGGAGGTTCCTTCTCCTCGTCTGCCGCTGAGATCCTGCTCTGACCCTTTATAAACAAGAGGCATGTGAACTGGACCAGAAGCCCCGCCCATTTGGCCCCGCCCCACATTCACTAGCGGTATGCAACGCCTTCCCGTCCTTTCCCCAATATGTTGGACAGCTCACTCAAGGGACCCGGCGCCGTGGCAAAGTTACAGACACAGAAGGTCAATGGAGACAATTTTTCTGGCCCTTTACGCAGCTGTAGTGTAGGAAAGGCACTATACATTTACACAACGAGGTAGAGGTATTGCACAAAATGGTGGCATCTGCTTGGATTCATTCTGGCACGATGCTCCTGTCACAAAAATTAAACATCAGCATGAAGCACTTACAGATATAAATAAAGCAAAGAAGCCCCGCCCCCGAAATCTCCGCGAGCACGCGAATTTCCGCGTGTTCGCAGAGATATTTTGCTGTTTCGCAGAATTTTGCAAAAGGCAACTTCGCAAATTCCACCCACCCCTATCTGAAACAAAGAGCATGGAGAATGAGCATGAGACTTACAGCACAGAAAACAAGAATAACAGCATAGGGGGAATAAAATACATTTGATGAAAGATAGCTAAATAGGTTAAACATAGAAAAAGACCATGGGGCAAAAACGGCACAGATGCGTGAGGCATCTGTGCCGTAAAAGTGTTGCATTGCTGGAGTTATGTCGCAAGCGCGACGCAGCTCCAGCAATGCTCTGGGGGGCCCTATCTTGTGAATGCTGCGTCAATCCTTACGCCTGCTTCAGGCAGGCGCAGGGTTTTGACGCATCATGGGCCTAAAAGTGACTGAGTGAAATCTTTTAGATTTCACTCAGCCACTTTTAGGAGGCGTTCCTGCAACGGAACGCCCCCCCTGCGCAGGAATGCCTACTTCTGGCACATGGCTTTACAACGTGACGCATCTCCCTAGATGTGTCACGTTGTAAATCTGTTGCAGCATGGTGCTAGCTTTGCGCCGCCGCTGCGTCACAAAAGTGACGCAATGGCGGTGCAAAAGTGGCGCACGGGGCTTGTAAATCTGCCCCTGAGTAAATAACAGAATCCACACCCTGACTGTACGCTGTCCGATGAAAGGGGACACTGGTGGGGCTGCAGGGTGTTCTGTTTCTTTCAGACTTCGTAATATTCTGTCTAAGTTTCTTTTGTAGTGCTCTTAGTTTCTTCAGAATTCCCACTCGAATTTCTTTTAAAATATGTTAAGTAATTTCTTCAATCCATATGCATGGTTCCATTGCATCCTCGTCGACAGTGTTACAATCAATGTTGTTGTTTCGTAGGTTATGAAGCATGTAGGATTATTAGGTTCAGATCAAATTGAAAGTAAATCAGATAAAGTCCCACCAAGAGCAGCATCCTGCTGCTCAGCCCTTCTCACCGCAACTGTCCACTCCATCCAAGCACAAACACTCTTAACAATCCAATCATCCATTGACCTCACTCACTGGCTGAATAGCAGGGACTTGGAACTCTGGGGAGGATGCACAGTACTTACGACAAGTCACAACACAGACCCCTCCTGCTGTCTTCTTTCTGGATGGATGATGTGGTAGAGTATCCTCAGTAATAGTCCTGCAGATGTTGCAGTTGGCTTTGTGTATGGACACTCTATGTTACGGTCTGCATATGCACTTGCATATGCGATCTAGGTCAATGTGTGTATGCAAAGTGCATGTATGTATGCATGCACTGTACAGAAGCAAAACCTAATGGCTATTCTTTTATAAATGTTTGTCCGAAATTAAATCTAGACCATTCACCAATGCCCACCAGCATTTTCAATATTAGGTTTTCTAGATTTTTTTCTCCTGCTTCTTTTAGAGTTTACTGTAAATAAAAAAAGAAATTAGTTTACTGCATACTTATCAAACATATTTTATCATTTTTAGTTGTCTTGATGCTTAATAGAATTTTAAAGCCTGCTGCACGTAGGAACAATGTCAAATGAAAGATGAGGAAAGAACTGTAAGAAAATATTTTCTGCAGGAGTGGCCTCTGGATAGGAACTATCTCACATAAACACAAAAGCCTACAGTTTGCTATAATTGTAATTGTATTTATACTGTGCATGCTATCCCTAAGGATTAGTGGTGGATTAGTATAGGGAAATATGAATTTGAGCCGTGGACATGGAGGTCTGTTAAAAGGATTGAATAGGATAATGGAGGGAGAGAAGAGGGAAGAGTTTAGAAAGTGTTATTTGGGAGACCATCGTAGTTAGATGAGGTTTGTGATGAGTAAAAGGAGAGATGGAGGATGAAAAAGTCTCCAGAAATGGATTAGGGAGATCATAGTATTCAAATGAGGTTTGGGATGAATCAAAGGATGGATACATGAGGGAAGAATTTAGTAAGTGTTGTTTGGATGATCGTAGTAGTAAAATGAGGTTTGGGGTTAGCCAAGGAGGGATAGAGTAGGGAAGAGTCTAGAAAGATTCTTTTTGAAGATTGTTGTAGTAGAATGAGGTTTAGGATGAGTCAGAGAGGGGAGATAGAGGATATATTGAGAGTTGTATAGGGCAAGACATTGAGTAGTAAATTGGAGAGAGTCAAAGGTCTTTTTTTTCTTCTACAGTAGGAATAAAGTAATAAATACATAGACACATACCTTCATAGAAAGGGAATCCATGTGTAAGGAGGATATTATATTGAGATGTAAAGCTCTATTGTATAAACTGTTGCTGTACTTGAAGCTAATTTGTGTATTGTTATAATTTTTTTTTTTTAATAATTTTTATATTTTCCACAATATTTCACGTGATGCTAAACCTAATGAATAAACATGACAAAATTTGTGAATGAGAAGAAATTTAGAACTAACAACCTGACGTATAAACACTTAAATGTTTGTTGAAATTCAAATGTCATGATAAAAATGATTCAGTGGAGATACAATGCTTCTGTAAAATATTTAAAACAAAGGCATGCGAAGAAAGGTTTTGTAGGATAAAATTAAAATGGTACATAGTGATAGAAATAATTTCCATGGCACCAAGATTAGGCAACATTGTGTGACTGAGGCCAGGGTTCCTGAAAGATTCAGCACGTAGCCAGAGACTATAGTTCATTCAGAAGTCCTAGATTCAGAACAAGAAGCAGTGCTCAAGTACCAGAGAACAAGAATCTTGTCACGGTTCTAGTTCCATATTATGGCAGAGAACACAATTAAAGCATCATGGATCTACATAATGGTAATGAACATTCCTCACACCCAAAGGGCCATATATGTTGCTGATATGTGTAGAATATTACATTTTGGTTAACTGCAGACCACCTCAAAATTCTCATGCTCTGATATGGTAATGGTCATGATATAGATTACTGTTAGACCTATCATCCTTAAGTTGTCTTCCCCCAAATGTTTTGCCTTCCTCCTCCATGTTTACTGATCTCACTTTTGCTGGCCTTAGAACTCTGTGCACTATACCACTGCTAACAAGTGCTAAGGTGCGTGTGCTCACTCCTTAAAACATGATAGCATTGACTCATCCCCAATTTACATGTTTAATTCACTTATGAGTCCCTAGTAAACTGGTACTACATGTACCCAGGGTCTGTAAATTAAAAGCAACTAATCAGCTGCAGCACTTATTGTGCAGCCAATTTAAGTAGAAACTAACAGAACATAACTCACATATAAAACATACATTGGTGAACGGTATTGACAGAGAGAGTGAGTGACATGAAAGGGATCCTTTCTTGTTTCTATTGTTAATTGACCCTGTCCCTTTTGGTTAGAAAGGCACCCCTCTGAACCTTATGGCAAACTTCAGTAGCCGTTTAAACATGTCTAAGACATGCCAGTGCTGCTTGATGGTGTAATTGTAAATTGCCATTTGGACTTGGCAAAATAAAACTTTTGCCAGGCTCAAACCTTCCTTAATTAATAAACATAAGTCACCTCAAGGGTAGGCCTGCCAGCCCAGAGGGCTGGGTGCCATATATTTAAAAAGTAGGACATGTACTTTTATGTTTTGGATGCCCTTGTAGTGAAAAACTCTTAATTTGTTTTTTTTTTGCAAGGCCTACCTCTCCCAAAGAATAACATTGGGGTCTACCTCTCCCAAAGAATAACATTGGAGGTACCTCATTACATTTAATAAGCTGTAAACTCCAAATGGGAATAGGTGACCAGTTCATATTTGGTGTCTTTGGAACTGTAATGAAAAATCCTCTATTATGGTGAAGTCTGATTTTTGGTTACAATTTTGAAAATGACACTTTTAGAAAGTTACCCATTCCCTACCATTTAGTGCCTGAAGCCTGTCTCCGAGTCACATGACTGGGTGTGGTGACAGTTGGGCTTTGTGTATTCCTTCTAGACAGCCACACACAATAGAAAGCTAAGTTGTGCCTAGATGGGCCATCACAGGGAGGGCAGAGCTTGGCAACGCCCTATTTACACTTGAATAGGCTGTGTCCTTCTTCCACACAAAGGGCTACATACTCTCTGTAGTTAGTCTGGAGCCACATCAGAGGAGACAGGAAGCCTGTGCATTTCAATGTGACAACCTCTGGAAGCCTCTCCCACTTCAAAGGAGGTACCTGGTATACATTTTGGACCTCAGACACCAACTTTTCAGGACATTCCTGGACCTGTGGATACTACAGAAGAAGGACTTCTGTGATGTTTTGCTGCCAGTAGGACTGCCACTCTGCTGCTCTGCTATTCTGCCTCTCTGCTGCCTGATGCCCTGCTTGCTGAGAAGGAAGATTGGACCTTTACCCTTCATCCTATGCTGAAGTGTCTCTAAGGGTCAGCCAGCTGGCATCCTGGTCTTAACTACAGGGACATAACAAGCTCCAGAGGTTCTCTGCAACTGCCTAGCTGACTTGCTGCCTGGCCTGCAACTGGGCCTGGTTGAGCCCTTCTGGCGTATCCTGGAGTGAGTTCCTGACCTTCAATTGGTACCCCTCATTTCATTGACCATTTGTGTGGCACAGTTGAGCTCTCCTGAATTTGTGGGGCTCTTTGCAAAAAATACCAGGCCAGTTCTCGCCAAGACTGTGTCATCATGCCAACTGCCAGTGTGAAGTACTATCAAAACAACTCTTCGTGCTGCAGCATCGACCACCAACTCGAATCTGTAGCCACAATTATCTGAGACACCGGCAGGATGCTCGTGCTACAGCAACGATGGTCCGCAACACCTGGCCAGCCCCTCGCACTATTCGACTGATACCTGTTACACTCTCCCTTCTCCTTGTGGCTGCTTCCACTGCGAATGGAACTCTTGATGCTGGACTGAGAAGGTGTCTCTTTCACTAGGAATAACCTGGTTCCTGTATATAACCTGCACTTCATTACGGTTGGCCTGAACTTGTGGCTTTCTTCTGGTCTCCGTGACCAGATAGCTGTGAGTGGTGCATTGTGCTCTATGTGCTATTTTCACTTAAATCTTAAAAACTGCATATTTCCGGTTTTATTGATTGGATTTTTGTTATTTTGGTCTTGTTTTATTTATTAAATTCTACTCTGGTGTTTTAACTTAGTACGAGATTTTTCTTGTGTTGTGTTTTCACTTAATTACTGTTTGAAGCGCTGCGTCAATAATACACATTGTTTCTCAGTCAAACCTCACTGCTTTGTGTCAAGCTACCAGAGGGTTGACCACAGGTTAATTTGCAGTTTGTTTGTGACTTCACCCTGACAAGGATTGTGGTTGCTACTTAAGTAGGGTGGCACCCCCCTCAACCAGTTACCACATTTCTTACAGATACAATACAATAAGAGAAGGACGGGGTCTAGGAATGCATTTGTGTGTTATTTCATTGTGGAGGATGGAAGTCAGGGGAGAATTTGCCACTTTTTGTAGCATGATTGGTTTTACCAAAATGCTACTTTCCTTTTGTCACTAATGCCACAATGTCGACTGAAATACTTGTATATCAGTGGTGTACTTTACATTTACATTTTGGACTCAGACCCAACAATATCCACATCCTCTGCAAAGTGGCAAAAATATTCCTCAAAAAGTTGTCACACTTCCGTAACTATTTAAACTAACCAAACATTATCTGTGCAAAAATATTTACTTATTGAATAAGATCATGATTTTAAGGTCGAGCCTAGCAGCGCGCATGTGCTGCTCTGCGAGGCTTATTGTGTTTACTCCGTGTGGGTCTGACTCCTCCCACACATTGGATTGGCTTTTGCGTGTGTCTTTCAATAATGAAAGTACGCAAATGGCTAAAGGCGGGAGCATGTCCCACCTCTTTTGTAATGTTCACTTCCACGGAATTTTGCTCTCGGGAGCGAGCAGCGGCGCGCAGGGTGGCAGCTGCATTCCTCGTGGGTCAGTTTACTATCTACAAACAACGCGCCGTGCTTTTGCTTGTTTTGTTTGTTTCCTAAATAGCCCAAATTGTTTTTTTATTTCTTGATTCTTGAGTTGGTGGTTAACTTGGCAGAGTTCTCAGATAAGTTAAATAACTACTGGTGCTAGAAAAATTTCCGTGTTAGTTTACAAAAATAAAGTTTCTATAATTTATGACCGACTGGGGGTGTCTTGTGTGAAAGACGTGCTCCATTGGCTCTGTTGCTGGCGTGTGGCACGTCCATCGATGTACCTGACTTTCTAACTGCATTGTGGTACCTCATCCATATTTCACAAAGTTTGGCAGATTGCATTCTTGTGAGGAGTGAATGGAATAGGGGTGTAACCTGAGTTGCAGCAACCTGTGTACACGAGTAGGCGGTTTTTGGAGAAAATTTTATAAACTACTTGTTCGCCCTCCGAGTCGACCTCTTTTAACGCCTTTAATTGATTTCTCTGAGCTCATTAGCTGCACACGTTTTTAATGCTTCTCCCCAGCAGTCGAATGGAACAGTAGGCACTGTGCAAGAGTGCATGTGTTTTCCCGATGTGTCCCTCGTGTACTGCTGTTTCTCTCTCGCCCGTGTGCTTGTCTCCCCTCTCTCAGTATTGTGTTCACCCACGTGTGCTTCTCGTAAATGCTCCCCATTCCTCTTCATCACCCATGTTGCCCCCTACCCTTCCTTCAGATTGCTTCCCCCACCTGTGCCTTCCGCGTTGCTTCTGCCCCCCCCCCGCCCTCCATGTTGCTTCCCCCGTTATGCTTCATTCTCCACCTGCAGCCTTCGTGTTGGTTCCTCCCACATGAGTCCTCTGTGTTACTACCTCCTAAAAAATGCGATTGTGTTACGTTTTTTTATTCACCAATCCAGCTCGTATTTGTAAATAAAAAGAGAAAACAGCAAATCTATTGCGAGACCTATTGGCTTTGCCAATGCTTGTTACTTTCTTGCTAAAGATACACTCTTCAATAGGACCTAACTGTTATTTTCAATAAATATTATTTTCCTTCGGTTACATTTTAGCACTGTTTCTTTAACTGTTACTGTGGTGGTTTAGGCGGATATCACGGTCCAATTGTAGCTAGAACTGACAAGGCCGAGCCATCTGTGCATAGCGAAGAATATAAACAAAAAATCTCTTGGCTTCTGAGGCATGTGTACCGTCATCAATGAGGCATCCAGAGAGACCATTCAGAAGCGAGCTTGAATCGGTTTGAAGCCAGGATGCAGGCCTGCCGTATGTGCTTAGAGCTTCTTAATTGCTTAGTCATTTCTCTTTTCAACCCACATACAAGCTGTGCCGAA
The DNA here is from genome assembly GCF_964204655.1 of Triturus cristatus. Classification (NCBI taxonomy): domain Eukaryota; kingdom Metazoa; phylum Chordata; class Amphibia; order Caudata; family Salamandridae; genus Triturus; species Triturus cristatus. The sequence continues at coordinate 639,714,378 of NC_140585.1, forward strand.
GTATCCTGGTGTACAACTGCAACACTAAGGCACTGCACAATATCCTCATCTGCAGCTCTGTTTTCGGTCGAAGAGGAATGCTAAATGTGACTTTTACATGTCTGTAACAAGTGCATAAATCTGTCAGATCATTTGTGCGTGCTTCCAGACACGTGCTCTAATTAAGAATTACAGTACATAGTGGCTTTACAGTCATGATGAAGCTGCAATAGGCTAAGGCTTCTTTAGTTGTGGGCGTAGAGAGGAACATACAGACATTTAAAGTGGAATGGCAACACATTTATACTAGAATTCGAGCATTTGCTGGCTTTTTGTTCATCCCTTGGTGAAAGATTTACTGGCGCTAATCCCAAAGTGAGCTGTAGAAACGAGAATCTGCGCTGTCAGTCAGGTTGAACTGTGCACAGATTCTGCCATTTCATTACAGTTAACAAAGAACATCTAGAGGCTTAAGTCTATCCTATTATCATCAGGTGCGGGTAGTGCCTACAGGCATTCCTCAAAAAAACAGCTTTGCACCGTTATGAAGTAAATGTAAATGTAAATGCTAGTATTTGTAAAGCGCACAGCTACCTCCGGAGAGGTGTCCTGGCGCTGGGGGCCGGCGAGAAGATTATGCAAGCTATTGCCCAGAGTCACATGGTGCTGGGTTAACCTGCCGCCGGACCCGGGGAATGGACCGTGAACCCTGTGGTCCGGAGTCAGTCACCCTGGCCACTGCGCCACACCTCTTCCACTTCCTCATGCTGGCATTTACATTCCTCATCCCATTACAACCCTCCATGTGTACTAAATATTCTTCTTAGCATTAGCTTATTCCTGGAAACCCTAGAGTGGATCCCAGGCCCCAAGAAGCCACAATAGTATAAATCAAAGCAATTGACATCTGATATTGTAATGGCCTTACTGATAGCAAGTGCATCGCTCACAAAGGGGAAAGGAAATACGCGGATCACTGGATGGCTTCATGCTGTTTATATCTCTCCACTCACCATGCAGATAATTCATCACATTAGCTAAAGTGTAAAGCTACTGGAACACACTCAATGAAATATTCAACAGAAGGGGAACACGATTCATGGAAATCAAGCACTGCATTAACCCACTCCCCCACCCACTACTCTTACACCATCGGTCTCGTCATAAGTGAAAAAATACAGAAAAGCCAACCAAACATTAACAGCTCCAAGCCTACAGTCTTTTTGTCTCCCATCCCGCATTGCTATATCCCACAAAGGCCATCCTTTCAACGTATGTCTCACAAACTTTACAGCCATCCTCAACCCCTTCAGTCACCTCCTATGACAATAATGCCCTACCCTAAACTTTCGTCAAATCACACGCTGGAGAAGCTCTCCATCCTGTGCTTGCAAGTAATTCATAGGACAATCCTCACTCAAGGTATCTTCCCAGAAGTCATTAAGCATGGCCATTTCAATTGGCAAGATCATAGAAAAAGCAATTTACTCTTAACTCAAAGGACACTTCAAGCCCAAAGGTCTAATTTGCAGCTACTAATCAAGCTTAAGTACATGCTACTGCACTGAAAGTCCCACCATAAATATAGTGGAGAATACCCGTCTTACCAAAGACAAGGAGGTTTCCAGCCTCTTGATAGCTCAGGATCTCTTGCCTGCCTTTGACACCCTAAATCATACTACCCTTATTTACACCTTTCCATCTTTAATGGTATTCTCTGGCAATGCCATTCACTGGTTCATCTCCTACTTCTAATTAACTCCAGCACATCCACCTGAGTGATATAAAATGCAAAAGCTCCCCATTATCTGCAGAGTACTCCAGGCTTCCCACAGTCAGCGGCTCATTCAACCTCTGCATCAAGCAGATTGTGCACCTATAGAGCGCCATCGACCTCGGCAATATGACAACCACATACTACTCTACGTGAATGTCTATTCTATTCTGAATATTCCGCAACCCCAAACACCACCACCCTGGGTATTTAGCACCTACATGAAGCTGAATCCCACCAAGTACAAATTCATCCTACTATTCTAAACCTGGCACAATAGTATGACCCTAAATGGCTGCAATCCCCAACTATTAACCAACACCAATTCACTCAAATTCACTATTAACAACAAAATGTTCCCCAAGAAAAACATCAAGAAGAAGACTTAACTGGTACGGTATCAGGTCTGACTCTGCAAATAAAGTGAAACTGTTCTTTGCTGAAAACAGTGTCCGAACCACCATCCAAGCCAAGTACCTTGGCATCTGATTGAAGAAAATGTCTTGCTTCATGTCTTCAGACACGCCACTTTTGTCTCCCTTTACTCACTGTGACACGGCTCATCAAGATTCTGAAGAAATTCATCCATTTTTCCCCTAAACGTATGAAACGCCACTTGCTTCCATTGCTTCCATTGTGTGCTTGCATTCTATTCAAGTCCACTATCACCTCTTCCACATGCCCCCCTTGAATAGCACCCTTGCCTATCTGACTAACAAACACAGCCAAGACACTGCCAAACTAGAGGTAAAGAAATTAACAAAGACTAGAAACAGTAAACAAGTCTTCTCCATTTATACACCAATGACCTGGAACAACATCTCTATTAATATCAGAACTGCCGTAAAACTCTAGAGAAGAGCTGAGGATTGTGTTGTATTTTAGCAACTGTATCATAGCTTTCCCAGCATCTGGTTGCCATCTCCACTGGATTCTGGAGTGTGGAAGCCAGGGGACAGAGAGCAGGCAGTTGCTGAGGGAGAAGGACCTTGGTGCCTCAGGGGTTGTTACGCCTTACAATTAAACTTCTTCCTGCTATACAAATGGTTTCCTGTGGACTTTAAAAGTGGCGACGATGATGCGATGCCCTTGAGTGCTGCTCTGTCGTGTCGTGTGGAAGAGTTTGGAACCGATCTCCTCGATTTTGCTGAGCCCACAATCCCCATTGGTGCTCAGAATACTTGGTAAGGGCAGGTGTCACACGTCTCACTGCAGCAGTTTATAATCCTAGAGAAAACGGTTTTGTGGAAAGATTTAGCCGTGTGTTAAAGGAGTGTGTACAGTTGGCTGATGTGTGTGGTGAAGAATGTAAAAATGCTGTGAAGGAGATGTTATGGAGTTATCGGAACACACCCCACCTGGCCACATTGTAAACCCCTTTTAGTCTTTTTTAAGGGCTTTGTTGCTGGTACCAAAGTGACTCCAGCTTGGTTGTGCAATTCGAGTTGCACATGTGTGAGTAGGGATAACTTGGTGTGCAGAGTGCAAGATGATCAAGAGAAATACGCGAGCAGACAGAATGACAGAATCAAGAGCTGTGCAAGCAAATTCAGAATTAGTGACTGGGTGAGGACGTATCCTAGTGGAAGTCAGAGAACGGGACTGTCAAGATGGTCCAAACCCAAGCTAGTCACTAAGGCTGAGAGCAATAATGTGTGGCTGGATGATGGAAAAAATGGAATGTGTGGAGAATGACTATATGCAATAATTTGGAGCGTGATGTGTGGTTGAAGGAGCAATCTTTTGTCTCACCACACACGAATTCAGTGAATATGAAGGGATGCCAGAAAATGGTGCGCATCAGAATCAAACCTGTTTGGCATAAGGATTACATTTGCTCTTAGACCTGGTTCATTAGGCATCTTTTGAGTATTGCATGCTTGCATTTATTGTTTTGGTTTTATTGTAGTTGTTTTGTTTCTTTTTTTTTATTAGGAGGGAAGATGTGTTGTATCTTAGCAACTGTATCATAGCTATCCCAGCATCTGGTTGACATCTCCACTGGATTCTGGAGTGTGGAATCCAGGGGACAGAGAGCATGCAATTGCAGAGGGAGAAGGACCTCAGTGCCTCATGGATTCTTATGCCTTACTTCCTCCTACTATACAAATGGTTTTCTGTGGACTTTAAAAGATTCATCTCTTGAAAGAACACTACACCGCAACATCTTAGGAAATCCCTTTTCTTTTTGATGGCAAGTGCATCCCCTCTCCCCTTGACTCAGTAAATGATTGAAGCCCGTAATCATATCAGTTGGCTTTGTGTCGTGAATATAGCCCTTAGGTAGGTTTACACTTTACAAATATCCACTAAGAGTCATATGTGCCCAAGGAATGCACAATATCCCTCAAGTAAGGCAAGAGCCAAATAAATGTAAAATAGCTTAAAGAGCATAAATTGCGAGCTTTTGTGTAAAATTAATGGCCATTCATTAACTTTCATTGTGCAAATACAGTCTTCATTTGCTGGAATATCTGTGATAAGCATGGTGCCTACCTATATAGAACTAAAATATTAGAATACCCTTTCCAGCTAATGAGGTAAGAATACACTTTTTGTCGATCTTGTACACAAATCCAAATGATATGTCCTTGCATTCACCATCTTTCCATATTATTAAAGATGTGTATGTTAAACTCTCAATCCATTTTCAGATATTTTGTCCTTTTCTTTGGTTTCTAGGATTTCTTCTGTCCACTTTGAAAAATGGACTAGTAGTAGAGCTTGTTCTAGATGGCATGGAATTTCTCAATCCTACTTAACAGTAATGTTCCCATATGCCAATCCCAACAAGTCCCAAATCCCCTGAGCTTCTTTCTCCCTCCACTCCAACATCCACAAACTGTTTCTCCCAAATAAAATATGCAAGTGCTTTGTTATTTTTACAAGCCACAAAAAGGCTGATGTATTCTTCAAATAAAATCTTGATATGTTTATCACTGCATATCTAGGTAATTATTTTTCCTTTTTGTCATTGATCTAAATTTTATTAAATAAGTTCTGCTTTAGGAAAATTTCTGGAATTGATGGTACCTTAATATGTGGTGGGTTGGTATGCATCATACATGTGTCTTAGTGTAAAGTTATAAAGACAGCACCAATAGCACTAGATTTGAAACGTATATTTTGCTTTTATTCACAGGGCTAGTTCAACTATGCATGTCAACAAGGAAAAACCTCTCCTCGCCCTCATGAAGGCTATGTGAACCAATTTATGAGCAGACAGAAGTGACAGCCATCTTCCTTAAATGTTTGACCCTCTTTTTATTTTGTGCTATGTGTGTGATATCTGGTGATTATGGAATAGAATTGCAATAACACAGTGTATGAAATCGGGTCTCTGGTTGAGGGGGGTGAAACCCAACTCAAGCTGCAACCCCAATTCTTTTTAGTGTGAAACACAAGCATATACCAAATTACCCTGTTCTTAACACTCCATTAGCTTGACACAAAAGTAGTCAGGCTTAATTTAGAGGCAATGTGTAAAGTATTTATGCAGCACTTCAAACAGTAATATGTGAAAACAACAGAAGCAAAATCCCCCATCAATTTAGAAAATATAGTAAAATGTAATAAATTATTTGAGACCAAAACAATCCAATCAGTAGAAGTGGAGGGATGCAATTTTAAAGAGTTAAGTGAAAATAGTGCCTAAAAGAACAACGCGCCAACTGTGGTTCTCTGGTCACGCCGTATCTGGACAGAGTCATAAGTTCAGACCGACTATGATAGAGTGCAGGTCAGATACAAGGACCAAGTTAGGCCTGCTGAACAAAGTACCCTAAATCCTGGTTGCAAAGCATTGAAAGATCTCGCATCGAGCATGCATTGAACAGAAGCGGTTCAAAGTGGCTGCAGGTGGTGATGCAAAGTCCTACATCGGAGATGCACTGTGCAGCGGCAATTCTGATTAGATTGTTGATGTTTGTTGATGGAGCTTGCCATGTGAGGTTCTTCATCGTCATCGAGGATGCTGTCAATGAAGGTTTGCGATGCAAAGTTTTGCATCAGGGCTTCATTGCACTGTAATGGTTCTGAGAAGCTGCAGCTGCAAAGTGAGTTCTAGCATCAGGGATGTATCGCAAATTGGCAGTTCAGGTGCGGGGCTCAGAAGAGATGTGTTGCTCTGCATCGGGACTGCCAAGAGACCACAGTTGGGATGACAGAGCTTCTTTAGCCCCAGTTCCAAAGATCCAGGACTTTGATGGGTCCACTTGAGGGGTAGGACTCACAGCACAGAGTCCAGGCGCTTTGTTGAATATGGTTGGAGAGTTTTCTGTCCCTAAGGCTCTGATCAGGACGCCAACCAACTAGCCCTTGGATTCACTATGCTGGTCCTGGGTTTAAAATGCAGGTTCATTCCTCACTTAGGTAGCAGGGCAGCAGCGTAACAGTCCTTCTTGCAGAGCAGCACAACAGTCCTTCTGAGGCTTCCTCAGGTCTAGAGGTGTCCCGACGAGTTTGGTCTGAGGATCCACTATTTATACCTGGTGCCCTCCTTGAAGGAGGAGAAAGTAGTGGAGATTTCTACATCCAGTTGTCTGGAATTTCCTGCCTCCCTGCCCTGGCCCAGCTTGTCTTGGGGCGTAAAAGACAAGTGCCTTTTGTGCGTGTGCTCAGGTAGAAAGTTTGCGATGTCCAAGTGTCATAGGTGACAGCTCCTGCCCTTCATCAAGTCAGAGATGGCCCATCCTGCCAACACCTATTCCACCTTTGTCTCACTGTTTTGGGAGCAATACACAAAGGCCAACTGCCGGATACACCTAGTTATCGAGTAAGCATAATCATCTACGAATATGTTCATAGAACATTAATGGTCTAGCCACCAAAATGACTGATTTAGATTTTGTTAGCTATATAAGATCTTTTGACATTATGGCACTACAAGAAACATGGCAAACAGACCCACCGCACCTTCAGGGATTTTTGCGTTTCTTTACTAGTGCACTAAGGATTGCAAAATACGGTTACCTCCAAGGAGGTCTAGTAACCTACGTTTCAGTCACAAGTACCCATATGGTCAAGGAAGTTGGACCAACTTCTTCAGAGTCAATGGCAGTAAACCTTCTCACCTCGCAACTAAAACCAGGGAAAGGGGGCATCGATCTTACCTTGATCAATGCCTATGTCTATCTAAAAAGGAAATCAAACGCAGCAAAAGAACTATGCAACTTTCTGGAGGAGTGTATATGGGAAAAACCTACAGCAGATCTTATGCTCACTGAGGACTTTAACCTTAATCTTATGGGAACCTCATCAGATGACGAGATTCTAACTCAAAATTCAGCTTGGGATATACCATTACAAGGGAAGCCGCAAATATCCACACAAACCAAAATAGAAAAGCAGATATTACAGGACCTCAAACTTTTTAACATCAGAGCATTAAATGGAAGATTTGCTGGAGATAACCCCCAGCTACAACATTTAACTCAACAAGATTCAATACTATACTGGATCACACTTTTATTTCATTACCTTTATTTCAACATATGACTTCATTTCAGATAGGGGAAAAAGCTGACAGCGACCACTGTCTCCAAGAAATTGTCCTCAAAGTTAGCAAGCCTAAATTTGAGTTATCCTCGGTGCCGAAAGAGTCAGTTTATAATATCAACTATAAAAGGATTAAATACTCAGCAGCAACCGATGAAATTATGCTGGAAAAGGCTAAGCAGCACTTTGACGCTAGAACCGGATCTAGCGAAGTTGAGAAATGGGAGAAATTTATAACATCTATGGCAGCTTATGCTACGAGATCTAAGCCACAAGTCCAACTGGGCCGCAGCAGCATAAAACACTTTGCACAAGAGTATAAAGAGACGATCAGGTGCACCAAAAAGTTAATTTATCATACGATGAGGCAACTTCGGCATAACCCTATGGATACAGCGAAACTTGATCTTTTACTGAAAGACAATGCTGAAAAAAATAAAATGGGAAGCCAACAGATCTGTGGGGGACAATATTTGGGCAAAACTACACGCTGGCACTAAACAGAGTGATGGTGCAAAATTTTTGAAAACCATAAACCACTTCATAAGACCTATGCATGACGGAGTTTCCTCTAATATTACAGAAGAAGTTTCGTCAAGCCACCTCAGGAATCATTTCAATCAGGATATGGATTTTAATTTGGAGACAAAAACTGACAATGTGATAAGAAGCTTTATTAAAAATAAAGCACAGACATTCTATAGGAGCACCGGCAAACCAGAAGGTCATACATTAACTACAAATGATGGTCTGACAAGCACAAAAACCATCATTAAGCGCCAAATTAATAAAAGAAGAAGAGAGGGGACGCCAGGCCCAAACATTATAAACCAGACGAGAATGAATGGGCAGTAGCGCTCGAACCACTATTTCTGGAAATAAGACATTTTACTAGATTTCCTGGCTCCTGGAAGGGTTCAATCATCTCTCCAATTTTTAAGTCAGGGGACAAGTCACTCCCACAAAATTATCAATTAGTGACCCCAATGGACAACGAGGCAAAGTACTTTGCAGGTACACTCTTGGAGAAGTTGCAGGCCTGCGCCACAGAGAAATTCTTAATTCCGGTTAAACAGAATGGCTTCGCTAAATCACTTGGGACAACCACTAATATCCTAACCATGCGTATGTTAATAGATAAGCCTGAATCAACTAAAATGCCCATTTACTTCTGCTTTATAGACTCAAGGCTGCTTTTGACCATATAAATCGGAACATCTTATGATCTAAATTGAACAGCTGGGGGATATCAAGGCCTTTGTTAGACTTGCTGATTAACCTTCATACAGAGACATGGGTCCAGATAAAGCTGGGTGATGGATCACTCCTGTCAAGACACATACCAAGGAACAAAGGCCTCAAACAGGGTTGCGTTTTAGCTCCCACATTATTTAATTTGTTTTTTAGCTGACCTCATCCGGATCCTAAATAGCTGTAACTCTCACGCTCCCAAGTTAGGCGAGCTATTATTACCATGTCTTCTCTATGTGGACGACACAGTACTAATCAGCCATACAAAAATAGGGCTACAATATCTTGTGAATGCTACACAGGGCTATTCTGAAGCAAACTAACTGACCATAAACCTGGAGAAAATGCAGGCAATGACGGTCAGTAAGAACAGGAAAAAATCGTCTACCTGGTTTTGGAACAATGCTCGTATTGAGGATACGTCAGTATACAAATATCTAGGAGTAAAAATTGACAAAAGCGGCAAGTTCACTGTACAGAAAACCAGCATTAGAGGTAAAGGCCTTGCCTTAGCAATCTCTTTAAAAACACTAAACAGTAAACTCACTGGACCATCTCTCCTACCTCTGGTACAAGTAATATGAGCTAAACTCATGCCAACAATCACTTATGGGAGTGAACTACAGAGAGGCAGACATGCAAAGACTCTTGATAATACAGTCATAGCTGCATACAGGAATATATTTAACCTGCCCAAACATATCTCACAGCTCAAATTAGGCTAGAGTTTGGCGTCCAGAAACAACTCCTGGCAAGACAGGGGGCGTACATAACTACTTGGGACGAAGTGCAAAAATCCAAACAAGGAACTCTAAATGAGTTTTCTATGAAAGGAGTTAGAACAACACTCAGCCTCACCAGCTGCCAAGTACCTCAAAAGCTACTTGGCGAATGCTGGCTTAAATCAGCTTTGGGATACCCCCACAAATCATTCAACGCTTAAAAAACTGGTTAGGAAAACAACCAAACATCTTTTGTGGGTTGAAGACAAGGCATCTCTCACGAAAAGGTCACACGGCTGGATGACCATGAACTCGTATTCCACACCAGCATCACAGAACTACCTTGAATTGGGTTATTCTAAAGCTGTTAAAATTATGTTTTTAAAGTATAGGTTGGGTCTGTTACCCTGTATTCGGCATTTTCCACACTGGCTAAAGGATAAGGCGGGCTCCTCCTGTTCTTTATATGGTTCGGCGCCAGAGGATATGCTGCATTTGTTATGCTTCTGTGACGAACTTTTGGAAGAACAAAAGCATTTGCTAAAATGCCATTTTAATCAGCTAGGGATACGCTCACGAAGACAAGCAGTTCTTGCCTGCTTTGCACCCCATGATTCACAGCTGAACTGTAGTCTTGTGAAGTTTATGAAGGTGGTGGAAAGGAAGATGCCATAACTTGATTTCTACTTGCCTATAAGATAGTATTATAACACAAAACTGTATTTATTTACACGTAAGTTCGCCAAAAAGTATACATTTTTATGATTTAAAAAAATAAAATATTGCGAATTATGAAATACTGTTTTTAACAATGCACGTAGATCTGCTTTTAAGTCTTGACGTTTTGCATTGCAATGGCTTTATTTAACTTTGTAAATAAAAATTACTTACTTACTTACTAGATACCCCTAATCATGTGAACCAAGATACAGTTTGCAGGTGCCAAATAGTTTGTACAAGACAATACAAGCTTTCTAAAAGTGGCATTTTCAGAATTGTGACAGAAAATTCGACTTTACCACTAAAGAGGGTTTTAGATTGCAATTCTTGAGACATCAAATTCTACATTCCTATCTGCTCCCCAATGAAGCTATCTCCTATTAAATGTAATAAGTTAACCCAATGTTATCCTATAGGCGAGGCAGGCCTTGTAGTAGTGAAAAACAAATGTAAGAGCTTTTTACTTCTGGGACATATACAAGATAAAAGTAAATACCCACACATTTAAATACAGTGCACCCTGTGCTATGGGCTGTTTAGGGACTATCCCAGGGGTGACTTATATGTATTAAAAATAAATGTTAAGGCCTGGCAAAAGGTTTACTTTGTCATATAGAAATGGCAGTTTAAAACTGCACACACGGGCTGCAATGGCAGCCTGAGACATATTTAAAGGGCTACTTAAGTGGGTGGCACAATGAGTGCTGCAGGCACATTGGCAGCACTTATTTTACAGGCCCTGGTTACACATAATACCAATGTATTAGGGACTTACAAGTACATTAAATGTGCCAATTTGGTTTAAGTCAATGTTACCATGTTTTAGGGAGAGAGCACAAGCACTTTAGCACTGATTAGCAGTGAAAGGGTGCTCAGAATCCTAAGGCCTGTAAAAATGTAGTCAGCAAAAACAGGAGGGTTGAAGGTAAAAAGATGGGGAAAACCACACCAAGGATGTCAGGTCCAACACACGTATAATTATAAACATTACATTTTCACTTTCAGGAACAATGCTAGCATTTATATACAGCTACATATCTAGTCAGTGTCCTCTTAAATCTCCCAATTATTGATAATTTCATTATAAACCCAGAAGAACGAATTCATTTTTACACAGACTAAGATCCAACAACAAATCAAAAACTGTCTAATGTTGATATCTCTAAACAACAAGTGGCATATTTATCATTATGTGACACAGCACAGCAAGCCATCTTGCTGTGCTGTGCTGTGTGACATGAAAAGGGCAGGAATGAGCTGTATTTAACATATTACTGTACATTCCTGCCTTTTCCTAGTGCTGACGCCCAATTTCCTGCCTAGCGCCAACACAGGAACTCTTGCACCATGGTTCAAGGGTGCATGTATTGTAGGCAGGATTGCTTTTGTGCAGGAAGGGGCACCTGCCTGGGCAAAAACAATATCCTGAGGCATTTTCTTCTTTCTATGTGTGCTGCAGAATGTGTGCTGCAAACGCGATGCAACCCTTCAATAAATTTATGGTAAAAGCTAAGGTAACTCAATGAAATGCTAACAAAGCCAAAAGTCAATTCAACTAAATCAGAATAAATAGAAATAAGGTTTATGAGTTTAATCTCACCGATCTGATGAGCTGTTCAAAATTGTGAAAGAACTATCTTTGAAAATAATTCTGTGTGTACTCCCTCAAAAACTACTTGCAGTACAATACTATTTTAAAGCAAATAGATCAGAGGCACTATTCACACCCCAGGCATAAAAGTCTCCTTTTTACACTAATTCTCTCCAGGCTCCTTCTTTTTGCTGTCTAATTGAATAACTCCAGTAAAAGGATAGCTGGAAAGAAATTTCCTAAATACCTATAGTTTTTGATGATAACTTTTTCTTGAAGTATTTTCTCCTTTTTTAGAACAAAGGCAAAAAATAGCAGGTATTCATAGCACATGGTCAATACACATTTGAAGATCATACAAAATAGATGAGCAATAAATATAATCATGATAATCATTATAATTTCCATCAACTGAAATTGACTAAATCCAAAGAATATCTTATATTTCATGCAGTACAAAATGCATTATTCTTACTGGATAAATAAGTATGATGGTAAATATAGATACTGAGCACTAGGTTTACTAGAAGAACAAAAAGCTTTATGAACCAATGAATGGGCTTTTGGTTTGAAAATATCGGCTTATATCTTAAATTTATGACACATTTAAGTCAATCATTTACCCTTAATTGGGGCATACCCTACCTGTAGTGATAGAAGTAAATGAAAAACAAGCATTAACAGGTGGCATATTTTCATCCGTACTCAGCATAATGCTCCATGTGATGAGTACAAGGTCCATATGTAAACCGGTGCTATGCTAACGTGAATTATATTATTTTCAAAATGCTTTGCTAAAAAAAAAAAGTAAAAAATGAAGCATGATTAATTTAAAAAAAATTGTAGTAGGCAACCGTACTTAAAACGTATAGGCCTGTAACATAGAATATAGCCAGATCTTAAAACTGGTATGACTAAAGTTGTTATGTTTAACGTGAAGGCCCATTAATTCTGAAAAAGCTTGTTTTTTACTTTAAACGACATTTGTGCAAGTTGTTTTTCTTCTCTTTGCTACAGACTTTGCAAGTTCAGAAGATACTGTTTATAAGTTAATGAATAGACAATTTTTGTTTTAGACAACAGATAGCGAGGTTCACACCGCAAAGGATGTAGATGTCAGGGAGGATAATTCATGGAAGACATTTTTTTAAACAAGAATGGATATGCAGCAAAAGTGAAGGACACATGGTTAAACGACGATTGCACTCTGGTAAGAAGACCTGTTCACAGGAGCATGCTGAAATTCTGTTGGTCACCAACAAGAAGAAAGAATATAAATGTTGCAACATCGAAAACGTGTTTTATATTAGTGCATGTTCCTAGAGTAGTTAGGCAGATTCTTCCACTCTTTGATGGAGAGCAAAAAGATAGAGTTTTCACTCATCCTTTTCTTAAGACTGAGAATAGTGTCTCATTCTGTTCACTTTTCCAACTATCTGAGAGGAGACCCTGTACTGAGTTTCCTATGCGGCGCTGCAGGAGAAGTCTTATTCCTTGATCCACTATTTTTTAAGCTGAGAATACTTTTAAGCTTATTCTGCTAAAGCTCTATGCTTATGCTCGAATCTCTCATCAGAACTCTTAATGAATATCTGAACTGACACCTTTAATTCCTTTCACATTAATTTCATTTTAGCTTAGAATAGGGAAGTTTATTCATGGAACATGGGTGTCATAGTTATTGTATGGATGATTTATTTTGAGTTACGGAACTGATTAACTTTATTACTAAATATTGATTGATTATGTTAACCTTTATTGATGGAACTTGGAGTATTAAACCTTAATAAAAAGATGATTAACTAAAAGATTTGAAAATAAAGACCTTTAACTCAATTTAACTCTCTTTATTGAGTGAACTAGAGTGATGATAATCCATAATGATTTATACTAAGATTTACCTTTACATTTCACCTGACAACAAAGATTCATCGACTTGTATGCCCGGTGTTCATGCTGATGAGTAAGCAAAAAGTTGAACCTCGAGCTCTAGCAGTTGGTGCAGAGTGATGGTTTATGCCACAAGACAAGAACTGTAATGTTGAGTGTAATTAAGTCCAAAGCCCAAACTTAAAGATTGATCGAGTTGCATTTTCAAATGTGGTTGCATCAATAGGGTCATGTGCTGCTGTTGTCTTTGTTGAGATTTTGTCATCTTGTTGTGCTTGAGAAAAAGTGATGTGTAAGAGCTAAATGTTGAGCAGCTGAAGTGGTAAGATCATGGGATAGATAAATAAACAGTTGAAGTTGTGTTGATATTAATCGGCTAAGATTGGTGGTGTATATCTGTGAAGTACCATCTAATTGCACAATTGAGATAGGGACTATAACGTTGTTCTTGATTGTACTAAAATTGATTGGTGTTAGTGAAGCCTATTGCGCAAAGGGGAACCTATATCGGTAGAGTGATTTCTTGCTAGTCAAGATTTCATTTGTATGTGTGTGTGTAAGTGAAGAGAAGTTGGAGAGTATTAAAACACAATTTCCTATTGTTTCTTGTATGACTGAATTACTTTGATTTTCTATAGTGGAGCAGACCAAAGTCGTTTGTTTATTGCGCTTGTTTAAAATTGTAGAATTTGTGTTCAAGAAAATTGTAGAGGTGGGTGAACTGCTGTGAGGAGTGAAAAATGACATAATAGAGTGCCCAAATGAGATTGGTTGCTCTGTGTACTAACGTGCTGCAGTTGGTTGATGACCCACAGAGTGCTTCACTGGCATACGTCAGTTGTAGTGAAAGTGTTGTGTTGAGATTGTTTGATGAGTCTTCAAGTATTATACACTGTAACAGGATTGGAGAAAGAGATTGATGTATACGGAATTGAAACAGAATCAAAACATTTAAGTTGGATTTGATCGCTGTACCTTTATTTTTAAATTAAAGCACAAATGAACCATTTTTAAAACTTTTAGAGATTTGATGAGAGGTGATGTAAGAGTTCCAGTTAGGGAAGGTAAAGAGGCACTATCTGAGGGTACACAAGTTCATTACATGACAAGAAATGTAGGATTATATACTTGTCCATGGCTTCATCAATGGTGCAAGATTACTGAAAATGACGGTCCATTAAAATGTCAACAGTATGGCACATTCAATTTAAAGGTTATTGAACATTTGTGGGATAAATTATATGTAATTAAACCACCTCCTAGACCCACACAATATGAAGCATTAAATGCTTGGGAAAGGGCAGCTGATGCTAAACAGAAAGAGAAATATCAGAGTAGGGCGAAGAAGACTGTGTGAAATTATGCAGTTGCACAATGGGACAATGGACAGCAAAGGAGGAACAAATTGTGTAATTGTGGGAGCTAGAATGGACCCAGTTAGAACTTCAAAAAAGGTAAAAAAGAATCAGAAACAGGAAAATGAAGAAGAAGATTCAATGAAAACAGATACCACTGGTGATTCAGGAGAGGATTATCTGGATGCTTTGTTGGCTTCGCGTCCACCACCTGTGGCCCCTACAACAAATACTGATACTGACACAACTACTAGTGCTACAGTGGCTACAGCCCCTGTTGAATCGAGTATATGTCAGATTGAGAGACCATTTACAGCACTTTAAATTACACCTGCACCTTTGAAGTGGCTCATACCCAGTATTTCATCTTCTTCTTCATTTTCCTGTTTCTGATTCCAGATCCCTTGCACAACAGAATGGTTTACAGTAGTGGATCTCTGTCAAGCTTTCTTCTCTACTCCCTTGCATGAGAACAGCTTGTGATTGTTTTTATTCATGCTAACAGACAGAGTTTTAGTGTGGTGCTTAGTTCCACAGGCTATCCAGAGAGTCCATCAACAATGTAATCAGATCTTGAAACATTATCCTGGAACTCTGCAGGTGCCTAGCAACTCAGTTCTTTTCCAGTACATTGTCGACCTGATGGTAGCATCAAATTTACAAAAAGCTTACAAATGGAATTCAGCTGTCTTCTTGAATCATTTGGCCGGGAGTAGACATAAAGAGTGCTAAAAAAAGATGCAACATTACTGAGAAAGAAAATAGAAAGGTGTCACACGAGAGAGTGGAAACGATTTTATCTATGAATCCACCAAGAACTCAAAGAGAAGTCAGAGTTTAATCAGGAAAGGTTGGCTACTGCAGACAGTAGATACCAAACTTTCCCCTAGTGATTAAGCCTTTAGAGAGCTTGACACACAAAGATAAGCCTGATTCACTTCCATGGAAGAACGATTGATTGAAAGCTTTCCTAGAGTTGAGAGAAAGTCTCTTTCATGTGTCAGCACTAGGAATGCCTGATTACAACAAGATGTTCACATTATTTTCCAGTGACAAAAGGACTGCGCTCACTCAGTGCTTACACATATTCATGAAGACCTGTGGCATATGCTTCAACTACCCTTGACCCTGTTGCCACATGATTACCCAGCTGCTATAAAGTGGTTGCGGCATTTGATGTCAGTATTGAGAGATGTGAGAGCGGAGTGATGGGACATCCTCTTACAGTGATGGTTCCTCATTCAGTAGAGATATTGCTCACCCAAACAAAAACCCAGTAGTGGACAAACAACAGACTCACAAAATATGAGCAACACGTACTTGCAGCCAAAAATGAAGAATTCAGGAGATGCCACATGCTAAATCCAGCTACCCTGCTGCTCACTCATGAAAATTAAATTGATGGGGATGTAGTCAATCAATCATGGGTTTGTTGAGAGTGACTACACACCTGCTGTGGATTCCTTGGATAGGGAGAGGATGAGTTGGGTATCGTCTGCGTATGAAACAATGTTAAGTCCATGGGTTCTGACGATGGGGGCAAGCGGAGCCATGTAGATGTTGAACAATATGGGTCTGAGGGAGGATCCTTGTGGGACTCCGCAGGTGGTCGATGTGGGTTCCAAGAGGAAGGGAGGGGGTCTGACCCGCTGCGTTCTGCCGGAGAGGAATGAGCGGATCCAGTCGAGGGCCTTGTCCCGGATCCCTGCGTCGTGAAGTCTGCGTGTTAGGGTACGGTGAAATACTGTGTTGAAGGCTGCTGAAAGGTCGAGGAGGATGAGAGTTACTGTCTCTCCTCTGTCCAGGAGGGAGCAGATGTCATCTGTTGCGGCGAGGAGGGTGGTTTTTGATCTGTGGTTCTTTCTGAAGCCGAATTGGGAGAAGTCAAGGATGTTGTGCTCCTCGATGAAGGTGGTGAGTTAGCTGTTGATGGATTTCTTGATGACTTTCACTGGGAATGGGAGCAGGGAGATGAGTCTGTAGTTCTTGAGGTCGGTGGGATCCACCGAGGGTTTCTTCAGGAGGGGTTGATCTCAGCGTGCTTCCAGTCATAGGGGAAGTAGGCATTCGTGAGGGAGCGGTTCATGATGTGGTGAAGCATGGGGGTGATGGTGTCGGCAGCTCTGTTGAAGATGTGGTGGGAGAATGGGTCCATGGGGGTCCCGGAGTGGAATGACTTCATCGTCTTCAGTGTGTCTTCAGTGGTGAAGGCTGTCCAGCTTTCAATCGTTGGTTTCAAGGTGTCGGGGTGGTTGGTAAGGTTTCTGTTTGTTGGCTGTCTTCGTAAAAATTGTCGTAAATGTTCTTGATTTTGTGGTGGAAGAAGGTGCTGAGTTTGTCGCAGAGGTCTTGTAAGGGAGGGATGTCTGTAGACTCGCTGATGGGTTGGTGGAACTCCTTGATGATGCTGAAGAGTTCTTTGCTGTTGTGCGCATGCGTGGAGATTTTGTCTTTGATCGCTTTCTTTATTGTATTTCTGATGAGTTGGTGGTGGGCGTTGGTGGCGGCTCTGAAGTTGTTGTGGGCTTCTGTAGATTTGGAGTTCCTCCAGGCCTTTTCGAGGCAGTGGTATGTTCGTCTGGACTCTCGGAGTTCAGTGGTGAACCAGCTGGCTTTCCTGGCATGTGTGTTGTTGTTCTTCTTGAGGGGGGCTATGGTGTTGGCGCAGTCGGAGATCCATCTGTGCAAGGTTCGGGCTGCAGTGTTGGGGTCATCGTTATCCGCGATTGTTGGGGTGGAGTTGCCGAGTGAGGTGGTGAGCTGTTCATTGGTGATTTTAGTCCAATTTCTGGTTGGGAGCTGGTGCTGGGTCTTGTGGATGGTAGATGTTCTGAAGGTGAAATGGATGCCGCGATGGTCTGCCCACAGGAGTCCGGTGGTGTGGCTGAAAGCAATGGAGTTTCCTGTGGTGAAGATGGGTTTGAGGGGGTGTCCTGCTGAGTGCGTGGGCTCAGTCACGATCTGGCGGAGTCCTATGTTATGGAGGTTGTCCAGGAGGGATGTGGTGTTGGGGTCTTGTTGGTTGTCGAGGTGGAAGCTGAGGTCTCCCAGTAAGGTGTAGTTGGTGGACGTCATGGCCTGCGGGGTGATGAGGTCCGTGATGGAGTTGGTGAATGGTCCATGGGGCCCGGGGGCGGTAGATGAGGGTTCCCGGGACAGTGGTGGTAGGGCTGTCCTGTATCTTGAAGTGTAGGTGTTGAATCAGGTCTGTGGACTCGTTGGAAAGTGTGCTTAGTCGGAGGTTGGATTTGTGGATGATGGCAATTTTTCCCCCCCCCAGGGCGGGTGGGGCGCTCCTTCCGGGAGATCTTGTATCCTAAGGGAATGGCGGTGGCAATGTCAGGTCCAGAGGTGGTGTTGGTCCAGGTTTCTGTGAAGAATGTGACATTTGGGGTGGTGCTGTGAAGGAGGTCCGAGAATTCAGTGGCATGTTTGTGGAGGGATCAAATGTTGATGAGGATGCTTTGCAGGGTCTTTGGTGCAGTCGCGTTGTTGCGGGCGGGTTGTGCTCGATCCGTGGTCTTGGCGGTGCTGCAGGAGTGGTGCCAGCTTAAGGGTCCGCGGGTGTCGGCTGATGATGCTAGCTTGCAGTTGTTGTTGCGACCTGGCTTGAGTGCGTAGAGTGCCACTGGATTGTAGCGTTGTCGATTCGGAGGTCCAGGGTTCCTGGCGCTTGTCGCGTTTGGGTCACAGACTGGCGCTGACAGGCTTGCCTTTGGCACGCCTTTGGCGTGCCAGTGGCCTGCCCGCACAGCGGCCGCCATTAAGTAAGGGTCAGGGAGGGCTGGACAGCTGGAAGGCGGGAGCGGGAAGGGTAAACTGGCTTGGGCTGGTCGTGCTGGGGGGAGGGGCCACGTGGGCAGCAGCGGCGGGAAAAAGAATGGGAGAGAGGTGCACAGAATAAAGAGTACAGTGAAAAAAAGTGAAAAGGAGAATGGAAAGTGATAGAAAGAGAGTGACAGTAAAAGGGTGAAAAATGAAGGTGAAAGGAAAGAGGTGAAAAGAAAAAGCAAGCAGAAAAATGGAGCGAGAGGAAGAGTGAGATGTCCACTGGACCACCAGGGATGAGGCTCAGGTATAGTCTGCGGGTGGAGGAGGGCCTCGAGCACCAACACTCGAAAGTGCAGGGGCTCAGGAGGGCCTCACTTGATGATCGAGCTGCCACGGTGGGAGAGCAATTTCACTGACAATAAGTCAGTGCATGATTGTCTATATGTTATGTACTTATCCACCAAGTCAGGACCAGACATAGAAGATGATCCTCTTGATGAGCAACACCACAATGGTCCAGGGAGATTGGCGCCAATAAAGCACACATGGTCTGAGCGGTGTGAGAATTCCCAAAACATCATAAAGTCAGATGCCGCATGATGTTAGGAACACACATCTTATCAAGACACAGCACACACTGTACACACAGTGATCATGCACCCCTCATGCCGTACAGCTGGACACTGGCCCCCATTGTGTCCATGCAAGGTCGAGGCCCATCTGCAATTGTTATCAGGGGCCTTATTTATGACTCCAAAGACAAGGCCCGCATTCTTTACCAAAAAGAGTGACAGAAAATGTTTATGATACCCAAAGAAATGTATAAAACATTGCTTGGATGGATTGTACTTTGAACTGAAGGGTTTAATTAAACCAACTGTTCCTGTTTTGCCAAACGCCTTTTGTCTTTTGTGTTTTTCAAGGTAAATTCATATTCATGCAACAATTACACAGCAACAACGCATACCTTGTTATTGCTACAGTGGCAATATCCTATCACTGTTACAGTTATTGTTGAAATGTTAGTTATAAAGTCCAGGATAGTTTAGATAAGCCGCATAGAAAGTGTGCTATAAAAACAATTATATGCTTAGTTAACTGTATTGCATATAGCACAGCCTGCCTGTGTTTTAATGCTTGCACCAAGTAACCATTTGTTGTGCATGGCTCTTTAGGCATTTTCTGCGAGTTAAGGCAGCAGCTTTAAGATTCCACATGCATAGGACAGCAAGGCATGCCAGATTGCAGTTACTACCATCACGAACGTCTCTGAGGAGTGGAGGCATGAAAAAAGCAATATTTTTCTAACATTTGTTGTCACTTGTAATCACATGCCAATCTAAAGTCCTTAAGATGATAGAAAAGAGTAGATGTGGAAGCGCCTATCCTACCTGCACAATACAATCTGGACCATCCTGAGAGAATCGGGCAGAAAGGGGTGCTGCTTTTAGACCACCTTCTACTACTTCCCAATATTTTATGGGGTGTAACCAGAGAGAAGCAGGAGAAATGTGCCCTCTCCCAGGTGCAGCTCAAGCGCTGTGACACAGCAGCTTTTGAGTGCTATCACAAGAACCAGTCAGCACTCCAAGACAGGAACAGAGAGCTGAGGGAGAGCTAGCCACTTCATATGTTGTCTCTTGTGTTGATAGAGGTAGGAAAGCCAGATGAAGGTGGGGTAGGCTGAAAGGGCCTCAGGCGATATATGTTTATATAAGAGGAGAGGGTGTGGGCAGGGCAACATGTGTATGACGAATCCTTACAGAAGTGGAGGAGGGTGGCAAAAGATCAGGTACATTTTGGGAAACATCGTCAGTGGAGATGGCTGGAGGCACAAAGCGAGGTGGAGGGAGTGGCAAGGTGGGTAAAGGACAGCTGTGCAGACATGAAATTTGCAATGATTGATTGAAACCTACAACTTGTGGACACACAGATCTTTATTAATGGCTTCTTCTACTATATGGCACAGAACACCCCAAAGAGGGAATGTATCTGCAAGCACACCTTCTGTTCTCAAACTCTCCATTACATGTCAGGCTTAAGCACAGCTACCTATACCACACCATGTTCAGAGCACATCTTTAAAGCTCACACACCTCCACCAATATGCCCCACACAGCACCTTTCACGTCCAAAATCCTTTCAACTGCACACTTCCAAAAGAGCACAAAGAACTGATGAATATTTAAGCACTTTGCAAACTCATCAGGAGTCTGAAGTGCTATAAAAATCCTGCTCAATACAATATGATACAATAATGATGCCTCGCCCCTTCCCTGTGCATGGCGAATGGGAAGGACACGGTATCACACACAAAATGCAATTGCTCTGAATTAATATCTTTCTACCTCCTGGTTCTGAGGGATATCACAGACAGCGTGAGAATTACTAATATTGTTTATGTCCTGAAGAGGAACCCTTCAGTGGAAAACATCCATGTCATTGATTTTTACCCATGATCATTATTAAATAAGAAGATGTTTAACAAAGAAGAGTCAAATACGAAGACATTCCTTCCTTGTAACCTCTCATTCGCAGAAATATTTAATGGATGTAAAAAACACAGTAAAGCAAGGTGAATTCCCTTTACTGTGTTTGTGGAAGAGAAACAAAAATGCAGTGCAATTGCTAGCATAAGACACATTTCGGATAATGACACATTACGTCAAGAAGGCGTTCAGACGTCATCCCTTCATCACACCACATTACTTCCCAAGCACAGAACGCAGAAATGGGCACAGCAGTGACTGAATTGCAATCAGCAGATACATCAACACCATGTTAAATCTATATGTGATTTACAGGTTGAATTACCACGGTTGCTCTTTACGCAGCCTGAACGTCAAATTCCGAAAACCTCAATGTCAAACGGGCAATGAGCAATCTGGGAACTGGCAGTCCCAGCTGCGCGTGCTAAATAAACACCGATAAGCAGCCTTACTAAGATGTGGGTGTCTCTGTCATTCTTGCCATCTTTTATATGACACAATTACTGTTCTAGTTGCGGTTATGATTGGATTGGCAAGCTGTCATTTTTGGAAGTGGAATCCTCTACTCTGCAAAGATTGGTGAGCTGGATAAAGATCGCTGCAGCTTTCCATTATGAACCACTTTTAGACATAATATTGCTCCCAGCAGCTGGTGTACTTACAGCTCCTCAGGTAGCATAGGTGCATCGGTGCATACAAGGGGGCAGATTTACAACGAAGTAACGCAGCACGGTGCAGCAAGTCATTTTGCTGCGCCGTGCTGCATTAGTTTGGAAAGCACAGAGATGCGACATATTTACAAGAATATGTTGCATCTCTGTCCTTCCGCTGCGCTGGCGCACAAACTGCCGGCATGCACCGGCGCAGGCACCCTTGCACCATGGTGCAAGGATGCCTGCTTGACACCTTCCTGCACAAAAACAATCACAAGAGGCTTTTTCCTCTTTCAATGCGTGCTGTAGAATGCAGCACGCATTGAAAGGGGAAAAAACGAGGAGAAATGAAAACATTTCTCCTCGTTGAGCCTTGCTACGCCACCTCTAGGGTGGCATAGCATTCACACGCATCTCCAGATTTACGATTTCTCGTAAATCTGGAGATGTGTCTTGTTCCATGGGTGTTGTGTGGGAACACCCACAGCAACACCCATGGAACGCCCCTTCAACGCACAGTGCTGCGTGTGAAGGGGCCATATTTACGAGGAGAGGAAAAGTTATGCAGAGTGGCTTTTCCTCTCTTTGTAAATATGGAGGAGCACCCTGCGCCACCAGTACGTCACAAAAAGTGACATAGTGGTGGCGCAGGGGGCTTGTAAATCTGCCCCAGGAAAAATAAATTGCTACATGTATTAAACACTAGTCTCTGAAAAAGAAACTAACTACTATTAAAAAGTGAAATAAGAAACATTAACCTTTCTGTTTTACCAACGAACACACGCTCCATGTTTGCGTGACTTAATTCAGTGACATATTTCTGTACAGAAATATTATTTAAAACAGTTGCTATCTTTTTCAGAACAGGAGAGCTTGGCGGCAAAATGTGGGCAAATCTGAATTAAAAAAAATAATCATAACAAATAAAGTGATAACACCCACATACCCAGTTTCAGAACGATGTGAACTTTTTAGAAGGATTAATTCTTACATCACAATATCTCTTTTTAGAAGGATATCTGTCCCTTTTGGCATTCCTAGTACACCCTTGAAAAAATGTTTGCGGGAAGGAGGTTCTAGTTTGAGTACTCTTTATAAAAGGTGTGTATCTCCTCTGCCTTAGTACTGGAAGTTGATTAAGAGCAGATGACCTGGGGGCGCAACAGGCATTTGCGCCCGCTTTGTTCACCCCCGGGACTCTTTGGTATTACAGAAGGGAAAGCAAATGCTTGTGCAACAAAGCTGTCAGGAAGCGCAGGCGTCCACTGGTGCAGGTTCCTTTGCATACATGTTTCCCTCTATTTCACCAAGGAACGGTCGTTTTACAATATCCCGTTTTTTTGACCTAAGTAGAATTATTATAGTGGGGTCTTCCCAGCTTTCTTCAATTTAAGTTTTACTCACTCTTCTTTTTTTTCGCCCCACTCATTACTTTAGGAGCAGGGCTTTAAGTGGGATGAAAAAACTGGGGGTCTCTCGAAGGGGCGTGGCCAATGTAATTAAGGACGTGTCTTAAAACACATAAGCTAGAAATCTGTGCTTTTTTAGCATAAGGTGCCGCCCGTATTTTGCTGTTTCTGTCATTGCATCCAGATATATGATACAACAAGTAACATCATACCTGCAACAAGTCAAGACTATTGGCTTTGTCAACGGTTGTTAGTTGCATAAGTTAATTAGAAGCAACTGTGGCTTGTATATAATATTTAAAAAGCTTCCACTTAAAGCCCTGGTGACACCATGACAATGTTGCTGCTCCTGAGTTTCAAAAGAGAAAATGACTCTCTTTAAAGGATTCCCCTTCCCCTACAACGCTCACCTGGCATGACGTCATGCCGTAACTTCTCCACTAGTGAGAAGTGAGCAGTGTGAGCACGCGCACACCGATGTGCCTGCTGTCACTGCACAGGCACAAAACAGAGCCCGATAGAGACCCGTTTTAAGCCCCCTTTTAAATAAATGCCAGTGCTCAGACCCGGTGCGACCCGGCCCACTTAAAGCCTTGTTTAGGAGTGAATGTGTCCATTCATTAGCTCTTTGCCACTGCTTCGTTTTTTAAATTTCTATTGTTAGGTAGAAAACCCTCCCATAAAGCATCTCACCTACCAAAGCACTTCCTGTTCTTTTTAGGTCTCGCCTGCGTGGGCTGCGTACATGCGCAGTCTTGCTGGCGAGATTTAACGTTTTTAGGTCTTTTCTGTAAAGGGCTTTAAGCCCCACCCCTCTTTTTCATTGGCCGGCATCACCGTTTATGCTAAACGGTGGCCAACCATTGACGTTTTCGTTTGAATTTTTCTGCCGTCCCACTAGGACGGCCTTGCCTGCTTTCCTTCTGAAGTAAAAGGTTTCTTATCTTTATGGGGCCAAACACATGGCCCCATAAAGATAAGAAACCTTTTACTTCAGAAGGAAAGCAGGCCGTCCAAGTGGGACGACAGAAAAAGCCAAACTTAATGTCATAGGCTGCCTGGCGAGTGCTTGTTTGCATCTCTGTCTGCTTAAGAAGCAGAGACGCCGGAGCTCGAGGCGGTTTCCAGAGGGACCGCGCGCACCCGCTCGGTGCTGCACTTCGCTATCATTGGAGCTTATCAGGATGGTGCAGGCCGGAAGCTTTCCCCGGAAACTTCACAATTTTGGAAACCAAAAAGGAACACAAAACAGCACTGTTTGACACGCCAATCCCGGCACGGGAGATTACCCGTGTTAAATGGTAGCGGCAGTTTCAGTCGATAACCTTTCAAGTATTGCCCGGCGGTAATCGCCTCTTATACCATTCGATAATTTACCAATGAAAGAGGCAGGCGCCGGAGACTGGAAGGCAGGAAACAAAGTTTTTATTCCGTCGGAGCAGAACACACCAGATCAGACAGCAAGGTATCGTCACGAGGTGCTCTAACTGCACCTCTGAGGCCTGGCCTCTTATACACAGGTTTATGACTTTATTGCAGGTTTATCACACATGGCACATTCTTGAGATCACTTTGATGCATAAAAGAACGTCTTCAGAATCCTTGGCTCAGATCCGATCCCACGCATAGCTACAGTAGAAGTTCCCACCCCACCCGCAGTAGGAGATGGCAATCACACAGCAGGATATTCCGCCAATTCCCGGGGGTGTGTGTGACCGGTCGGGTCTCAGGGGGTGGGGGGCCTTGATCTACTGTAATCCCTTTGATGTGGGGCGTTTCCCTTACAGTAGGGACAATAAACTGCATCCGCAGGGCTAGGTGATGGCCTGGGATCGGTTCGGACAATGGGGCGCAGAGGAAGGGGGTTATCAAAGGGATGCATGACCATG
This sequence comes from Triturus cristatus, assembly GCF_964204655.1. NCBI lineage: Eukaryota > Metazoa > Chordata > Amphibia > Caudata > Salamandridae > Triturus > Triturus cristatus. The sequence continues at coordinate 639,739,367 of NC_140585.1, forward strand.
TATGGGATGTCGGTCAGGCGTGGGATGCGGTTCCATGGTAGGGTCGCGCAGAAGGAGAGGGTTTATGGCCCGTGTATGAGAGAGCGGGGATGGCCGGCGCACGGGGGATGCTTGCAGCGCCGGGGGGACGCGCTGGCGATCGGCAATGAGCAGGGAGAGACCAGGGTGCCTAAAATGGCTGTCGTGCGCTTTCCTGTGTGTCGCGCTGGGGAGAGACAAGATGGCGCAGATAATGTTCAGTTTGCAAGCTAAATTTCCACAGTCCTCCCTTTTAACATATCTCGCCAGCTTGTCTAGTTCGGATCTATCCCCATAATACTACGAACTTCCACCTCATACAGAGCTTTCATTCGTTCCGCTTCAAAGTTCAAAGTCTTAGGGCAGATGCAGTTCATAAAAAGCGAACATAAAGGTGGCAGACACTGAATCCCCAAGCAACATCCACATAGTATCACAATCGGTATTAGGATAAATGAAAACAGCCTCCATCCCCAACTTTTAATAGTGTCCCAAAACCAACTCCCAAGGGACCTTCCTTCTTGCTCCTGATGAACCTCTGCGGAAAGTCTGTGGAGGTTTTCAATTGCTTTGTAGACTGAGGGTGAGTTATCCGGTACGTAGGTACAACAGCTGGACCCAATGATGCGGCATGCTCCTCCACGATCAGCCAGAACCACATCTAGAACGAAGCGGTTCTGAAGAGCCACCAGGCGGACGGCCTGAAGCTCGGCGGTGTTGTTGGCGAGGATGCCAGCCGTAATGTTCATCGCCGTCTCGACTGCCTGAGTTAAGTGGCGGATGGCACGGCTTTTTGCCATTGGACCCCAGAGTGGAACAAGTCCCTATACTGCATCCAGGAACTGTGCCCCGGCGGAGTCGGCTTGTACAAGGTCTTTGGCACGTTTCTGTCGGTGATGGTTTGCTGGAGCCACATATGTTGGAGGAAGGACAAAAGCGATGTAGCAGGTGCCTCCCCAACCTTTCGGGAGCCAGGTGTAGGCCTTAGTACCACAGATGAAGTACATATTCGGGGAGGCAACAAAGGAAGGTGGATCAACTGAGTCCAATGTTCGGGTGATAAGGCAGGAGCTGTGGCCCACCAGCTGCGCCCCCAGGCCTTCGAGGCACACAAATCCAGTGATGTTGATGACGGATAGGGCCACTGTCAGGGTGGCGGCCGTTCGTTTCCGGAGGTCAGAGAAGGTGGGTCTGGCTGGGTTGTTGAACACTTGCATTTCAACTCGTTCTTTGGCAGGGATGTTCATGTGAAAGGAAGTGTTTGATCTCAGAGGGCAGAAGGGTGCAGAAGTTTTTCCAGTTTTGTTCAGCCAGAACCCATGGTAGAAGTGCGACACAGTTTTGCCGGAAGTGGCATTGTCCCTGTAGCTTTCCTGCAGGAGGATTAGCCAGGCGAGGCAGGAACCATGGACAGAAAAAGGTGAAGGGATGAAAGGGATAGAGTGTCCAGTGGCATGTGGTAGCAATCCACAGATCCAGCAATTAGTGGCGTTGGCGGCAAGATTGTGTTGGTGGAGCAACTGCACAAAAGAGTTATTCCAGAACTCCTTACGCCTTTCTCGGAGTTGGGGTGAAAGTGAGATCAGATGGTGTTCTTTCATGGTGGTAGGTTGAACGGTGGTCAGCAATGTCTTATGAGCGGGTGTGCTCTCCTCCATGATCCAGAAGGTGACCACGAGGAGAAGGCAAAAGAGAAGGGTAATGAAAAGTGCAATAGTCTTTGAGCTGTGCATTCTGTCAGTCTTTGGGTTTTTGTAGTGGATCTTCGGACGTCCGGTTGCTTCCATCATCTTCATGTCGGGCGCTTCCATCACCTTCAAGAGACTCGGTAGCGGGCAGAACCACAGACTTTGTTTAGTTTCTCTCCTGGTGGCCTTTGAGGTGACTAGGCTACCGCTCTGAGATTTCCACTTAGTTTGTGGTCTGCTTAGCCGAAGTTCTCTCCTTTCGTCGCAAGTTATACCCTTCCTTGGATGGCACGGTGGGATCGGGATATTTCACTAACTCAAGTGTCTCCGTATCTGGGCAGCGGCTCAGGGATGGTCGGTCTTTGTCCAGAAGTTCTTCTTGGGCGGTGATGTTGTCCGTGGTCGTCAGGGTCGGTGATACCTTCTTGCAGTGGTGTGCATGCAGCCAATTGCGTTTCCCCTCCACTCGAAGAGCTGTTCGGTGGTGATCAGGACTTGCAGGGGGCCCGTCCACCGGGGCTCCAGACTCTTGGTGCGCTGTAAGTTAAGCACTAAGACAAAGTCGCCGGGTTGGATGTCGTGCCCGGGGCCCCTGGAAACATCGGGAATGGCTTGCAGCACCTGCTGATGGATAACAGACAACGTTTTAGTTAGGTTATACAAATAGTCAGACATGAGGACGTCTGGGACGTCGTGGATGGATGTTGGCTTTGGTGCAGTCCAAAGGTTCATGGGCCGCCCGAAAACGACCTCGTAGGGGGTTAAGTGGTGTTTAGTGGGGGTGGAACGCATTGATAGCAATGCTAGCGGGAGAGCGTCTGGCCATTTCAGTCCTGTGGTGGCAACTATTTTTGCTATCTTAAGCTTCAATGTAGCATTATGCCGCTCAACCAAGCCTGCAGATTGGGGATGGAAGACCGCATGGAATTTCTGTTTTACACCCAGCCCCTTTAAGATGAGTTGGATAACCTCGGCTACAAAGTGGGGGCCGTTATCGCTCCACAAAATTCGACAAAGGCCGTATCGGGGGAAGAATTCTTTCAGTAGTACTTTTGCGGTAGTCATAGCGGTGTTGTCGTGGGTTGGGTAGGCTTCCACCCACTTGCTGAAGGCACACACAACGACAAGTACGTACTTAAAACCTTGGCACCTTTCTAACTGGACATAGTCCATTTGTAGGACTTCAAAGGGGTGATTGGGAACCCCAAACCCTCCCCGGGGTACAGCAGTTCCTTTCCCAGGGTTGTGTTGGAGGCATACCAGGCATTGTTGGACCAGACGTTTGGCTGAGTCTGGGATTTTGTCGTTGTGCCAGACTTTGGAGATGAGTTCGATCATGGGGGCAGACCCTATGTGTGCGGGGGAGTGTGCCATGGTCAGCATCGGTTATAGAGAGCATACGTCGTGTGTGACAAGGTCTGAACAGATCTGGGTTATCGTGCAGGATGACTCGAACTTCCTCTGGGGAGCATCTGATGGTAGCTCGAAAATGTTTTAGCAAATCGAGTCCCATAATAGCATCGGGGGTGTTGGAGGAGAGCAGAAAGGTCGTGTCAGTGGCGTTATCTTCTAAGTCAAAGGAGATTGGTGCTCATAAGGGGTTAGTGGAGGGCGTTCCATCGAAGCCTATTGAGGTTACGTGTGAGCCAGACAAGGGTGCCCTAGGAATCAGTCGTTTAGATAACGCACTACGTGTCGCCCCAGTATCTACCAGGAATGGAGACTTGGTGCCCAAGACCTTAGCAGTGACGTAAGGACCTTGCTGGTCAACACGGAGTTCAACTGGATCCCTCCCTTGCCCCTGGCGGTCCTATGCGAAGTCATGGGTGCTTTCGTAGTAGGACTGCTGACACTGGTTTTGTCGGGGGCGATCAAAGGTGTTTGGTCTGCCTGGCCTGTCGTTGATGGTGTCGTTCGTGTACCCTCGTCCCTGTCCTCTATTTCTGGGGTCATATGCTGTGTCTCTGGGGTCCCTATTTTTGTTCAATTCCAGAAGGACCGGGCACTGGGATTTCCAGTGTCCGAACCCTCTACAGAACGCACATTGGTTCCCATCTAAGTCTCTCCGTCCGTTGTAGGGTGCAGGTGTATGGTCTCTAGGGGGTAGCTTTCTAGGAGCGGTTGGTTGGTAATTCCCTTTCGGGGGTTCCCTTCCTATGGTCACCCCTTGCAACTGTGCTATCATTACCCTCTCCTTCAGTTCCTTTTTCCTCCTCTCTGACGCCCTATCGTTCTCATTCTTTTGGTTTTCGTAGTATTGGGCCATCTGGAGGATTGCTGCGGGTTTGGAGGCTGCCCAACTACTCTCGCTGGTCTGTAGCTTCTGGGAGACTTCTTGTGACAGACCCTTCACATAATTCTGGACAAAGAGGTGATGTCCGGTTGCAGTGGTCATGTCCTGGCCACTATAATCGGAAAACACAGTCTCGAATCGAGAGAAGTATTCAGACACATCCTCCTGGGGTTTCTGGCGACAGGCCGTCACTATCGACCAGTCTACCTTTCTTTCTGGGATTAGAGTCTTCAACTTCTGTACAGTCTTGTCTGGGAGCTCCAATATGGCTTTCGGGGGTTTCTGTCCCGGTTCTCGCTGTTTATCTATGGTATCGAGTTGTACCCAGGTATATCCGAACGGCTCAGCGTGGTCAACTTTCCGGATTTGTTTCCACACATCAGCCGGCAGACATAACCCGAAGAACAAGTCGATATCTGCTAAGGTCATTATTGTTGAACCTAAGGCTGTACCTAGTTCGGTGTAGAAGGCAGTCGGATTCTTTCTTAAGTCGGGTAGGGTTTTTCTAAAGGTCAAAATGTTTTGTCGGTCCCATGGCTGGTAGACCCAATTATATACAACCCTTCCCTTCGCATCTTGGTGGTTGATGTCGTCATGTGTTCCCTGACCTCGTGGGGGGACCCAGTAGGGGGCGGCCTCTTTGATGGGCATCATGGTATCAGTCCTTCCTTCCTGGGGCTTAGTCGCCATGGGGGTTTCTGCTTTGGTTGTCTGTCTGTGTTCTTTAAGGTGTCGATAGACCTCGAGTGTACGAGTGAAGAGGTTCGTCACATCGCCCTCTCCTTCTTCCCCAATGTCTACCTTCCTATATAGGGCCGCTAAGCCTTCGGGACCTTTATCGTGGTACCTATCCTCAGATGTATTCAGGGCGTGATAACAAAGTCGTACGACAAAGTGTCGTCTGCGGCTGTCGGCATACGAGTTATACACGTCTGTTATATACTCCTCACTTTCCTTACGCTCCACCAGTGTCCCTACTATCTTGTCGATTCCTGCTCGTTCATCCTTTGTTAGTCGATTCATTCTGGTGGAATCTTTCTTTCTCATCTCAGGGTCATCCAACGTTATTGCCGACGTTGTGTTCAGTACAAGAGGCTCGGCCGGCGCGGAGGCCGTGAGGACCGAGGCCCCTGTACTGCTTTCGCTCGTGTTTGGGGGTTGTGGGGGTTGCACTACCGATTGGGAGGGTGCGTATGGAGGGGGCATGTAAATGATCGGGGGACCTAATAGTAATTCATCATTCGTTCGTTGCTTAGAGGACAACTCAGGGTAGAGCATAGAGGGGGTCCTAACAGCGTACTGGCCTGATGTTTCGGGCTCCTGTCTTAGTTTAGTTTCGCTTCTCTCCTTTATTTCTTCTTCTAACTTTCTAGCGGCAAGGTGAGCTGCCTTTCGTAATTCTTTTTCTGCTTTTACTTCTTCCCTCTTTTTCCGTTGTGTTGCTTCTTTGCGCCACATGCCGATACTGTCAAGCATAGTTGGCGTCGTCTTATTGCTACGCAGGGCTATTTCTAGCATTTCTATCTTATGGTCGTCGAAGGATCCCATCAGTGGCCACTGACTCTCGGGGTCCTTCCTTGTATATTTATGCCATAGCTTGCTATAAGCTACGGCGACTAGTCCATATTTAGTGAACATCTCCTTATTAGGGGTGCCTTCCAGTGGAGCCGGATGGTCCACCTCTAATAAGCGGTCCGGGCAGAACCAACTACCAATCAGTGGGGAGAAGATAGGCATGACGGGTTTCAACGGGGACAAAAGTCAGCACTACCTATCCTTTCACTGCTTGCAAAGACTAGACAGAATATCTCTATTCCTCGTTATTTGTAAGCAGAGAATACCTCCAAAGAACCAATATCGAACAACTAGTGTTCGGACAATCAATCAATCAATGGGGAGATAAAGATAGGCACGACGGGTTTCAACGGGGACAAAAGTCTGCGTTACCTACCCTTCACTATTTGCAAAGACTAGACAGAATATTTCTATTCTACGTTATTTGCAAACAGAGAATATCTCAAAGAGCACTATTCTTCAAAACAATCAATGTTCGGACAATCAATCAATGGGGAGATAAAGATAGGCACGACGGGTTACAACGGGGACAAAAGACTGCGTTACCTACCCATCACTATCTGCAAAGGGAGAGAGAGAGTATTTCTACTCCTCCCCGTTTGTAGACAGCGAATATCTCAAAGAGAACAATCAATGAGCAATACTAGTATTTCAGTCAATCAATCAATTATTTCGCAATTTGTCGTGTTTCACGACCTTACCCGGACCGCGTGGACAGTTTCTCGTCTTCCGCCTCCAGCGCCCGATCGTCCTCTACTCTCCGTATTTGCCGCGGCACTCCTGATGGTTCCCAGTCAGGACCGTAGATCACTCGAGAGAGGTCTGCTCGGAACCAGTGAAGTTCGGATGATCGGCTGCCAGACGAGGGTCTATCGGGCAGGAGCTCTCCCGATCGTTGCAGTCGTTCACTCTGTCGTCGGGACCTCTCCCACTGGATCCACGTGTCGCTGATGGGCCCCACGCTTGGGACGCCAATTGTTAAATGGTAGCGGCAGTTTCAGTCGATAACCTTTCAAGTATTGCCCGGCGGTAATCGCCTCTTATACCATTCGATAATTTACCAATGAAAGAGGCAGGCGCCGGAGACTGGAAGGCAGGAAACAAAGTTTTTATTCCGTCGGAGCAGAACACATCAGATCAGACAGCAAGGTATCGTCACGAGGTGCTCTAACTGCATCTCTGAGGCCTGGCCTCTTATACACAGGTTTATGACTTTATTGCAGGTTTATCACACATGGCACATTCTTGAGATCACTTTGATGCATAAAAGAACGTCTTCAGAATCCTTGGCTCAGATCCGATCCCACGCATAGCTACAGTAGAAGTTCCCACCCCACCCGCAGTAGGAGATGGCTATCACACAGCAGGATATTCTGCCAATTCCCGGAGGTGTGTGTGACCGGTCGGGTCTCAGGGGGTGGGGGGCCTTGATCTACTGTAATCCCTTTGATGTGGGGCGTTTCCCTTACAGTAGGGACAATAAACTGCATCCGCAGGGCTAGGTGATGGCCTGGGATCGGTTCGGACAATGGGGCGCAGAGGAAGGGGGTTATCAAAGGGATGCATGACCATGTATGGGATGTCGGTCAGGCGTGGGATGCGGTTCCATGGTAGGGTCGCACAGAAGGAGAGGGTTTATGGCCCATGTATGAGAGAGCGGGGGTGGCTGGCGCGCGGGGGATGCTTGCAGCGCCGGGGGGACGCGCTGGCGATCGGCAATGAGCAGGGAGAGACCAGGGTGCCTAAAATGGCTGTCGTGCGCTTTCCTGTGTGTCGCGCTGGGGAGAGACAAGATGGCGCAGATAATGTTCAGTTTGCATGCTAAATTTCCACACCCGGGATATGCCATCATGCCAAACAACTTTTCCCAAATAATATGATAAGGAAATAAACGGGAATTTCATACACTGCGGCTACACATATAAATATCAGTACGAAAGTAATGTCCTAAGCATAGAGTTCAAGAGACAACCCTGACTATGTACTTGTTCGAATCCTTTAAAATGCAGAATCTTAACAACCAATTTCAACGGAGAAGCCCTCGAAGGAGGGAGGGATTTCTCCTACAATAAAACGTTTCTTGCCAGCCTTGGTCTCTTTCGTCTACACCAAACGTCAGCCTCTTGGAATGAGAAACCAAACTGAAAACTCCTACGGCTCACTACACACCAAACCTCACAATGCAAAGACCAAAAGAGATTTCAGACACAACAGGGCCATTGTGATTATATATAAAATCAACGAGAACTACTGCAAACCACTAAACATGAGAGAGCAGAAATGACTCTGCCCCTCAACCTGCAACATGTAAGTCCAAAATATAACTGGTAAGCTTAATACTGATGGTAAGCAAGAAAGACAACAAGCATTGGCATAGCCAACAGGTCTCGCTTTTGGTGCAACAACATCAACTTCTGCATGGCTAAACACTTATAAGGTCCCAATGGCGAGACCTATTGGCTATGCCAATGCTTGTTTGTGTCCTGTCACTTGCCTGACGAGGGCTGATGGAGGCTTAGCAGTAGTAACCTTTATTCATGTAAGATCTGGGGCCTCTTCACATTTCTCTGGAGAAAATTTATCTTTTTAAACATATTTTTAGGTCTCGCCTGCATTGCAGCGCATGCGCTGCTTCGCCTTGGTGAGAGCTATTGTTGTTGCTTTTGTGTCCAGCTTCTCTGGAAGCGGGGTTGGTGTCCGCCCTGTCTCCATTAGGCCCTGCAAACCCTGACTGGATATTTTGCTTAGACTTGCTCACGCTTTTCAGGGTCCGCTGGTGCCCGACCCCCACCTTAGGCGGGGACGGGTGCAGGTGGCTGCGGATTCCGAGGGGTTAAACCCATCCAACGTGCACCAAGAGGGATCTGGACCTGAGCATGATCAGACAGCAGGCCCCCATAGCCCCGGAGCCCGTGACAGCATGCCTCCCTCCCGACAAAGACACGTGGTCTGCACTTTCATCCGCCTTCTCCCTTTCCCCTCGGCGGCAGAGAACGCACAAGGCTCTGGGTGGAGGGACCATAGGCACCCCGCTCAGCCTGCTGTTTTGGCCTTGACGCCGTATACAGAATACCCTGCGTACTGCCTCCCGATGGCCACAGTGATCTTGGTCCGGGTCTAGGTGGCCACCATCTTTGTCCTGAAACTCCTTTTGGGGGGAGCTGCCTCTTCTGCGTTATCCCCGGCACCGAGCGCTCTCTGCCCTGGTGCACTGCTGGCTCTGCCGCATGCTTGAGGAGGAGAGGGGGAGGGTGGGGGATCGCGGGCAAACACATGTCAGCTGCCTCATCATGCCGGCATTTCCTTGAAATCCCCCCATTTACATAGTGCGGTGGAACGGCGAGGAACAGAGAGGGTCCCCCGGCATGCGCTAATTGAGTGCGGTGACATGCAGCGACGGCAATGGTGGGCAACTCCTCTCTTCATTAAAACTCCAACGCAGACCAGGAAACCGTGTGCTGGCGTGTTTTATTCATGCTCACGTGCTTCAGCTATGCCTCTTAGCACCCGCAATTTTAGGGTCCCTCTGACCACCACAGTCCCTAAAAAGCAATGACCAAAGCAACAGGATGTGCTGATGAACCAGCCTCGGACCTTGGGAGCATGCAGTCACCTACTCAAACATCTGCAACATTTTCCATACAAAAACCTGAATTTGTGCTCTTATTTCCCTTCTGCAGCATGCGTGCCACAAAAGGGGAAGATTTCTAGAAGTTCTTGTGTTTTGTGGTACCATTGACAGGGTTACCACTGAACCCGTTGTTACTCCCTCACGCTGTTTTTCTGAGCGCCTTTCCCTCGTATAAGTTATGAGTTCACTTCTGCAGTACCTGGTTACTGGTGTAGTTCCCTGCTGCAGCCCAGGTCTCTGGTGCCCCTTAGTGTTAGCGTTTTGAAGTCCTGCATAACAAAGAAAAAACCATGTGCACCGCACCGATACCGAAAGTTGCCTCTGCAGTCTTAAGGCAGCTGAATAATACATGCCGTTTCAGAGCGGAGCAGCACTTGGCAAGTGTTCATGGGCTGGTCCGGTGGACGCCTCTTAGGTCAGCCGCGGAGGCATGCGAGGCATGGCTTGCTAATCGTCACATGGTGGGTGTCAAAAGGCGTGCGCGGCTTCATAAGTCTCCATCAGCTGCCTTTATAGGTTTAAAGTGCAGCGGGGGCAGCCCGTGACTTCTGCGAGCGGCTCCTCTGGTCCCTGACTCTAATGATGGAAAGGGATTAGGCTCTGGCTGCCAAAGCCTGACGAATTAGGAGAACCCGCGGAAGATCTCTAAGCGGCACTGGCAGATGGTGCTCCCAAAGGTTTCCCTTTCATTTCCCCGCATTGCTTTTTAGGTCTCGCCTGCGTTGCAGTGGCATTTTATTTCACCTTTATTTGTTATATTTGGGCAGTGCTATATACTTTTTCCTATGTTGCACGACAAGGAGCTAGTTTAGTTTGCTAACAATCTACCCTTTTCCATCGGGAATGGCCTGCTTGCTATGTACAGTATTGTTGAGTCTCCCTATCTACACACATGAGGCACACTGCTTTTCCCATAATTACATCCCGGGTTAAATATCACTTTTAATGTTAAATTAATCCTGCGAATGCATGTTCCAAAAAACACTGTCACTTCTTTCATTTAATGTGATACCCGTGATTTATGTGCTCTTCCGGTCCAGCATGCTCTGCTCAAATGGAAGAATCTTGCAAATAGTTTACTCTCTTAGATCTAGAATTTGAAACCAATTGCCGAAACGCCATCCGTGGGATTTATGCTAAACTTCAACTTAATTAGCCTTGCGTATGTTGACACAGCATCAGGAAGTTACGAGATGCGAAACGTCAGTCGCTGGATGGATAGTCTCTGATCACAAAGCCAGCTGATGTTGACAAGCCGCCATGTTATCGATCCTTCATTTTCCTCTTCGACAGCACGCACTCTGCAGCTCTTAGGTGTGCTGTGTGTTTCCTCTGAACAGCTAGGTAAAATTTAAGTTGCTTGTGGATTAAACATGGAATACTCAAAATGCCGGAGTAGTGGAAGTGACATCATGCACCCTTTGACCCATAATGACATCACAGTGCTAGCCTTTTATCCCTACTCTTACGTTTACAGACCCTTTCTAGTTGCTGAGATACTAGGTAGAGGGCAAGGAGTGGAAAACAATGAGAATGAAGCTGGTTCTTAAAGCTCTGCTTACTTTACATTCTTTCTGCTGCCTTCATGACCCTGAGTGCAAGGGAAGTAAGGGCACAATACAATTACCATGGCACCTTCTGAATGAAACCCGTTTCTCTACCTGACGTGCATCCAGGCAAAATTAAGGATCAGACTTCACAATATCAACCTATGATGAATCAGTCACAGCAATCTTGAAGATATCAACATGACCGAAAAGCTGCCTAATCTGCCAGAACCCCCAGAATTAAAACATGCCTTAATAAACTGTTGATCTGCAACTGCAAACACTGCCACTCTCTCAATGTTACCGTATAATAGAGATGCTGACCATCTTACTCTCACCAAGCCTTGGTTCAATCCAGATACCAACCAATTATTGGCACTATGGAATAGTTACAGGATTCTGCAAGCAGGCAGCTGAGTTCATTCAGGGAACAGAGTCACACTCGTCTAAAAAGAGGCCTTCAGTGGCAGTGTCATCGAAATTCAATGTTTCTATTACCCGTTGTTTGCATAGGCAATTTCACTTCCTTACAGCACAGCGGGGGTCACGTGTGACTGCTTCGGGGCCTCACCACTTAAAGTTGTGCTCGGAAGTGTGCGTGCTTGTTGTGTGAGGAGCAGTCAGGTCACGTCAGGAAACAAGCATTTGCAATGCAATAGGTCTCGCATTTATGTAAGTTTGAGCTATTGCCATTGTAAATGTCATTGCCTTTTATTTACATAGATAGAAGGCATTGTCATTTACAATGATAATAGCTTAAACTCTCGCAAATGCGAGACCTATTGCATTGCAAATGCTTGTTACTTTCATACTTGCCCCAGAATCAGTTGTGATGCACTGCATTCCAACTTTTAGTGCGGCCGCAGCTTTGGACATTCTTTTAAGTTACTTGCGGTTTTTGTCTTACTGAATTTCCATAGTCGCGCAGATGTCTGGCATTCCTCTCAGTATATTTACATTTGTGTCATGGTTGAGAATGCACCATTTTTTCCCTGTTATAAGCGTCGGCTGCTTGCTGCCACTCGTATATTTAGAGTGTTTTGGTTGCACCATGTTTCTCTCATTACACGACGGTTGCTGTGGCAATGGCACCATGCAGATTATATGTTAGTGTATTTGTGGCAACAGTGGTACGAGCTATATTAGCAATGTGGCTGCTGGGACGCTGCAATTTACGAACTAATTTCAGTGTGTTTTGAGGAGTTTAATGGGTGCGGTTGTGACAGCAGAGAGCCAACAGCCATTAGTTGACCTTTTAGGCTCCTCCTCCTCAGGATTAGAGAGCCTGCCTTTATTCCCTTTTCAAGGGTGTTTGCTGTCTTTTCTCTGCCTTATGAAATTAGTATTCAGATTTTTAATACTGCCCGCCTTTTAAGATAAACGTGCTGTAGTATTTATATTTTGTTTGCTACAATTGCAGTAGTAGAACCCTTTGTGTTCATACTTGCAACTTTTACAGGCACTCTTGTTATATTCAGGTCCTGTTGTTATTAGGTGTATTTCTCCTGTTGTCTAGTGTGTGGTTGAAGCATGGGGAAGTCTCACCATACCTCTACCTCCACGGAGCGATCTGGAAGTAGTCAGAGGTAACGGTTCCCCCGATTTTGGGGGACATGGTCAAATCCTTGTCTGAGGAATAAAACTGAGGTTTGAGGTGAAGCTCTCCTCCTCATGGTTCTCCTCTTTCCGGGGAGAGGTCCTATTGTTCTTCTTTGACATCCTACTCATCTTGGGTCACTACACATTGGATACAGGGTGCGCTGGTATCCCTTCTGCCCTAGAAGAAAGTATATCTTGAGGGAGGGCCTTAAGCCAGTAATCTCATACCTCTCCTTTACTCTCCACCTATCTACAGAGGAAGAGAAGCCTGGAACAAGAGGTGAACGGTTCCACCAGTTTCAAAGACCCTCTTTTCCTAATGTGTGGGTGAATCCTTCTGTTCAAAATCCTATTAGATGAGATTGAAAGGACCCTGACAGAGTTTCAGTTCCCAGATTTATGGATAGATTGTATCCTCGGTCCATGGTGGAGACTGAACTACCACACTTATTAGCTATTGATTCTATATTTTCACTCATTGTATGCAAATGTTCCTTTTGTTAATGAGCACTTTGTGTTTTCTGGTCCAGCAGACAAGAAGGTAGAGAGCAGACACTGGACTCACTCCAGCGGTATGGTCAGAGATGAATGCAGTATATGCCTGGCAGTCCATAGTTAAGAATTTTCAGGCTCTGCCTACCTGTATCGAGGAGGGTGAACATTTTTCTCCAGTTGTTAGGTCGAGTTAAAGTCCAAGCTTGTTTCCTTTCTGACATAATGTTTGACAAATTGATAACCTCTGCCATGGCTTCAGAGGGGTCTATAGTGACCAAGACCCATTTACACGAACTAACCTGGAAGCAGCCCCAAAAAAATATTTCCTTTCTTAGGTACAAAACTATTTGGTAAAGAATTGGAGGAAGTGCTACATAATCTTTTAAGAGCCAGAAGTACATTCTGACATAAGCAGAAATCCTGGAAAAGAGGCAAGAAGAAATCTGATTAATACAGGAAAAGGAAGACAGATTTCTATCCGAACAAATCTTGCTTTCAACTTAAAGGAGCTGAGACTGGTTCTGCATCCCTGCAGGTAGGTGGAAAAGAAAACGCAAAGCAGAATTCCTGACTATGCTGGGAGCTCCACTGGCCCAGTGAGAGGTCACCTTATGCTTTTTCACAAAATCTGGAGAGTTAGTTTCAGACAGATGGGTTCTGCAGGTTGTTCCTTAGGGCAACTCATAGAGATGTTCCTGTAAATTCCTGAGCCCCACTTTCTTCAAGCACCATGACCGGATGACAGGCCAAGAAGGTAGGCCCTCCAGGACAGTTTCTCCCTTTTGGTGAGAGGGGCCACCGATGTTAAGCCAGGATGCTTTTTGTCCAGAGGACCTCGGGCAACTTCAGAAGGATTATAGATTATAGATTCCTGAACTGGTTCATTCTCAGCTCTTACTTCAAAATGAACATGCTTCAAAGGGTCATCCCTATGATGTCTAGGGGCTATTTCTTTTTTTTATTAGGTTTATTAAGCTTTATTGAGATAAATTATATCATACAACATTGGGCAAAAAACAGAACAATATCCAAGGACAATTAGATTATATGGAATGAAATATGCCATGAAATATTTAGAAAGCCATTTACAAACATTTGTGGGTTTATAAGGAAAACAGAAATAGGGGGAGGGAGGGAAAAAGAGGGGAGAATAAAATTTATTCTACAACTGAAAATCAAATAACCATACATATATGTCAGAGCAATTGGAATATAGGTTGATATGTGCAAATAGGATTACAATAATAAATATTTTAGAAAGAGAAAAAGAGAAAAAAGACAAAGACGTAGGGCATAAAAAATCATGGAGGCTGGAAATTTCAGAACAATTACGGGATAATTGATCATTAGAGATCTTATATAAGTAAACAGTTAATGATAACCAAAATATATCTCTATTTCTCCGTGGATTATGATATGATGCAAAAGCAGTATCTAACCTATGGTAATGACATAAGTTGTTCCACCAGGATTTAACTGAGAGTTTGTTTGAGCATTTCAAATGAAGTGTAATCTGCTGAAAAGCTAAAGCTAACATAAGGTCGAAGAGTCACGCTCATAAGATTGCAACCCAAGTGACTCTGATAAATTGACTATGAAGAGAATGGTATTTGATATGGGAGTGAGGAGAATAAAAATAGTTAGAGCCTTAGATCAAATTTGTGACCAAAATGTGGCTACATGAAGGCAAGAAAAAAGGAGGTGATATAAATCAGCAAGAGGATTATAACAGGACCAGCAAGCTTTGTTATCAGAGTGTGTAAAAGTAGCAATGGAGAAAGGAGTACAAAACAATATATGATATAAAAAGAACATAGATTGAGTGGTGGATGCAGATCTGGAGATTTTTAACAATCTGATCGAGATCTTGTTCCAAAAATCAATGCTCCATTCACAACCCAGATCCATTTCCCATGCAAGTTCCACCTTAGATTTGGCACGTTCTGGATCAGCAGAGTTGAAAAACGTATAAATAGGAGAGGCCTTAGGAAGTAACGCTAACATTTTTATAAGTGGATCTTGCATATCTAGGGAATCTTCAGGGGGAAGAGAGTATAACATTTCTAAGATGGTTTCCATCAGTAATAGAAATGTGTGTAAAAACGACCGAGGACATTGAAAAGTAGATTGAAACTGGGGAAAAGAACAAGGAGATATACTATAAAAGATATCATGAATCCAAATGATACCCTTAGAACTCCAAGCACTCCAAAATAAAAGGTCTGTTGTTGATGGTAAGAAATCGATTGTGCCAAAGAGGAGAATGTAAAAATATAGTCCTGTAAATTAACTTTGATTGTAAGTGAGGTCTTAGTAATGAGCAAGTGTGTTTAAACAGTGGGAGAAATGTGAGGTTAGTTTTGGCTGTAAAGGCGAGGATCTCCGAAAAAGAGAAAGGGGAGAGGAGGCAATGTTCAATATTGACCCATAAAGGAGCGAGAGAGGAAATATCAGTATGAAGCCAATAAGAAGCCTGTTTAAGACAAAAGGCCTCATGATATAATTTAAAATTTGAAAAGTCCGACCAAGGATATCCTTCATATTTATAGTAATCAGGTCCAGAATGGAATTAGTAAACCATACACCAAATTGATTTTTGAGGTATTCCAGTGAAATTCTGTGAGGTCAAAGTGATGTTTAGAGCAATATTTGGTCATGGGAAGAATTTCTATTTAATCAGAGTTAATTTTGTAACCTGATACTGCCGAAAAATGTGAAATTTCTTGTAATAAAGAGGAAAGAGAAGATTCTGGATTGAATATAAAAAGTAAAATATCATCCGCATAAGCAGAGAGTTTCGAATGACGGTCACCGTATAAAAACACAGAAAGGAAAGTGTTGTGACGAATGTGAGAAAAAAAGGTTCCAAAGATAAAATAAAAAGAAGAGGAGATAGGGGACAACCTTGTCGAACACCACGATGAAGGGAAAAACGTTTTGAAATAAGACCATTGACAACAGTAGAGGCAGTAGGTGTGGTCTACAGTAAGGAAATCAAAGAAATGAATTTAGGCCAAAATCCATGCCAACGAAGTGATTTAAATAAAATTGACCAATCAACTCTGTCAAAAGCCTTTTCCGTATCAATAGAAATTGCAGCTAAGGGATAAGACGGCGAAGTAGAAGCTTCGTTTAGAACATTAAAGAATAATCAGGAATTATCAGATGTTAGTCTGCCTTTGATGAATCCACATTGTTCTGAACCAATTAAATGAGGTAAGAGTGATTCAAGGTGTAATGCCAATATTTTAGCAAAAATTTTATAACCAACATTTATAAAAGAAATAGGACGATAGTTTTTGCAGAATTTCGGATCTTTACCCTCTTTAGGAATAAGACAAATAGAAGCCTCAAGGTAGGTACCACTTGCTACACCAGTAGTGGAAAAATACTGAAAGAGATTAAATAGTTTTGGGAGTAAGATATTAGAAAAATGTAGGTAAAATTCGACGGAAAAACCATCTGGGCCATGGGCTTTGTTTTTCTTTAATGAGCATAGGGAATTAGTAATCTCTTGGATCGATATGTCCGAATCTAGGGAATCGAAATCAAGACTTGAAGATGAAGAAGAGGGAGAGACATTGCTGAGGTATGAGTCAATAAGAATGGACAATGCAGAAGACTCCGAAGTGTATAATTCTTCATAAAAAGAGGCAAATTCGTTCAAAATATCATGTCCTTATAAAGAGTTTTCCCATCTTCTGACTGAATAGAATTTATCAGATGTCTTTCTTTTCTAGATTTGAGGTAATTAGCTAGAAGTGAACCTACCTTATTATGGCCCCCATAGTATCGGGCGCTACTACGAAGAGGAAGCGTTGTCAGTAGAAATTTTTTAAAAAGCCTGCTTTGCACGAATAAGTTCCTGCAGATTGGAATCTGAAGAGGAGGTATAAAATTGATGTTTCAAGCATTTAATATTATCAAGTAGGACTTTATGTTGCAAAAGAGTGTGTTTCTTTTTCCTCGAAACAAAGTCTATGATTAAACTGTGAGCAGCAGTCTTAAAAGTGTCCCAAACTAGGGCAGAAGAGATGGATGGGCCTTCATTGAGAGAGAAGAATTCCTCAGCAAAAGAGGTGAAAGAGGAAGAAAAAACTGGTTCTCGTAAAAGTAAGTTCTTAAACCTCTATCTGGAGGATTTGGGTTGCGAAGGGAGCAGATCAAAATCAGCGATTACCAAGGCATGATCAGAAATCAAAATAGGTTCAATTGAAGATTAAATGAGATTTTGAGCCATAGGTTTAGATAGAAAAAGATAATCTAATTGGGTTAGGGAACCATGTGGAGGAGGAGAAAAAAGAAAATTCGGTTTGGTCTGGGTTAAATAATCTCCAAGCATCTACAAGATGGAATTGTTCAATGGTACTGTGAAATTGTTTGTGAGCTTTGTGAGGGACAAAACGTACCTGAGATTTACGGTCAATAAAGGGGTGCATGATCTGATTGCAGTCACCCGAGGATAAAAAACGTAATCTTTGTGTTGCAAACACTTACTCCTAATAGTAGGCCAGAAGGAATAATTTAGTTGAGTTGGACAATAAATATTAAAAACTGTTAAAGGGATATTATCATTAATAAGCAATTTAACTAAAATCCATCTCCCCTGTGCGTCGATTTCTTGCGAAATAACAGAACATTTCAACTTTTTAGGGTATAAAATAATAACACAATTTTTCTTCATAGTGGTAGCGGAAACTAGGACTGAACCAACCCAATTGCGCTTGAGTTTAAGAGCTTCTGCCTCTGACAAATGAGTTTCTAGTAATAAAGATAAATCAGGGTTATAGGAAGCAAAATGAGAAATAATTATTTGTCTTTTTTGGTATTAATAAATCCTTTTACATTCCAAGTAACAACTCAAAATGCGAGAGAATAAGAAATATATATGGAACAAGAGAACCAACAGCAATGTTGCATTGATAAATATAGTGAATAACACAATCAACCATAAACGCCATAAGCAAATGAAACAGTAGAGAAAAGAAGAGTGATGTAGAGAGGAAGAGGAATAGAAGAGATAGGAAGAGAAGACAGTACATGACATCCAAAAGTACCAAATGAGAATGCAAATAAGGAAATAAAAGGATTGACGACTGTAATACGTACCTTGTAAGGGAAGACAAGAGAAAAATACGAGGAGTGGCGACACAAGAGAGAAGACGGCACGACCAACTGGGGAGGTAGCACCACAGCGGGGAACATGTGAAATAAATAGGAAACGGATAAAGAGGTAAGTCAAAGAAGATAAATACCTGCAGAGATAAAGAGGGAGAGAAGATACAAATGAGAAGTAAAAATAGCTTGTTACATAACACTTATTAACAAAAACCTATAAAGAAAAAAGCATTAGGTAAAACAAATCGGATCATATCATGTAATTAAAGATAAGAAAGTCAAGATATAGAAGACGTAGAAGAAAGAGGACCAGAGATCTCCATCAACATCGTGGAGTGTGAGTTTGAGTGAATACATTTCCTCAGTTCTGCCGGATCATCAAAAGTAGAAGTATTGTTCTGGAAAGTCACCTTGGATAAACACTAGTGAAATAATCCATATCTTGCTCCAAGTGAACGTAATGCTGGCCGGAGATCAAGAAATTCTTTTTGTCGTTTAGCTGTTGATGGAGAAACATCCTGGGAGATAAACAATTTAGAGCTTGACCAGACAAGCTTCTTTTTATGTTTAGCTGCATTTAAAACTAGTAGCAAGTCCGTAAATTTCAAAAATAAAAAAAAATAAATAAATAAATTACCCCTCGTGGCTTGGAAGGAGCAGATGACGAAGACAAGCGAGGACCCAGCCTTATCACCCTCCAAACCTTCAGGAAGACTGTACAAGCGAAGATTATTGCACCTATTTCGATTTTCAAAGTCCTCCTCTGATTTCCTTAATGAAAGGACCTCCCTCTCGAAAGCGACCAATTTTGTAGAAACATTTTTAGGTCATCAACTTATAGCTCCATTATGGTAATGCAAGATTCCATAGATGACCATTTGGTGTCCATAGCTTGTAAGCGACTATTTGTTTCTTCAATAAATGGGCGCAGGGTGCGAATTTCCTCTAAGACAATGTCCAGAGATACTGGAGAGTCAGACTTTGGTGGAAAGGGAGGATCCTATTTGAGACGTTTGTTAGCTGGAGTGTGTTTTGGCTGAGGATGATGGCGAGACAGTAGACCTTGAAGAGCCAGACTGCCCCATAATGTTATTTGCTTGAAGCGCGAAGTCAGACATAAGAGTACGAGCAGTAAATCTCTTATTAGTAAATAATAAACTCTTACTCCTGCCCATAAAGCAGGGGCAGAGAGATTACGTTGAGGTAAGAGAAAACACTAGCAAATATCAGCAAATACCCCCACAGCGTGTGAAGAGAAACTCCAAAAGTGAGCTGCGCAATCTGCTTATGTAAAAAATAATTAATCCTCTTTTAAAGCCAGAAAAAGACTGGTCAGGCATGAAATAGCAAGCATTGCAGAATAGTTTGGTGAAAGTCATGAAAAAAGCATTGTACCTGAGGCACAGTGGAAAAATAACCTCTCAGTGAAAAACAAAATGTTGGCCATAGAGGAGCTGCAGCAGTTTTGAAATGGTTTTAGCTGTAAAATTGAAGGAAAGCCATATTAAGGAAAGAATGCCACTCAGGGACACTACCGATGCAGGAAACACTCTGTTTCAATATGGAAAACGGGATATAAGGTCATGAAACCTTCCCGCCGCGATGCGGAGCTCCAGGGATAGGCTGCCACCTTGGTTGGCGCCGCGCGCGCTCCCTCCTAGGGGCTATTTCTTAATGAAAATAGATCTTCGGGATGCCTACCACCACAACCCTGTAGCTCCCAGCATCAGAGATTCCTCCAGTTTGTGGTGGGCAACCTTCACTGGCAGTTCCGAGTGTTATCTTTGGGTTCAAGACCTCTCCCAGGGTTTTTACCAAGGACCTGGCTCTGATCTTGGGTCTTCGTCATGCTCAATGGGTGATAGTCCCCCATTTTTGGGAAGATATGTTGATTAAGTCTCCATCCCACATGTCAGTCTGTAGAGGACACATTCTTAACCATACTAAAAGATTTTAAACTTCTGATCAACTGAACGAAGCCCATCCCAGTTCATCGTGGAGGATGCAGTTTCTTGGTAGATGATGTCCCTGTTTCTGGACAGAGGAATTTTCTTTGCCTAGCCTAACCTGGCTGTCCTAACTACAGATTCCAGAAGCTTGGGTTGGGGATCAGTACTAGACAATTACACTGCTTAGGGTTTGTGGGCCATATAGGAGGAGGGAAGATCTTCCAATGGTTGGAAGTTTATGGTGGTTTGGAGATCGATTCAGTTCTTTGCTCACCTCTTAAAGGCAAAGGCTTTGGTAGTTCGTACAGACAACACAATAACCATTTCTTACTCAAACTGGTGCGTCGACACAGGTTCTAACTCTCTGACTCAGATTAGGTTAGATTAGAATAATTTATTAATTGCACAATTACTTAAATTCATTACAATGTAAAACCTTTTCATGTTAAAAGCAGCTGCAGTAAAAATATAACAATACACATGAATAATTCATTAGTACAAACAATAAAAACCAGTGATATGTTAAGATCAAATATTTCCAATGAAATTCAGTAATAGGCGTACTGTTTATCCCCTGTAAGATTTTCCCCCACCCTCCAAAAGTCTTCATTAAAGCCCATCTATCTCTGTTTTGGACTGCATGTGGGAAGAGGGGGGTCAATAAATCAGATTTCTCTTCTGTGGCTTCTTAGGCATTATGAGCTATGAAGGTTTCTGCACCGAAAACAGTCTCTTGTGATTGTCAAGCAGACAGCAGTACGACTGCAGCCTTCATAAATTTCACATAGCGGGTAGGCAATTGTACATATTCCCCTCTCAAACACAGCTCTATGGCTCCTCAGCAGGTACGGATATTTAGAATGTGCCAAATTGGTCAAAGCAAAAATGTCCTTAGCAAGATCAGCTCTTCACAGATACATAACACATGGGTAAATGATTCCTCTTCCTTAGCAAAAAAGCGGCTTCACCTGTCTCTCTTCTCCAGGTTCCTCTGCCCATACCAAAAGGACTTCAGCGGGAATAAACCAAAGTGCATGCCCAATAACTTATGTTTCATGGTGAGGTTTAGGTGAAGAGAAAGGTAGGATGGCAGGGACCCTGGCTCATTGAACATCGAGGCCAGACTACCATGCCCCAGGTTTTGCACCTCTGGTTCATCCAAGTCTGCCAATATTAACCTAGATTGTTTCATCAGCAGCTTGGCTACCATGGGCACCCACAGCCCGCTTGTCCAGATGCATGAGTTAAGAACTTATGCCAGTTTGTTGCTGGTTTGCTTATTAAATTCCACATTGAACTTTCCAGCGTGTGCTCCAGCGCCTGCTTGTCTTTCAGTCAATAAGCTACAAACCTGGCTTTTAATAGCCATTGCTGTGAGGTTAGTCTGAACTCTTGCCATATTTGAGCATGTGAGGTGCAGTTTGGAAGCAAGAATACTGTTTGAAAGCAAGATGACTGTGCTCTAGCCAGCCATTTGGCCATTCTACTTCTGAACATCAGAGTCCCATAGGCCAATGTGGGGACAAATTTACCCCTTATTACCTTCAGGAGGAAGGATAGGTATGGTGTATTCATCGATAATTTTCCTTTAAAAAAGGCCCCTTCAAGGGAGTTGGCTTCCCCCTGTTGGGCAGTGATATGTGCTGCTAAACGACCCCTGTGGTCCAACCAGACTCTCAGGTATTTTTAAGCTGTTGAGACCTCTGTGGCCTTTTCCTTGATGGACCATGACCCCTTTTTTGCTAGCTGTCAGGAGATTATCATCACCTTTGTTTTTACTGTATTCACGTTCAGGTGATTGGCCTTACAGTAGACTGTTAGTGCTGAGAAAAGTGTCTGGAGGCCAATCGGTGTTTGGCCTAAAAGGACTGTGTCATCCAACTACTGGAGTGATTGGATTTAAGCACCTGCCATTTTAGGTGGAAATGCCCTCACCAGCGCTCGGTGGTCTGGAAGGTCAGCCAAATACAGATTAAATAGAAGCAGTGCCAGTATGCCACCTCGCTTCAAGTCTCTGTCCGAATTTTCACAAGGGACTCACCTTGAAATAAGTGTGACTACAGGGGTCCCTCAATTCCTCTCTTCCCATGGGACATTTCTACCCCTTACCCGGGGTTTCCGGAGTTTTACAGTAGAGTCTGACAAAGGTCAACCTACTTACAGTGGATTTATCTTAGTCTCTTAGAGACTAGATAGGAGCCCATTCTTCCATGTCCTGATGAATGCCTTGTGTGGAAATCGAAAATAATTGCTGCTAGCATGAGCTGAAGCCATCTTGTTTGCAGCATCCATTTTTTTAGCCTTGTGATTTTGCCGTCTTCACTGTTGCCTGCTTTTCTATTCTGCTTGAGTCATCCACCTTCGTTAACTCCTTCTGTACTGAGCCAGAGCAATGTATGAGCTCAGACAGGCCTGTAGCTGCTAGAATGCACCTGTTTGAGAATGTAACTGTCTATCAAATCCTACTGATGCAAGCAGTTCTGTTTCCCCTCCCACTTTGCTGACTAAGTGATATTCATCTGCCCATGTTTGTCAGTATCTATTCCTGTGTAGGCCTGTACCTTCTATTTGTAACTACATCCTTACTCTGCAACAAACTGTGTAGAAAAGGCCCATGGTTTCTGTATTCCATGTACTACCTCCTACAGCACCTGAGGGTGTTGTATTGATGTAGTCCCACTCATGAGTGATTAATAAACTTGTTCTTGGAATTCCAGCTTCAGTGCCAATCTCTTTTTTGTTGGTTTAAGGACCCGTGGACGAGATAAGGGTGACCCCTGCACAGGTGTGCCCCTAAAAAGGCATATTTCCACAGTTTGGCACCTGACTCGTGGGGCTCATTGGAGACGCGGCCATATGAAGGAGTGGTCTTGACGGATGAATGGAATCTTACTGTGAGGACGTTCTGCATGAGGAGACCTTTTGCATTTGCAGACTGAAGTGCTTTTCCGGTTTTCCCGATTTGACCCTCCAGGTGGTGGCCAGTCCCGACTGAGATCTCCTTTTGCGCAAGTTTTGCAGTGACCATTAGGTTGACCAAGAGATTGGCAGTTGAAGGTTGGAGACTTTTGTTTGGTAAGGTCGCTGAAGCGACACTCTTGATTTTGGATTTGCTTGGCCAAGATTCTAGTTTTGTTTGTTTGTTTATTGCAATAAATAAAGGCAGGCAATGTGGAGATTTTTCTCTACTTTTATATATCTGGGATAAGTAATATTTTACTACAATTTGGTAGCATGCCTGCTCCTAGCACACTTAGTAGGTTGTGTTGCTATCTTGGTGGTCCCAAAATGGATTTAGAAAGTAGTCAGCCGGCTCCCCTAGAGGGGACACCTAATAGGTACATGTATGTTAAATACGGTATTTCTTTCATAATGTATAGTACACTGTGGAACAAAAATACGAAAAAGGATCCGGATCTACGATGGCCAGTAAATGGGTAATTTGATTTCAAAAAGATTCAGTATGTTGAGCAGTGTCTGTTTAAACGAAAAAGAGTCAACAAGATATGTTTGATTGTGTACGAATGTGGGAGAAAGAATGAGAGAGTGGGGAAAGAAGAAGCTATAGCAGAAAAAAACTGTGAAAAACAATATATATATATATAACATTGGAATTGAAAAATAAGGAGATGAAGGAAATAAAAGAAAAAGAAGATAGGGAGCATCATTTAGAGGTAACTGGCCAATACCCTATTAGGCGCCCCATTTATCCCATACTTAATAGACCTCAAGATGATTCTATTTTGTTAAATCGACCTCCAACCCTGTATAAATTCCCTAGTGCCCCTGAGAATGAAGGTTCTGATGAAGAGCATTTGTCTTCAGAAGAAAAGATGAAGATGAGCAGGACGGGAGGAAGACTCGCTCTACTTTGACAACTGAATGCAAGGCCACTCTTACATCCGCTGCTCGTAAAACAGCTCATGGGAATGCCTCCGCCCCAGAACACATAGCAATGGTTCAACAGTGGATAGATTTAGAGCAGTTATATTTTGTAGAGACGTTTACTTGGGAAGTAATACTCAGTTTTAGAAAACATTCTGATGATTTAGAGCCCTCTGATATAAATTCTATTTATAAACAATTAAGTGATGGCACCTTTCTTCCTTCACAGGTGCCTGATCTAATTAGGCGAGTGGTTAAATTGCGCACTGACACATTCTGTCTGCGAGAGGAGAAAAAAGCAGCTGGTAAAACTACAACTGAACAAACAGTTCAGACCCAGGAGCGACAAGAGGGAGCTACGGGGACAGATAAAGATACTAGTGATATTGAAGTTACTGTGAAACCCTTGCGTGAAGCAGCACCTCTGTCTGTTCCTCAAAAGGGAGCGGGAACGAATGATGATAAAGATTCAGAATGATGCAAAGGGATATTTTGTTTATAATTGGTTTTACACTCCTTGGAGTAGAGCAGATGTTATGGCTCTTAAAGCTGCTTTGTCCGACCCACGGAAAAATCTGGCCGCTATTAGCTCCTGTACTATGACTAA
Organism: Triturus cristatus; assembly: GCF_964204655.1. Lineage (NCBI taxonomy): Eukaryota > Metazoa > Chordata > Amphibia > Caudata > Salamandridae > Triturus > Triturus cristatus. The sequence continues at coordinate 639,763,772 of NC_140585.1, forward strand.
CCCTGGGCGTAGTTCGCGTAGTAGCGCTACGCGTAGCTTCGCGAAGTGCACTTCGCACTACGCGAGATATGCGTAGCACTACGCGAACTGCGTAGTATGCTGTTCACGATGATTGCACAGTGCTGGATGCTTGTCCGCACTGTGCAATAATTTCAAACAGCATCTTGCACAGTGCAAGCTGTTGTTTTCTGCTGCTCGAGTAGATTTCTACTCGAGCGGCAGCTTTCTCAATACGGACTGGTAGTTTCTCATCGCGAGCTGTCTCGAGCATACGCGATCACTCGCAATGAGAAACCTGACCTCCCCGCGTTGAGAATCTCGCAGGGAGGTTTATTTTCCACGCTCGCGATCGGCAACTTGATGTTGCTGATCGCGAACGAGGAAAAAAGTCTTACTGGGATGTCTTTTTGCTCACTCGTGGTTACCAACTTGACATTGAGGACCGCGACCGAGCAAAAACTGCCAACTATACTACGCGATTTTGCACTGTGCTACGTGCAATTCGCATAGTGCGAAGTAGCACAAACTACGCAGACTTCGCAAGCGTTGCGTAGTTGTCCGCCCAGGGTTAACTATGACTCTGCCAGATACTGACATGTTTTTTGGAGTTATTTTGCCCCCTGATATGTGGAGATCAGTTCGGAAGGTAGATGATAATGTAGCCTATGGTGATACTTGGGTGCATTTTGAGTGCATTTAGAGCAAATAGATGCGGCTAGAGAGTCTGGGCAGAAACCACAACAGGAGATGTTAGATCTTCCCAAAGCTATTGTGATTAAATTGAAAACTCTTATAACCCCTAAGAAAATAGATTGGAGTACATTAGCATCTTGTAAGCAGAAAATGGATAAGTCAGTTTCCGATTTCTTCACACGATTTGAAGAGACATTCCATGATTTTAGTGGGCAGTCATTGACAGATGACACGGGTAAGCATCTGTTTGTCGATAAATTTGTCGCTAACATGTTGCCAGAAATAGCTAGTCACCTAAAGGCCAGCGAGAGTTTATGGACTACATCTTCCCCCATCTCTCTTTTGACTATGACTTAGTATTATGAGCGATAGGAATTAAAAGCAAAAGGTAAGGAGGATAAAAAGGTTAAGGATTTAAAAACGAAAGTGATGGTGGCTCAAGTGTATGGGCCACCATTTAGAGGTGGTGGAAGAGGTGGACGTGTGATGTATCACCCTGGTGTACCCCCTTTCCCTCGAGAAATGTTGTCTTCTGATCAGTGTGCTTATTGTAAAGAAATTGGACATTGGCGTGCTGCGTGCCCCCTTTTGCAAGGTCAGTAGTATCAGTGGGGTAGAGGAAGTATGAGAAGCTGCCTAGGGAACATAGGGATTAGGGGAGGCATGGATAATTGTACCCGAATTGAGGCAGTTGAACACCATCCAAATTCTTCTAATACCTTTGATAGACGAAACCAATACCAAATGTCGATTATTAGGCTGATGGTCCTAAGGATTCTGATTATGCATAGGAAAGCCTAGGATGGGGTAAGGAACCAGTTGAGGTCCCAGTAGATCAGAGGGGTCCCTATGTCGATGCAAACGTCTGGGGTTCTACTGATCAGCTTCTGGTTGATACAGGAGCTACTCGTAGTGCTCTGTCTTAACAATTGGTTCCTAGGGCTCCACTGTCTGGCACAATGATAACATTGATAGGGTTTGATGGGACACCTACACTTAGCCCACTGTCACAGACACTTGCATTTAGTCTTGATAAATTCACTGCAGCATGTCCATTCCTGCTTTCCCTTAACATGCCAAATAATATTGTGGGTATCTATATGCTTAAACATTTTCATGCTACAATACGTTGTTTCCTAGAGGGTGTGCATGTTATTTTAAACGATAACTATCCAATGGTTGAGAGGTCTTATCTTATTAAAGAGGATATTGCTATGGCATCGTTACCTAGTACCTTATGGGCTACATCAGATACCGATGTGGGACAAATGGTTATCCCACCCGTACATATTCTAGTGAAAGAAGGTGCATCTTTGCCTCGCCTGCCCCAATATAAAATATCTTGGGAAGGCAAAGAAGCATTGATACAGGATTTGATTAAGGTGGGGGTTGTGAAAGAAGTCCCTTACAATACCTGTAATAGCCCCTGTAATAGCCCTGTAATAGCCCTATTCTTCCTATTTTGAAAAAAGACACTGATTCTAAAATGTATAGATTCATCATTGACTTGCGAGAGGTCAACAAGATCGTAGTGCCCCAATATCCGGTAGTCTCTGACATCACGACACTTCTTACTATGGTTCCTCCTACTGCAACTACATTCAGTGTGATCGATTTGAAGAATGCATTCTTCTCGATACCTATTCATCCTGACAGCCGTTATTTGTTAGACTTCACTTTGAATAATCGAACATTCAGATTTTGTACAGCTCCACAAGGATACACAGAGAGTCCTAGCATTTATAGCCAGGCATTGAAAAGACAACTTGATTCTTTCCCTGTACCGAAAGGGGTGGCTCTTATTCAATATGTCGATGACATCTTGTTGGCTGCCGATACCCCAGAACAGTGTGACAAAGGTACACTGTTAATGCTATCATTCCTTGCCTTTCATCATCACAAAGTCTCTCAGAAGAAATTGCAATATTGTAGACAGCAGGTTACCTATTTAGGTCACCTCCTGTCTAAGGAGGGACGTGCACTGACACCAGACCGCATTCAAGCTATTTTAGACACGCCTGTGCCCCATACTCAGAAGGATGTTCGTGCACTGATTGGCCTTACTTCTTTCTGTAGGCAGTAGATCCCTAGCTTTTCTCACATTGTTAAACCCTTGTTGGCCCTTTTGACTAAAGACACTCCGATGCCTCTCCCATGGACTACTGAATTCCAGCATGCTTTCCAACAGTTGCGTCAAGCTCTTTGTTCTGCACCAGTATTAGGAACACCAGACTACACAAATGCCTACACACTCTATGTACACAAGAGGGACGGTTGTGCTCCCTCAGTTTTAACACAGACACACATTGATAAACAGCGTCCTTTTGCATATTTCTCAGCTGTCCTTGATCCAGTCGCCCGTACGCTGCCAGGTTGTTTTCTAGCGGTAGTGGCAACGGCTGTGTCCATACGTCAGAGTGAGGGAATAGTCTTGTCACGTAGATTGCTTGTGTTAGTACCCCATTCAGTTGATGCTCTTTTAAATCAAACGAAAACCCAACATTTGACTATTGCCTGCTTGACAGGATATGAATCAACACTTTTGGCTCCTCATATCACACTGAAAAGATGCTCGACTCTGAATCCTGCTACATTATTGCCATTTCCAGCCACTCAGTCGCAGTCACAGGAGTTACATGATTGTATATCCCTTACTGAAGAACAAATAAAGGGTCGTGTTGACCTTCAAGATGAGCCCCTTTCTAGTGTTGATGGGGAACTGTGGGTTGATGGGTCCTGCTTGAAGTTGCCTGATGGCACGACATCCGCTCCCTATGCAATCACAACACTTCAGACAGTAGTTGAGACAGCTCGCATTCCACAGAAGTCAGCTCAAGCAGCGGAGTTGATAGCACTGACAAGAGCATGTGAGCTTAGTACTTATCTACTTGTTAACATATACGCCACTCCGCCACCCTAGTTCAGACATGGCCATATGCAAATCAGTCTGACCCTATGCCTCATGGGCACAATCCAGCCCGAACTGCCAAGCCACGTCTTCCCTGGACCGGAAACAAGCATCCTGGGACCAGTTTCTGGCTAATCAGCCGTCATCAGCCAGGCTAGCTTGAATCCAGTGGCAAAGTGATCAAGGAATAAAAACCTTTATTTTAATATTGCTCTCCCCTGAGGCGGAAGCCGGGGGATTCTCTCTCTATCCTTTATTTTTAAAACTTGTACCTGCACTTGTACTAGCTGATATTGTCCGTGCATAGGGCAATGATTAGTTCGATGTATTTTTAAATACATTTTGGGTGGCTAAACCTTGGCGCTTACCTTCTATAAATCATCGCGCGCTGCAAAGCGCGACTGCAGCTTTCATCCCCAACAGCGCTGCCCTCTCGGTCGCGGTCACGTGACTTCTCCTACCTCACCCGCCATCTTGAGGAGGGAAGGGCTGCGCTCCAGTCTATCCAGCACTCCCCCCCTTCCCGCCCCCTCGATGTATAAAAGTATAGGCACTTCCCGCCCGCGCAGCGGGCGGGCGCAGCGGGCGCGCCGGCGGCGCGCCGGAGGCGCGCCAGAGGCAAGCCCGTCTGCGCCCGTCCGCGCCGGGACCGGGCCCAGGGCCACAACCCCTGCCCAAAAGGTATCAGGAGACTTTAAAACATACACCAGCCATAACTTACATGCGCTTCGACCACTCAATATGGCCAAATGTTCAAAAATCAAACCCTCAGAGATCCATAAGGATACTGCCATCATTTGCCCTCACTGTTATGACACTATCCCATTAATACTTCCCCAAACTAACGGCTCTTCAACCAAACATGATGTAGGTGCTGTCACTTCCATAGCCCTTATAAATGCTCGCTCACTCGGTAAGCATAGGCAGGAAATATTTGATCTGATAACTGATTTTAAACTCGATATACTGTTTATCACCGAAACATGGACAGATGATACTTCACAGCCAGACTTGGTCATCGCCGTTCCAGAGGGATTTAAAGCCTACTGTCAGGACAGGCCTAAACAAAGAGGGGGTGGGCTGGCCATAATTGCCAGAGATTCACATCCTGTCAGAACGACATCTATTCCATCCACTTCCTGTGAGGCCATGCAATTTGCTATCAACTTTTCCCCCCTGTTTAATTTCAAGGGTATACTAATATATCGTCCTCCAGGATCAAAGACGACCTTCCTGTCCAACATAAACACCATGATGGAATCTGTAGCCACAGAAAGTAGCTTCACGGTTCTAGGTGACCTGAACTTTCACTTAGATCTAGGTCACCTTACCGATTCTGCCGCCCTCATCTCTGATCTAGGTACCCTAGGGCTAAAACAACTTGTCACATCCTCTACCCATCAAGCAGGCCACATTTTAGACCCCATCTTTTCTAACCTAGAAGGACTGCAAATCACCAATATTTTGCCTATGCCTTGGACCGACCACTCTGCAATTTTTGCAAATATAGCCACCAATAATCACTGTAATAATAATCCTCAACCTATACCTAAACAATCTTTTAAAGATTGGAAAAATATAAATCAAGAAGATTTGAAGCTCATACTAGAACAAACCCACCCAGTGTTCGCTTCAGACCCCAATTTAGCGCTCCAGCAATTATACGACTGGATGGGCCAGGCAACACACCAATCAGCCCCTTCTAAAGAACACTCTAGTAATAGAGCTAAACCCACCGCACCTTGGTACAATGACAAACTAAGGACACAAAAACAGATAAATCGTAGCAAGGAAAGAACTTGGAGAAAAGACTATGATACTAGTAGTAAATCTGTCTATAAGGAATCCTTAGCACTATACAAAAACATGATAGCGGAAGCAAAAAAAGAATACTACAGTGATCAAATTGAGAAAGCTAAGAACTCCAGCAAACAACTATTCTTAATCACCAAAGCATTATCAGGCAATTCCCCAGACCTCACTCCCCCCCCGTCACAATTTTTGTGTGACTCTCTTGCCTCTTTTTTCTACACTAAAGTAGATGATATCTACCAGGCGTTCTCTTCCAAATCACCTCCGGGTTCAATCTCATCTACCACTCTCCCCCCAGCTAACACGTTCCCTTGCTTCCAACCAGTCACCCCGGACCAAATAAAAAATACATTATCTACCATTAAATCAGGTTCACCCCTGGACCCCTGCCCTTTATCTGTACTTAGACCAGTAATGGATGCCATTATACCGGCACTCACGCAGGTTTGCAATTTAATATTGCTGTCGGGCCATTATCCGGACCCTCTCAAAAACACTTTACTAAAACCTCTGCTAAAAAAACCCTCACTGGACAAAAGTGAGTTAAAAAACTATCGACCAATTGCTAGTCTACCCTTCATGGCAAAGATGATTGAAAAAATCATGAATACCCAGATTTCCGAGTTTATTGAAAAACATCAGCTTCTCGACAACACGCAGTTTGGGTTTAGAAAACATCACGGGACAGAGACAGCCTTGATCAAAGCCGCTGATGATATCAGGGTCATCAGGGACCAGGGTGGCACTGCCATACTGGTTCTGCTAGATTTATCAGCGGCTTTCGACACGGTCGACCACAACACCTTGGTCGACCGTGTCCAAGGACTTGGCATCTGCCACACTGCCAAAAACCTAATAGCGTCCTTCCTAGCCAAAAGAACGCAGGCTGTCATTCTGGGACCCTTTCAATCAGCTCAACTCTCTGCTCCCTGCGGAGTTCCTCAAGGCTCATCCCTGAGTCCGACACTTTTCAACATCTATGTGTCGGACCTTGCTAAGACCATCAAAGCACATGGGATGAGCCTAACCTCTTACGCCGACGACACCCAACTAGTGTTGGCGATTAAAGGGGACGGAGAGCAAGTAGCTGAAAAATTTAAGAAAGGACTCCTAGATATAGGAGACTGGATGGCTACAAACTGCCTAAAGCTAAACTCGGAAAAAACCGAGGTACTCATCTTCGGTCCACTCTCTCCAGCCTGGTCCACCTGTTGGTGGCCAGAGACCTTCGGTACTCCTCCTACGCCCACCTCGAAGGTTAGGAACCTTGGTGTCATCTTTGATGATGGACTAAATTTCATGAACCACGCCAACAAAACAGTATCAACAGCACACTTGAAGTTAAAAATGATCCGGAAAATACGCCCTTTTCTCCCTGACTCTGCATTAAGACACTGGTTTCTGCCCTGGTCCTCTCATCCCTGGACTATTGCAATGGGCTATTCCTCAATGCTCAAACCAGACTAATTGCAAAACTTCAAACAATACAAAATGCGGCAGCTCGCCTTCTTACCGGCAAAACAAAGTTTGAACCCATTTCCAAAAACATAAAAGATCTTCATTGGCTTACTGTGCAAAAAAGAATTCATTTCAAATCACTCTGCATAGTATTTAAAACAATCAATATTCAAGGACCACATTTTCTAAGAGACCAATTACAATCTTACAAACCCACAAGAGCTTTACGATCAGCCACTCTTAGCCAACTGGTCGTCCCTCGCACCAAAACAGTTACATGGGGTGACCAACGCTTTTTGGTGGCGGCCCCCAGACTCTGGAACACCTTGCCCCTTAACATCAGACAAAGTGTTACACTGCTTCAGTTCCGCAAACTCTTGAAAACCTGGCTGTTCTCTCATTAACCTCTTTTTCTTTTCTTCCCTCACATCTGTTCAATTAACTGGTTTACCCCCTCACATTTCCTTAGTCAATATTGGTTTTTAGCGCCAAGAAGCCTACGGGTATATGCAGCGCTTTACAAATATTAAAAATAAATAAATAAATAAATATCCTACTGATGCAAGCAGTTCTGTTTCCCCTCCCACTTTGTTGACTAAGTGATATTCATCTGCTAATGTTTGTCAGTATCTATTCCTGTGTAGGCCTGTACCTTCTATTTGTAACTACATGCTTACTCTGAAACAAACTGTGTATAAAAGGCCCATGGTTTCTGTATTCCATGTACTACCTCCTACAGCGCCCGAGGGTGTTGTATTGATGTAGTCCCACTCTTGAGTGATTAATAAACTTGTTCTTTGAATTCCAGCTTCAGTGCCAATCTCTTCTTTGTTTTTAAGCACCCGTGGACAAGATAAGGGTTACCCCTGCACCAGTGTGCCCCTAAAAAGGCACATTTCCACACTTGGACCCTCCTGGCCACAGAGGCAGAAACATGTTGGCGACACTGATGGGGATGGGGCACTAATCCCCCAAGTCCCCTTTACTAGTTTTAATATTGATTAAATCCTGCGCAATTAAAGTTTTATGTAGTATTTGCATCAATTTTTAACATCACCCACTCACGTTCTTAGCACGGGCACCCACTTAGTTGTAGAAATGCCTACCTGTCTCCAGGTGTAGGCCTGCTCTTTATCAAACGCGGTTTTTAAAGAGCGAGGACTGCCGATGATAAAGCAAGACACCAAGTGACATATGAGGACAGTCCATACATGTTTTTGAGATGCCCAACAGCACATAGGCTACCGGCATAGTGTCCCTATACCTCCTGTAGGAATCAGACATCTTGCCGAGTTAGCTTCTTGTTGTGTGATATATGTTAATTGGAGGCCAGCTTAACCTGACTGCCCCGTACCTTCTTGTTCCCTCCCCTTTTAAATATTAGGGTTTTGTGTGTATAGGTGTGGCAACTTCCCAGACAGGATTTAGTGTATTAGGGCTGGGTAGGTGCACTTGCCAGTGTCTGAAAGTCTGCATGATGAGCACATTTGGTGTCCCTGTGCATAGTCCAGTTCAAACCAGTCCTGGGAGCCGTTGGCTCCCGCTCAGGTGCGAAACTGGATAAAGTACATGGGAGTAACCTCCCCCCTGGGAGGGTCCCCTAAATCTTCCGAACCCTTTCCTTAGGGTATTTAAGGGCTTACCTGGATGTAGGTCCCTAGATTCTTCGTGGGATAAGATTTGAAACTGAAACCACTGCACTTCTACCATCTGGGCACTCTGGACTTCACTGGACTCCGTTTGGCCCTGAGTTTCTCTTCCTTCCAGTCTGCTGCATCACCTGTGCATGTGCATCATTCAGCAACCTTCTAAGGCCCGTGAAGCATCAAGGACAACCAAAGTAATCTCCCTTGGAGTGAAGAAGTCACTCGCATCTATTTGCAGGCACCGCAATGAAGATGACCGGTCTGCAGATACCGAGCTCCCCCGGACTCCGTGGGTTCTGCAACACAGGTGGTGGTTTTCCTCAGCTCCCGAGGCCTGCTCTACCCTCTCACCAAGTTAGAGGCCAGTAGTCCTTTTGGGGGTTACAATAACCAAACCCCTGGGTACTGCGTCCCTTTGCAGTTGCAAAGGCTTGTTGACATCTTTGCAAGAAGATCTTCAGGCTCCAAGTAGCCCCAACCTCGAGCCCCTCCAGTGACCAGAATCTTTGGCCACACCGCATTGTGTGCATCGTGGCCTGCATCTTTTGGTGAAACTGCTTGCGGTCCTCTTGCGACTCCAGTGCCTTGGGCCTGTGGGTCCACTTAAGGGTCACCTTTGTTTTTCTTGGGCTCCCCTGATTGCTCGGTGCCTGCCCTGGCTCCCCTGCTGGTGGTGAGTCTCCTGGACCTTGCTGGTCCCAACCATGCACCTTCTTGATTTCCTGTGTGGGTTGCATTTGCCAAGGCTTATTGGTGCTCCAGCCGGATACCAACCCCTCAGCACTCAACATCCTTTGTGGGACAGCTCGTATTTGGGTCCAGGTTGTCCTTAGTGTCGCCTGGTCCTCGCCCCTGCAGACTCAAGGTCACTAACATCCTTCCTGAAGCACCTGACATCGGAGGTCTTCCAAGCCTCCTGGTCCCTCCCGAGGGACATAGACACTGTCCCCTCTGCTTTGAGGTACTCCTCTTCAAGAATCTACATTTGGATTTTTCCGGACACTTTCTTCTCTTCCAGCAGCAGCACTTTCCTAAAGTCCTCCATTGGGTTCGAAAGCGGTTTCAGACGCTACTTCACACCGATGCACTTCCCTGGGATAGGTAACTTGGGTACCACAGTATCCACGTTTGGGGTGACTCTCCAAACTTATGTCTTCCACTGGGTTTCCTTAGGGTCCACTGGGAAGGGTCCCTAATCTTTAAAATACCAACCACGACTTGTACATAGACTTGTACGGAGCACGCAGTTGTGTTCATACACTGCACATGCCCCGTGGGGTCCCTATCTACCTACCTCGGGTGGTTCTGTGGGTCCCCAGCAATTCTACGTCCTATCGACATTGTCCTGACTCGAGTCAGGTTTCTTATACCACTTTCTTAGTATATTGTCACTGTTTATTAGTGCTATTTACTGTGATTTCTTTGCTTAAGTACTGTGGGCCTTATTTATGAGGGCTTGCGACAGTTTTGCGCGTCTGTTGCGTCACTTTTTGTGATGCATCGGCGGTGTAAAACATGCCTCCTGTTGCGCCCTATTTACAGAGTGATGGATCTAAGCAGATGCCTCACTTTGTAACCCCCTGCGCCACATTATACCTGCGTCAGGTATAATGTATACAGTGTGGACGTTCCCAGGTAAGTAAGCCTCGTAGAAGTGACGCAGTGAAATCTACGAGATTTCACTGCGCCACTTCTAGGGTGCTAATGCGTCAATATCTTACGCCTGCCTCACAGCAGGCGTAAGACTGACACAGGCCCTTTCACATGGTACTTTCCCCATGTGAAAGGACACATTGCTGGAGTTGCATCACTTTTGTGACACACTCCAGCAATGCGTCACTTTTGAGCCTATAGATACGTCAGAAATACAGGCGTATCTGTTACTCCTTGCGACATGATGCGTAATACAGTAAAAATTACGCATCCATCATGTCCAAGGAGGGCGCACTGAGAAGTGACGCATCGCTGCTTTCACGCAGCGATGCGTCTCTTTTCATAAAGGAGACCCTGTGTGCTTTGTGTCTATCCCCGTGTAGGATGTACTGTAACGTACTAGAGAGTGTTAAATAATAAATACATATTTTTATAAATACTTTGCGTGGTTCTTTTTCATTTAATCTATACTATAAGATTACATTCTGGTTAAACAAGCTGCTTTACACTCCTTCAAGAATAAGCCTTAAGGCTGCTCTCCACAGCTACCACTTGGATAGCTTTCTAAGGTTGTTTGATACCTCTTAAATTACCATAAGGGTTGTCTGGACAGGTGCAAGTAGCCCACTTACATTAGTGGACATCATGTACCTGGCCAACTTCCCACAGGCGGTGGGCCGCTAGCGGCCTAGATGAGGCATTAGCAGTGTCAACAGTTCATCTGTGGTACACCTGCTAGTACCAAGAACCTGCCACAGCTTCTCCTGGGGTCAGTGTTAAAGCTGCTGCACACACCAATTAACCTGCAAGGATTCCTGCAGCTACCTGCAACTACTGCTCCTCTCCTACCCCGACAAGGCCAGGACATGGCCTCTGCCCCTTCAGTTCTCCAGGCCCCAGGCACCATGGGATGGGGGAGCACTCACAGGGGCAGCTGGTGACATTTGAAAGTGGTAGGGCATAAAATGATTGGCATACTGCACGGTTGCGAGCGAGCATAGCGAGCGAGCCCAAACCACCATAAGGGGGGTTCGTTGCGATTCTCTTCCCGTGAAAATTTTGAAAAAAGAGAAGAAAAATGGTGCATTTTCAAGCAAATTTGAGAAAGCAGGAAGGTTAATAAAGCAATTGTGAAAGTGCCTCTGTGAACTGTCACTTTTCTCTTTACCTATCTCCCAGAATTTACCACCTTCACCTGTAAGTGGCTGCAAGCTGCTCTATCGGCGTCACTCTCTTCCAGTGACACTCTCACTTTCCCATCATCTAAGTATCCCTTCCTACCTCATCTCTTTCGTTATCTCAGCATCTCCCCTCCTCTGTCACTGACTGGGTGCTGCTGACACTGCCCGGTGACTGTCTCTTGCTGCCCCTTCCATTGTCTTGCAACCCCCCCATGCTCTCCTCTCTCCCTATTTTGCTATTTCTTCCTATCTTGTTGCTGTCACATCCATCTTGCTTGCTATCCCTCCCTACATCTCAGTATCCCTTCCTCCCTAGTCTCTTTCTCTGTCTCCGCACCTCCATTCCCCCGTCATAGCAAATGACAAGTAGTTACGACAGAGCACATCTCACACAAGAATCGGATGAACTATCTCTAGACTCTACTATAGCGCCTAATATGTACCGGTGATTGCAGGTGGTGGGCGCTTAGCACTGCCACTCTTTTAAGGTTGGGAGTCTGGTCTGGGGCGTATTTCTCATCATCGGCCTTCACCCCCAGAGCAAGAGAGAAAAGTCAGTTAACCGGGGAATAGAAAGAGAAGGAAACAGTGACATAAGGGAATGAGGGTGCAGAAAGGAACATGTGAGAGTAACGGAGCTGACCTAATGCCCATTGCTTATATCATTACAAAACGAAAGCAGAATGGTTTAAAAAAGACCACGTTGGTGAATACAGAGCCGCAGTATGCAATTTGTTTTCCAATGCACGCACCCAACAAGCAGGTATTTCAGTACCTCTAGGAATAGTGTGCTTTCCCACCCAGGGAAAACATGGTTGTTCAAAGAGCGAGGCGGCAACAAAAGTAGGGCTTCACTTGCAAACACTGTAATGTGGCGCTAATGTGTTTATGTGTGAATAAATCAATATGGCCACCTTGCTTTAGTTAGTTATTTATTTTTCATATTTTGAATGTTTTATTTCTCTCTACCCTGAGGCTGCACTTAGAAAATGAAAAATGTCAGCAAGAGACTATGTTTCCAGCAAGTGTTTTTCTCTTTTGGATCGATTTCACAAGGAAGCTAATAAACGAAAGGAGGAAAGAGAAGGTAATACCTAATTCTTGAAGTCTCTGACCTGTTTTTACTACATGAGGAGGAGCGAGACAGAGAGGGATGAGGGGGAACAAAGGAGGGGGGCAGCTGTCAGCAAAGGGAGAACTGGACACTGCCCATGTCTTCTTTGGGCACGAAGGAAAAGACAGAGGGGCATATTATCAAGCACGGCCTTAAGATTATCGCCGCTTTAGAAGCCCATGTTGACACCAGAACATGGGCTTCTGTTGGAATTCTTTGCGGCATATTATCAAGCCCATTATCGCCGCTTTAGCGGCAGTTTTCTGCCGCTAAACCGGCGATAAGTTTTAAAGCTGTTCTTGATAATATGCCCCAGAGTTCTTTTCCTTCTCTGCCCGTTTCGTCCGTCCCCAAAGGCCGAGCCTTAACCATCGGCCTTGCCCCTTGGCGAATTCCGCCGTCGGGGAGGCATGTTTAAGAAATTAGGGGAACGGACTCAAGCAGTGACACGACAGAGCACATCTCACACAAGAATCATGAACTATCTATCTATAGCGCCTAGTGAGAGTAACGTAGCTGACCTAATGCCCATTGCTTATATCATTCGAAAGCAGAATGGTTTAAAAAGACCACGTTTGTGAATATACAGAGCCACGCGCGCAGTATGCATTTTGTTTTCCAATGCACGCAAACATTCTTCAAAGAGCAAGGAGGCAGTTGCGAGGGGGGGGTCGCGAGGGAGAATAAAATTAAAATTAAGACGAAAACTTACCTGACTGCCTCTGCTCCACGTTGGCAATGGCGCCTCTTGAGTTGAAACAGGAACAGCACTGGAGTGGCAACCCCTCAGCCAATCCTGGCGCTGCTGCAGCAGGATTGGCTGAGGACACAGCTTACTCTTCGCCCGCCGCCTGCCCATTAGGAGACCGAGGGGTTCCTAATGGGCATGCGCAAGTCAGTGAAAACACAAGTGCGCATGACTGGGCACGGGCTAAAAATCAGCTCACCTTGCCCACTCATGCGCACTTGTGCTGCAGTGCTGCCTGTCCCTGGCTGGTCTGACAATGCATGTCAGTCAACATGATACCGGACCGCCCACGGTCCGACGTCATGCTGACTGACATGCATTGTCAGTTCTCCCTCGGCGTCTCTGAACTTAAGTAAACTAAGTTCAGAGACGCCGAGGCAGCTGCGGGTGCGGGCGGGGGGGCAACGCCTCAACGCCCCAATGGACGCACCGCGCCTGAGCACTCAGCATCCCAAGCAGTCTTTTGGCTTCCTCCTCCTCTTTGCTCCTTGTCCCTTCCTCTCATCTGCATCAGCAATGTCAACGTATTCTCACCCCTTAGAGCACACACCAACACGCAGACTGCGTCTGACTCAGATAACACAGCAGATCTGTGTCTATCCCACACACAATCTCATAGACCTCAGAGCAAATAATATCAAGGGTTCTCTGAACTTCCAGGCACATTATTTTAGCTCATACGATTTTGATCTAAATCCCATCCTTTTCCTCTGATAGATGTATTTGAATGCGTCAGAACTCTAACCTTTTCCTAATGTTATTCAGGTACCATGATCAGCAAGCAGTGGGACTAGAAGCTTTAACTAGTTCCCGGTCTGATGGACTCCTCTACTCTTTTCCCCCATTCCTCCAATTTCAAGGGTCCTTGTGAGATTTCAGAGAGAATCAGTGTAAATTCTCTTGGTCCTTCCATTCTGGACAAAGGGGCACTTGTTTCCTCTCCTAGAACTCCTGTGGGTGGAGCAGGAATATATTCTGCCATTGTCTCCTTCTCTCATGTCACACCCTATTCTATCTCTGTATAAACCAGCCCAATTAAGAATATTGATTTGGAGATTGAGAGGGAGGGTTTCTTGAACAGGGGAATTACTCTTTCTGTCTCCTATTAAACACAAGTCTCTAGAAAAAGTTCTACCGATAGACCTTATGATCACCACTGGGCTTCCTTTGATTCATGGTGTAGGGGTAGGTATTTTTCTCCTGTTGCAGCCACAACTTCTTAATATCTTCCAGTTTTAAAGAAAGGTTTTTAAAAAAGGGTTATCGGTTGTAACACTCAGATTAGACTGGTCTGCCATTTGGGCATTTAGATCACTTTGGAATACAGAACCTCTAATAACAAAGATGTTCAAATATGTTGACCCAAGATTCATAATTTCTTCCTAGTGTGGGAATTATCTCTAGTCTTGTACTCTCTGCAAAAAGCTCCCTTCAAGACCCTTGAGACTAACGTCAGAATAGATTCTCACTCTTAAGGTCTTATTCCTTACAGCCATCACCACAGCCAGATGTTTTAATCAATCAATCAATCTGGGGTTTATAAAGCACGCTACTCACCCGAGAGAGTGTCTCAAGGCACTGGTGGGGAGGAGGGTGCTGCTCCGGATCAGTCGAAAAGCCAGGTCTTGAGGTTCTTTCTGAAGGTGTAAAGAGAGGGGGGTGCATCTGATGTTGACTGGGAGCTCGTTCCAGGTGTATGCTGCGAAGTAGGAGAAGGCTCTTCTGCCTGCTCTGGTTCTGTGGATGTGTGGGGTCTCTGCCAGGGTGAGGTCGGCGGAGCGGAGGTTCCTTTTGGATATGTGGAAGGAGACTCTTTCGTTGAAGTATGTGGGTCCGATTTTGTGGAGGGATTTGTAGGCGTGGGTGAGTAGCTTGAAGGTTACTCTCTCCTCAATAGGGAGCCAGTGGAGGTCTTGTAGGTGCAGGGTCATGTGCTCATGTCGTGGGGTTCCAAGGACGAGTCTGGCGCTGGTGTTCTGGATGGTTTGGAGCTTGTGTAGCAGGGTTTTGTTGATTCCGGCATAGAGGGCATTACCGTAGTCCAGTCTTCTAGTTAAGAGTGCATGGGTGATGGTCTTTCTGCATTCATGGGGGATCCACTTGAAGGTCTTGCAGAGGATGCGGGGAGAGTTGAAGCAGATGGAGGCGACGGTGTTGATCTGGTGGGTCATGGTGAGGGAGGAGTCTAGAATGATGCTGAGGTTCCTGGTGTGGTTCATCAGGGTGGGTGGGTTCCTGAGGGCAGGGGGCCACCAGGAGCTGTCCCAGGTGGTGGGGGAGGGACCAAGGATGAGGACCTCGGTCTTTGCCGAGTTCAGTTTTAAGCAGCTGTTGTTCATCCAGGCTACGATGTCTTTCATTCCTTCTTGAAAGCAGAGTCTGGTGTTTTTGGGGTTCTTCGTGAGAGAGAGGATGAGCTGGGTATCGTCGGCATAAGATACTATGCTGAACCAATGCTGTCTGACGATGGTGGAAAGGGGGGCCATGTAGATGTTGAAAAGCATGGGGCTCACCGAGGATCCTTGGGGTACTCCACAGTTGATCTGGGTTCGGAGAGGAAGGGAGGTAGTCTGGTCCTTTGGGTTCTGCCGGAGAGAAAGGAGTAGATCCAGTCGAGGACGGTTCCTCGAATACCGGCGTCGTGGAGTCTGGCTGTGAGAGTGCAATGTGAGATGGTGTTGAAGGCCGCAGAGAGGTCTAGTAGGATGAGGGCCACAGTGTGGCCCTGGTCGAGGAGCATGCAGATGTCATCAGTGGAGGTGAGGAGGGCGGTCTCGGTGCTGTGGTTGCTACGAAAATTGGACTGGCAGGAGTCGAGGATGGTGTTCTCTTCGATGAAAGTGATCGGCTGGGCGTTGATGAATATCTTGGTGACTTTGGCTGCGAAGGGAAGGAGAGAGATGGGCTGGTAGTTTTCTGATCCATCAGGTCGGCCGAGGTTTTCTTGAGGAGGGGCTTGACTTCTGCCCACTTCCAGTCATCAGGGAAGTTGTCAGATTCGAGGGAGGTGTTGATGGTCCGGCCTAGTTCAGGAGCCATGGCGGCGGCAGCTCTGTGGTCGATGTGCGGTGGACAGGGGTCTGTGTGGGCTCCTTAGTGGGTGTTCTTCATGGTCGTAGTGGTGTCTTCAGTGGTAGCAGGTTTCCAGGTGGTGATGGTCGGCTGGTTGTCGGTGGTGGAGAGGGGGGTGGTGTCAGGAGTCTGTTCGCTGAAGTTGTCGTAGAGGGCCTTGATCTTCAGGTGGAAGTAGGAGCTGAGCTTATTGCAGAGGTCCTGGCTTCACTGGGGGGTTTGGTGAACTTCTGTATGAAGTTGAAGAAGTTCTTTTGTGTTACTTGCTTTGGAATGGATTTTGTTCTTGATAAAGGTCCTCTTGGTGGCTCTTAAGCGCTGGTGGAATTCGTTCATGGCATTCCTGTAGTTGTTCCAGTCTTCAGTGGTTTTCTTGTTCCGCCAGAGTTTCTCGAGGTGTCTGGAGGAGCGCCTGGCTTCTTGGAGGTTGGTGGTGAACCAGGCGGCTTTCAGGGGGCGTTGATTGATGGTGTGGTGGAGGGGTGAGAGCTTGTCAGCGCAGCTGGAAATCCAGCGGTGTAGTTCTTTGGCTGCGGAGTTGGCGTCGATTGTGGCGGAATGGGGGTTGTGGAGGAGGGTTGTGTTGCAGTGTTCCTCTGTGATCTTGCGCCAGTTCCTTTAGTGTGGATGCGGGAGGGTTTGGGTGCGATGGTGGTGTTGAAGGTGAAGTGTACGCAGTAGTGGTCTGTCCAGAGGGGCTGCGTGGTGTGACTGAAGTGGATGTTTGTCCCTCCTGTGAAGATGGAGTCGAGGGTGTGTTCGGCTATATGGGTGGGGGTGGTGATGAGCTGCTTCAGTCCGAGGTTGACAAGGTTCTCAAGGAGGGTGGTGTGGTCGGAGTCATTGTGGTTTTCGAGGTGGAAGTTCAGGTCTCCGATGAGGATGTAGTCCATGGGGGCGATGGCGTGGAGTGCGACGAGTCAGCAATGGTGGTGGCAGGAGAGGCGCAAGGCCCAGGGGGTCTGTAGACGAGGGTCCTGCGCAGCGTGGTTTAGGGGCTGGTTTGGCTCTGTGTTGTAGAGGGGGTCGTTAGTGCTGGAGGTGGAAAGTCGGAGGGATCTCTTGTGTGCGATGGTGAGTCCTCCTCCTGGGCGGTGGGGGCGGTCCTTTCTTTGGATCTTGTATCCGTCAGGGATGGCGGTGGCGATGTCTGGGGCGGAGGTGGCTTTGGTCTATGTTTCCGTGAAGAAGGCGACATCTGTCGAGAGGGTGTCGAGTAGGTCCCAGATTTCCGTGGCGTGTCTGTGGAGGGAGCTTACATTGAGGAGTATGCACGTCATGGTGTCGGTGGTGCGGGCGTCTGTTGTGGGTTCAGCGGTCATGGGGGGGTTGTTTGGGTGAGTTGAGTGCTACTGTGTGTCGTCATCCATACTCCCAATACTGACTTTCATAGAAGCCAGGACATTGTATTTCCTGCTCTACAACAAGATAACAACAACCACAATTCCTTGATTCACCTTCTGGATGTAGTAAGAGCAGTTAATATCTACTTAAAGAGGTAGGTCAATGGCAAAGTCCCATTTACACTTTGTTTTAACTTTGGGTCACTCAAGAACGGAAAGAAAACTTTCTCCCCCACTTTGACTAGATGGGTAAAGATAGTAATCTCCTCAGCCTTAGGGTGATACAATTAAAGCTCAATCCACCAAAAGAATGTTGGCTTCCTGGGCCAAATGGACAGAGGTGTTCCTTAGAGAAATGTGAAGAGCTGCCACCTTGTCCGTCCTGTCTATATTTATTTTACATTATAGGTTGGATGGAGCCGAGAGTTCTGAGTTAGCTTTTGCATCACAAGTAGTTCTAGGATCCATGCTCGCTTATTACACATTTCTTCACAGTCTATCCTAAGTGAATTTAATCTAAATAAAATGTGTTCACCTCAATACAACCTTTTGTAGTCTCTCTACTGATGAAGTGGTAGTTCTGATCCTACAGACCTCCTACAGTAAGTAATGGGGCTAGGAAGAAGAAAAGGAGGCAATGCTTCGATTACTTACCAGTAATTTTTATTACTTTGATTCTTTCTTACTTGTCCCAATACTTACAAATGTCCCTTCCACCCTTCTTCCTTAATCAGTCTCTATTTAGGTGTTTGGTAGATAACAAAAAGTGTTTTGAGAGGTGCTATTCTATACGGGTAGATATTCTGCCCAAATATAGAAATAAACAACAGCTTGGGAAGCAGTGGAAGAGATGTAGTGAATGGGAATATTTACTCCTAAAGTAAGTACTGGGATAAGTAAGGAAGGATTAAAGTAATGAAGAATTCCGGTAAGTAGTCAAAGCATTGCCATCTGTTCCAGTATTGAAAACAAGTTAGAGACATAAGTTTTGCCCCGGGCGGAGACCTCCGCTCCACCCGTGGAGTGTGCGGAAATTTGCCTTCTCCACGTTCCGCGGAGAACGCAGAGAAGGCAAATCTCCACACAGTCTGCCGCATAATGGAGTTGGCCCGACTCCACCCGCCCTATATTAACAATTAATTCTAGTACTTAAAACTACGTTCTTGTGAGAAATGCGCTTGTGTGGGCACGTGCGCATTCTCAGTTTTCGCTTGGATAATAAGAAACGGCGACGAAGAGGAGGAAGCCAGCCCGGGGATGCCGTAGTACAGGTAAGTGGGTTTAATGTACTTTTAAGTACTAAAATTCATTGTTAATATAGGGGGTGGAGGCGGGTGGCGTAGCGGGGCTACGCGTAGGGCCGCGTGGCGGTCCACAGAGTTTGTTCGCACCTCCGTGGCCCACCGCGTAGCCCCCCTATGCCCACTACACCCAGGGCTACAAAAGTTACCCTGAAAGTACCATAGCAAACCTTGCTTCAGGGCAAATTTTGTTTGTCCTGTATTGCAGCGACTGAAAAATAGCAGGGTACAACTTGGGTAGAGTTGGCAGAACATAGAAATGCCCAGTTTTTAGCATTAAAGTTTGTTAGCTGTGTGTGTTTAGGTTATCATATACTACACTTTAACCCCTTCGACGCGCTTGACGGAACGGTTCCGTCATGCACGTCGGTTGGGCTGTGCTTATGACGGAACCGTTCCGTCATGGCCCCGCCCGCGCACGGAATCTTCAGCAAGGGCGCGGAAATCCGCGCCGCGCTGAAGGGGTTAAAGATGAATTGTCTTGGTCATGTTCACCACAACAATCAACAGCAGTTCACATTATCATGATTTTGATATCCCTTAGTGTGCCACGTCTTCTTTCCGGTTTGCAAGCAGCAGATGTATCCATAAATCCAGTTATATATCAACTGTTTTCTAGGCCCATGCTGCAGCATTCTAGCTAGTGTAGCTAAAGGCTGCCTTGCACTATCCTTCTGGTGATGTTATCATGGCCTAATCCGGGAGCCTTTAGTATTCCTATAATGAAATGGACAATGAACAGGCTCTAGGTTAACATCAACAGGTTCTGAAATATATAAAGTTTTAGTGATTAAATAATCTTAATTATCAAAATTTTGTATACAACATTGAAAGGAAAAAACTATCTGCTATTTCTGCAAATGTTTCATAAAATGTTGTGTAAATGCATTGTTTCTGAAGACATGTTCACTACTGCAACTAAGTACCTTTCAGGATTCAAAAATATGAATAAAATAAACCAAGCACAGCAGCTCTACAACTGGGGTGGCATGGTGAGCAAAAGAACGACGGATTTAACCCAGATCTCTTGACTGGGGGTAAATGTATGATTTGTTCAGCATCCCGTCCATCATTTGTTTGCGTAGCACTACAACATGGAATAGCTTAGCAATGTTGTTTTTGGAGCCCAAAATGCTTTGCTCTGGAAGACATAGCAAGTTCCATTTTAGGGTCCTCCATGCTTTGCTGATTAGTTTGAGCAAATACAATTTTGCACACAGCATTCCATAAACCAACTAACAATAGAAGTTATAAGGTTAGAGAAGGGCCTTGCCAGTCGGAAGTCTATCAGATCAAGTGCAGAGTGCCCAGAGCTCATCGTTGAGCCCAACTCTTTTTAATATCTATGTCCGCCCTTTGGCTGTTCAGCTGGTCTTACTATGGTGTTGAATGCTGACGACACCAAGATCGTCGTTTCCCTTTCACCTAAAACAAGCCTGTTAGAAATGGGATCTCTGGTTGGCTAAGGCTTGCGCCAAAGCCAGGCACAGACCACCACTCTAAGTGTGGGCTGGGGAGTTACACGCCAAAGATAACCCCTGCTCACCCCCTCGGTAGCTTGGCACGAGGCAATGTGTAAAGCGTTTGCGCGCGCACACAGCAACAACACCCTAGGCCCACCACAAAAGAAACTCCACACAAGGTTATATATCAAAAAATAGCCTTTGTATTATAATAAACACATTAGATGATAATCACATAATTTACACTGTGCCAACTGGCACTGGGCTGAATTTTACAGGGGACTATTTACACAAGACAGGGCCACATGGACCGCTGTCAGAATTATCACAAATCACCAATAGTAAATGTAGAACATATACCAACTGTAACACACATTATAACTGTAGAGCACAACCAGCAACTACTGGCGCAATAATGACCTCAGCATTATCACAATAGAATCAGGTATAAAACCTATCCTGGATACATCACCGG
Organism: Triturus cristatus; assembly: GCF_964204655.1. Classification (NCBI taxonomy): domain Eukaryota; kingdom Metazoa; phylum Chordata; class Amphibia; order Caudata; family Salamandridae; genus Triturus; species Triturus cristatus. The sequence goes on from NC_140585.1 coordinate 639,784,639, forward strand.
GGCATAAACACAATATGCAATTTCTCACAAGTCTAACGCATTAGACCTTACCTCCTAAGCATAATTTACACTAGGGGCGTACATCACACAGGGAAGTAGATTCTCCCTAACATAAACCTAAACAGGTAAAGCAACCTCTTATGCCGAAACTATATCTAGATGTATAAAACGCAGGGTGCGCAAAACATACTACACACAGTACATTTCCTAACACCCAAAGCATTAGTATATAAATCACGATAGCACCTAAATCACATTAGGGTCCAGGTTGCACCAGAACCTAAACGTCGCAGCTGCCCACTACTTGCTGGACTTGCTGGGGACAAGAACAGGGCCTAAACGCTGCAGCTGGCACTAAGTGCTGCGCAGCTGTGGAAGTCAAACTGTGGCAGGGGGGCTCTCACTAGCCCTCCAGAACAAACTGCGGCAATCCTTGGAGCCCTCTAGGCTCTGGAACAACCAATGCGCAAATGTGGGAGCCATCTGGCTCCTGAAACAAACATGTGTCCCCTAATGAACTGCGGGGGGGAAGGACGAAATGGACCCTGGCACAACGGTGCCCTCTGGGCCCTGTTGGGGGCTCTTTAAAATACCATTGCCCCCACTGGAGCCACGCACAGGCTCTAAGTTTCAGGAAGCAACCAAAAGCCCACCTCTTTGGCTAACCAATACATTTCTTCCTCATGATTCCTGCCAGCACTGTGTAGCCTGGGTCTGGATAGTTACATGCTTTACATGGCTAGGTAACATAACATAGCATAAGTATGAGCTGGGAACTGGAGGGTCTGTTGCAAAACTAAACTGTGATCCAAAGATAAAGCAGCAACAAGGTCAACAGTGAGATCATCTGAAATAAAGATGAGGAAATTACGAGTTGCCACTGTAATGCTCACTCATTCCTCCACCATAAAAGGTATACTCAGAGCTTGGATCTGAAATTATGTCCTCTGACACCTTTATACCATGGCAAAATACTCCAGATTGTAAAATTGTCTTTAAAGATGATGTGCAGGACGAACTTTGGCATCAATCCCTACAGAAATCAGTTTGAGTTTTAAGAAAGTAGATTTATATTTGGGAAGGGAGGGCCCTCAAAGTCACCTAATTAACCTAGGATCAATCACTTGGTATCTATAGCACAGGGCAGACAGGCTTAGCTTAGTGCAAGGATACTCAAAGTATGTTCCAGAGGCTGCTTTTGGTCCTCCTGACCTTGACATGAGGTCCCCTGGTAAACAGCACCGCTGGGCTGCTGTTTATTTGACTGACCATGAACATTCAGGAAAATGTTGAACAGACATTTATTTAGACCCTTAACTGAAGTAAGCAAAAGAAGCAAAAAAGGAGCCCTGCTCTACTTATCTTTAGTCACACTTAAATTGTAAAATACATTTTGCAACATACATGTAAAAATGTGATTGTCTCTTCAAAACTGTTTTTCTTTAACATGCAGATACTTCTCACCTTTGTACATCCGATTATATTGTTTCACTTTTAAAAAGTGGTAGATTGTGCATCTTCCTAGTGAATCTGAGGAGTGATGTAAGGGGTGGGGTGAGGTGGATTTGTGGTTTGGGGCGGCATGCCTTAGCTATACCGGACCATATGCTATTAGCGACCCAAGAGGCACGTCAGTTGTCATGTGCGCCCTCTGGGTGGCCTTGGTTGGTATTATACATGGAATAACTTTATAGATTATTAAATCAACCACAAAACAAGGTTTTTAGTGTGTATCCTGAGCTAATGTATTTTAATGTGCTCTCATATGTGACAATGAATAAAACGGAGGCAAAGTTAAATAAAACTATTGCCTAGGATCACCCAATTTGGTCAGGCGGGAAAGCCGGAATTAAAACCAAGTTTTCTGATTTTAAATTGTACAATTCAGATACTAGATGGGTATCTCTATCCTTCTCTTGTTTTTTATCAAACATTTTCTTAGTACATGAGTTTAGGGAGATTGTCGCATACAGTTCCACATAAAAGTATGGCTCAATTTGGGCTTGAGGATCCAAGAGAACATGGAGCTGAGCAAGAGTGAGACATCTGGCTCGAGCCTTCAGTGGCTCTTCCACCTCTATCACATAATCTCAATTATGGGGACAAAGGCATTAGATGGATATGATTTGCGTGTCATCAAATATTTTGGTGAAGCAGGACTATCAACATCACAATGCTGAACTCAAGCTTCATAACTTTGTCACTGCGCTATATTTTAGTGAGACGACTATGAGACTGGGTGTTCTCTCCCCAAATGGTAAAATGAAATTATTGTTGAGCTTAGTCCTGTTTTCTAATGACATCATTACTACCAGTGTTAAGGCTGATTTATGTTTCTCCTATCTTTGTTAAAAAGAAACAGCGAAAAAGGTTCAGAGGATTAACACAGCTTTGATGTTGTATCATATGCCGACGATACTCAGATCTTGGTCACCCTAGGACCAGACCCTATTGAAACAAAGTCATGTTTCAAAGAGTGTATGTCTCATGTTGACAGGTGGATGAGCACAAACCATCTGCAGTTAAATGGAGGCAAAACGGAGATTGCACTATTTGGCAAGGCGCAAGAGCATTGGTCGGACAACTGGTGGCCTCCAGGTCTTGGCCCATGTCCCACTCCAAACCAGACGGTACGGAATTTAGGAATACTACTGGACAACAAACTATCAATGAAAAATCATATCAGTCATATCATAGGTTCCTGTTTTGGAATCATGCGTAACTTACGCAAAGTTTTCAAATGGATTCCAATGGAAGCCAGAAAACCATTAGTCCAGGGTTTAGTCATTAATCGCATGGACTATGGAAATGCCCCGCTGTCCTCAATAAATGAAGACCTTCTGTCTAGGCTTCAGATTCCTCAAAACAAGGCCGGCTAGGCTGGTACTCAACTTCGGCCAAGATCTCTTTCGGCCCCTAACTTGAGACTACTTCACTGGCTTCCTGTGAGGAAGCGAATCCGTTTTAAGACTCTTTGTCTAACACATAAAAGTGTGTATGGAAGAGGGCCAGGGTACTGGGTAAATGAGCTAACCTGGTACCAGCCCGCAGGACTCTGCGATCTAATAACGAATGACTTCCTTTACCCCTCAGAATCCGTACGACTAGAAACGGAGGAAGATCCTTTGCTTTTTGTGCACCATCTCTCTGGAACAAACTACTTTTTTATCTACGCACCCTCACCAGCCACAACTGTTTTCATAAGAATCTAACGACTTAGGGGCATATCAACAAGGGCTTTTATCTCTGCTTTTTTGGCTTTAAAAGCCAAAAAAGGAGAGATAAAACTAGCGCCCTATCAACAACAGGGTGCTAACATGCAAATTTGCATGTTAGCACCCTTTTACTCTATGCTTCCCCTTGCATCTCTAATGAGATGCAAAGGGGGCGTTCCAGAGTAAAATAATAGGAGAAATGTCGCTAAGCGACATTTCTCCTATTATCAAGAATATCGCTAACCCTGTTAGAGACAAAAAAAGCAGCGCTAACCGCGGTTAACGCCACTAAACAAATGCCTCTGATTTGATTTGATACCCATGTTCACACTATTTGTCACATGGGAAGGCAGAGATTAATAAAAACATGGCTTTAGTTCCATATTTTCTATCTTAACTTTTCACAACTGGGGTGTCAGTTTTTCTGAAAGTTAGTCTCAGGGATTATTCTCCCAAAAGAAAGGCCACTGTACTGTGCCCCTGCCCATACTTTAAATACAGAGTTCACAATCAATATATTTTAGCATGGTGGTAAAACCAGCATTCAATGCCAATATTCCTAGGGCCATGATCAAAACTTTCCCACTGTCCCATGTTTAGTGGTGGAGGTTGAAAGTTCATGTCCGTCCGCCTCAGTGAATTGCACGCCTTGATGTGGAAGTCTTTGTCAAGGACTTTTATAGCACTCACTACCTTAACAGACCCTATTTCTAATCCCTCATAATGTTCACAGATAAGAAACTAAGGGCCAGATGTACGACCCTCACATTTTGTGACTCGCAAATTGTGTCGCTTTGCGATTTGCAACTCGCAAAATGCAATGTACAACAGTGTCACAGACACTGTTGGTGATTCTGAATGGGGTCGCAAATTGCATGCCTCATCAACATTCATAAGGCAAGCGCAATTTGCGACCCCTTTGGAAATGGCTAGCACTCCCAGGGATGGTGGCCTGCTGGGGTCAACAGACCACCATGTCTGGTACCACTTTTTAAATAAAGAAGTTTTTTTTTTAATGCAGCCTGTTTTCCTTAAAGGAAAACGGGATGCATTTAAGAAAAATGAAACCTTTCAGTTTCATTTTTTACGGGCAGGCAGTGGTCCCTGGGACCACAAGGGGGGAGGGAGCACACTACCTGCTCTTAAAAAATATTTTCTCACACACTCACAAAGAGGAAGGGGCCCCCTGTGGACCCTGTTAGACCTGGCACCTTGGCGTGAGTTTCCCTTCCACTTTTTGATGGTGTGCCTCGATTGTTTTGCTGGTGTTGTCCGCTCAGGGCACTGCGCCACGGCTAATCCGTGCCGCAGTGCAAGTGCTCCCTAAGTAAAGTGTACCTGTAATTGATGTCCATGATTGGTTTATTGGATTCACTGTCAGTCCCCAGTAAAGTGCACCAGGGGTGCCAGGGCTTGTGAATGCCAATGCTGCTGGTGGGCTGCAGCGCTGGTTGCGCCACCCACGGAAGCAGCCTTGTAAAGTGTGTCTAGGGTCTGCCACCGCAGACCCTGTGCGCGGTCCCGGACCGGCGCGCTGACTGCGCAAGTGCCCCCACTTGCCAGTCCCTAAACCTTCCCTTACCTACATATTAGCCACCCCTCTGGTAGGCCCAAGGGCAGGGTGCATTGTAGGCATAAGGTAGGACATGCCCTGATGTGTGTGGCATGTCTTAGTAGTGAATTACAGCCCTTTCCGTTCTTCACTATTGAAGGCTACCTGCTCTCCATAGGCCAGAATGGGCTGCTGGGATCACGCCAACGCTGTGACCCCAGTGGACTCAGAGAGCATGGTAGAGTGTCAAGTTTGGTATGCCTGAACTCAGAATAATAAAATACTTCTTGTAGTCAAGTTTATTTTAATATCCTGGGTTTGTAAATACTACTTTTAGAAAGTTAGTATTTACTGACCTGACCATCTCAGTCCGCCTCTGCTGTGTGTATGTGTTCTGCCTGGCAACAGTAAGGAGCAGGGTGGGGGAGTCCCCAGAGACAGGTTGGCTGCCAGGTGGTGGGTAGAGAGATTACACCTGGATGGGTGGGAGGAGTACACCTTGACTCTTGAATAGACCTGTGCTCTGCCACCACAAAGCCGGCGCCACCCCCTGTGGGGCGGCTGATGTCTCTGCCCTGCTGCTGAAAGGAAAGAGCAGAGTCACCATAACAAAGTGCTCCAGAACTGGACTGAGCCAGGCCTAGGCCCCCTGGCGCTAAAGAACAAAAGAATCATGGTATAAAAGTAGGAGCCTGGCTCCTAAGAAATCAGAATCCTGTTTACCACAAAGAACCTCTGCCCGACTAGAAGGAGAAGAAGACGCCGGAGGAGCTGGCCTGCTGCTTGCCTTGCTGAGAGAGGAGAGGAAGAGACTTACTGAAAAGACTTTGCTACTTTGTGCTTGAACATTCTCCAAGGGCTTGATCTGAGCTTGCCCCCTGAACTGAACCCCAGGAACAGTGGGTTCTTTGTGCTTCTTGCTCGTCCTCCAATTCGAGCCGTGTGGGCATCCCGCTGGAAAAGAGACTGCGCCCCTCATCGCCCCTCCTAGGGCCGTGACACCCAGAAGCTCGCCTGCCTCAAACCCGTGAGAGCCCCGCTCCGTCCCGAGCCGCTCTCTGTCCCCGGGCCAGGCCGCCTGCATCCCTGTCACCGCCTGCTACTGGAGCGCGCTGAACGCGCTATCACCCCTCCTGCCGGAAGCCGTCCGACGACTGTGATCTACGCCGGGTCGTCCAGCTGCACTGACGGTGCCCTGTGACCCCGCTTCGCTATCCTCGGACATCTCAGGCCGCGCCGCCCCCGCTGTGGAGACCCTCCTGCACCGCCGTGCTAAAGGGTCGCTGGCCGCGCCTGCCTACGTGCCCACACCTGCTGATTGAGGACCCAAGAACACTTCCCAAGCTGAGAGTCGCACCGACCTGTGCCGACTCTCCTAATCACGAAAGAAGTTCCAGTATCGGGCTCGGGGCCCGCAACGCCTTATTTCCCCGTTCGCAGGAGTCGATCTCTGTGAGTACTGGAACTACAAGTAAAGAGACTACAAAGTATCCATTTGAAACTACGAACCCAGAACATTTGCCTGCTGTATAACCTGGTGGCCTAGCGAAAACGTTATTGGTCTTGTGATAAGTCTGTTGAGATATATATACCTTATTTTTACATAAAGAATCGTATTTTTATATATATCCAAGTCGGGTGTCCGTTTCTGGGGGGATTGATGTATTTACTGTGTGTAGGATTATAAGTGCTTAACCAACAACGCCTGAGGAATCGCCTTGGCTGCTCACGCCACGCACCTAGAGGGTGAGCAAGGGTCATTCGCGAGGGGTTATCCTGCGCCCTGACGTGGAGGAGAGGGTTCCTGCTTGACACAAGGGCAACCTTGCGCCAACCAGAGATCCCCGACTCTAACATTGTTGGCAGCGGTTGGGATTTCGGATTTGCACTTGTAATTTGCATACAGTGAATTGTTAATCACCAGATAGTGAGAGCAGACCAAGTAACGCAGCCACAGGTTTTCATTTTCTGAACTTTGTTGAGACATCTGCCATTACTGCAACCATGCCTGGCTCACACTCCGCTGGGAGAGCACTCTCTGTGATTTCTGGAATCGATGAGGTGGATTGGGAGAGACTGGAAGGCTACACGATGGAGCAATTGAAAGGCTACAGTGTACAATTCAGAGTCCCCCATGCTGGATGCAAGAGGAAGACCCAGTACACCAAGGCGTTGAGAGCCTGGAAGGAGTCACGAGACCTACGGAATGCGGGGGACATCGTTCCACCCGACAACCTTGAGGAGCCCAGCAGAGTCCGGTCGCCAGAGGAGCTGGCAGACAGGGCAGCAGACAGGGCGCATGCAATGGAGATGGCAAAGTTGGCCGGACAAATGGAAATGGAAAAGCAGAAGTTGGCCCTGGAGGCACAACAACGCCAAATGGATCATGATATCCGATTGAAGGAGTTGGAGCTGAAGGCGAAAAGTTTGGACACCGCTCCTTCTGGTGGCAGCACTCCACCAGCGCAGGTAGAGTCCAAGGTGTACATCCCCAAAGATGTAGTAAAGGAGTATTTCAGAAAGGATGACATAGGGCAGTGGTTTAGGGCCTACGAGGTGGCCATGTCCTCACACCGGGTCCCTGAGAAAGACTGGGGAGCGGGGTTGTGGGGAAGGTTCCTTGCTGAAGGGCGGGACACACTGTTAGATTTGCCCTTAGAAGTCCAAACCTCATACCCCCATATGAAGGAAGCTTTAATGACCAGGTATGGGTTAACTCCGGAGCTATATCGACAGAGGTTCAGGGAGACCAAGAAAATCCCTGAGAGTACGTATGTGGAATATGTGACCTTTTTCTGCAGAGCGCTGGATGGTTGGGTGAAGGGTAGCAAAGTGAATGATTATCAAGGGCTGCTTGATTTAATTGCATGGGAGCACTTGTCCAGTCAATGTTTTCCTGAGCTACGCCAGCACCTGATTGATAGCAAGCTGTCCAACCCGAGGAAGCTTGCTGAGGAGGCGGACCGCTGGCTCAGCACCAGGGTCCACAAGGGTCAAGTGGGAGACTCCGCCAAAAGTGGGCAGGGTCCCCAGCAGAAGAGTGGGGGGGACAAGGGTAAACAGAAGGGGTTCCAAAAAGGCCCCCAAAGTAATTCCCAAGGGAACCAGCAGAAGGGTTCTCAGCCTCCCCCACCCCTGCAGCAGAACGGGGCCCCGACAGGTAGACCTGTTCCAAAGGGGCCCTTCAATTGTTATAAGTGTGGTGATCCGGGTCACATTGCCTCTGATCCTAAGTGTCGCCTGTTTGGTAAGACCGCACCCACTGGTGCTCCACCCCGGCAAGTAGCTAGTGTTAACTTTGGGGAGGAAGTAGCAGTCCAGGAGGGTGGGGGTCCCGGGCAGATGACCCTAGTCTCGCTAGGAGACAGTGAGATGGTCCCTGTAACCTACCTGCCCTCTAACACTAAGAAATATGGGCAGGTGGTGACCATCAATGGAAAGAAGGTGGAGGCTCTTAGAGATACAGGAGCCAGCGTGACCTCGGTGAGGCAACACCTGGTGTCTCAAGAGCAGATTGTACCCAATGCCTACTGTAGGGTTGTCAATGCTGACAACGTAGAGAGTCGTTGTCCAATGGCTCAAGTTCCCTTTGAGTGGGGGGAGGTCTCTGGTACTCTACAAGTCGCTGTGAGAACTGACATGCCTGTAGATTGTCTGCTAGGGAACGACCTGGAGAGTTCCCCTTGGGAAAAGGTGGAGAAGACCACGCATCTGAGGATGGTGGGTCTACCCGACTGGGCGTGCGTGACCACCCGGTCCATGGCAGCCAGTAGGGGTGTTGAGAGGGTCCTGGAACCTGAGGGAGAGGTCCAGGAACCGGCCGTAGGGAGAAGGCGCAGGAGGCGCGGGAAACCGGCCCCCGAAGTTCCCACGGCCCAGGAGGAAGTAGACCCTGAGGGGGATACTCTGGAGCCTACCGGGGAACAGATTGCCGAACTGGGAGATCTGCCTGAGCTGACCCATTGGCAGCAAGAAGGAGGTCCCTCCAGGGAGGAATTCTGCAGGGAGCAGAAAGAATGCCCTTCTCTCGTGGGTATGCGGCAACAGGCTGCAGACCAGGCCAATGGTGTTCAGGCCAAAACACACTACGTGTACTGGGAGAGTGACCTCCTGTATTCCGAGCCTAAGGCTGCTGAACCTGGGTCAGCCCGTGTGCTGGTGGTACCCCAGAAGTTCAGAACCTTCCTACTGGGGCTGGCTCACGATGTGCCGTTAGCAGGACATTTGGGGATGGACAAGACCTATGACAGGCTTGTCACCCACTTTTACTGGCCCCAAATGCACAAGAATTCCGATTCCTACTGCAGAACCTGTCAGACTTGCCAGGCAAGTGGTAAGAGCGGAGGGAAGCACAAGGCTCCTCTGCAACCTTTCCCTGTGGTCGGTACGCCATTCCAACGAGTGGGTATTGATATTGTGGGGCCTCTGGATCCCAAGACAGCCCTGGGCAACAGGTTCATCCTGGTCTTGGTGGACCATGCCACCCGGTACCCTGAAGCCATCCCTCTGAGGACAGTGACGGCCCCCGTGGTGGGACGGGCACTGATGGGAATTTTCTCCCGAGTGGGATTCCCTCTAGAGGTGGTGAGCGACAGGGGGACCAATTTCATATCCACATATATGAAATCCCTGTGGAAGGAGTGTGGGGTAACTTACAAGTTCACCACTCCTTACCATCCCCAAGGAAATGGGTTGGTTGAGAGATTCAACCGAACCCTCAAAGGCATGATCATGGGCCTGGACGGTCCAATGAGGCGTAAGTGGGACGTCCTCTTGCCATGCCTGCTCTTCGCTTACCGAGAGGTGCCGCAGAAGTCTCTAGGGTTCAGCCCCTTTGAGCTTCTGTATGGTCACCCGGTAAGAGGACCTCTGAGTTTGGTAAAGGAAGGCTGGGAGCAATCTCCCAGGAAACCTCCCCAGAATGTATATAGTTACATGCTGGCCTTCCGAAACCAGACTCGGCGTTTCAGGCAACTTGCTGAGGCAAATCTGGAAGCCAGCCAGGAGGAGATGAAGCGGTGGTACGACCGGAATGCCACTCTGGTAGAGCTTCCACCTGGACAAAAGGTGTGGGTCTTGGCCCCAGTGGAGCCGTGTGCACTTCAGGATAAGTGGACAGGTCCATTTGAGGTTGTGGAGCGCAAAAGTCCTATCACCTACTTGGTGGACATGCAGACTCCCAGGAACCCTTTGAGGGTCCTACATGTTAACCGCCTTAAGCCCCACTTAGAGAGGACCGAAGTGGGCATGCTGCTGGCCACTGATGATGGAATGGAAGAGGAGACCGAGCCTCTTCCTGACCTCTTAGTGGCCTCTGAGAAAGATGGGTCAGTGGATGGAGTTAACCTCTCACCCACCCTGACGCCCGAACAACAGGAAGACTGCCGCCACTTGCTGGGACAATTTTCCGACCGATTCTCCCTGGTTCCTGGTGTCACAGATTGGTGCGTCCATGATGTGGACACAGGAGACAGCTTACCTGTGAAGCACAAGGCTTACAGGGTAACTGACAGGGTCAGAGCTTGCATCAAGGAGGAGGTCTCCAAAATGCTTGCGCTAGGGGTGGTTGAGTCCTCCAGCAGTCCTTGGTCCAGCCCCGTGGTCTTGGTCCCAAAGGCTGCTGCGCCGGGAGCCACACCTGAACTCCGGTTCTGTGTGGACTACAGAGGACTCAATTCAGTCACGAAGACTGACGCGCACCCCATCCCCAGAGCTGATGAGCTCATTGATCGGCTGGGGGCTGCCCGGTTCCTCAGCACGTTTGATTTAACGTCTGGGTACTGGCAGATCGCCTTGACCGATGGGGCCAAAGAGAGGTCAGCATTCTCTACACCAGATGGGCACTTCCAGTTCCGAGTCATGCCATTTGGGATGAAGAATGCCCCTGCCACCTTTCAGAGGTTGGTCAACCAGGTACTGGTTGGGCTGGATGCGTTCAGTGCCGCCTACCTGGATGACATCGCAGTGTTCAGTACCACCTGGCCTGAACACCTGCGCCACCTCTGGGAAGTGTTGATGGCGCTGCGCCGAGCAGGCCTCACGATCAAGGCAAGCAAGTGCCAGATCGGGCAGGGTTCCGTGGTGTACTTGGGACACCAAGTGGGGAGTGGCAAGGTGGCACCCTTGCAACCCAAAATCGAGACCATCCTGGCTTGGGAACCCCCCAAGACGCAGACCGCAGTGAGGGCCTTCCTGGGGCTCACTGGGTACTACAGGAGGTTTGTCAAGGGCTATGGAACGATTGTTGCCCCCTTGACAGAGCTGACTTCGAAGAAGCAGCCCAGGAACGTGATTTGGACTGACACCTGTCAGAAAGCTTTCGACACCCTGAAGACTGCCATGTGCACAGCACCCGTGCTCTTGGCCCCTGACTTCTCCAAGGAATTCCTAGTCCAGACAGACGCTTCAGAGCATGGTGTAGGGGCTGTTCTCTCACAGATGACTGAGGAGGGCTGGGACCAACCCGTAGCCTTCATCAGTAGGAGGTTACTTCCACGGGAAAGTAGGTGGAGTGCAATTGAGCGAGAAGCATTTGCTGTGGTCTGGGCGCTGAAGAAGCTAAGACCCTACTTGTTTGGGTCTCACTTCCGGGTTCAGACGGACCACAGGCCCCTCAGATGGTTGATGCAAATGAGGGGTGAAAACCCGAAGCTGTTGAGGTGGTCCATCTCCCTACAGGGTATGGACTTTACGGTGGAACACCGTCCTGGTACAGATCACGCCAACGCTGACGGTCTGTCCAGGTATTTCCGCCTTAGTGACGAGGAACCCCCTGGGCAAGGGTAGTTCTCCCCACATTTCAGCTGGAGGGGACACGTGTTAGACCTGGCACCTTGGCGTGAGTTTCCCTTCCACTTTTTGATGGTGTGCCTCGATTGTTTTGCTGGTGTTGTCCGCTCAGGGCACTGCGCCACGGCTAATCCGTGCCGCAGTGCAAGTGCTCCCTAAGTAAAGTGTACCTGTAATTGATGTCCATGATTGGTTTATTGGATTCACTGTCAGTCCCCAGTAAAGTGCACCAGGGGTGCCAGGGCTTGTGAATGCCAATGCTGCTGGTGGGCTGCAGCGCTGGTTGCGCCACCCACGGAAGCAGCCTTGTAAAGTGTGTCTAGGGTCTGCCACCGCAGACCCTGTGCGCGGTCCCGGACCGGCGCGCTGACTGCGCAAGTGCCCCCACTTGCCAGTCCCTAAACCTTCCCTTACCTACATATTAGCCACCCCTCTGGTAGGCCCAAGGGCAGGGTGCATTGTAGGCATAAGGTAGGACATGCCCTGATGTGTGTGGCATGTCTTAGTAGTGAATTACAGCCCTTTCCGTTCTTCACTATTGAAGGCTACCTGCTCTCCATAGGCCAGAATGGGCTGCTGGGATCACGCCAACGCTGTGACCCCAGTGGACTCAGAGAGCATGGTAGAGTGTCAAGTTTGGTATGCCTGAACTCAGAATAATAAAATACTTCTTGTAGTCAAGTTTATTTTAATATCCTGGGTTTGTAAATACTACTTTTAGAAAGTTAGTATTTACTGACCTGACCATCTCAGTCCGCCTCTGCTGTGTGTATGTGTTCTGCCTGGCAACAGTAAGGAGCAGGGTGGGGGAGTCCCCAGAGACAGGTTGGCTGCCAGGTGGTGGGTAGAGAGATTACACCTGGATGGGTGGGAGGAGTACACCTTGACTCTTGAATAGACCTGTGCTCTGCCACCACAAAGCCGGCGCCACCCCCTGTGGGGCGGCTGATGTCTCTGCCCTGCTGCTGAAAGGAAAGAGCAGAGTCACCATAACAAAGTGCTCCAGAACTGGACTGAGCCAGGCCTAGGCCCCCTGGCGCTAAAGAACAAAAGAATCATGGTATAAAAGTAGGAGCCTGGCTCCTAAGAAATCAGAATCCTGTTTACCACAAAGAACCTCTGCCCGACTAGAAGGAGAAGAAGACGCCGGAGGAGCTGGCCTGCTGCTTGCCTTGCTGAGAGAGGAGAGGAAGAGACTTACTGAAAAGACTTTGCTACTTTGTGCTTGAACATTCTCCAAGGGCTTGATCTGAGCTTGCCCCCTGAACTGAACCCCAGGAACAGTGGGTTCTTTGTGCTTCTTGCTCGTCCTCCAATTCGAGCCGTGTGGGCATCCCGCTGGAAAAGAGACTGCGCCCCTCATCGCCCCTCCTAGGGCCGTGACACCCAGAAGCTCGCCTGCCTCAAACCCGTGAGAGCCCCGCTCCGTCCCGAGCCGCTCTCTGTCCCCGGGCCAGGCCGCCTGCATCCCTGTCACCGCCTGCTACTGGAGCGCGCTGAACGCGCTATCACCCCTCCTGCCGGAAGCCGTCCGACGACTGTGATCTACGCCGGGTCGTCCAGCTGCACTGACGGTGCCCTGTGACCCCGCTTCGCTATCCTCGGACATCTCAGGCCGCGCCGCCCCCGCTGTGGAGACCCTCCTGCACCGCCGTGCTAAAGGGTCGCTGGCAGCGCCTGCCTACGTGCCCACACCTGCTGATTGAGGACCCAAGAACACTTCCCAAGCTGAGAGTCGCACCGACCTGTGCCGACTCTCCTAATCACGAAAGAAGTTCCAGTATCGGGCTCGGGGCCCGCAACGCCTTATTTCCCCGTTCGCAGGAGTCGATCTCTGTGAGTACTGGAACTACAAGTAAAGAGACTACAAAGTATCCATTTGAAACTACGAACCCAGAACATTTGCCTGCTGTATAACCTGGTGGCCTAGCGAAAACGTTATTGGTCTTGTGATAAGTCTGTTGAGATATATATACCTTATTTTTACATAAAGAATCGTATTTTTATATATATCCAAGTCGGGTGTCCGTTTCTGGGGGGATTGATGTATTTACTGTGTGTAGGATTATAAGTGCTTAACCAACAACGCCTGAGGAATCGCCTTGGCTGCTCACGCCACGCACCTAGAGGGTGAGCAAGGGTCATTCGCGAGGGGTTATCCTGCGCCCTGACGTGGAGGAGAGGGTTCCTGCTTGACACAAGGGCAACCTTGCGCCAACCAGAGATCCCCGACTCTAACAGACCCCTTCCCATTTACGAGTGGTTTACCACCTACTTAAAGCAGGTGGTAAACTGTGAGTGCAGTGGTCCCAAAACAATAGTACATGGCAGTGAGTCTCACTATTAGGAAGGGACGCCCCTTCCTAATAGCGAGAGTCGCAAAAGCTATTTGGTGAGTCAGTGCCTCGCAAAATAGTGTTTATACATGCCATTACCCCTTTTTGCAGTCGCAAACGGGCCAATCTCCCGTTTGCGACTGAAAAAAGGGTCATACATCTGGGCCCTAAGGGCCTGATTTACAAACAACCAATTTTGGGATTCCTAATTTAATCACAATATGGGAAAAACTAAGGATGATTTACAAACAGTTACAAACATTTAATTTATGCAAATACTGATTTGTCGGTAAAAGCGATGTATTAGAATCGCCAATTGTGAAGTCCAAGTCTGTTTGAGAGAGGATGCATTAGTAGCAGATAGCAGCTACAGTGCTCCATTTTGTGTGCCCCATACTACATTTGTGGATCTTTTCCTAGCCATGGCCAGTTAAGTGGAAACAAGGCTGGATCATGCGGCTAAGCTGAATTTGAAGGCTTCTGTTCTCCCCATTGCGGTCACTGTTACGACCATTTATTAAAGTAGAGATTGTTCACCCAACAGGGTGGAGCCATTGGGCCCTTCTGGTTCGTGGAAGTATCCAGGTATATTTTCTCAGTTTGATGACTTTGGCATCCAGGTCACTCCTTCACCTTCCTAGTCCTGATGAAGACCCGCATTTGAGGCATTCAGTGGTCCCTTTTCTTCTCCAGGTGTTGGGTCGAAACGTTGATGCTCTTTCATTAAGCCTGGATCATTTGGATATCTGTGCAGAGTGGCAATAGTAACTTAACAACTGGACCACCTATAGATGCAATATATGTTATATAGAAATTGTGTACCGTTTAGGATTCTATGTACAATAATATGATTGTGAAAAGGTCTAAAGAACCCCCCCTTTTTTCTTTTTCTACTCCTTATCCACACGAGCACCTTCTCTAAGCACTCATCTTTATCACTTTATCCATTTGTGGAGCTAAGAGTTTTTGACACAATGTGTAAATAAGAATGTTGTTTGAGACTTACTTATAAGTGATGTAACTAAACTTTCAGAAAAGCAATTATGTGTATGTGTCTTAATCTTCTGTTTTTGAAATCTTGTCTGCTGTCCTAATCTCATAACTATGGATTGAATCTAAGAGATTGTTCTTCTTTTTCATATAGTGGTAGGGGATCTTTTGACATATTCAGTTCTCCTGTGCCTCTTGTTGTTTTTTCAGATCAGACCACTGTTTGTCTGTTTCATAAGTTACCCAGGTCCTTTCCAGTTAATTTTGGGTTACCCCATTGTTCTGTGACTACTGAAAATAGAACATAAGCCGCTCAGAGCCTTGGACAAATAACCAGCACCCTTGAAGAAATGCAACCTGTTAATGTTGTAAATAGGCCACCAAGATCTGCTGGTGAAACTGAGCTCTCAAGTATGAATTGTGTGTTTGCCGGCGAGCCGGTTCCATCTGTACGCCAGTCAAATAGTTGTTGGTTTAGACTGTAGTCTTTAAACATTACCATAAATACATCCTAAAATTATACATAGATAAAAAGTGGTTGAAAGCACATATCAACAATATAGGTTCAGCGGTATAAAAGAGAAAAGAGGTTTGATGGCAAGTCTACCCGCCTATCCGATCTAAGAACACCAGAAGGCAAAGAAGTAGATGTCAAAGGTGTAAATAGTGACATAAACTTTTTCAAGACTTGTATTGTGAAAAACATTATTTGGTTCATTTTACTTCTAAGACATTTAAGAACAGCATTTTTGTTGGCAAAGAAAATCCTCAGTGTTTTTAATACAGGGTCCGAATCATTAATCAAACTAAAAATAACCCCTTTGGTAAACCTCTTCTTTGCATACACCTCTTCATCCTATTTCTCCTCCTCCTCCTCCTCATTCGTTGAGCTCCCAGAATGGCACTTTGCAGCTTTTTGAGAAGAAAAATTCTCCCTGCACTTGCCGTTGCTGAAATTATGGCTGCAGCCATGGAACTGAGGGCTTTGGAGGTTTCTTTTTGAAAATTTTTGAAGTCCCTAAGTAAAATGGGTCCTAGAATTTTTTTTTAACTGCATGCATGAAACTTTGAGTGGGAAAATGCTACTATCCAATCCAATTCAATTGAACTGCTGGTCACATACTTTTCCTGGTGGCTCCTGTTGATGTTCTGGAGGAAAAGTTTTCAAAAGTTTCTAAACATTTTTCTGGTGCCCAGACAACAGCAAGAGTACACTTCTGTGGCACCAGGACCTCAGGGGTAGGCCTTTAGGGGGCAGAGGTATGAAGCCCTCTTGTGTTCACAAAAGCCCCAATTCGCAGAATCAGCCATTTACACCTGCAAAAAGGATTTTTATTATGTATGAAACCCAAAATTGCGATTGAGTACAGAATGAGTATTTAGAAGCCACATGCTTAGGACCTGCCTCCCAAATCCCATATTGGATTGTTGGATTGGTATGTATTAATGTATTGTGACCGAAATCTACTCACAAAACATTCATTCTCTACTGACTACTAAAAGGTAGTGGTAAGGCATTCCTAAATTGGAAGGGATCCCCAGGAGACCCCTTACCTTTTGTTAAAAAAATATTTTTTAAGATTAGGCCTTGGACCACGGCTTACTCTTAAAAAAAGTTAGTAACATTTACATTTTGTATGCATATCCTGTTTTCTTTTAAGAAAAATTGGCTGCATTTCAAAACGCTGCTTTGTTTAACAGCAGTCACAGATATGGTGGTCTGATGATCACAGCTGGCCACTGTACCATGATGACTGCAATTTCTATTGAGTCATAATTTGTGAGCTACCTCACTAATATTCATGTGGTAGGTCAAATTGTTACGCACTAGGAATCAGTATTTTGCAAACAGACCTATTAGTACATAGGTTCTCAAAATACCACACTGTCGCAAAAATACTGGTCTCAAATTGTGACCAATACTTTCCAACTAGTGCTACATGCATCAGGCACTTAGAGACTTTCAGGGTGTCAGACAGAGACCAAAAGCAAAACCCAGTCCAGGTCTGGTTGTTACTGGTCAGCTGGGCACTTCAGGGAAAATGGCTCTTGCATGATGTTGTGTTCCTGTAACCACAGAGGAGGTTAGCAAATGTAACCTGGGGTCCACTTCTTTATCCTGGTAACAAGAGGGAGCAGGACCATTACTTTGAAGCTCCTCTCACTTCACAGACAGCAGGTCCAGCAGTGTTCTGATCTTCTGCAGGTTCAGAAAGTATACAGAGAAGTGCTTGGGCTACATGTTTATGGTTTGTACTAGATAGTGGGTGAGAGTGTCTCCAAGGAACCGGCAAACCATTGAGGTAAAAGAGACCAGGCCCTACCCTACCTATTTTTCAATAGTTCCTGTTTGCATAACTGTTAACATGCCAAAAATACAATGTGTCATGGCGCTTTCAAGATGGCCAAAGCCTTCAGCCACTCTAAACGTCTGCTATAAGACCTGGGGTGTGTAAGGGAGTTTACTATGGAAATGTCTAGTGTCCTTCCATTCCTAACACTAAAATCTAGCTTGAAGCAGGCCCTGGTCCCACAATAAAAATTAGACAGGAGTCCGGAAAATCAAAGCATGGCCCTCCAGCAACCAGACAGGGGATACTCAAAAATTGTTTTCTGGTCCTGTTTTGTGCTTTTTAATGGTGCACAAGTTTTACCTGTGCCTCAGACATGTCTTTCAGGCAGGATTTGATACTGTGATGTCAATTGGATGGGCAGCAGCCACCGTTTGGAAGGGCCAGCAGAGCTCAGAGGAGTTATCACTCCCCATGTACATATGTCAATTGAAGTAGTCCATTTTGTAATGCCTGTAATAGTTTGTACTCCTTATTAAAGTCAAGCACTTCATTTACAGTTGCTGGAGAGCTAATGTAAATCAGTCTCCAGAAGCTTCAGTCAGGGAAAAGGTAACTTTCTAAGAAAACCTTTTCTTAACTCTGTATTGAAAATATAACTACACCCTTTAATTAGGCTTTTGATGAATATTAAATAGAGTGGTTCTTTTTCTTGGTTGTCCCAAATCGACGATACAGAATTAATATTTTAATCTGTCCTCTGGTTTTCTGTATAGGACAGCCACATCTACCACAGTAAAAATAGCTTTTGGGGCCTTGTCAGTGTAGGTGACACAGATATAAGAACAAAGATCACTCTTTCAGCTCAAAATCGATTTACCTACATAAGGTTTTACTTTCGGAACAAGCGATAGGAACACCAGACAGCCTGTAGTGCAAAACATATAGCAGATGTGTAAAACTATGGGAGATGGCTACCCTCCATGAGATTAACAGGGGGTAGGTCCTAGCTTGGAAATTAACGTAAAGATATGGGGCCTGATTACAATCTTGGCAGATGGGATACTCCTTCCCAAATGTGACGGATATCCCACCTGCCGTATTCTAAATTCCACCAAGATCTTAATCGGGCCCATAACATGATTGTAATCGTGATTGTGATCATAATCATAATGCCTTCTTAAAATGTGGAAGGATGGTACTTTACTCACTTAACTACATTTGTTCAAACATACTTAGTAATATTCCAAAGATAAGATCTGTTATGACAGCCTGTGTACTCTCTTTGATCTCAATGTATAAGTAATTGTTGGCAAATGTGCTAAAAATGATTTATCCCTATTTAAGATAATCTACAAACCATCAATACCCTGGTTGATTAGATATTATCAGACAAATATTTTGAACATAACAAGGAAGATGACATTTGGGAATTTATAGTATATGGGTCCTAATTTTAGATTATGTAGCACCTTTCTGTCATGGGTCTGGGTCATGTTCCTTGTATTCTGCCCACCAAATAATCTGATGTGACACATGGCAGGATCAGAGTTGTACAATCTGCGCATGTTGCAGATTGATATACATGAGCCAGGTAATCTCAGTTCCCCCAAGCTGTATGCTGAGCATGTTATACTATGTGTCCCCATGTTGTAGTTACAGCTCTATGGATAACTCTATCATGATGTCACATAGAGCAATAATGTACTTGTATCTCTCTCGTATTCTGGTACTAGCAAGTGCATGTTTGCTCTGACCTCTGCCATGCAGTACACAATGAATTGCTGGCATCCTGTGAGATCGCACCAAGTCAAGGTGGCCTTTTTGGGTGTGGCGCATTAGGCAGTCAGTATTTAAACCACGCCCGATGCACCCAAACCCGCTTTGCTTCACGCACTTCACCGTGGGAGCAGCTCCTGCAACGCATCCAACAGAAATCCGAGGACTTACCTTGTTGCTGAGTCAACCCGGCTCGCTGTTGTCAGCATTTGGTAACCAACTTCTTGCAAAGACAACAAAGCAAAATACTGATTTTAAGGTACCACTTTGCATTTTATTTGTTAAGTCAAAGACAATTCACGCATAGGGAGTTAGTTTGGAACAAGCACAGAACTCTTGATAAAATACATGGTGAATGTGTGTAAAACATGAATTAATCACTCAGTGTGTGAGATGCCACAAGTAATCAACAGTACACATGAACTAGAATACTAACCCAAGAACTAAGTATTAATGCAATGCCCAAGGGTGCCCCCATTCATGTAATGATAGAAGCCAGTGAAGTGATAACTGGTACTGTTCAGGCTAAACCTGCTAGACATCTTTCTGCAAATACTGTGGACTAATATTAGCATTGTATAGCGTTCTTTGAGGGTGTGAAATCAACATTTGCTATAGCAGCAGGCAGCTGTGTCATGATTGTAATGTGAAGATATTTGTACGATGACGGTACAGTGGTGACATCAGGTTTCTCCCCTTATAAGCATTTGTAGTGCTTGATGTGTGTATTGCGCTTACACTGTATGAATGGGGAAACCCAGGTTATCACACTGAACCCACAACATTGCAAAAACACTTGCTACCATGATTCTTGCTGAACGTCTTTGACAAAAAGAAGCCAATACCCTGCCACCCCAGAGTAGTTTTGACTGTAGAAAAGACTTAATCCCGGGAGCCAAGCTGCCTTGCAGCTTGGTGTATTCTCTCACAGAGAAGGTGAATGACCACTTCAGAAAATATTTGGATTAATACCTAGAGAATGGGTTTATTCATCATTCAAAGTTCCCATTTTACTATTCCCTCTTTTTCATGCCGAAAAAATGGGGAGAACCTCACCTCTGTATAGATTATCATACAGTGAATATCATGGTGGAGAACTGTTATCCATTACCATTATTAACCAGTCTACTTGATCATGTTAAGAATACCATCATGTACAATAAGTTGGATTTGCGTGGGGCATAGTATCTAGTCAGGGTTTGAGAGGGAGATGAATGGAAAACCACATTCCTAGCAAAGTTCTGCCTTTTTAAATACCAATTCATGCATTTCGGACTCTGTAATGCCCCTGCTGCTTTCCAGTTTTTCATTGAGAAAGCTCTGAGAGAATTCCTAGATGTGTGTTGCATTGTGTAGATCGATGATATACTGATCTACTTTAACTCTATGTCAGAACGCGTCCAACAAGTGGAAGCAATATTTCGTCAGCTTCAGAAGCATAATATTTATGTGAAGCTAGAGAAAAGCATGTCCCATACCATGGAAGTGGATTTTTTGGGGTACATTTTGTGTTCCACAGGGATTAGAATGGACATGAAAAGGGTAGGGTCTATCTTACAATGGCCATCTCGGACATCAGTGAAGCAAATCCAAAATTCTTTCGGGTTTGCTAATCTTTACAGACGCTTTATTGCAAATTTTTCAGAGACGATTAATTCTATCAATAGCCTTCTCCATAAAGTAGTAAAGTTTGTATGGGATCAGGAAGCTGAATAAGTGTTTCAAACCTTGAAGAGGAAATTCACGTATGCCACTATTTTGGCCCATCCCAACCCAGAGCAAATATATGGGTAGGATGCTAATGCTTCACAAACTGATTTAGGTGGTATCTTATCCAAAAGAGATGTCAAAACGGGTCAACTACATTCAATTGCCTACTATTCCAGAAAACTGCTCCCTGCAGAGTGTAACTACACTATTGCAGATACGATATTGCTGGCCATTAAGACCGCGTTCGAGGAGTGTCATCATCACTTACTGGGAGCGAAACTTCCAGTATCAATATACATGGGCCACACAAATCTTCAGTTTGTGCGATTAGTTAGGGCTCTATTTGCTCGTCAGTTAAGATTTGTAAACTTATTCTTCCCTGGGAAAGAAAATGCTGAAGCATTTTCTAGAACTGGTGATGGTGATGATTACCAAGTGGTGCAAGAACCGAAAGCTAATTTTGCCAGTGCATTGTTTTCAGGGTCTGGTTCTATCTTCCACCTTGTTACCCAATTTACAGAAAAGGATTAATAGCAAGACACTAGTAGAATGGGTCAATAGCAACCACAAACTTAGTTTTCAAAATGGCCTATTGTTCAAAGACAATATATGGTACCTGCCCATCGTAGAACACCAGGATCAGGAACTGTACCTTTGTCACAATTATCTTATGACCGACCATCCAGGATACCATATCAACCTAAAGCGCTGGCAGAGACACTTCTGGTGGCCATCCATGTCCAAAAATACACAAGAATATGTAGCCCAATGTTTGATCTGTGCCCAAGGAAAAATCTTGCATGTACCCTTCAGTGAATTACTTCAGCCAATTCCAGTACCTCCACAGCAAATTCACTCAGTGTCCCTTGATTTCATGGTTGAGTTGATCACGGATCGGGGCTCCCAATTTGCATCCAATTTCTGGGGACAAATATGTAAATCATTTGACATAGATGCAGGCCTCTCTTCCACTTACCACCACCATACGGATGGTCAAGCAGAAAGAACAAACCAGGCCATGGAACAATATCTCTGGTGTTACTTACTGTAAAGAAAGAATGGTCAGAGGTATTGTGGGCAGTGGAATTTGCATAAAATAACACAGAACACACATCACTGGGTATGTCTTCTGTCTAATCCCTCCAAGGTTCTCATCCACAAATAATCCCTTGGATTACACCCCACACTAATACAATGCCCTCTGTCCAAGAGTTCCATAATACCTTACATACCCTATGGAAAAAGGCTTGATATGAATTGACCAAAGCTAAAGATGCTTTCAAAAGGACTGCCAACAAGCATCATCAATCAGAACCTGTGTTAGCAATAGGAGACAGGGTATGGTTATCCATAAAAATAATCTGAATCTACATGAGTCCCAAAAATTGCTTCTACAGCACTTGGTTCCCTACACTATCACTAAAGTAGTTTAGGAAGTAGCTATGAAACTAGACCTATCCACAGCCATGTAGATCCACCCGGTATTCCATGCATCACTCCTAGAAGAATACATAAAGACAGTCACATCACTACACCACTGCCCCCAGCCATAGTAGATGACCACAAGGAGTTTGAAGTACGTGCCATTCAAGATTCCTGTAGGACCAGAGGGAGATTGTATTACCTGGGTGATTGGAAAGGTTATGGGACTGTTCTCCATGCTAGCCAATTGGTCCGAACCTTCCATGCCTGACAACCTCTAAAACCACATCTAGCCTCTCCTGTGTTGGGACATCTGTTTCAGAGAGGTATTGTCATGGGTCTGGGTCATGCTCCTGGTATTCTGCTCACCAATCAATCAGATGTGACACATGGTGGGATCACAGATGTACAATCTGCAAATGTTGCACATTGATATGCATGAGCCTGGTAATCTAGGGTCACCGAGCTGTATTCTGAATAAGTTCTTGTATAATCATTGTAGTCTCACCCGAGGTTTTATGCTGAGCATGTTTTACTATGTTTCTGAATGTTGTAGTTGCATCTCTAATAATAACGATATCGTGCTGTCACATAGAGCAGTACTGTACCTGTCTCTTTTTGGTATTCTGGTAATAGCAAGTGTATGTTTGCCCTGGCATCTGCTATGTGGTACACAGTGAATTGGCGAGATCTCACCAAGTCACGGCAGACATCTTGGGTGTGGCACGCTTAGGAAGATGGTATTTATACCACACACGAAGCACGCAACCAGCTTTCCTTCATGAACTTCACCACAGGAGCAGCTCCTACGATGCATCGTACAGAAAACCAAGAACTTACCTTGTTGCTACGTCGGACCTGGCTTGCTGCATGTGGTAACTAACTTCCTGCAAAGACAACAAAGCAAAAAACTAATATTAAGGTAGCACTTTGCATTTTATTTGCCAAGTCGAAGGCAATCAGCTCATAGGAATTTCCTGGGGCCTTTTCCAGAAAAGGTTATTTCAACACTGCATCACCCACCAAACTACAATCAGGCATGCCATCTTGAGTACTCCAGCTGAACGCAGATAGTCATTCAGTGGCATTGTAGGGTGGGGTTCACACAAGGAATCATTCCACATTCTTCATCATGATTGATGACTATTCCTTATTTTCAATGTTCGACAGCTGAACACATTGAGGGACCTCCACCCCCAGAATCCAGGACCTTCTTTCCCATACCCTTGATTTCTTCCTTGTTGAGCTTAGCATACAGAAGTAAGGGGGTAGTGCCAGTGGAGTTGGCCCACATTCTCTCTATGAGGACACACTGTTTGTGGTAAGTCTGACACTCTCATAGTTCCTATGAGAAAATAATGAGGGAAAATTATTTTCTCTCATGCATGTTTAATCAAATTCCAGCTGCCAAAGCTCATTTTCTACATGGGTATTTAGACCTTATAACCTCAATGACAAAAATTTGTATACCACTAATAAATTATTTAATTTGTGTCTAAATCTGTTAAAGAATCTGCACACACACCATCTCTTATAATTTGTCCCCAACTTGCAGATCCAGCTGTTTCACAGAACATCCCAGAAGGTTGGTCTTTTTGGGTATGTTTGTGGAGATGCAAAAAGATGGTTCCCATGACTTTGAGGGCAGGGGGGAGCCTCAAGTGTTAAAGTGTAATAGAACTGTAACGAACAAACATCATTTTAAGAATGCTGGGAAAAGGAAACAAGGTTGTCAACTAATCGCTTATGAATAGACTTTGAACAAACATGGCAGTCTATTTGGAACAATCCAGAAAGTTCTGGAACAAGCCAGAAGGTTCAGGAACACACCAGAAGCCTCTGGACCACCAAGCAAATAGTCATTGACGGCACATGACAATCCATCTGGAACAAGCCAGAAGGTTCTGAAAACATCCATGTGATGGTGGCAGCCATCTTTGCTTTCAGGAGGGTTATAAATACCACTCGCTTGGACCACACTCTTTGCTAGGCAATCAGAGATATCACCTGTGTTTCTCCCACTGACCCAGCTTACCTGTGCTTCCAGTAATCTTCTTCCTCTTTGAACCTTGTGCTTTCTGGAGAGTGTTCTTGACTATCTGCAAGAAACAAGAGACAAGAGAAAGATAAGTACATTTGATGTTTACCTCCTTCATGCGAACCTGCAAGTCAGGAATTTGAGAGAAAGGAATGATAATTGAGCAGCAGTAACAGAACTTGGTAGAAAAAACGCAAGATGCTTGATCATTTACAAGGTACTAAATTATCATTCAGTGACTTGCACATTCTGCCCAAATTAGAGAGAGACATTAAGAAAACCATGCAGTGTTTGCTAAATCCACAGACTATTTTAATTCTAGTGAAGAAACAACTAGCAGAGAAAGAAATACTATTTTAAGGGATTCAAATGTGCATTAATAGGTAGATTGAGTCTAGATTGAGAGAGACAATGTTAATGACTAAAACTGTAAATCAAATGCTGTAAAGGGTGTTTATTTTTAGAAAAAAAAAATATTTGTTCTTGTTGTTCAGGCACTCACACACTGAAAGGCAGATGAAAGGCTAGCCTGAAGGGTGATATAAGCAATCTGTTATACAGTCAACAGTTGGCTATTTTCTTATTTTGCCCCATTCCCCTTCCTGTTCATCCAGTATGATTGCTGTGTACAACTTGCTTGGTTGAGCGTCGGGGGGGACAAGCATCTTGCATTGTTCCTGCCAGGCTGGTTATCACAGGTAAGTCACTCTCTGTTCAGTAATTGTGGTATCTGACACCAGGGTCCAAAGACCAACCCTGTGCCGCGGTTGGCAGCCTGCTGGGGGTTTGGGCACAGGGCTTGGCAGTGGGCCAAGTCCTGTGGAAAACCTCTCACTGAGCATGGACAAAGGCCATGCGCTTCTTGGGGTTTGCTGCCTGCTGGGAGTTAAATACAGGGCCTGGCAGCAAGCCAGGCCCTGCGGCCAACCCCACACCATGTACAACCAAAGGGCATGCGCAGTGTGGGGTTGGGTGTCTGTGAGGAGTTATACACAGAGCTTGGATGCAAGCCAGGCCCTGTGGCCATTCCCACACCAGGCACAACCAAAGGCTGTAGGGCTGGCTGCCTGCATGGAGTTCGCAACAGTGCTTTGCTGAGGGCCAGACTATGTGGCCAACCACACTGCTCACACAATGAAAGACTGTGTGCAATGTGTAGTTGGCTGCCTCCAGGTGGGTGGGCCACAGGCCCTGGCCTCAGGGCAGGCCCTGTGGCTAACCCCCTGCTTTGCACGCCCAAAGGCCTTGTGCAGTGTAGGGTTGCCTGCCTGCAGGAGATGGCCACAGGCCCATCGGCGGCAGGGGTTGGCTTTACATATGGTAATAAAATATTATTTTATGTTAGAAAAAATAGAAATTCACTAAAAAACAAAGGTTAAATTAACCTTATAGTTAGGTGGAATAAAAAGATTGTAAATAAACCCATTAGCTGGACATAGGCTGTACAAAATTAGGTAGAGAAGTAGTATGGTAGTTAATCACCACTATGTAAACTGTAAAACAAGCTAACATAGTCATCAGTAGTGTCATCAGTGATGTGCTCAATTATATCATTTGAGATGTCATCAGTGATGTCATAAATTATGTTATAGAACATGTCATAAGTGATACTGAAGTCATAAGCTGTGCATGGTGGGAGTGCACAGTAAATTTAGCTCTGCTAACCATAATTAGCCATGGTAACTATAACTGGTGAATTTCTGTGGTTTTGTGAGTTAATGTTGTCATATTCACCTAACTATAACGTGCCTTTAAATTATGTTTTTTTTTAGTGAATTTCTAAGATTGTATATAAACAAAACTGATCTTTTTATCACCCCTAACTATAAAGTCCCTTTAAGCTTTGTTTTTTTCAGTTATTATGTAAAGTTTTTTAATGCAAAGTAAGATTTATTATCATACATAACTATAATGCCACTTTAACCTTTGATTTTCAGTGAATATATATATATACTCATGTATTATATAGATGTTCACCTAAAAAACATATGAAACACTCATGGTGCAATAGGGATTTCAGATTTGCCAGACAAAATTATAAGGCAGCACTGAAAAAAGCTAGATTTAAGTGGGAGGAAGAACTGTTGGGCGATCTGGTATCTGCAGTTAGAGAAGGTGATAATACATCTTTCTGGAAGATATAATGCCCATGGAAGGTGCTTTACAATAACTCAAGTGGATTACCATCTTCAACCTTAGACCTGGTTTAAACACTTTGTAGGGCTATATTTGGAGACTCATTGAACCTAGGTGTATCTGGTACTAATGAATCTCCTCTCTCCTTGGAATTGACACTTGAAGAATCTATCAATGTTTGTCTACTATAGTTCCTGGGAAGGCTCCGGGACCGGATAGTATTTCATGTAATTTATTTGCTGCAGAACCTAAAATATGGGCCCCATCCCTGGCTATGCTTTTAAACACGTGTTCAGGGGGGAGGTCTTCTTCCTAATTCCTCACATTGTGCGGGAATTGTTCCTATCAATAAGAATGGTAATCAAGATGATTCCCACAACTAAAGGTCCATTTGATTGGTAAATGGACTACAAAACCTTTTTTTGGGGAGACTCACCAAGTGGGTCACAGTGAATAATATTTTATCCGATCTCCAATCAGGCTTCCAGAAGATATGCACAATGGATCAAATCATATACTGGACAACAGTGATATTGGAGAAGGGCCATCTATATGTGGTATTTGTGGATTTAAAATCCGCTTTTTATTCCATTCCTCGTCAGAAGCTAGGGGCTGTTCTGGGAAATATGGGGGTCCCAGGCAACATTCTTTCAATTTTGATAAGATTACATGAGACCAATTATGCTACTGTTAGGTGCGGAAAAAGTAATGAACTGTCTAATTGTTTTACAAATGAGGGGTGCCCCACAGGGTTGCGTTTTGGCTCCAACTCTATACATTATATATAAATGGGCTAGTGCAGTAATTGGATTTCCCTGGAAGCATTGCACCAAAGGTAGAAGTTCTCAAAATACCCACATTGTTGATCCCGGATGACACACTTCTCATTTCTAAAACCCCAGTTATTTTACACGCTTTAATGGTTTGTTTTTCAAACTTGCATATTGAGAGGGGGGTTGTTTGGAATTGAATACTAAAAATACTAAATTTATGGCTTTTAACCCATATAGATCTGTGAAGGGCTGTATTAGAGCACATAATGAAGTGATTGAGCAAATTTCAAGTTCTATTATTTAGATGTTAAATTGACTAACAAATTATCATGGTCTTTGCAGATCAATAAGAGTGCTTTAATGATCCTGCAGGAATCCAGGTCTATCTTGAAATTGGTAAATAACACCAATTTGAGGTCACTGCAGTGTAGATTTACAATGTCAAAGCTAAAAGGTCGGGTCTTTATGGTTCAGAGCTTTGGGTTTACAGAAAGTATAGGAGACTTATAGCAGAAAAAAATACATTTGTGAGGGTTTTAGTAAATCTCCAGCAGAGTGCACCTCGTTTACTGTAACTACTTGATGTGAGAATTTATCTGCTTTCCACAGTGTACAAACCTAGACCATTACTGCATTGGCACTGATTGGGGTTTCATGAGGAACTAGCCTACTATAGACTGACACTTATGGAAATGATGAGCTCAAATGGTTGGCAGAAAAGTCTCTGATTAGTACATATTAAAGAACAGATTGTCAGGCTTGATGTTATAGTTATTTGGAAATCCCTGACTCATGTGGATCTTTCCAGGTCTCAGATTAAAGAGAGATTACATTTATGGGATGAGGAATTACGTAATTGTAGACTAGGAAGCTTGATGGCCAGTTGCTTAGACCACAAAGCTGTTCCATCATTTGAACCCTTCCTTGACAAGATGTTATGTCCTCTAGCAAAACAGCTGTGTATAAGTTTTAGGTATGGAATATAGTCAATCCATAGCTTCTGTATTGAATGGGGGAATAATTACTGTACTAACACCTTATGTTTGGCATGTCAACAGGAGTCAGAAACCTTGCACCACCACCATTTCTCATGCAATGCTTATATTATACCTCGCAAGAAGTGGATCAAGCTGGTTTGTATTTAATTAGTAACTAGACAGTACGCAAATGCATTGAGGATCCGGAGGACTGATATGAATGAAGGGATTTCTATTAGTGTTGCTAAATATTTATTTGTGGCTCCGATTATACGTAAGAAAATGTTATTGTCCAATGCTAGCTATCAATCTGTGTGTTCTTAGTTGTGACATTCAATTGTTTTAGCACTTTATTGATTTTGCCGTACAGCACCTTACTTTTTGTGAAATATTATCGCGTGGCCCCCCTCCTCAGGCCAATTATGGCACCAGGGAACCCATCCCCCGGGGCCGGCCTTTTCATTTTGTTATTTTTTATTTTATTTTTATTAGAGGGGAGGGGGCCTGCGTGGCCCCCCTCTCAGGTCACTTTTGGCCCCGGTGACCCCATCCCCTGGGGCCTGGTCTCTGTGATTAGGACCGTGGGGGGAGCTCCAATGCCCCCATGGTCCCTCCGGCTCACCGTCACCTACGGGAACAGGCATTGCTTTTGAGCAAGGGGATCTGCTGACATGCAGCTCCCCTTGCTCAAAAGCAATTCTGCTTTGCTTCATTGAAGAGAGAGCAGGTTTTCCTGCTCTCGCTTCAATGAAGCAAAGCAGAGTTTGCTATGGCAGGGCGGGAGCCGTGCTCCCGCCCTGTCATAGCAAACAGCAGTGTCCTGGGGTTGGGAACCCTGGGACATTGCAGGAGTTGGCACTGGGGGGTGGCGGTACCCAGGGCCATTGAGGGCTCCCTTCATTTTCAAAGCCCCGGGGAGGTGGTGGTACCCTGGGCTAGGAGGTATGTAACGGACCCCCCAATTTCAATATTTAGTACCCTGGGAGGTGGTGGTCTCCGGGGCATGTGTGGGTGCTCGAGCCCCCCATACATTTATTTATTTTTTAAAACAGAGAAAACTGAGCCCCGGATAGGTGGCGGTCACTGGGGCGGCCCGCGAGGTCCCCCCTAATTATGAAAAAGCCCCGGGGAGGTGGCAGTCCCCGCGGCCCCCCACACTTGTTGCATAATGCCCCCAGGAAGTGGTGGTCTCTGGGGCTGCAGGGGCGCTGTGTGCCCCCGTGCTTCATAAATAGAGCCCCGGGGAGGTGGCGGTCCCCGCTGCATGATTTAGCATGCCCCCAGGACCAGGCCCACCGGGTGCTTAAATTCAACGAAGCCCGGGAGCCCAAGCTTCATTTTAAAAAAAATTCTCGGCTGGATTCGCGACCCCAACGCAAATTCGGCTGTTTAAAAAAAAATGCTTTCTTTGGAAACTTTAAATACGAAAAAAAAAGTAAACTAAAGGTTTTAAGTTCCACTTGTGAAGTTTGGTTTCAAATTAGGAAGATCTTGAAGATCTCTTATGATAGTGCAGGGGCCCCCATTTGGAACTCATCAATACAGTTTTGAAGATAATACGCTGTTCCACTGGGAGCCAGTGCAGATGTCTCAGATGTAGAGAGATATGATGGCACCTTTGAACTCTCCTGATCAGTCTTGCTGCTACATTCTAGATAATCGAAGTCTGCGTATCAATTCGCAGGGTGACCAAGGTAGAGACTATTTGAGTAGTCCAAGGGGGACTTGACCAAAGAATAAACTACTGTTTTCCCTGTCTCTTCAGTAACCAGATAAGTAAACTCCTTTATAATTTTCATCTTGAGAAAAGAGATAGACAAAATGTTGTTTCATTAGTGCCTTAAAGGAAAGAGCGAATCAAAGATAATGCCAGATTTCTAACAGACCGGGTAAGATTAGGAGGAGCATTAGGTTTAGCCGGCCACCCGAGGGAAGGCAGGGGAGGGCCATTTTAGTTGAAAAACAATACTTCAATTTTTTGGGAATTTAGTTTTAAACAGTTTGCATTCATCCATCCAAGCTCCGACTCCTCTAAGACATTCTTTAAAATTGTAAAATCTACCTCTGTGTTATCGTGGAAGGAGAAAAGCAATTGGTTGTTTTCAGCATAATACCTTGACACTTCAAAATTTGATGAGATTTGCCAAGGGGTAGAGTTAAAGATTGATCAAGAGCGGACTCAGAGCAGAACCCTGTGGGACACCACATAATAGTCGTTTACAAAAGGAAAAATGAGAGTGTAAGAACACCCATTAGGATCTGCCTTCCAGGAAAGATTTGACCCATAATACAGCCTAGCCCTGAGTGCCAAGATTGTTTAATCTGTTCAACAAAGTAGCATGATAAGCAGTGTCAAGACTGATTTGCATATGGATGGGTCCAAACTGGGGTGGCATAGTGGGCAAAAGAACAATGGATTTAACACAGATCTTTTGACTGGGGGAGAATGTTTGCATTGTCAGCATTCCGTCCATCATTTGTTTGCTGTAACACTTTTCGCCCTAAGTGGGATGGGCATGCCCAGACGTGGGTCCCTTGCTCACTGTGCCACTGGATTCAAGCTAGCCTGGCTGAAGAAGTGTGACATACCCTGAAAGCGGTCCCAGGATGCTTGTTTCTGGTCCAGGGAGGACCTGGCCTGCCATTTCGGTCTGGACTGTTCCCATGGGGCTCAGGGTCAAGACTGATTTGCATATGGCTGGGTCCAAACTGGGGTGGCGTAGTGGGCAAAAGAACGGTGGATTTAACCCAGATCTTTTGACTGGGGGAGAAGGTTTGCATTGTCAGCATTCAGTCCATCATTTGTTTGCTGTAACACTTTTCGCCCTAAGTGGGATGGGCATGCCCAGATGTGGGTCCCTTGCTCACTGTGCCACTGGATGCAAGCTAGCCTGGCTGAAGAAGGGTGACATACCCTGAAACCGGTCCCAGGATGCTTGTTTCCCATCCAGGGAGGACCTGGCCTGGCAGTTCGGTCTGGACTGTTCCCATGGGGCACAGGGTCAAGACTGATTTGCATGTGGCTGGGTCCAAACTGGGGTGGTGTAGTGGGCAAAAGAACGATGGATTTAACCCAAATCTTTTGACTGGGGAAGAATGTTTGCATTGTCAGCATTCCATCCATCATTTGTTTGCTGTAACAAATCAAGGAGCAGCACCATAACAGGTGTGCTCTTGTCGAAATTCTCCCTGACAAATTCTGCCACCTCCAAAAGGGCTGTCTCTGTGCTAAAACCAGTTCGAAAGCCTGACTGCGGATCATGGAAAATAGAATTGGCCTCCACAAAAATTGACAGTTGTTGATTGACCGATATCTCCAGAATTTTTGCAGGAGCTGTGAGGAGAGATATAGGCCTATAGTTTCTCCTCACCCTTGTGTTGGCATTAGGCTTTTTAGCAACGGTAGAAGAAATGCCTGTTTCCAACACAAGGGAAAAATGATATGCATTACTGAGGTATTCCATATTTCATACTCCATTTAGCGGGAGGTTAAAGTGCCGAGCCATTAGTCTGAAGACTTGTGGGCGGCAGATATCTTCTGGAGAACCGGACTTGTATTTTAAGATCTCATTCAAAAAGCATTCACGAGAAATAGGGGCAAATTCATAAAAAAAATGGCTTATGAGAGGAAGAAACACAAGGAATGGTTCCCATACCATGGTCTCTGCATCGACTGAACTAATAGCTAAGGCCCCCAACTGAAACTTAGGAAATGAAGAGTTTAGATTTTGAATCTTCCCATCAAAAAAAGACCTTTTCACAAAGTTCGGCCAAGGGGTGATGGCCGTTTTTGCCCCATCAGGTGACACAAAGCTATTTACTATCTTAAACACTGCCTTTTGCAAACTTGCTGCTGCTTTGATATGATGCGCAAAATATTCTTTCATGGCAATACGAGGTTTTTTTATGCAATCTCCTAAGCATTGTTTTATTGAGAGTTTTACCATTGGAGTCATAAGATTTCCTCAAAGTGCGCTCTAATTTTTTGCACCGACTTTTCTCTGTTATAAGAAGTGGAGAAATCCAGGGTGCAGACTGCTTCAATCTTTTAGCCTCAAACTTATTTACGGGACAAGGAGGTCTAACAAGTCAGACATCCAACTATCAAACAGCAAGATGTCAGATTGGCCAGCCTGATGAGTAGGGGACTGAACCTGTTGAATTAGATTAAAACCTGCCAAAGTTGGAACAAACGGGGTGGCTAAAATGGATGTGGGGTCATCAGAATGGACATAATATAACCCAAAACAGTTCAATTAGTGTATTGGATGGAATATTGTGCAATGTGATTATATAAACCAGAAAAACAACTGCCGGGCAGCCAGAAGGTCTGTACAACAAGCCTGAAAAAGAAAAGTAGAGGGTGAGTTTAAAGCTACAAGGCTAGACCCTCAGTGTTTCCGCATTGTAGAAGTAGTAAATGCTTTACAAAATTCTTTGAAGATAGTAACCACTCTCATAACTGCATTATTCCAGCCTTGGTTGGCCGCAAAGATGTGATAACCAAGTTGCATTGCAAAGGCAAGATCGAGGTTAGAACTATATTTCAACCATGTTTCCGTAAGGAAAACAAAGTCCCAAAAATTGTCAATCGGATTTCAGATGAATGTTTAAGTAAGGGCCTGCAGTTGATAAGGCAGGCCTTATAACCCCAGTAACTTGCCCTGAGGTGGCCGCTGTTTTTGGGAGCGGTGGTAACACGCCTGCTTCAAAAAGAATGTTTAGCACGCAGCTCAAAGAACTGTAATTTATGTGGATAGGTCAGTGGGTTACTGCTTTTGTCACAGAGACTTTCTGTTCATAAGCTACATCCTAATGGAGCACAGTGACCTAGGAACTATCAACAAAAAGATGCATGGAAAATGCAAAATAAAGGTTAGTATGGTATGTATTTCCCCAGTCTTTCATTATCCTAATGTTGCTACAATTGATGCATTTGAGTAGAAATGCTTTCTTATTAGTAAAATCAACACCAACCACTGTGGTAAATTTTAAATCCTGAGTTTATGCTTCTCCTGACTAAGCACTTAAAATATACTGCCTACTAGTATGGTTGATATGTGATTCCTACACCTTGTAATCCTGATTGTGTTATGTAACATTTGATATACACTAAATCATACATGTATGATTCATTCTCTCTGTGTAATGTGTGTGTGATGTAAAGTTCTGACACTCTAAACTGGCAAGAGTAGTGCTATTGAACAAATGAAATGCATGTAAGCGAAGGGATATGTAGAGATGAGGGGCACTGTTGGAGGGAAGTAGTGAGGGAATCTGTGGAGAAGGAGGTCATTGGGGGAAGCACCACAAAAGATTGCCTCACCCGGCACCACCGGCTAAAGCCAGCCCACACTCAATATTGATCATGGCGGCCTTGGGCTCATCCCAGGGCCCCTAACATTTGGCCTGCTGTAGGTTCCCCTGGGTGGACACTGGGGCATCTATAAAAATATAAAATAAAAAGAGAATAATAGATTGCCATGAACTGCTAATTGCCTCCCATATTACATCACTCATGAAATTTTTTATGACATCATTGATAAAATCACTTTAACATCTGAAATACATAATTGATGGCAACCATGTGCATGGGGTGGTGCTCTTTATAGTTATTTTAGGGCACAAGTTATAACTTGTTTAGATAACTATAACTGCTGAAATTCTCTGGTTTTGTTTGTTGAAAATTATACGTTTTAACTGACATTTTCACCTAACTATAACATCCCTTGTACCTTTGTTTTTTTCAGTGAATTTATAGATGTATGAATGGATGGCTAGACCAAAAGATAGATAGATAGATAGATAGATAGATAGATAGATAGATAGATAGATAGATAGATAGATAGATAGATAGATAGATAGATAGATAGATAGATAGATAGATAGATAGATAGATAGATAGATAGATAGATAGATAGATAGATAGATAGATAGATAGATAGATAGATAGATAGATAGATAGATAGATAGATAGGTAGATAGATAGATAGATAGATAGATAGATAGATAGATAGATAGATAGATAGATAGATAGATAGATAGATAGATAGATAGATAGATAGATAGATAGATAGATAGATAGATAGATAGATAGATAGATAGATAGATAGATAGATAGATGGATGGATGGATGGATGGATGGATGGATGGATGGATGGATGGATGGATGGATGGATGGATGGATGGATGGATGGATGGATGGATGGATGGATGGATGGATGGATGGATGGAAGGATGGATGGAAAAATGGATGGAAAAATGGATGGATGGATGGATGGATGGATGGACAGACAGACAGACAGACAGACAGACAGATAGAGAGAGATAGATAGATAGATAGATAGATAGATAGATAGATAGATAGATAGATAGATAGATAGATAGATAGATAGATAGATAGATAGATAGATAGATAGATAGATAGATAGATAAAACCATTATTGTAGTTGATCGAAATAACTGTACAAATTGACTAATGTGATTCAAAGTGGTGGGGACCAGAAGGTGGAATTTTCTTAGATAGGAAATTCAAATCACAGGACTGTTTTCAAAATGCAGAATGAAGAATTGATCCTGTACATTTTAAAATATTCTCAAGATAAAGGGTATTTAGCTTTATTGCTAATGACTAATTAATTGAAGTTTTATATGTTTCATAAGATTCCATTCACTTTTATGATATGTTCAACTATCACATCACACAACTGGACTGCCTCTCAGTTGCTCCTAACACAGGAAGATGAACTGCACTTCAGTTGCACTTTCAGCACAACCGCCCCATCATTATTCCCAGACAGCAGATAATCACTTTCTCAATGGGATGATATCTAACTAAGTGCAGACAGCAACGCTATGCCTCACCCATCTCTGCTTTCCACTGTTGAGCTGTCCCTGATGAGGTTCACAGTTATTCCCACTAGAAGAGAAATAACTAAGCAAAAACGGTGTCATCATTCCATTAGACCTTAGATCAGGAACAATACACCCCTACAAAAGAAACTCTTCCAGTAGAGGTTCAACCAATAACTTGGCCTTTTGGTGCTTTATGCAGTCTGTACAAAGAGGAAAAGTAATTGGCGAATGCTACAATATACAAATACTCAGTACCCTAACATAAAATGCAGAAATGTTTTTGCAGAAAAAGTCTGGAAATTTTGTTCTACTGCTTATGAAGTAACTGAAGCTGAGCTATACTCTGCATTGGTCTAAAGTTCATCAAAGATAATTTGTCTAATGAAACCGAAATTGTGAAATTCTACATAGGAATGCATTCCTGGCACAGTTTGAAAATTGTCCTACATGAGTAGGTAGATAATAGAGCAAGAGAAATTCCCTTAGGCCACAGATAGAGAATTAAAAAACTAAGGGCATAATTATGAGCTTAGCAGTCTGAGGTTCGCCAAATTCATGGTGGCACAGCAGTGGCGGTCCGGCCACTGCTGCATTGGCGGTCCAAGTGCCGGATTACAACTTGGGCAGTCAGACTGCCATGACATCGCTGCAACCGCCAGGGATCAGAGATTGCTGGCGGTGGAGTGGCAGTCAGAGGGTCGAAATATGCTTGGTGGTGCCCTGCAGCACTGCCAAGCATATTACAACTTTCTTCTTCCCCCCGCATTCTCATGGAGAGTCTTAATCCATGAAACTGATGGTACTGAGGAAAGAAACCCCTCTTGGCCCTGTGCACTGGGGTGCATGCAGGGGGTATATGTTGTGCCGCCCTGTGTGCATGCACACCTTTTCTGCACGGCATGGGCTGCACAGGCCATGCCGTGCAGGCACATGCACTGGCGGCCCAGCAGCAGTGTAGTTTAAGGCTCACATATAAGCCTTTGAACTGCTCGCCCATCCGCCAGACCATGATAATACTCGTAATCTGGCAGGCTGGTGGCAGCCCTGTTTGACAGTGTGGGAGCAAGGTAGTTGAGTGGCACCCGCTCTCACACTATCAAACTCATGATCAGGCCCAGAAGAATAAGAGTTTTACCAAATCAATAAGGTCTTGAATATCTGCAATCGTCCAGAGAGGATTAATTAGTTAAAATTGCAGCCAATTGTCTCATTGAATATATCTAAGACAAACGCAACATGTAGTGGACCAAACCTAAATGCCGCACACACAACTGATATCTCCCAACAATGAATTTGTCAAATCAGGTAACTTCATTTAAGCCTGGGCGGTGAACTACGCTCCGCTTGCGGAGCTTGCAAAGTTTAGGTAACTTCGCGATTCGCGTAGGGCGCGAAGTTGCAGATTGCTACGCAATCTACCGCGTAGTGTAGTAGTTTTGCTTCCTCGCACGCTCAATATTCATTCTCGTGCGCACGGGAACGTCTTATGGTGATTTTGCGTTCGCAAACTCGCTTTTCTGTCCGTTCGCGTGCACCACGAGATTTGTAATATTGCCGCCCGGTCCCGCGAGAGTGTGTGAACGCGAACACATCATTCGGACGGGCGAGCTGATTTCCGGCGGCTCTCTTGGGAAGATCGCGATCCCAAACATGCAAAAACTACAATCTGGCTAGAGAATATCTCTCGAGCTTCATAAAACCTTCTCGAAAATAAATCATTTTGCTCAGAAAAACTCCTCAGATTGTGATTTGGCTGTAGTCTTTTGTGCAAGGAGTCCTTTATTTTTTTTTACTCTTTATTTCCAAGAGGAAGGAAATGCCCCTGAGTCTCCAACTTCCTGTTCCTGTCCAGCAGGCTCCTCCCAGTGCTTTGTCCATGTGCTGTTCACTTTCATTTGGATTTGGAGCTGGAAGGATCACTTTTTGTGTCTGTCTGCTGCATCATACCATTGGATTGGATTTATTTGAGGACTTTTTTATTTGAGATTTAATTTTACAAGTAAGTTGGAGTATTGGTGTACATGTTTGTTTCATTGGGGCTTGTTTGTGCCTACATTTTTCTGGGATTTTCATTGTTTTTAAAAATTATTGTTGTGGGTGGCCTGTACTTTCAATAGGGGCCTAGTTGTTTTTCTTCAGCCGCAGTCGGTAGTAGGAGTAACTGCAGGGCGGTGACGTGGATAGGGGGAGGGGCAGGGTGGGGGGCAGTAAACTATGAATTACGGAGGTTTACAGGTAAATTAACATATTAATTAATAAAACGAATTTCGTTGCGTGCACTGCATCGCATTTGGGGATGCAGTGCACGCAACGAAATTCGTTTTATTAATTTATATGTTAACTTACCTGTAAACCTCCGTAATCCATAGTTTACTACCCCCCACCCTGCCCCTCCCCACATCACCGCCCTGCAGTTACTCCTACTACCGACCGCGGCTGTTTTTCTTTTCAATTTCAGCCAGTAGGGTACCCATGGTTCCATGTTTCTGTGGTGTCTGTTGAATTTAAACATCATGTAGGGCATGGATGGCATAGGATTGAAATGCTAAATGTGGCTTTCACTGTTTGTGTGTGTGTGTGTTAAATACCTTTGTTCGATGTGTGTGCTTGATGTGTAACTTCTTTCCAATCCTTTCGTAGCTCTGTTGATTTTCATTTTTGTATTAAAGCTGTGTTGTTTAGCAGGCCTCCTTTGTCCGGTCATATATAGACCTGCTTCAGTTCATTGTTTTCCATGGCCTGTTGTGACTGTGAGTGCCCATGTGGCTTGTGGCAATTTTATGGTGGTAGTTTAGTATTGGGTGCTTCTTTTCCATAAAGGCCTGCATTTCTTTTCTTTGTTCCCCTTGGCTTATGCTTGTTGTTGTTGTGTCCTCCTGGCCATGTGTGTGGCGGCCATTTTGTGAAGGCAGGCATTGTGCTTTTGCCATAGGCTTACATTGTCTGTCTTCCATTTCTTGTTGTTGTGGGTGGGTAGCGGGCATTTTGTGGAGCCATCCAAGCAGTGTGCTTGCTTTTGCCATTCTGTTCCAACCTTGTGGCCTAGTCTGCCAGTAGGCCCAGAGGTAGTCATCCTCAAATCATGGGTGCATAAAAACAGTTTGTGTTGTCTGTTGAATTTTAACACCATGGATGCCTTTAGATTGAATTGCAAAAGGTGTTTTTTGGGGTGGAATTGCAGTTTTTGGGTGTGTGTTAAATAAATAGGCCTTTTCAGCCAGTAGGTAACCCTAGGAATTCAGCTCGCGTACTTTTGGCAACTCTGCACAGCGCGACAACGTGGACTTACATTTTTTGTAAATTTCGCGCTCTCAATATGCATGTTCGCGCACGCGATAACGACTTTTTGTACAGTTCGCAATGCCGAGCACGCAGAATTTGCAATCTGGCAAACAATATCTCGAGCGCAACATAAAACCTTCTCGAAAACGCGGATTTTGTGCATTTTGCTAAAAAAAACTCCTCAGGTTGTCATTTAACTGTAGTTTTGGAGCACGGGGTCACTTTTATTTAAAAAAAAAATTTTTTAGGAGAGGAAGTAAGTTCCACAGAGACTCCAACTTACTGTTCCTGTCCTTTGTATTCACTTTTTTGTTATTATTGTGGTGGGTGGCCTGAGCATGTGGGTGGTGGCCATTTTGTGAAGGCAGGCATTGTGCTTTTGCCATAGGCTTACATTGTCTGTCTTCCATTTCTTGTTGTTGTGGGTGGGTAGCGGCATTTTGTGGAGCCATCCAAGCAGTGTGCTTGCTTTTGCCATTCTGTTCCAAGCTTGTGGCCTAGTCTGCGAGAAGGCCCAGAGGTAGTCATCCTCAAATCATGGGTGCATAAAAACAGTTTGTGTTGTCTGTTGAATTTTAACACCATGGATGGCTTTGGATTAAATTGCAAAAAGTGTTTTTTGGGGTGGAATTGCCGTTTTTGGGTGTGTGTTAAATAAATAGGGCTTTTCAGCCAGTAGGTAACCCTAGGAATTCAGCTCGCGTACTTTCGGCAACTCTGCACAGCGCGACAACGCGGACTTACATTTTTTGTCATTTTCGCGCTCTCAATATGCGTGTTCGCACACAAGATAACGACTTTTTGTACAGTTCGCGATGCCGAACACGTAGAATTTGCAATCTGGCAAATAATATCTCGCGAGCAACATAAAACCTTCTCGAAAATGCTGATTTTGTGCATTTTGCTGAAAAAACTTCTCAGGTTGTCATTTTGCTGTAGTTTTGGAGCACGGAGTCACTTTTATTTTTTTAAAAATATTTTTAGGAGAGGAAGTAAGTTCCACAGAGACTCCAACTTCCTGTTCCTGTCCGTTGTATTCACTTATTTGTTATTATTGTGGTGGGTGGCCTGAGCATGTGGGTGGAGGCCATTTTGTGAAGGCAGGCATTGTGCTTTTGCAATAGGCCTGCATTGTCTGTCTTTTATTCCTGACCTTTTCTTGTTTTTATGAGTAGCCTGGCCATGTGGTGGCGGCCATTTTGTGGGACCAGCCTCTGTGCTTTTTCCATAGGCCTCCAAGCTTGTGGCCTAGTCTGCCAGTAGGCCCAGGGGTACTACTCATCAATCATCACGGGTACATGGAAATTAAACAACTGTTTTTGTGTTGTGCGTTGAATTTCAACATCATGTATGGCTTTGGATTGAATTGCAAAATGTGGGCTTTACTTTTTTTCTGGGTTATATTTCACTTTTTGGGTGTTGTAAATAAATGCCCTTTTTATGTGTATATGTTTGTTGTTGTTGCTCCCTGATGCTGCATCCATCCCGTGTGATGCACAAACTTTTATTTAGGGCAAACAGGCTACATTAAATTTATGTTTTTGTTCTTTGCTATTCTTATTCTTCCTGAGTGTACACAGTACAGTAGTACACCAGGAGCCCTGGCCTTGTCAGTCTCATAAATGGCTATACTGTTGTTGTTCACTGGCTTAATACAATTTAATAATTGTGACCACCTACCACACACTAAGAAGTTATATATTATATTAGTTTGATTGCACTATCTTTTGACTGATGTTCTTCTGGCTTTTTTGCTTTTAGGTGCACAAAAGACGGAGGAGGTGTGTCATCATCGACCGTTGTGGTGCCAGACCGACGTCCTGCTGCTGTACACGACATGACGTGTGAGTGACCTGACCAGCCATCTCTGCAACTTGTGCAACTGAGTGCTGTTTTGACATTTGAAGAAGATGCCCCCAAAGAAAGCAGGTAGTAGGTCCTCCGGTACCAAGAAAGTTGCCATGGAGAAGGAACAGAAGAAGAA
Organism: Triturus cristatus; assembly: GCF_964204655.1. Classification (NCBI taxonomy): domain Eukaryota; kingdom Metazoa; phylum Chordata; class Amphibia; order Caudata; family Salamandridae; genus Triturus; species Triturus cristatus. The sequence goes on from NC_140585.1 coordinate 639,824,768, forward strand.
GAAAGTGTCACTTAAGTCTGGTGTGCCTCCCAAAACCTTTTTTGGGACACCAAAAATGACGCCTGCAGCAGCGGTGTCCGGGGGCCAAGCTGGGGGCAGCACCTCCGTATCAGTGGGCCCAACCCACCAACCCAGGCCCAAGCAGATGAGTGTGGAAGAGGTAGCCAGCCTAATGGTGGAAAGCAGTGATGCTGAGCCTGAACTAAACTTATCCCTATCTCAAAGTAGTACACAATCAATGCAGTAGGGAACACAGCAGATAAGTGGTCAACAATAACAGCCGCAACCACCGCCCGCAATAATAGCTGTTGTTCCTCCCGAAGTAGGGGCAGTTCGGGAAATTGAGCCTCATGCAGAGGAAGAAGAGGAAGCCACTCCTTCAGAAGTTCCATTGTCTTCTAAATCCCCAGCAAGGAAAAGGAGGGTTAGTACATCAATTTCTTCGCCAAGCCCCCCTTCTGATGATCTAGATGCCACTTGGAAGCCACAAACTGAGTCTGAGAGGGAGACACGCCACAAGAGCAGGCATGGGAAAAGGAAGGTTCCAGAAAGCCTTACACGCATGGAGGTTGATGTAGAAGAGCAGGATGATGATGATGATGAGCCAGTCATCACGAACATCACTCCCGGCCCAGAGGAGATGGAGACCAACATTTTTACACTATCCAAAATGGCTGCGAGGGATGTAGCACGCATACCTCCAACACAGGTAACACCAACACAACCTCCAGCTTCCATATTTACATTAGCAAAGGGCCGGCAGCGTCCTACATCCAGCACAAGAACCACCTCAGCAGAAAAAGGTAGTGGTACTGCACAGAGTAAAATTCAACACACACCCTCCAGTTCATCCGGCATTGGAAGTGGCACCTCCAGCAGGAGACAAAAGTTAAGCTCCCCAGTGTGGGACTTCTTTACGGTTAGCGGAAAGGAGGAGAACATTGCTATATGCTCCGTTTGTCATGCCTCTGTTAGTCGTGGTAAGCTTGGTAAAAACTATGGTACCGGGGGCCAAATGACCCATCTGAAAAAACACCACGCAATCCAGTGGGAGGAGCACCATCGTCGCATAAAAACTGGAACCATTGCTGTTGGTGGGGATAAACGAGTAGAAAGTCCGCTCACGGTGGAACAGGAAGAAGAAGAGGGAGAGGGAGACATTCTCTGTGGTAGTGGTACACAAAGTAGACCTGTCCCCAGCACTGCAGTGGTAACGCCCACATCCTCAGCAATATCTCAGTGGAACAAGAGTAAGAGTCAGCCTGAGACACCAAGGAGTACTGCTTTAAAAAAAAGTTCGACGTTGAGCACAGGAAGGAATACCACGCAGCCTACCATTCTTAGCATGTTTACTAGGCCGGAGGGGCAGTACAAACGCAACCACCCAATAGCACGTTTGTAGAATGCGAAGCTGGCTAAAATGTTAGCAATGGACCTTCGCCCTTTTTCTTTTGTTGAAGGGGTGGGTTTTCTGGAATTTGTGACAACCATCTGCCCAAAATGGAAGGTTCACAGCCGCTACTATTTCGCAAGAGTTGCTGTTCCAGCACTACATCACGACGTGCTGGAATTGCTTGGAAAAGCCTTAAAACAGAGTGCTGTTCAGAGTATCCACCTGACAACAGACATGTGGACCAGTTGCCAATGTGCATCACTGAACACTGGGTCTCTTTTTCGGGTATTAAAGATAAGATATCTGAAGGTGTTGTTGACACTGCTGAGATTTTTAAAGACACTCGCAAACATGCAACTGTAGCCATGTTTGCTATTGAGAAATCTCATACTGCTGCAAACATTTTGGATGAGTTTAACAGCAAGGTGTTTGAGTGGCTGCCACCAAGAGGGCTTAACATTGGTTTTGTTGCCACAGACAATGGCAGTAATGTAGTTAGGGCCATGAAAGATGGTGGCTATTTCAGGGTCCCGTGTTTGGCACACTGCATTAACATTGTTGTTCAAGACTTTCTGAAAAATGAAAGCAAAGTCAGCAACTTACTGACCACCTGCAGAAGAATATGCACACATTTCAACCATTCTTTTAAAGCCCGGAAGCAGCTGAGGGTCATTCAACGTGAGCATAAAATGCCAGTCAAAGCACGCATTAATCCAGGAGGTGCCAACACGTTGGAACTCAACTTATTACATGCTTGAGCGTCTGTTTGAGCAGTACATACCACTCAATGCTTATGTCATGAAAAAGGTCAGGAGATCCTACTGTGAAAGGCATGACCGTTGAGATGGCCCAATGAGACCTTGTTAAATGCCTGACAGAGATGCTACTTCCTTTTGAGGTCTTCACACGTGAAGTCAGCAGGGAGGACTGTACTATGGGCCAAGCTATCCCATTGGTGTACATGCTAGAGCAAGAGCTGAAGGAGGTTTCAGAAATGTACGCAGGTGTGGATGACAAAGTAGACGCATATTATTTGGCGGACACCTTAGCCGTTCGCTTATCTGACAATACAAGGATTCAAAATAACATTGTGTCACATCGACATTACATTACTGCCTCAATTCTGGATCGACGTTACAAATTATTGCTGAGCAGTAATGAAGTAATTCCTTTTTCAGAAGTGGATGTTCCCAAGTACAAAACTTTGATAGCTGAGGAAGCCACTGACTTTGAAAACGAACGGATCGTAATTAGAGGCCCGCCACCCCCGGGTAGAAAAAGTACTACAGGGTACCCAGAGTCAAGTTCTACTTCAGAGCCCGAGAGCAGTGCATTTGCCTCCCAGAAGTCAACAACACTGCCAGCAATAACATCAACAAAAACACCAACAGGATCATCAGCCACATTTTAAAAAACGGCAGGTGATTAGTTTCTACGGAAAGGATTTTGTACGCCCATTACTGATGCAAAGGCAAAAGAGGCCAAGCAAATTGGAGCACCCCTAAACATTGAGCGGATGGTTCAGGCCTATCTAGATGACACAACAGAGGTCTTAATGGAGCAAAGCCCATTGGTGTATTGGTATGGGAAAAGAAGCCAATGGCCAGTGTTCAGCAGGCTGGCGATAAAGTATGTGGCTTGCCCTGTTGCAAGTGTCTCTTCAGATCGTATTTTCAGTGCAGCTGGTGCCATTGTTACTGTGAAAAGAACCAGTCTCTCGCCCAAAAGCGTGGAGAGGTTAACCATGATCAAAATGAATCAGTACTTTATACCACCGGAGTACAAAATACGTGAATCACAGCAGGAAGAGGAGAGCAACTTCGATGACATAAGTAGTGGGTTATTACATGACATACTTCTGTCCGAACCACCAGAGTTTGAGGAGGAACTCCTCTTCCCTGACAACTAGGCTTGTTCTTCCTTCCTTTATTTGTGTGTGTATCTGTTTTTCTGGTTCAAATCTAATCACAACAAATCCAGCAACAGTCTCCTCTTTTTATTTCCTTATTGGAGTTGCCCGTCTGTGCATTACTGTCCACTCCACTCCTCAGAGTCCTGCTCCATCTTCCTTACTCTTCCTAAATTCATTTCAAGCAAGCCAGACATTGGATGGAGATGGAGAATAGTACAATACATGTTGCCTCTAACAGTCCCTCCATGAGAAGTAAAACATGACTACAGCTATATTCCGTTTTGTTTCCAAGCTGAAAGAAACTCATCACTGACTGTCAGAAGGCTAGGCATCTGATCTGACAGCCGAAGAGAAGAGCAAGACAGGTAATGATTATTTTGAATGATGGCATGCATTGCATTGGATGCTTGCTGACTACGAGTGAATGTGCATGAAGTCGAACTATACTAGTTTATCTACAAAGTAAAAGTGACTCAGGTGACAGTCAATGTTTCCTTGTTGTTTAATAACCACATTGTACTCCTACCGCTGCAGGTGCCGGTCAATATCCGTTGCAATTTTGTAATATGGAATATATTATAAACTTAATCAGTCACTACAGACTGAGTTGGTGTTGGAGAACACGTACCACACGGTCATGATGCTGACCATACTATCTTTGCACACAGTCAGTCAGTTGGATCGGAGATAATTGATAGAATAACTGCATTTCATGGACTGCCTTATAAGGTAAACAGTTTCAACAAGAACCACAGCAGACCTAGGCTACATGTCCGTGTAGTGGTGTGGACTGGAGTAGAGTGTAGTGGTATGAGGGACAGTGGGGCATTGATTTAGTCACTTCATTTGGAAAATGCTAGGTTGCTGCAGTGCATATGCCTTTTGTCTGGCTCTGTCAAAATAAAAGGTAAATGGGGGTAGGGTGCCTGGCCTGTGCCGTGGTTGGCCTGTTCTGTGCTGGCTCCTGTCCCGTTGTAGCTTAATGCTGTAGAGTAGACACTATGTATCCAAGCCGCCTCAGTCTGAAAGTGTTCTCTCAAGAGTCTTGTCTTCTCTTCTTGCACTCCACTGTAATTGAGTTTATTTTTTTAATTCAGTTATTTTTCAATACCCCTTTTGTTTTTCCATCTACACTTACAGGCCGGCCTTTAACCTGTGCTATAGTGGGAGAAACAACTCACACTTACCTTACCAATCCACATTAGGCAGGCAGTGGTATCCAAGATTGATCTGTGGAGTGTCCATGGAAGGGTGGACCAAGAGGAATGACGAGAATGATGCAACTCCACATTTGGACCTGGATAATACAGTAACTTTAGTATCATTCATCATTCGTCTTTAAATGTATTTGATTCCTTTTTTCTCTTCAATCATTACGACTGTGTGTTGTGGTTTGTTTGGTAATTGATCCCTACAACTATTTTTTTCATTTCCTTTGCTAGCTTGAAAAATAAAAGTAAGCCTGGTACAGCATGTAATTTGGTTCGATCTGAGGGCAGACAGGCAAGGCAAATTTCATATTAATAATTTCTGCCCTGTACAATCTAATTGTGTAGTAGTAGTTAGTAAGTACAACTCATTATCATTAACCATCAAGTTCTCTTCATCACCATGCATGCATTTCCTTGTTCTCACTTTATAGATTTCTTTGATAATGGATCATGGTCATCTTCCAAGATTGTGTTTTACTTTTGTTGTGTCCATGCATACTGTCTGTTTTTCTTTGTGAAATTTTTCCCCAAACCCTCCTTCCCATCCATTCATCAATCTCTAACCCTCTTCCCCCAGGCTGTGTGATTTATATTGAGGTGTGAAGTGACTAGATTAAATGTACACCAACAATTGATCACACACTTGCTGTACTTTACTTTGTTCTACTACTTCTCCCACAGTCTGTCTCAGCCAAGTGACTTTCTCTTTCTTTTTTCAGATGCTATTGCCAGTGTCTACTACTACCACCACAATAATGGCATTTTCTCCATTCATTTGGGAAACCAACCATGCAGCCATCACTGTGCCGAACTTCATCATCATCATCAATCACAGGTAAGATACGTTTGGTGGGAGGTATAATGGACTAGGAGGAGAGACTGACAGTACTAGTATGACAATTAAAAATAACTCAGTGAGGGGTACCGCATCGATCTGTTTGTGTGTAACAAAATCGACAGATCTTTTAAATCAAACACTGGCTGCGGGCATGCAGCAGCAAGGAAACAAAGTAACAAAGCATGTGATGTAAATTGAATTCGTAAAACAGTAACCCACCACAAAACACTAACATCGTATGTTTAAGTAAATAATATAAAATGTAATATACCCTAACAAAAATAAACTATCCTACTCTGACCCACTCCCCTCCCTAACCCCAACCAATGTCCAAAACAAAAGTCAAAGTCCAAAATGCCCGTAAAAAAGTTAAACCCCAACACCCAAAACCCACCCATCAACAAAAGGAATTAAAAAAGGGGCAAATTGACATGGTCCAATAGTCTTCAGGTGTTTATCCACAAGGATTTTGACATGCTCTTCTAGGTGCTCCTCCAAGCAGGCCATCTGGCGGAGTATCTGGCGTTGAAGTGCCCTGCAGTTACATGCAGGGTGGGGGGCAGCAATGGTAGATAACGAGGCACGGAGGCGGGCGGCTGCCGGACCACGGCACCGTAAGACTGGAAGCAGGGCCTGACTGGGGCCCGGGGCATTGGAGGAGGCTGCAGCTGCAGCCTCCTCCTCCTCCTCCTCCGCCTGAGCCACCAGCCGGCGATATTCATCGCAAATGGCCTCCAGTTTACGGCACCCGGCCCTGGCTGCCAACTCCTTCCTCGTTGGTTTTGGTTGGGATGGAGTATCTATATCAAGAAAGAAAAAGAACATGCTGTAACCAATACTCTTAGCAAAACCGAAACACAAAATTCATTCAACACATAGTGGCACAGTATCACCAGCAAGCACAGTACATAACATTTGTGATTTGGTGGTAAATATCTATTCTATACTCCTACTTCCTCAGACTCTAACATTTGTGGGAGTTTCTGACATTATACTCGTACTATGCACTCCAGTCGTGTTGTTCTTATCTCTAGTTTAGCGAAATTACATAACCTTGTTGTAGCAGACATGCCAGCTCAGTCAGCTAAGCTTGCACCCAAGAGAAACAGATATGAGTCACATGATGCAGACTCACGTTAGTTGTATTTACTACTACTGTCTGCAGGTGGGGAAACTCATATTTTTGTATTACGGCGGTGGCACTAGCCAAACTCTGTCTGTTACATGAGGGCAAATGCTCAATTTCACTTTCACCCTGCCCTGGGTATTACAAAAAGGCTGATTATTTATCGGATCCAATGATCATTGCTTATATTATAGATGGTAATACGACATCAGGTCATTAGCGGTCGGTGGTGGGAGTGCTGCCGGGTGGTGACGTGGGAAGGTGCAGGGTGGGGGTAGAAAACTATGGATTACGGACAATCACAGGTAATTAAACAATACATATAAATTAATAAAACAAATTTTGTTGCACGCACTGCATCGCATTTGGCGGTGCAGTGCGCACAATGGAAATCATTTTCTTTATTTTTATGTTTACTTACCTGTATTTAGCCGTAATACATAGTTTACTTCCCACCCACCCTGCCCCTCCCCATGTCACCGCCCGCCAGCACTCCCACCACCAACCGCTACTGCATAGGGTACTTTGCTTTCATTGATTGTGTATGTGTAACCAACAGATAGGCCACCCTTTGCAGGCTGGCTGACACAATCAAAATACATTAACATAGGTAGGGAGTGGTCCTCTGAGTCGGAGGAAGGCACTTCAGCTTGATAATATATTTATATATATAAGATGTGCTTGCAAACTACTGCGAGTCAACTGTATTCTGAAAAATTACTTATATATTCCCCTCCGCTTTGCTACTCTGGCGCAGTTTCATTTACATTTTCTTCAAAGTAAGACTCTCCAGTGACAGTCTCCACCTATGCTGTCTATTGATGATAGTACATCCAGGCAGACATCCATTAAAGTAAATGTCTATCCTTCTTTTTTATATATCTCTAAACAAACCTTAGTTGGTTTCACCAACAACCACCCATGCGTCCGCTCCTTCCTTGCTTGCCTTGGCTTTGAGTTTGAACCAAACACCGCTGATTCTTGCTATCTAGTACTATCCACCCATACTGTGTCGCCCCCCCAGGCAGGCATCCTCTTTCACCTTCCACCCATCCTTCAACAACCCATGCATCTGATCTGATTACTATCAGCCACCTATGCATGCTTCCAACATATCCTTCTCTGCCAGTCAGTCATATTATTTATCTCGCCCGTCCTTCCACCCTTCTTTCCCTCTTTGTTCAACACATCCATCAAGGTAATCTGATCTGAGTTTGTCTTCTCCATAAAACCTTCACAGTTGAGTTGGAGTCAGATAGAAGAGGCCATTGGTTACTCAACTCATGCTGCTAATGCTAAGTAAAGGGTGTCTTCTTCAACCGTTGTATAATGTTCACTACAACTTAATAAGTCGCACAGTACAGTGAGTGAAGTAGTGAACACACTTCCATCTAGTTGTAATGTCAAGAAGTAATGAATATAACTTACCACCGCCCGCCACTGCTGCTGGCTCCCCCCCTGTCGCTCCTGCAGGGGCCGCCAGTTCTCCCGCCGCCTCTGGAATGGCCGCATCGCCATCGCCGCTGGACCCGCCGGCACTGGTGGTTGGTAGTATGCCTAGAAAAAATATTACACATTTTTAGATGCCTGGAAACCTCCCCCTATTTTATTAGTGTTCACTTGGAACATTGAAAAAAAAGTTAATACAACATACATCAGCACTAGAGTAGTACAGTCAGTAGACAGACACTAGTAGTGATATGGTTCCTTGGGTCATCTAGTCCTACTACTCTACTCTTTTGAAAGTTAGCCTGAGCCATGTGTAACCCTTTTAGATTCATCATGTCGACTACTACTCTTTTTGCGCATATTTAATTATACCTCGCAGCTTATTGACATGTATAGTAGACTTTGAGGCCACATGACGGTTGCGTACAAGTGAAGAGGTCGAAAAACAAGCCACTTTGTTATTGAGTTTGGTTAGTCCGTATAGCTTAGCCATCACATACATGTTACACTTTTTGCCATGACTGCGAAATGCTTGCATTCAGCAGTATACTATCTAACGGCTAACACGCAGCATTTTTCTCATATAATAGGCGAGAATATTCCCTTCTACAAACCAGAGATTTACAGAGCTTATGATGCATGATGTAACCAGTATTTCTACGTTCTACGGTGAGGGGTCTTCCACAATTCAACAGATCTTTTGTCCTGTTCTTGTTGTCCTGCACTTGTAAATGTTTACTGTTTTAATCTTATGCTTTTTGCTGGCTTATTGACGATGGCTGTAGTAAAATTTCATATAACGACGTACAGAGCTTGTTACCTGTTTCAAATAAACCTTTTGAACTTACACATAGACTCTGTGGTATTTGGTGTGGTGGGGTGGACTTACACAAGTGAGTGAGCAAAATGGTGTTATGTTCTGGGTTGTCTGTCTCAGTCATCATCATTGTGTATCTTCTTCGTGGGGGGGGTCAGGAGTGGGACCCTAATATGAGACACTATAGCTGGTCGGTCAGGGGATCGTGGGTTCTTCAGACTGAGGTGTGATGAGTAAGGTCCAACCTCCCATCACCAACATCCTATTTTGTTGTGCATGGTTCTGTATGTGGCTCTGCAGATTCACTACAACAGTAGTAGTATGTACTATCCGATCCAAAATACTAGTCAAGTATCTGGTTGGGCATTTTGTTTGTGGGAATTGTCAAAGCCTCAACATTAAGACGACTAGAAGAGGACAACCCAAAGGACAGGACACAGTGGCTAGAGCTATTGGTCAATCTGAGTTTTATTATTCCAAAGAAAACCTTCAATAAAGAGTGGGCAACTGTGCAAGCTTCGCTACAGACAGAATAATAGTAGTAGTTGTAGTACAGAGAGTAATAGCAGAGGCAGTTAGAAGGAACTTAGAGGCAGGGATAAACAGAATTTGGAAACAGATAGTCAAGGTCAAAGATGCTTTTGTAAAAAATAGAATTAGAAAGTGGAACCATAATTTATAGTTCGGAAAAAAAAGATGCAGTAAAAGTTAGGGAAATATAATTGTTAATATAGCCACTGGAGGACTTACTGGGGCCAGCAGCAGGAGCCTCGGTAGAGGAGGGGTCCTGTGGTTGTCCCGCCGACTCGGACCCCGCCTTCTTGCCCCTGGGTGGTGCTGATGATCATATAAAATATAATAAAGAAAGAGACAAACATTAAGGAGTGCTGTGAAACAAATAAATCATTTGGAAAAATAAGTCAGAAAACATTTTAGGAAACAACAATTGCAATAAAATTAACCTATCTAATCAGATGGATCGACTACTGGGCTGCTTGCTGGATTCACGGATCATCTACTTATTTATGAACACTCCAGTGTTCCATAATCATTCTGATTACAAATACTAACAAAGCCTAGTAAGTACCACCTGACCTACACCACCTATTCCAGACGGGCCAATTGTTCACTAAGTCTGAATTTCCATTTTTTTTACCCATCAAATGCATAGATGAGATGGAGGACACATGCATAAATCTGTGCATACATACAACAAATTGTGGGTTGGTAGCATGATTCTGATCTAGTTCTGCTACTGACTGACCCTGCTAAGCCTACTACTCACTAAACAAACTACAAAAGGTTCTATGGAGGACTGGGGTAAGCAGCACTCAGTGACAGAGGAGGCGGCACGCAGAGCGCGTAAAACAATTATTAACTAATTCTAACTAAACCTAGTATCCAATATCCATCCACCACTATTTCACAGGAGGACAATGGAAGGACTAGAGTCTCTCTAGCAATAGCATTACCTAACTTCAGTTCTCTAAAATAAACTCTTACATTAATCAGCACAAGCTAGCGCAAAGTTGCAAACAAGTAAGAGTAGCACCGAGCACCTGGGGCTTACAATCACAGAAGATTTTGATTTTTGAAACGTAATTTACCAGCAACGCGTAGCACGCAGCAGTAATCTTGATATTCGTCAAAAATTTAATTTATACACATTAAGTTACTCACCAAGCCCAATGACCTTGACACCTAGCAGGTCCAACAGGTCCTGCTCCCGGTCCAGGATGTCAGACCACCGGTGGGCCAGCTGATTATGGGTGCGCCGGACCCCTGAGCACAGGAACACTGCCCGGCGCACCTTCGCCCACCGACGGTGATGCTCCTGGGTAGCGTACCCGGAGCCGGGCCTGCCGCCTGCTGCCAAGGTCAAGGGGAGGTGGCGCTGAATGAAAAATACAAGGGCGGCCACCTCCGCCTCACCAAAAAGTTGCCGGACCTGCACCCCTGCAGGACGCATTCTGCCGCAAGGCAAGTGGCTCTTGTCCACATGCCCCTTGCCCTTTGCACTAGAGCTAGATGGAGATGATGTGCCCTTGGCCATGGTTCTGGGGTGGGTGGGAGGCGGAAAAGAAAAGTTAGAAGGGGAAACAAAGTTAGGGGGAAGAAGTAGGAAAGAAGTAATAAAAGTTTTAAAAAACACAGTAAAAGTAGAAATAAAATACAACATATAAACTTAGGGAAAGAGAGAGAGATAGATGATAACTAAAAAAAGTCCGAAAAAATGTTTTAAATACTAAGGATTACAAGGATTAAGGGCGGATAGAAAATTAGGCCCAGAACCATAACATAGAGTGAAAAACAAGATGGCCGCGCCTATTCGCGACCGCGTGGGTAAGTTCGCGCGATATTTCTCGCGAACATGCAATAATCGTCGCAAACAAGTAAAATGCACTCCCGAACATGACATGCGCATCGCAAACACGCTATACGCGACCCGGAACAGGAAATAAGGCATCGTGAGCGGGCGGGATAATTGAAAAACAAGATGGCCGCGCCCATTGGCGACCGCATGGGTAAGATCGCGAGATATTATCCCCCGAGCATGCAAACAGCTCCCCGAAACCCGAACAAGAAAAAGGCATCGCGAACGGGCGCCCCAAGCAACTACGCACACTTGTGAAGCTACGCTTAGCTCGCGTAGTGCAAGAACATCTTTGTGTAGCTTCGCGAAGCGCGACTAAGCGAACTACGCCCAGGCTTAATTTCATTATAGCAATGTGTGCACTCACTGTAAGCACCCTCTGCCCTATGAGTGCCAACCGACAATAGTGCCCATCTTCCTCATATATAGGTCTTATTTCTCTTGCTTTATATTTATTTTGTATTTGGATCTATTATGATGATTATATAGGGGTTTATGCTGCTCACTCACGTTTCAGAGACTACCAACTCTTTGAGAAATGGTGCTTTGGGCTAGCCCTTCAGTCTCTGGGCATATCCCCTTAGAACATCAGTGATATGTTTTACCTCTCTTTACTTACAGGTGTTTGGACGAGAAGGTATTTTTCTCCTTTCCCATCTCCTTGACACATTGATTGAAAACAAGGAGTCAGTTAGAATATGCTGATCCATGATATATGGTGGTCACAAGATGAAACCCATTAGACAGTGACTTCCAGGACTTTAATGTTCGTTCTGTTAAGCCTCAAGATCATTGAGAATGTACTGTCAGTAACTTCGGATTACATACCACCCTTCCGTTATAGTATATATGTATCATTTTACTAACCCAATCACTTGGTTAAATTTTCTCATTTCATTCCTCTATTAGACGTATCTTGCCACAGATTACCATTATATCTTCGTTGACTTCATAAGGAAGGAATTGCAATATCCTCGTGGTTAAACAAGGATGGATATCTCTCAATTCTTGGTGGTATGTATCCACTATATATACTCTGTCTCTTGGCCATATAAATCAAAATGGCACAACTCTACCCCATTTCTCCATCTTGTAATTTTTTATCTTACCTTATGAGATGATCCTTATCCTTGCCTTCTGACCTTCACCACCAACTGGTATCTCTTGGGATGCAGACACTGAATTAGCAACACAGGTCAAATGGGTGAATCTTACGGGGTGTGTGTTCTCTAGGCTTTCAAATTCTAATTTGATCCATTTCTTGAGTTTTTAATACTGTATATTATATTATGTGTCACTTGTTGAGAGATTATATTTTTTGAAGAAATCACCTACTTCTATTTTGGAATAGGAGGTGGCATTGTACGGTATAACTGTATTTTGGATATTCGTTTGGTCTTTTTGTTTCAGCACTATATGTTGTTGTGTATTGTTGTGTTTTGTATATTATCTCTTTATTTGTTTGATTTTGTCAATGTTGTTCAGTCCTGTACCCTGTTGTATATTTATATGTATGCAGTGATGACACAATAATAAAAAGAAGAATTCCTACTACCTCCAGAACATTGTGGATATACTTGAAATTATTTGGACTGTGGAAGTGGTGCACCGCTGTTTGCTTAGCTTATTTGTCTCATTGAATATATTTGGTTTTGAAAGATGGTGAAATCGGAACCAGACACAGCTATATTAAGTATTTTAGCAATTATCATGTTACAGGAGACTCGGTTGGTTAGCCAACTACAATTTGATGGAGTCGGGGTGTTTGCAAAAAAAGCCGCAAACACACGAAAGGGCAGACCCTGTGGAGGGTTATCTTAGATAATCATGAATTCCGATGTAAGTGTGTAGAAATTAACCTGGAATATACTAGCTCTTAAAATAATCCCATGGTACCATTGCAATATTTAATTACAAATAGGATTATATTTAACCGGTATTTTAATGCAAATGTTGGTTTTTAAACGGATATAAATGTTACATGTGAAACCAGAGTTGAAACCCAGACTCAGTAATAATACTCTTGATCAAACTATGATGTTAATAGTGCATAATGGCCACTTTCTAAATGATTAGTAGCTTTGTCAAACATGTATTAGACTTTGTGTGCAAGATATCTGTGCAGTCAGATTATTATTAAAGTGTGAGAAATTCGCCTGTATACTCGTGTGCTTACAATCTCATCATTTTCATGTTAGTCAAACTTTGATTGAATACATTGGTGTATTCCAGATTCGCTGATATTCAAAATTTGTTGGTTCAATTCATTCCCTTGTTCACAGTGATGGGTTTATTAGTGCACCCAATCCCTAATGCATTTCAGACTTCAAGCAGTCCTTTGTCAGAGGGTGTCCTGTTAAATTAAGAAAATACATTTTACCGATTAAATGTTTACTCACTTGTCACTCAATTGTTAGGCAAAACAAATTAATGTACTACAGTTACAGCTACACGTATATACATTAGTATTGTCATGAAGCAAACAAATAGCATACAGGAATTCTTTTATTTAGGGGCGGCTCCTTCACTAAGGCAAAGGAGCGTTGCCCCACTGGAAAAATAAAATGATAATAACAGCATGTTATTATCATTTTATGTTTTATTACTCCTCTGTAGGGGCAAGGTGGGCTGGACTGCACACAGAGCAGGAAGAGAAGTGGCAGGCACTCTCTAATTGTGCATGGTGGTTTTACTGACCTTCTTGGGCCGGCCATTCATGCGCACTTGGCATCTTCCCCACCGAACTGTGTTGACCAGCCTGGGTGGAGAACATGCCCAGGCCCCCAGTCCCCATCTGAGTGCCGAACCATGGCGCACAGACTAATCACACCGCTGATATCACCAATGTCGTGATTGGCTAGTGGAGTCTAGAAGCCTGGGTGCTTCCTGTTTCTGGTTCCTGTATCTGCTTCCTGTATCCTCCCTGCCTCAACACTATTGCCCCTTACCAGCCGCTACTGCTTTGATTGTAAACATCTAGAAACCATACCATTACATCTATTAACTGACACAATGTCCGTGGCCAGGCGAGACCCAGGACCGGAACCCCGGCCTGTTTTTTAACCACCCATAGATATACCTCCGAACAACTACCCATGATGTGTCCCCCTATATCTAATTCAAGTGCGCATAGCATACAGATTGGTCTCACTGCGAAAACATGCGATCACTGCCCCTATTCGTTGATGATTAACCAGGAAAAATATGGAAAGGAACATGATTTCCAAATGACACTGGTTAACTGCAGATCCCTAAGCAAGCATAAATATGAGCTCCATGACCATCTCTCTGATAACCAACCGGATATCATGTTTTTAACCGAAACCTGGTTGAACGAGGATTCTGCACCTGAAATCCTCGAGGCCCTTCCCCTGGATTACGGGGTCATTAGACTGGATTGCCCTATGAACAGGGGGGGGGGGGGGGGTAGCCATTATCCATAAATTGTCCATAGAATGCTCCCTGGAGAGGGTGGCAGTAGAAACCAGTGAGGCTGGTCTTTTTACTATCGCGGCAGACAAAAACCATGTCGTTAAAGGCTTTTTAATCGACCGACCACCTGGTCTGATCTCTCAATTCGCTACCAGTCTCAGAGAACATGTAATACAATTAGCACTGCGATATGCCAAAGTGCTGGTGCTGGGTGACCTGAACCTACACTTTGATGACATGGATAATGTCTCAGCGCAAGAGCTCTGTCAAGAGTTGGCCGCACTTCAATTAGTGCTACAATCCACTCTCCCGACCCACCGGCATGGACACATATTAGATCCCATTTTTGCCAACTGGGGAGAGCTAAGGGTTGACACTCCGATTGCACTTCCATGGACAGATCATTACATGATTCCTTTTAGTATTATGATTCCCAAAACCCAAGCTTTGATAAAATCAGACACAGGTAGACCTCAGAGGAAATGGGCCAGTTTTTCAACAACCAAGTTCAATCATGCTCTACAGCAGGGGGGTCACCAGGAGGGAATGATGTATAAACTGCCTGCAGTGCATTGGATAAATGGATCAGTGAGGCACTTGACAAGGTGGTTCCTTGTTCCGCCAGGGCTCCAAGGAGACAGTCCAGATCCGCACCTTGGTTCAACGAAGAACTAGGGACCGTGAACTCTTCCTGTAAACGTTTGGAACGAAGGTGGAGCGAAGACTTCTCAGAAAACAGGAAGGCCACATATAAAACCGGTCTCAAACACTATCATTCATTATTAAGGAAAACGCAAGCTGCTTACTATAACATGAAGATAGAACTAGCCAAAAATTCCTCTAGAGAGATATTTATAATCTTTAAAGAGTTATCGTCTCTTGACAGAACCTCTGCTCCTAGTAACGGTTCAGTGGAATCCTGCAACTTGATAGCAGATTATTTTTCTGATAAGGTAGAGAGGATTTACTCAACCTTCCCGGAGGAGGCACGTAACAGGAGGTCAGATAGGACGGGAGTGCGCAACCTGGAGGAGGCTTTCTGCCTCTCCAGTTTTAACCTTCCCTCCTTGGACGACCTCAAAACCATAGCTCTGAACATCAAGTCAGGCTCTCCGAGAGACCCTATGGAACCTAGAAATATGAGGGAGAGCATGGACATTCTGTCTCCCTATATTAGGTACCTCCTCAGACTCTCTTTTGAGTCAGGGGTGGTTCCCCAAAGGTGGAAAGAGGCAGTGGTTATCCCCATAAAAAAAAGCCGGCGGTAAACGCTAGCCAGCTCGAGAATTTACAACCGATCTCACTCCTACCTTTTTTGGCCAAAATTGCAGAAAAAACGGTCAACGCTCAACTAACAATACACATGAACCGGGTCAGTCTACTCCACGCAAGTGTATTTAAAAAGTAGGACATGTACATTGGCGTTTTACATGCCCTGGTAGTGAAAAACTGCTCAATTCATTTTTCACTTCAGCAAGGCCTATCTCACCTATAGTTTAGCATTCGAGCTGCCTTGTAACATCTTAGAAGTGTATCTGCCAATTGGGAGCTGATAAAAAATTGGACTTTGGTGTCTCTGGACTCGCAATTAAAAAATCCATATTTTTGTGATGTGGGGTTTTAAAATGCAGGTCTAAAATATTGACCCTTTTAGAAAGTTGGCATTTTCTTATTTTAACCATTCTGTGCCTCTGCCTGCATCTGAATGCACGTC
This sequence comes from Triturus cristatus, assembly GCF_964204655.1. Classification (NCBI taxonomy): domain Eukaryota; kingdom Metazoa; phylum Chordata; class Amphibia; order Caudata; family Salamandridae; genus Triturus; species Triturus cristatus. The sequence continues at coordinate 639,841,034 of NC_140585.1, forward strand.
TGGGTGGCAGTTGGACATTTGTGCATTCACTCTAGACAGTCACACAAAGGAGGCTGACGTGTGCCCTGCACATCCTGATGGCCCATCAAGGGCCTTCCTGAGATAGAGTGGTTGGAGGAGTTGACACTGACGCCTGTCACACAAAGAACCAGTAATGTGTATGAGGCCAGGGAAGGAAGAGCAGGGTCTTGTGCACTACAAAGACCTATCTTTGAGGTTTGCCTACTCCAAAGGCATAATTGAGTATAAGTAATGGACCTCTGACACCATATACTCAGAACACTTCTGGACTGAGGATATCCTGCCAGGAAGAAGAGCTGAATTGCTCTCAGGAGGGACTGCCACTTTGCCACTGCAATTCCAGTTCTGGGCCCTTTGAAGTGAGTTTTGGTGCAACAAGAAGAAAAATCATTACATCGACTCCAAGCATCATTCGTAATTGGGGCATCATCGCAAAACACAATGCATCACCACTGCCTGCACTGAAGCGTGCACTGAAGCGTGGTCCCCACTCAATGCAGCAAACGCAACTTACAACTCAGGCCCCGACTTTTCACCACAGTGCCTCCGTAGAACCACCACTGCATGAGTCTCGAACAACACATCACTGAAGTCCGTGTTGTAGCGCTCCGACTCATGGCCTGCTTTGAAACTCTAGAATCGACGAAGCGCAACTTGACTTTCGACTCACAATCAACGCGTCATCTCTGGTGGCAGGTTTTGTCATTGACACCGCACCAAGGAACCGAGGTATCGTGCCTGTAAATGACACATCAACTCCTCTGCACAGTGCACGGTCCCCGACAGTCCACGGCATCATCCGGTTTTTCTGATGCCTCATCTCCCCTGCGTCATGCAACGTCTTTTTTAATGCATTTAAAATACTTTGTCCTGGTCAAGCTCAATCATTGATTTCTATGAACTATTTTTTTTAACTGGCATGGATTCCTTTTGAGGTCTATTCACTGTTACTTTGTGTGTGTACAAATACTTTGCACATTGCCTCTGGTGATAAGCCTGACAGCTCTTGCCAAGTAACCAAGGAGGTAAGCATGGGTTATTCTGAGGGTGTAACTTACTTACCCTGACTAGAGTGATTATCCCTACTTGATGGCATAGACATACACAATGAAATGAAAAGATGTGCGCCAACCTGGAAGGAAGAAAAACCATGTGTCACTTCAATCTTGGGAAACGGAAACATGTAGTGCCTCCATCCAGTTAAAGAGTGCATGTAACTTTTCTATGCTGTTTGAAATTTAAATAAGCAAGTCCACTTTCATAATAGCCTGGCTCATACTTTCTACAGCCTGTCCTCTGAATATACACATGACTACTTCATGCAGCACTCTATTTCCCCAGCACCTTTCTACATCCACTAGCTAAGTGTCAGATAGAAAGATGCTTGAATTTTTTTAGATGCCAAATGCCTTAGTAAAGCAAGTAGTCAGTATGGTTCAAAAAATAAAATGAATGTCTAGGCCCAAAAAAAACGCAAGCAAGCAGCCTGCATGTCTTCCATATAATATATTCAACAGTATGAGGACTTTATTTCTGGTCAAGGAAAGGTGAACCTTCGCATGTTTTCATGAGTCAGAGAGGGTGACAGCTCCGCATCAACTTTCGGCTTCAAAGCTATCAGGTGTCTGAGCACACACTCTTTTGCAAATAATTTTGAAGGGAAGAAGAAGCATTAAAGCTGAATAGGGACCAGAAAAACAGAGCCAATCACTATGTGCCTTCAAAATGAAGCTGCGCTGTGATTGGTGAGATTGTGGGTGTTTCCACCTCCTCGCTGCCTGTCATTTTCTGATTGTGCACGGGTCTACAGAGCTTGATTTGAACCAAAGTAGGCCCTCTCATCCAATCCTGAAGCCACTCTAATCCTCTTTATTACAATGAAAAGCATGAAATGTGTATCTAGATTGGCTGGGACAGGTACTTCAAGCGCTTCATCTGAGGCCAGGGGGCTGCTTCCTCTTCCACCCCCGGCTCTCAGACAGTGCAGCTGGGAGACCCTAAAGTGCACACGACTGGATGGACGAGCCAAAGAAACAGCCAGCCCATCATGCGCAGTTTAATCCATGGCAGTAACAGCCTTGACACTCATGACTAGGGGTAATGTGCTGTGCATGAGGGCCACACCTCTTCATAACACTGAATAGAAAATAGCACGTGTACGACAGGCAAGCATTAAGCATTGTACACAAAGGTAGAGTATGGATGTGGCTCCACACAGGGGGTGGTGCCACGCCCCAGCACCTGTGAGATTAGGTGCCTCTAATTTTTGATACATGGGTTTGCATTGACGCTTATTCACTTCCTGCACTACTCCCACAAAAAAGATCCATGCACAGCCTTGCAACAATGAAATGCATACAGCGATGCCCAAACAAATTCTGAGTCTCTGCCAGATACTAGTTGTGACCCGCATTCCAATAATTCTCCCCTTCAGTAATAGAGGGCATCTTCCATTTTATAGTAGGCAGTTTGATTCTGCTAAGAAAGGTGGACTATGTAGGGCTATATTTACTAAGATTTTGTGCCATGGTTGTATCACAAAAGCGATGCAAAGTGATGCAAAATCTATTTATCCAATTTGCTTTCGAGCACAAACCTTGTTTATCTGTGGAATTTCACAAAAAAAGTCGTGTAAAGCGGTGCCTGGCAATGCTTTGCAATACCTAGCACAAAGTTGGCATTCCATGGGTGGCTCATTGGCTTTTGATGTAAAACTCTATCCTCTAAAAAATGCAGACCAGGTTTTGCATAAAAAAATAATACCCTTTTGATTAAGGGTGGGCGCAGTGCTCCGCTCCGCCCACGGAGTGTGCGTAGTACTGCCCATTTCGCGCTGCGCTGCGCAAAGTAGGCGTAGCAGGGGCAGACTATGCACACCCTGCGGCGGAGCAGAGTTGCCCGCAACCCACCTCCCTCCCGCCCTCATTTTACAATTACTCAGAAACATTAGATAAAGAAAATTACTTACCTGAGCTGCCGCGTCCCGGGGCTCCATCTTGCTGCTTCCTGGATAACTTCTTCCTCACGAACTTTTTTCTCCCGAGAAATGCGCATGCGCGGGCGTCCGCACATGCGCATTCGTGAGGAAGAAGCTATACAGGAAGCAGCAAGATGGAGCCCCGGGACGCGGCAGCTCAGGTAAGTAATTTTCTTTATCTAATGTTTCTGAGTAATTGTAAAATGAGGGCGGGAGGGAGGCGGGCGGCGCGTAGTGGGGCTACGCGAAGTGTGCGGGTGGGCGTAGATTTGCCCCCACTCCGTAATGCTTCACGTAGCCTCACTAGGCCCACTACGCCCAGGGCTGCTTTTGATACATGTACACTCAAGGAGAAATGCTTTTATGTGTACTGCATTAGACAGCACAGATAACAAGTGGGAAAAGTTTTAAAGTTACTCTAAGCATCGTATTTTGTACTGGAAGGGTATTCTTTTAGTACAAACCCTATCTCAGACTCACGCAGACTCCTTTGCACTATCGTGCAAAGGTGTGTGCATGGTGCTCGGCAATCTGATTCTGCGCCAGCGCTAGGTGGAGAACAGGAGAGTGCAATATGAATGGCGCTGCCTGCTCTCTCCTCACTCAGCTCATCAACTTAGGGCGCTGCGCTGTGTGAGAATTTAGGGGCATATTATCAAGACAGGCGATAAAATTATCGCCGTTTTGGCGGCAGAAAACTGACGCTAAAACGGCAATAATGGGCTTGATAATATGCTCTATGGAATTCCAATTGAAGCTCAGGTTAGATGTCCTTCACATCTAACATGGGCTTCAATTGGAATTCCATAGAGCATATTATCAAGCCCATTATCGCCGTTTTAGCGACAGTTTTCTGCTGCTAAAGCGGCGATAATTTAATCGCCTGTCTTGATAAACTGCCTCAAAAACCAGCCTTTTGCAGCCCCTATAAAGCAAGTGGCCAACTCAGGCTAGTTGCAGAGGAACATCAGTTCTTATTTTTGCCTGATTCATAGTTTGAGTGACTCCCAAATATTGAAGAACAGAATGTTCATCAGTCGCTGTGGCAGCAGAGCAGAACACTGGCACAATCCCTCGCTACTGTTTGCCAGCCATTGGTTACTATCCAAGAAAATATTCAAATGGCATTCAGCTGGAGCAATATGCATTTGCTTGAAAATCCGATGAAACAAACGCAATATCCCCAGAAATGGAAGCTGTTCCAAATGCGCACCCCCGGGCTTGCATTTTCAAAACGCTAAAAACCCAAATGTTCTGTCTTTCGTTTCCTTCCTCTTAATTATTTCACGTATCGAGAAACCTAGAACAAAATGAAAGGTTGCCCAGCACTAGTGACTTTGGTATCGTCAAAAGCAAGAGTAGGCTGATAGTGAGCCCAGTGTGAAATTGTCCCTCGAGCACATTTTGACGTTAATGTTTCAACAAAGAAAGCACCGAAGAGACAGCAGCGATTTCACTGAGACAACAGGGAATGTTGCAAATGAAGCCCTTTCAAACTGGCAGAGTGCATAGAAACAGTTGCCAGCAATGACAAAGTTGGCTTTCAAGCACTTGATTAGCATTTCCACTCTTCAGGAAGCACCTACACTTGTACTGTATGTGTGTTATTGCTTCCCCCACGCATGTTGTATTCAAACCTAGATATTAAGGAACGCTCTGTTATTACTCTAAAATAATTAAATGTCAGCAGTGGGAGAGAATAAGAACAGATGAAAGGGCTTAGATAGAACTTCTATGCTCATATATAGTCCACTTAAAAATGAAAGGCGGCACGTGACATTTTCAGTGCACAAAATCGTAAAAAATAAGTTTAGCAACAATTAACTAAACATATATTGTCTGAAATCGACCAACCTTCCTTTTCAGGTTCTGCTTTTATGTTCTGTATAGCAGCCGAGATTTGTATGTTGACTTGGCATTAGTATAGTCTTGTAGCGAGATGGGGCTGGGTACATTCATGCCCTTGTCTCAAGGATTCTTCAAAGTTTCTGTGTTTGAAAAGAATCATCAGTAATGCGGGAGGAATCAATATTCTGTTTAGACGCCTTGTTGTTCAGTCTGTGTTAAGTGTAGGTAACTAGAGGCCTTTAACTATTACGGTACGTGTTGTCTGAAAGACTTGTATGAGCAGTGTCACATTAGAGGCATGTCTATGAGCTGAGTGTCATCTACAAGGTATCATCTACAGGGAATTCCATCAAATGCACAACATCCACAGAGGACTCCACTCCATTGATGGAACACCTGCACTTCAAGCTGCAAATCTCTGAAAACCTCAATCTTAGAAGAACTATTGCCTACCCACCTCCCGGACCAAGAGCTAACTTTACCCACCTCATTGTCAACTTCGTTGCTCTGCTCCGCTCACCATCGACTCCAGAGCCTACATTTTCCTCAGTGACCTCCACTTTCACCTGGAAGACTGAAATGACTCCTGCTCCACAGACCTCAAAAACTAGCCAACATCGGGCTCACCTAGCTTTTCTCAGAGCCAACGCACATCACACAAACTGGACCCCATCTTCACCACAAACAACAGCATCAAATACAACTCCACAATACCACTCACATCAGCCAATGCAACACCCCTACCAGGCTCAGCATTCCAAGCCGCAGCGGGGGCAAAAACACAGAAGCACACTGGCTCATTGCCCTCAGCACATTTCAATATAGCCCCACAGACAACCTTGACAAGGGCATCAACAACTTCAACAACTAGGTCAAGAACTGCTCGGACAGCCTTGCACCCATCAAACCCAACAAGCATAGTAGAACAAACAAGCAGGCCTGCTCAAACAAGCAGGCTAACTGATACACAGAAGACCTCTGAGATACAAAACAACACTGTATACAGCTAGAAAGGAAATGGAGAGACAGGCGCAACACTTCAGACAGAAATACCTACAAGGCTGCACTCAGACACTATCACCAGCAAACAAGAGACACCAAGAATAAAGCACTAGTGGACTACATTGGAGGAAGCTCCAACAGCTGCAAGGAGATCTTCTTAATCATCAAAGATTTCAACTAACCCTCAGTCACTGTCAACATCTCTGCCTCCCAACAACTCTGTGACAACCTATCCAAATTCTTTCATAGCAAAATTACAAACATCTACAGCAACTTCGCACACTAACCCAACCGCAGAGAACTCATTGCAAACCTACACAGCACCAACCAACATGACCACCTGACCAAATGAACAACCCTCACCAGAAGCAACACATCGGCAGTCATGCTTACCATTCACTCAGGGGCCCCAATGGACCCATGCCCCCACCACATCAACCTGGGAACAGCACCAATCAGCCCCACTGTAACACCCTCCCTGACCCACTTCATCGACACCTCAATCAAATACGCCACTTTTCCAGATCAATGGAAACCCTCCGTAAGAAGCCCACAGACAACCTGAAACAACTGAGCAGCTTTTGATCCATCTCCCTGCTCATCTACCCAGCCAAAGTGGTTGAGAAAGTCCTCAACAAACAACTCACAACCCACCTCGAACTTCACCATCTTCTACACAACACTCAATAGATATTCAGTGGCCTTCAAGGACCCTCAAGAGCCAAGGGGACTTTATCCCCAACTCGAAGTGCACCAGGAGGCGCATTTGCAGAGTGGTGGAGAAAAGGGGTGTGGCCACCAAAAACCTGCAAGCAAACCCACTGTGTGGGAATTGCTGGAGGTAAGAGGAGGGGTAGTTGGCCCCCAAGGACACCCAATAGCCAAAGGGACTTCATACCCCTACTAGTAGTGCACCAGGAAATGTGTTTGCAGACCAGTGGAGAAAGGTGGTGTGGCCTCCTATGAGGTCTCAGCAATCCAGCTGTGTGGGACTTACTGGAGGAAATAGGAGAGGTAGTTGGCCCCAAGGACGTCCTTAGGGTGCAGGAACAGCTACCACTAATGTTATCTCCAGTAAGTCCCCAGAGGTTTTCGGAAGCCACACCCCCTTTCTCCACAACGCTGCAAACGCAGCTCGTGGTGCACTACTGGTTGGGGGATGAAGTCGACTTTATTCCTGAGAAACCTTGGGGGTCCTACACAATGGGATTGCTGTGAGCTGGTTGCAGGCTCTGCCCCCTTTCTCCATCACTCTGTAAAAGCGACTCCTAGTTACAAAAAACATAGAAATTCACTGAAAAAACTAAAAGGTTACAGGGACTTTATAGTTAGCAAATAGAATTTAAAAAACTTTTGAAATTCACTGAAAAAAAGAAAGGTTTCAGGGCCATTAGAGGTAGGGTCAGATTTCACTCGTACAAAGCAAGCAAAATGCAGCAGTTATAGTTACCTGAGCTAACTATACCTTACACCACAGCAATGCACTGCTTTTGACCTCACATATTACATCACTCATGACATGCTCAGTGATGTCACTGATGACATCACTGATGACATCTCAAATGATATCATTAATGACATCATCCACCGAACCACTCACACCCCCATACAACCTCTCGCGTATGCCCACTTACATACCTGTACAACCACTGGCATACCCATTCACAGACACAGACAGAGTGCTGTCTCTGTAATAAATTGGACTACACCAGCGATTGAGTGCTGGTCCTTTCTTTATAGAGAAATGGCCTTGTTTCATTGAAAGAATCATGGTGTGGCATCGCCTCACACCGGCACACACTGGTGATTTGGCTGAACTCCAGAAGACCACAAAACCCACTGTATATATATATATATATTCACTGAAAAAAACTAAAGATTACAAAGACGTTATAGTTAGGAAATAGAATTTAAAAAACATAGAAATTCAGAGAATAAACCAAAGCTTACTGAGACGTTATAGTTATATTCAGATTTTACACTCACACAATCATAGAAATGCAGCAGTTATAGTTATCTCAAGAATTATAGCTCATGCCCTCACCATGCACTGCTACTTACCCCACATAGTATTAAGAGTGGGCGTAGTTCGCGAAGTAGCACTTCGCGAAGCTACGCAAAGTGAAGTTCGCACTACGCGAGCTACGCGTAACACTTCGCGAACTGCGTAGTAACATGTTCGCACTGTGCAAGATGTTGTTTTCAATGATTGCACAGTGCGGACAAGCAACCGGCACTGTGAAATCATTGAAAATGGCATCTTGCACAGTGCGAGCTGTAGTTTTCTGCTGCTCGAATAGATTTTTACTCGAGCGGCAGCTTTCTCAATGCGAACTGGTAGTTTCTCATCGCGAGCGGTCGCGAGCATACGCAACCCCTCGCAATGAGAAACCTGACTTCCTCGCGTTGGGAATCTCGCCAGGAGGTTTATTTTCCATGCTCGCGATCGCCAACTTGATGTTGCTGATCGCGAACAAGGAAAAAGTCTCGCTGGGATGTCATTTTGCTTGCTCGCGGCCGCCAACTTGACGTTGAGGACCGCGAGCAAGCAAAAAATGACCGCAGCACTACGCAACACTACGCTACGCGTGTTCGCACTGTGCTACGTGCAGTTCGCGTAGTGCGAAGTAGCGCGAACTTCGCAAACTACGCGAGCGTAGCGTAGTGCTTCGCCCAGGCTTACATAGTATGTCACTCGTGACATTTTCTATGACATCATTGATAATATCACGGCAACATTTGCAGTGAAATTATTAATGAGGAAACTGTGCATGGCTGGGGTGCGAGTTGTGAATGTTTCATATACAGCGTCAGGCCACTTCACAAGTCTCTTGAACTCTTATGATGAAGAAAAATGTATTATTTGGTAAAGGCTGGCCAAACGTAATTTACAAACCTTCATCTACTAATACAGGAAATAATGATGTGCATTCAAGTGAGCAGAAGTTGGCTATCAGCATTTCCATTGGAATGCAATGCAAATACTGCACAGCTTGACTACTGAAAGGAAATATAGTATGGTCTAAGACTTAATTTGAAGTGAACTGCTGCCAACTACTCTGTTTCGTGATAAAAACTGAATTCTCACCATGTTCCACTCATTACAACCTTTTGACATGTCTGATGCTCGGACAAATATTCAGTTATGTAAAAACTAGCACAGGAAATGGTGTACCTGCCTGCATTCCATGGAAGATATATTCGCCAATTTCCATGTATGTAATCTGTTTCCCAATGCCATTGGGGATAAGATAGAAGCCTTATTCATGACATACACAGGAGACAGAATTAAAGATCATGCATACTGTGATTATGCGAATGATTCCCTCATGAAATAGCATCAAGGCTATGGACTGTTTGGGCAAGAACCAAAAATAACAGTATAATTTTTTGTGAAAGAATGAAGAGTGGGCACAAATGACCACAACAAAGCAGATCAGAAATATCAGAATCTTTGACAAGAGAGTAAACTGACTTGCTAGTGTCTTGGAGATGAAACAAAGGCTTTGCAACATGAAAAGGATAGGATGAGCATACAGCTGCTCCCAGAAGCAACTCCATATGTCATCATTTTGGGGTTTTTTTGACCACCTGAAGCAACATCATCCAGAGGATCAAAAACCAATTGCTAAATAAAGTCGCTCACTGGTTGAGAGTGAGGACAGGGTATAGATGTTTATTACACAAAGAGATATACCTGGCATGGATGGGGAATTCCACATACAATTATTCCATTGACTGCATTGTGATCAATTTAAAGAATGAGTTTATTGTTAGCAATCTACTCCCTAAGCTTAGTACCTCATAATTGGAACATATTAGGATTGAGAGACTCCCATTTCGCCTCTTTTATCAACCCAGACCCACAACCATGAAGCCTGTAATGTGACTGGAGCTTGGCATGGATGCAATCTACCTCCATGTATCTCCATTCCAGTTATGAACAAAACTGCCCCTGTATCACAGATCAAGTCTTTAGCCCGAGCAGACACAGACTCCACAAGCGGCCTTTGGGGTTTACACAATACTCCACATGTCAGAGACGACCCAATGGTAGCACCGAAGTCCATCCGGTGTACATCTGAACACAGAGGCATGCTGCTCACAAACACCTCCAAATTACTCTCATGCCTGGAGTTTGGCAGGTTTGGGCACAAGGGTGCTCAATCATGAATGGCTCAGTATAAATAAGAAGTTTCACATTATCTGTTGTCAGGAAACCTGGGCATTAAATCCTCCACACGTAAAAGGTTTTGCCTCTTTTTTCCACTGTGGCACATTTGAATTGGGATAGACCCGAGGGGACTACTTACCCTGGTCTCTACTCTGTTTCCAGGGACTGTTGTCCTGTCACACTTGAGCTCCACTAACTTTCAAGCACTATGATTTGATTGAAACCCTAAAAAATTCCTTTGCATCCATTTTTATGATAACAATTCTTACCAGAAGACTTCTGACATAAGAAACCTCCTGAGCAAGACATTGGAGGGGTTTGTGAGTAGGCAGCATGGCCCTGTAAAGATTGTGTGGGTGGGGGACTTCCATCAAATTCTTTGATGTCTGTCATAGCTCAAATCTTGCAGAATTATGGAATGGGAAGGCTCTAACGCATTTTTATCACACACCATATGGAGATGCGTTGAATCTGTCCCTCACCAAGTATTGTTTTTTCTTTGCTTTTGATTTCCTTACTAGTATCTCGGTTTGAAAACCCACTTTCTTTGGCATGGATAGTAGCAGTCAAATCAGTTGTGTTTTGCTCTTGTCCGACATGCTGAGGTTCTTTCCTGACTACACTTTTTTGGAAAAGGCACCACAGGTGGCCATAATATTTTGTCTATTTCTTTTACTGGGACAATGTCTGCCCTCAAGCACTCAACCAGCAACTTACCAATATGTGTTACAAAAAATAAGAGGGTCTTAATGATATAGGACAGAATAGATAAGTAAGTTTACTAATACATTTTATGAAAACAACAGAGTTTTCAGTGTGTCTCAATTTGAGTGCTAGTCCTGAAGCAGTTATGAATAGTTTTGCAGTATTATGTGGATCAATCAGGGAATTGCAACTAGCCAGCCACCCCCTTAGAAAACAAACTCCCCAGATGGTTTTATAAGCACTGCTCACAGGCCATGGAAACCTGATTACAGCTCTAGAAAAAGTCCTTGGAACGTCAGTCATGTGAGACAGTGTAGGTCTGAACACAAAAGGGTTGTCGATAATAGAAAGACATCAATAGGAGAGCAGGCATGAATCCCTTCAGGCAGTCAGTTCAAGTGAAGTTATTCAAGCATTTTGCCATGTAGTTAACTTTCCATACCTCAAGGAATTTCTATCCACAGCGCTTGATGTTGTTATCTACAAGGAATATTGAATTGCCCACCTTTTAGGGAACACCTTTGCAGAAATAATCTTGGATAGAAATGCAACATGTAGGGAAAATGTGCTTGCTTTAAACGTGTAAGAATCACTTTAGAATGCATTTACACTCTGCTAAAAGAATCCATATGTAAATCACACATAGGGAAAATGTGCTCACTTTAAACGTGTAGTATAAATAATGTGAAAAAAAGAAAGTAGTAGGATATCATATTTAATGTGTTTCTGTATCTAGGCCCTAACCATTTTCTCTTGACTCTTGCTTACAGTTAAATAGACGTTTAGTAGAAAATATTACTAAAGAATGTGCTTACTTCAAGATTATGTTCCTGTGCTTCATCACACCATATTAGATCATCCTGCTTTAACAATGAATTTTGCTATGGGCTCTTAATGAATAGACTGTTAGAATAAAGAATAGTTTAGACATATTTTATGTATGCTTAAACAGAACATTGTCGATAGATTTGATTCATTAAATTGCCTAGCCCTTTGTATTTACAACAGGACGTTGAAAGCAGCAAATAGCTTAGGTAAGAAGTTTCTCATGAGACCTTTCTTCCATGTTACCATTATTGCAAAATTAGATTTACTATGTACCAGCATAATTTTTTACCATGGGAATTGGGAGGAGAAGCAGTGGATGTAGATGACACTATCGGATGAACAGTTTCCATTGGCTGAAAGCATCATACACTGACTAATTTTTGTTACATTATTGTGCATTTTACATTATAATTGAGTGTTCCTAGTTAGGGAAAGTGACCGCCCTTTTGACTCTTTTTTGAACTACTTCTTGCTCCTTGTTGCCGAAAGCTACTGCTGACAGTGACTTTACCCTCCATTATCCTGATATTTCTTGATCAATGCTACTGCAATGATCATTCCTTTATCACTGATTTACTTTTAACAGTTGCTACTGCAGCTGTGGGGAACTCGGCTGAGTTTCCAGAAAGACCCTTTATGGGAAGGTTAAGACTTTATTTATGCTCCACAAATCTTGCTCTTCTCTAGGAGGAACTCTCTTAGAGTTGGTTAGGCTCTCTTAGCTAGTTTAGTGACAAAGGGGCATATCATCAAGAACCGGCGGTAATTATCGCTAAGCGCACTTAGTGCTAGCATAATTATCGCTGGGTAATGTGGAATTTTATCGCTGAGATAGTGTGCTATTAGCAACGCTTATCTCAAAAGCGATAAAATTCCAAGCCCTAACTGCCAAATGTGAGATTATCGCTGGAAATCTAGCGATAATCTCACAAAGTTTGGCGATAGCTTGATGATAGGGCAAGGCATACTTAGCCATTATATCCACCTTACATAGGATATCATTAGGCCTGGGCGGTAAATTTCGTTCCGTTCGCGGAATTTGCGATATTTTGACATTTTCGCGTTCCACGGAGAGCGCCAAAATGTCAAAACTTTCGCTACCTGCCGCGAAACGGAAGTATTTTTCTTGTTCGCGATTTAAAAATGCATTCTCTCGCGCGCGGTCACGACTTAACGGGTCCCTGCGTTCGCCGACGAGTTTTCCTATCCGTTCGCGCGCGCCACAAGATGTTGGATTATTGGTAGCCGGTCGCGCTATCCCGCGAGAGTTTGCGATCACGAATACGTCATTGCGATCGCAAACAGGAAATAAGCATCGCAAGCAAGATGGCCGCGCCCATTAGTGACCGCATGGGCAAGTTGGAGATATATTTCCCCGCGAGCATGAAAAAATACATCACGAACGGGCGGGAAAAGCAATCTCCGCATCTTCGCGAAAGTTTCACATGCTCGCGGAGATTTTGTGCAATTTCGCGATAATTTGCGAAAGTAAGTTTCGCAAATTCCGCCCACCCTTAGATATCATGGCTAAGTCAGTCTTGAAGCAGGTGTAAGGAAAGTAGCGATAACAGAGGTTATGGCTACTTTGCTTGTCGCTCTGCAGGTTAGCGTGCCCATTGATAATTGGAGAAATGTCACGTAGTGACATTTCTCCAGTTATGTCAGGGCAGGAACGCCCACTTTGCATCTCTTCAGAATACAGGCGCTAATGCAAGTTTTCACGCGATAGCGTGACCTTGCTGATTAGGTGATAAAATTATCTCCGCTTTTCGTCCGAAAAAGCGGCGATAAGTTTTTTTATCGCCTCGTTGATGATATGCCCCAAATTTCCTTTATGAAACACTCTGTTTGATTTATGCTCCACTAATCAACCTTTTTTCTTGATAATTCTGTGACTTCGACTAACTGAAATAAAGATGATAACCCATACCAATTTCTTCAAAAATAAATAAAAGGTTTTAGAAGCTTCTTCAGCTTCAGCTTCTCGTCATTGTCTGAAAATATAGAACCTGACGTTGATGATATACATGACCTGGTCTTTTGTCCTAGTGCCACAGGATTTTTAGGGTCCAAGCTGTAAGTTAGGGTGTTTGATTTAAAAACCAATTTTTGCCAAGCGTTGGGCACTAATACCAGTTCTGGCCTTACACCTTCGTGGACCCATGCTATCACTGTGCGTATTTTTAAAAAGGGCAACAAAAGAGACCCAAAGTGTTATTGGCCAATATTACTGATTGATTCAACAGCTAAGATTATGGGCAGGATCTTTTTAGTCCATCTTGAAATAGGGGCCCACACAAACCATATCCCCTTAGATCTGCAATATGGGTTCAAATCTGGCCTAGGGACAATTGAGCAGTGCTTGAACTTATAGCTTTTAGTCAGTAAACATACAAAAGCCAAAGGGGGAACGTATATTTGGCTGTTATGGACCTGAGTTCAGCATTTGACCACATCATTTACTCCAAACTCTGGGACATCATGTACAATCTTGGGGTTGAGGTCAATATTGTTTATTTTCTCTGGTACTTGCACAATGAGATAACGGCTAGTGTTGATTACAACCCTAACAGTGAGGTGACAAACTCCTTCTTGTTATCAAGAGGGATCCATCAGGACTGTGTTCTCAAGGCCTTTTTATTTACTCTCTACATCAATGGTCTTGAAAAATGTCTAACAAATCCTAGCATTGATGTACCACAAGTCAGCACCCGCCCTGTACAACCTTTATTGTGCTCATACTCTGTGGTGCTTTTAGCCAGAACCCCCACTTGTGTTCCAGAAATTCCGGGTCATATATTCCCTCTTTATTACAGACCTAAAACTAACAATTAACTAGTTGAAGACAAACATTATAGCCTTATGCCCCAAGAAGCACAAAGCTAGATTCACTTTGTCCGCAGTACCAAGATTAGTCCTGTTTCCATCTTTCCCTACAAGAGGGTTCTTTTTGATGATACATCAGTTCGGACCTCTTTGACATATCAGTGCAGCAGTTTTTGCTAGGAGTTTAGAGGCACTTTTTAATGTTACTACAAAAGTCAGGCACAAACCTGTGCTATACTAGTGATATACAAGGTAAAAGATTTTCAATTGCCATATGTAGTGAGGGGTTTCGGGGCACTCAGGACTATGAGGAGATGCCGAAGGTAGAGTATGGTTTTCTAGGGAGAACCTGGCTTGGCAGTTCGGACTGGACTGTTCCCATGAGGCACAGGGTCAAGACTGATTTGCATATGGCTGGGTTCAAACTGGAACGGCATGGTGAGCAAAAAAACAATGGACTTAGGCCCAGATCTCTATACTGGGGTGAATGTATGACATTGTTCTGCATTCTGTCCATCAACTGTTGTTTTTGCATTTGCCACCCCGAGTGGGAAGGGTATGCCCAGACGTGGGTCCAGTGCTCTCCATGCCACTGGAATCAAGCTATCCTGGCTGAAGAGGGGTGAAACCACGAAACCGGTCCTAGGATGCTTGTTTCCAGTCCAGGGAGGACATGGCTTGGCAGATCGGGCTGGACTGTTCCCATGAGGCACAGGGTCAAGGCTGATTTGCATATGGCTGGGTTCAAACTGGAACGGCATGGTGAGCAAAAAAACGATGGATTTAGGCCCAGATCTCTGTACTGGGGTGAATGTATGACATTGCTCTGCATTCTGTCCATCAACTGTTGTTTTTGGGAGTGTTGGCAGGTCCCCATAGTACTTCTAAATATTTGTGCCACTTAGAGTTGGGGCCAGAAAATATATCGGATCGTATTAAGTTATGGCCACTTTTACTGTTTTTATCCGTTTGGACCAAAGAGCAAACAACCTTCAATGGTCTGGTTTTAATGGGTTGTCTTAGGACTGCACATGGCTGGAAGATCCCTTAGCTGGCCTGTATTAGGAATTGTAGTGGCATTGTGAACATTCAATTCTATTCTGTTCTATTCTTTCCTATTCTAGGCACTTCATACAGCGCATTACTACCCCAATGGGTTACCCAGTGCTATAAACAACCGAGCCGACTTTGGCACTTCAGTGAAACCTTATTTCCAGCATCTTCTGAACCACCTAGTGTACAAACAGCAATGCTTTTAATTGCTTTGTAAAACAATACTTAGTTTTCAATTTTGCGAATCCTATCTAGTAAGGAGTCCCAAGATTTTGGGGTCAGATAGGAGAAAGGGCGAATGTCGTCCTTAGCTTTAAAAATTTTGGGGATTGACAACCGCAGTGTTCTGGCGGATCTTAAATCCCTTGTAGGAGCATAGGGCTGTGGTAAAGACTGTATCGGTTGGGTCCATTTTTGTAATAGGCACTACGAGCGTTAAATTAAATTCACTGCTTAATTGGTAACCAGTGTAGGGAAGCCAATGAGCCTGACGCTGATTGATGCCTAGGACTTTTTAAGAGAAGACGGGTGATGGCATTTTGCACTACCTGCAGTCTTTTGATTAGGTATCGTGGAGAACTTAAGTAGAGGGAGTTTCTATTGTCAATGCAGGAGAGAACAAACGCCTGTACAATTATCCTTCTAGAGGTAAACAGTAAAAGATCTAATATTTCCTAAGAACCCTGAGCACACCATAACAAATTGCTGCAGCCTTCCTGGTCAGAGTGTCAAGCGCATATGAGTTATTAAGCCAGATGGCTAGATGTTTTATGGACGTTTTAGGGGTGGGTGGACTTCGCAAAGACTGTGGCCAACATACTAGTGACCAGCTGGTAAAGTCATTGCCCACCACCATAACTTCAGTTTTATCACTGTTGAGCTTAAGGCTGCAGTGGGCCTTCCAATCAGCCACTTCCTTTAAGCAGGGCCCTACCTGGAACCCTTTTACACATTTCTCTGGGGTAAGGGACAGAACTATTTGTGTGTCATCTGCATAAGTGATTGCAGAGAGACCAAATGTTTTGAGTTTCTCTGCCAAGGGGCGTAGATAAAGACTAAATAAGGTAGGGCTTAAGGAAGAACTCTGAGGAACTCCACATTTCATGGGGAATACCTCAGAGTAAGAAGGGTTGTCACATTGTCGTAAAGTCCTAGGTTCTAAAAACGAAGTGACCCTGTCCAGGGCAGATTCCTTAACTCCCACGCTCTCCCTTCTCTGCATGATAATTGAACGGGATACAGTGTTGAAGGCTACGCTTAGATCCAATAGTGTAACTGCTGCAGAGCCTCTTAATCCAGAAACATTTTCAGTTATTCCGCTTCTACAAGTAGAGCTGTCTCAGTGCTATGCTGTGGTCTTAAACCTGTCAGTGAAGGATGAAGAATCTCACTAACTCCAAGAAATTATGTTAGATGCTGATTCACAATTTTTCAAACATTGCATCACCTGGTAACAGGACGATTGTCTGTAATTCTCCATTAGTAGTGGACCTAAATAGTTTTTTTTTTAAATAGATGTTTTACCACTGCATGTTTCCAGAGGGGGGTAGTCTAATTCCACTCCTTAAGGAAAGATTAAGAAGTTCTTGTAGGACGGGAAGAAACCATTCCAGAATTGTTCTGAAATCTGAAAGTTTCATCTTCCTCTTGTAAAACTACCATAAGAGAACGCTGTTTTCACCAGGTGCTCTGCATGTAGGAACCAAGCTGAGAAGTCCAAAAGCACTGTGTTACATCACATAGGAATCACGGTAATTTCTGCTGTGCAGCCACACGTTATGTAGTTGAAGAATATTTGTATTTGTATTTGTATTTGTATGTTGATTTATAGAGCGCGATTGCTGCCCGGGGGCGTCCAAGCGCTAAGAAGCCAACAGAACAAGAGGAGGTAGCCAGGGCGTTATTGAGCAGCATTGAAGAGGAATGTTTTTAGCTGTTTCCTGAATGAGGTAAGATTGGGATTTTTCCTTAGGTGGAGGGGTAGGGTGTTCCATAGCTTAGAGGCGTTGTAGGTGAAAGTCCTACCGCCAGTTCTGGATTTTTTTATTTTGGGGATTGTGGCCGTGAAGGTCTGGTTGGATCGCAGATTCCTAGTGGGAAGGTAGTGTGACACTAGGTTGCGAGTGATGAGAGGGCCCGTTTTCCAGAACGCCTGGTGCGCAATGCATAAGGCTTTGAATTGTGTTCTTTGGGAAATGGGTAGCCAATGCAGTTTTTTCAGTCCATTTTTGACTGATTGACGTTGAGGGATCTGAAGCAAAGTGCGCGCGGCACAGTTCTGCACCGTCTGTAGTCTCCGTATCGTGTACTCTGGGGCGGCGAGGTAAAGGGCGTTGTTATAATCCAGTCGTGACTGGATAAGGCCCTGAATGGCTACTTGTTTTGCCTCCATTGGTGGAAGATGGAGTACCTTTCTTAACACTCTGAGGAGGCTGAAGCAGGTGGCTGCCAGTTTGGTGGATTGGGTGCCGAAGGACAGAGATCTGTCTAGCCACACCCCAAGGCTCTTGATACTGTCCTTTGGGGCCGGAGGGGTACCCAGGCAGGGTGGCCATAGAGTGCTGAGGGAGTTAGGGTTGGCAGGGCCCAGGAGCATGAGCTCTGTCTTGTCTCCATTCATTTTTAATGAGGAGGAGGACATCCAGTCCTTGACTTCCTCTAGGCATTTCCTCAGCCCTCCTTTCGAGGTCTGGTTAGCTTCCTGTGCCAGTGAGACCACTAGCTGAGTGTCGTCAGCATATGAAATGATCTTAATTCCATACTGACGAACAACTTCAGCCAGTGGCCTCATATATATGTTGAAGAGTGCCGGGCTCAGTGAGGAGCCCTGCGGGACTCCACATTTTAATGGTCTACTGGTAGAGGAAGATGTTCCATCAAATACCCGAAAAGATCTGTCCTGTAAAAAGGATTCAAACCAAGATAAAGCATTGTCCTTTATGCCGATGTTTGCCATGCGGTCCAGCAATATGTCATGGCTGACCGTGTCGAAAGCCGCGCTTAAATCAAGGAGGATCACTGCCACTGATCCTCCCTGGTCCAGGATGTTTCTGGATTCCTCGGTGATCATGAGGAGCGCAGTTTCGGTGCCATGTCTTGGTCTGAAGCCCGTTTGAGTAGGATCAAGAAGCTGGTGGTTTTCGAGATATTTGATTAACTGGCTGTTGATGTGTCTCTCTAGGATTTTACTAAGCCAGGGAAGGAGAGAGATTGGGCGGTAGTTGCTGAGGTTCGAGGGATCCAGGTTGGGCTTCTTTAATAGTGCTCGGACCATGGCTTGTTTCCATTGTGGCGGGACTACGCCAATAGAAATAGAGGAGTTAAGGAGGTCCATTATGACGGGCAGGGTGATAGCCGAGGCTGACATAATGATGTCTGGCGGGGCTGGGTCCCCCGGAGACCCGGATTTGACTTTTTTTGCCAAGGACTCAGGAGTCGAGAGGTTAAGAAGAGCAAAGTGGTCCAAAGTGGGGGAGGAGTTCAGGTCAGAATTGCTCGCGGTAGAGGGGGTGCTGGGAGGAGCGGGGAATGATTCATAAATGGTAGTAATTTTTTGCAGGAAAAAATCTGCCATGTTGTTGCAGTGTTCTGCGGTCTTGGTCTCATCTAGACTGGGTGGGAATTTGGTGAGGCTTTTCACGATACGAAAAATTTCCCTGGGTTTAGATTTCGCTCGGATAATTTCGTTGGCGAAATAAGCTGTTTTGCTGGCCTTGATTTGTTCTTTATATATTTTAAGTAGTTTTTGGTATTGGATTTTGTTTTCTGGCAAAGAGTCCAGGCGCCATTTCCTTTCCGCTTGTCTACACTGACGTTTTGTAGCTCTGAGGGGTTCGGAGTACCATGGAGCTGATTTATGACAGCGTTTTGTGGTGGTTTTCCGTTTAGGTAGGGAAAGATCGAGTGACTTGGTAATCCATTCCTCATAAGAAAGATTTGCGAAGCATGGGTCCTCATTAAGCGGGGGTATGTTGCTGGACAGTTTTTTGGTCCATGTCTCGGTAGGGAGGCGGGACCACGGTCTGGCTATTCTTATAGTGGGTTTGGTGGTTAGGGGTCTGAGGGTGTGCCATAAAAAAGGGACCAGTAGATGGTCAGTCCAGGGGAGAGGGAGAGGTGGACTGGTTGTCAAATTAGTACAATTACTGAAAACTGGATCAAGCAGGTGTCCTTGATCGTGGGTAGGAGAGCTGACCAGTAGGTGTAATTGTAACGCGGCAAGGTTGTCGGTAAGAAGAGCTGCTGTGTGGTCTGGTTTGGAATCGAAGTGAAAGTTAAGGTCACCCAACAATGTGAAATTGGCGCTACTGCTGACACGTTCTGCCACAATCCGTGCTAATTGGATATGAAATTGTTTTGGGGGGCCGGGGGGTCTGTATATGAGGGTGCCTGAGAAACAGTTGTTCGGCGAGAGCTCCAGACTAAACGCTAGGCTTTCGCAGTCTGGGATGCTTTCTGCAATGATTCGGCAGAGGAACTGCTCTTTATGAACAATTGCTAATCCTCCTCCTCTGCCTTTTGGGCGGTCTTGGCGGGAGATTTGAAAGCCAGGGGGAATGGCTGTAACCAAGGCTGGGTCCGAGTCTAAGGTGAGCCAGGTTTCCGTTAGGAAAACAATGTCGGGCTTGTGCTCCTCCATCAAGAGTGCAAATTCGTTCTTATGCTTGGGCAGAGACCTACAGTTAAGCAAGAACATGCGGTACTCGTGGCACTGGTCCGAGGGTGGGAGGGGCTTGAGGGTGGATTTGCAGAGGTTGCAAGTATACGGGAGACATTCAACGTGGTAAGGATGCTGGCTACAATTCTTTTGTAGGAGTCTTAGCTCTAAGAGTTTTTCGGGGCTGTACTGCCTAAATTTCATAGTCAGGGGGGTAAGGGGGGTGGCCCTAGGCCCGGACTCGGCGCGGACGAGCGCAGACGAGCTTGCCTTATGCGCGCCTTCGGCGCGCATTCGTCGCGCCCGCTGCGCTCGTCCGCTGCGCTTCCGGCACATGCACATGTTTTAAGCAAGGGGGCTGTGAAGAGGGCGTGGCCTCGAGTGGGCGTGTCCCCGTCCTAACGTGAGGGATCCAGCTAGTGGGACCGGCGATTTCGCCCTACCCAGCGCTCGTATTTGCGTTCCAATGGGTGCCTGTGCACAGTGATCGAGCAGCAGACAAGAGGGTAAGTTTTAAAATATTCAACACAGGTCTTTCTTGACAAGGATGAGGTTGAACACTGTGCATTACCTGGTTGCTTTCCCTGTGCCTGGTTACTTTCATTTGAATGTACCAGTTTCTCCATGTGACTGTTGCTCTCCCCAGTCCATGATGCTCCTTTTGTTTTTCTGCAAATTCTACGTATTTCCTAGGCAGGGCTTTCTAGTCACAATCTTGAGGCGCACCAAACTCAGAAAATGTAGGCAGGCGATGCTTTTTATTCAGTCTTTGACATCACGCCTTGTCTGCTGGGCAGTGGCGAAGTTTTTTCAGGCTGGCATTAGAAAAAAGAAATGCTTTTTAATTGACTTACTGTTAAGTCTAGTTGTTTGTATTATAGTTTTTTTTAATCTAATTTCACCTGACCTGATTTCCTCTAACAATCTATATGTGCTTAAAAGCAGAATGGTCTCAACTTTAAACAACATTGTGAAACGTTTTTACATGTTTTTTTAAATGAGATTTTAAATGTTTTATGTCTGCACTTTTATGATTTTATGATTTGACTGACAGAGTCTCTGATGCATACCTTCAGCAGGTGAACATGCTATCAAGCGAGTACACTAAATTGGCACAAAGAACACCATATTCATGGAAGTAGCTAGCTAACCTAAGTTAGGTTTACCAAGCAGAACAAAGGCCACCTTGGTAAAAACAAACTCATGAGTTCGACAATCCAAGACTGAAAATATCAACAGATGTCGAAAACTGAGCATCATCAAATAAAACAGAAAATAAGGCGATAGAGTTAATATCGTTATCATAAGTACTACAATAAAATGGGCAGAGGAGAAGTCTTTGGTTGTGAGGCACATTAGTTATTTGTATATTAGTAGTTTGAAGGGATTACAGATTACACAAAGGCATCTATTAGTAAACTAAGGTCATACAATGAAGTAAGGAGATGACAAGTCTTTGGTTCAGAAGGTACATTGGTCATTTGAAGTTTGAGCTGATTACAGATTATACAAGGGATTTATTAGTAAACTAATTGTTCTTCCTTCCTCACCTACTTTTCTACTGATTACATTAACTCCATTGTGAAGTTCCTATGTGTCCTTGCACCTAAGCACATGCAAGCCTCCATTACTACCTCAGGGAGCTTATGCAACAAGCATACCCGTTCATATATATTAAAATGTGACTAAGGGGAAAATGGCAGAAGGCAAATTAATTTTGTTATGACTGCTTCAGCATGACAGAATGTGCCAGCTCTAGATGCGTTTTTTTTGTCAAAATTGTTTTTATTGTAATTAAATAACAGACACAAACAAAAATAACCAAAGAAAGAAGAAGACATGCGACAATTCCGCCATAATTCCCACGCAGGGGAGTTGCATAAGATGAGGGGGGCCGCTATGTCTAGCAAAGGACCTGTTGTTCGGCCCAGCAGGGTAGTCGCGTTAAAGAGAATATGAGTGGCCGAGGCCAATTTGCCGGATCGGGTGCATTACAGGTGGGCAAAGTCCGCTCTACTAACATGTACACCTACAGGTGGACTTCCAGGGCCGGCTCATCCAAGTTCCGCATCTCGGGCCCGTCCCTCTCAGATTCCGGGTTGTCACAAGAGTCATTCAAACCAAAGAAAAAACAACCAGGGAAACTCCCCCCCACCCTCCAACAGCACCCCCCCTCCCCCCACCCTCCAGTGGTGGAAGCACGCACTCACACATATCGTTGCTAGCTTCCTGTGGTATTCACACTTGAAATAGATGTAGGGCTCTAATCGACGGTGGGCACACAGCAGCTGGCAGCCCCCGAGAGAGGAAGCGCACTAAGGGCCCCCAGCGGACAACAAAGTTTTTAAAGTCCCCCAAAAATACGTCTGCCATTCGCTCCATGCTCAACAACTTCCACAACCTCGCATGCCAGAGAGAGATTGCTGGGGCCTCCCTTTTTTTCCAGGCCACTGCCAAAGTAATTTTAGCCGCCCCAGTACAAAGCCAAAAGATTTTTTTGTCCGCTCGGGTCTCATGCTCTAGAAGCGGGTCTCTAAGGCCCAACAGTACATATTCCAAGGAGTCCACGATAGGGTACCCCAGGATGTCTTTAATATGGGCCAGGATCTCTTCCCAATAAGGGCGGATAATCGAGCAGTCCCACCAGATATGGCGGAAGTCCCCCAACAACCCACAGCCTCTCCAACACCTATCCGAGGTGTTTGGGAAGATGCGATGGAGCTTGGCAGGGGGGAGATACCAGTCCATCATGGTTTTAACATGCGCCTCCCACAGCTCCAACGAATGATTGTGTCTGGCCAAATCGCGCCATAGGTGGGACCACTCCTCGTCCGTGATGCCACGACCAAGGAGATCCTCCCAGTGACCCATATATCGTGGCCCAGGTGTGTCAGCTGTGGCAAGGAGGTAGCTATAGATGAAGGAGATCGCTCCACGCATGTTCGAGGTGCGGGAGAGAAAGGCCTCAAAGGGGGTAGGCGGCCGAGTTGCCGCCTCCCGTACTGACGGGGATAAGGCCCAGTGTAGCAACTGTCCGTGGCGGAACCTTTCTGTTTCAGCAATCCCGTAGTCCCGCCCACAATTTGGGAAAGTCAACGGGGCGGAACCGTGGAACAGATGCGTGAGAGCCAGGCAGCCTCCCTTTCTCCAAGTGTCAAAGGGCCCCTCTTTAAGCGCGGGCGGAAAGACCGGATTGAAGTGTATGGGAGTGAAGGGCGATGGGAAGGTGGTCCACCGCTCATCCCCGGAGACCGCATCCCAAACCTTAAGGGTGGTGCCGGTGGGGGTGCTAAGATAAGCATTCTTGGGCCTATCCCCCTTAGGTTTCCACACAAGGTCCCAGATCGTGCAGCCCGCCACACTCCTCTCCATATGCAGCCAATGCTTTTCCGAAAGTGGCTGGGTCCACTCCACCAAGACTCTCAATTGCGCCGCCTTGTAGTAGAGTTGCATATCAGGGAGACCCATCCCTCCCTTCGCCCGAGACCGCCGAAGAGTGGCAAAGGAAAAGCGGGCCCTGCCCCCCTGCCACACAAAGCGCAGCATGAGCGTCTTTATGCGGCGAAAAAAGTCGCCGTCTAAGACAATGGGAAGAGCCTGAAAGAGGTATAAGAGCTTCGGGAGGAGCGTCATCTTGATCGCATTAATCCTGCCCATCCAGGAGATAAATAGCGGCTTCCAGCGTTGCAGCTCCGCTTGAATAGTTGCCAAGAGCGGGGGGAAATTATCCGCGTATAGCTTGCCCACTGTGGGGGTCAAGCGGACCCCCAGATACATCAGCGAGGAGTGAGACCACGGCAGGGGCGAGAGCGGGCGAAGCCGTTCCACCTCCGCCGAGGAGAGTGTAAGGTTGAGGATATACGATTTGCTATAGTTGACCCAAAACCCCGCTACGTCCTCAAAGTGCGCCAGAACAGTCTGCACATGAGGAAGAGAGCGTGCCGGATCCGAAAGGGAGAGGAGGACAGCGTCCGCAAACAAGGAGATCTTATGTTGTTCCCCCGTGAAGGGCAGGCCCCGAATGTCTGGGTGTTCCCGGATTGCCACTGCGAGAGGCTGGATACTCAGGACAAACAGCAAAGGGGAGAGAGGACAACCCTGTCGCGTTCCCCGCGAGTGCGAGAAGAAGGGGGATAGGTGCCCATTCACCGCGACCCTAGACCGGGGGCTGATAAAGTTAGCGTTAAGAATGGTCACGAACTTGTCCGAGAAACCAAAGGTCTGAAGAGTGCGGAACAGGAATCGCCAATCCACCCGGTCAAACGCCTTCTCGGCATCCAGCCCAAGCAACACCGCCGGAATACGAAACCGGTTGGCCTCCTCAATAAGGTGGACCACCCTTCTGATGTTGTCATGGGTCTGCCTCCCCTTAATGAAGCCGGACTGATCCGGATGGATCAGTGCCGGCATCAGATCCTGCATGCGCGACGCCAAGATAGAAGAGTAGAGTTTAGCATCGAGGTTGAGGAGGGCGATCGGTCGAAATGATGAACAAGCAGAGGGGTCCTTTCCCGGTTTGGGGATCACTGAGATAACCGCCTCCGCCATGGAGTCCGAGGACCTTCCCGCCTGGGCCATTTCATTAAACAGGCGAACCAGAAACCCACTAAGTTCCCCCGCAAAGGTCTGGTAGAAAAGGGCCGTGAACCCGTCCGCGCCAGGCGCCTTGCGGGGCTTCAAAGACTTGATGGCGGCCAGCACTTCCTCGCTAGTGATGGGGGCAGATAGCAGGTCATTCCATTCGGGAGAGACGCGAGGGAGCGGGATAGCGCGTAGGTAGTCCTCCTGGGCAGAGGGGTCCAAGTTGTCCCCTGAGTATAGTGCGGCGTAGAAGTCCCCGAAGAGTGCTGCTTTGGTTGCGTCATCGTGGTGCAGCAAGCCAGTGGCATCCCTTATGCCCCCTATGTACTCCCTCTCCCGTTTGTGGCGTAACTGATGGGCCAAGTGTCTCCCCACCTTATTCCCCTGGGAGTAAGAGAGATGGCGGAGCTTCAGAAGGGTGAATTCAGCCCTGTTGTTATAGTGGGCCCGAAGCTTGCCCCTGATAGCCGCGAGAGAGTGCAGCGTCAGTCTGGACGGATTGGTTTTATGCGCCTGCTCCAGTGTTGAGAGCTCCCTCTCCAGCGCCTCCCGGTCCGCTCTCCGCAGCCGATTAAGTGCTGCGTTGAGGGCCAAGCAGCTCCCTCGGATCGACGCCTTGAAGGCGTCCCAGGTGGTGAAAATCGACGTGTCCCGCACCGGGTTAAGCTGAAAGAATTCCCGGATCGCCTTGCGTAGGTCGTTACAAGAAGACTCATCCCGCACCACTGACGCCGGGAAAAACCATCTGCGCGGCGCAGACCCCTCAGGAGCCCACTGAAAGTCCAGCGCCAGTAAGCTATGATCAGAAACAGAGAGGGGAAATATCTTCGCGTCTCTCAGGGACCCCCGTAGGGATTGGCTATAGAAAACATGATCCAGGCGGGAGTAAGAGTTGTGTACGTGGGAAAAAAAGGTGTAATCTCGGGAGAGGGGGTGTAGAGAACGCCACCCGTCCCGTAGACCAAGCTCCTCAAATCGCCGTCGTGTCTCCTCAGAGAAGAGGCCGGCCTCAGCCCTCCGCTGGTGAGAACAGTCCAAGTCCCTGTCCCAGACCAAATTGAAATCACCCATCAGAAAGAGGCCGCCCTCCACAAAGTCTTCTACCGAACGCAGCAGTTCCAGGAGGAACCGATTTTGCCCAGCATTGGGTGCATACACCACTATGAACGTATAAGTTCTGCCAAGGAGCACTCCCTTCACAACAAGCCATCTGCCCTCCTTATCGCTGCGGACCCCCAACGGTTGGAACTGAAGAGTCGAGCGGAACATAAGGGCTACTCCCCTGTGCTTGGACCCCGCCAAGGACCTGTAGATAAGAGGGAATTGCCTATGCTTGAGACGGGACTCATCGCTCCGGGCCAGGTGCATCTCCTGGAGACCCACCACATCCAGGTGGTGGTCTAGGATGTATTTCCAGACCTTCTGGCATTTCTGCGGCGAGTTCAGCCCCTTCACATTCCAAGTACCTAAGGTAACAGGCATCCTATCACACTCCCCTCTCCTTTCTCCGCCAGCCCTCCCCCACTCTGCCCAGCAACCCCACTCCCCCACCAGCACGACCCACCCTCCCTCTCCAAGATCGGGCCAGCAGCGCCCCTCGGGTCCATCGCTCACGGAGCATAACCCCAGAAATTATCGGAACACATCCCGGATTGTCATGTGGCTCATCGGGCCCATCAGCCAGTAATTGCCCCACGCCTGGACAGGGCAAAAAGACCAAAGACCCAGTCCAATTCCACCCCCGACTCCCTCATCTGCAGCCGAGCAGTGCACTGTCAATCACTCCAGGACTTCTCTCCATACCCCACCCAACAGACATCCCTCACAGCGCACGCACACTCTCCCCCCGGCCTCCACCACTGGACCCTCCCATCCCCAAACCCAACCAACCCATCCCCCCCTCCCCACCCTCACCCCGGGAACCCCCCCAACCAGGGACCCACCACAAAAAACAAAAATAACCTGAGTATCCAATAACCCCAAAACCGGGACCACTGTGGTTATCCCCCAAGTCCCTAAGGCGGTGTCTCCGCCCCCATCCCTCCAGTGAACAGGACCAGGGTGTCTCCTCACAAAGTACATCAATACCCAGTGGTACCTGAAAGGAGGACGGCCCTCCGGCGCCGATCAAACTGAGGTCCCCTGGGTGGCTAGGCAGCAGAAGAAGAGTCCTGCCCGGCTGCCTCCGTCACGTTCACCACCGAGGCCACCGCAGCGTCCCTCTCCTGTACGCTGGTCTCAGGTCCGGCCGACTCGGGGCAGCCGGGCGCCCCACTCGTTGCCAAGGGAAGGAGCGCCGACGTTGCCTCACAGGCGAGCCTCCATCTCCCAGCGAGGGGGAGCCGTCATCCAAACCAAGGAGGTCCTTGGCAGCCTGCAGAGAGCGGACCTGAACCAACCTGTTTTGCCATCGAAAAATCAGCCGAAACGGATGCCCCCACCAGTAGGTGATGCTCTGGCCTCGCAAGAAGGATGTTACGGGGCGAAAGTCACGTCGTTTCTGCAGCGTCGACGCCGCCAGATCTTGAAATAGCTGGGGACGGTGGTCCCGATAAAGCAGTGGTGGAAACCCTCTCGCCTTCCGGAGTATTCGCTCTTTAAGCTGATAGTCGTGGACGCAGACCAAAATGCCCGGGGGAGTTGCCCCTGTCCCTCTTGGCAACCCCACTCGGTGCACTCTGTCCATCCGCACTTCGCGGACGTCATCCTCTCCCAAAATCTGCAGAAACAGGCCCTCCACATAGCCCCGCAGGTCCCCATCCTCTCCGTCCCAGGGCACCGAGCGTATGCGGATATTGTTCCGTCTGGACCGATTTTCTAAGTCCTCCGCATAGCCCTGGAGGTCCAAATTCTGTTCCGTGAGCCGGAGAACATCTTGCTGAAGCTGATGGACATCGCCAGCGAGCCCCAAGTCGTGCTCTTCCAGGGTTGCCACCCTCTCTCCAATACCACCCACGTCTCGTCGTACCTCCGGGAGGTCAGAAGCCAGCTGAGAGCGGAGGCTAGTGATGTCCTCCTTGATAGCATTAAACAGTTCTTGCATAAAGGCCTTGGTGACAGGCGCATCATCGTCAGGTGGCTTAGAGGAGGCACCAGCGCCAGGCGGCGTCGAAGGCGCAGCCCCCCGCTGCGAACCCTCTCGTCCGGTTTTGCCCCCACGGGTCTTACCAGACATCGTATCTTAGTCAAGGTAGTTCGGTGCCACCCACTGGCAGGTCGTGCGTCCCCACCACCGGTACCGCTTCAGCACGTGCCACCTCAGTCCGGGGAGGGCAGTCTCCGGCCACGGCCACTCTGCAAGTCGTGCCCAGCGTGGGGGGTAATCAGGCTCGCCCAGCTCACAGTCATAGGCCGAATCTCCCAGCACCAGAGCCGCTCCACCGCATCCCCGGCCACGAGGCGACCCCCGATCGGCCCCAGCGTCTTCGGGCCCCCGTCCACTCTTCGCCCCTCAGGGCCCACCACCGGGAAAGTCGCGGGGCGATGGTCCCCCCAGAAGTCACCAGGAGGAGCCCCCAGAGGTATCGCCCACACCTCGGGCCCCAGCCCGAGCTCACCGGGTCCTCACGGGGGGCGCCTGGAGCCAGGCGGCAGCTCTACAGTCCTCGGCTCCTCTGGCAGTCCGACCGGGCCAGAGCAGGCCCTCCAGCTTCACTATGGCGGAGAGCGCTCAAGCTCCCACGCCTCAGAGCCTCCCAGGCGCCGGTAGCCGATGGCACCCCGTGGCCGCAGCCCCACGACATTCTCCGCTGCTGTTAGAAGCCCCGTGGAGCCGAACACCCCCCCGCACGCCGCTTCCTCGGGCTGGTCCGGCCTGGGCTGACTCCGGTCCCACAGTTCCTCAATTCGGCGAGTTCGTCAGGCTTCGCCCCTCTCACCTAGGCAGGGATCCGTGCCTTCCCGGTGCCCACAGCTGCAATCCCTCGTGGAGTAAGGCGCTCTGTCTCCGCCTGCTCGGTGGCCGCGTCCCCTCGCCGCCGCCAGTGTACGCTCCGCCCTCGCTGGCCAGTCGAGCTCCACAACGTCGGCCTCACGACGCAGGCGAGGTCCCGGCTCCTCTTTTGCCAGCCGCCCCACAGGCCTCCGATGTCACGGGACCGCCAGCGCCTCAGGGGAATCCGCCGGCGACACCAGATTGTCCCCGCCGCCACCGGACATCAAGCGCTACCGCTGCCGGGTCTTGCAGGTCCCCGGGAGGCCGCTCGTACAAGGCTGTGCTGGTTCAGCGCCGGAGGGACCTAGGAGAGCGTCCTACTCCGCCGCCATCTTGACTCCGCCTCGCCTAGATGCGTTTTTGCTTCCTCTTTGAGTGAATACAGAGCATTCTGGATAATTCTGTTGGCTGCTCTAAACCACCCTAGTTGTATACAGCCTTGACAGCATTGCAAACAACGTTTGAACACTTTTTGATCAACATCTAGTAAGATTTTATGCATCTGCTCCAGCAGTGTAACTGGAACCTGCTGTTTTGATTGTCACAGTTTAATTACCTTATGGTTTAATGAGAATGGTTGGCTGAAAAACACACTACTCTGTGCTAATGAGCTTTTTGTGAAGACCAAAAAGTCAGTATTACACTGATCCAGAACACATCTACTGACTTCGCATAGCTGATCTGCTTGTTGTTGCAATCAGGTTATCAGCTTCCAATACATGATGGAGGGAAATTTAGAGTTCCACCATACATTTGTCTTCACAGCTGGCTAGAGTAAATCATTGCCTCTCTCTTGATCTTCAGAAGTAGAACTGAGCCACTGTCTATAGGTTTACCTGAAGCCTAATGGGCAACATGCACCGAGATACAATATTGCAGTGAGTCTCAACCTATACAGTAGCACAAATGGATATTTTGAGCAAAAGGTGTCACCTAAGAACAACACTACCTCTTGACAGTGAGGGGAGTTGGCACATCGACAAATGCAAGCAGAACAACCCCACCATTTTGCTTTTCTCCCCATAACTTGCTGTCTGCCTTAAACTATTTGGGCCTTCCTCAAATGCTTACCATTAGAAGCAGATGTCTCTCTGGCAAGGGCACAAGACATCTGCATGGTTGACAGTGACACAATGTCTCAGCTAATTTGCCTGACCATTACCAAGGCTTAAATGTCATATTGAATGCAAGACAATGTCATAGTATTGCATTGTAACCTTTACCTTCCTCAAGAAGTTACACTTTTCCGGTCATCCTCACCTTTCCATGATCTGCATACTCACTAACAGTATATTGTCAATCAATTATTTTCGGTCTGTTCACACATCACATAGCAAAGACACATGCTACCTGATCATTAGTAATAGTTGATAGGGGTTACACATTCACATCAATATTCGAGGGGGAAGTTTGCTGAATACTAAGTATAGATACTTAATTCTCCTCGGAGTATCATTTAGAATCAAATTGCATATGACGAAAGACAACCAGAGATCGGAGCAATACCTCAGAACATATTACATAGAAATACTATGTGCTGACTGGCTGATAGAATTCACACAAAACAACACAAATAAAGACTTCACCCAAACCTTTCCATTTAAATTCATCCTTGGCTATCATCCTGTCAGATTTAGTCAGCATAGATGCAATTCAGACACTGTGGCAGCAACACTTAACAAAGTAAAAATCAGAACAACCTAGTAGCAATATTCCATGTCTTTTTGTGGTGATTATGAGTGCACTCAGTGGCCTAAGTGTCCTTATAAAGCCTGTTCCACAGAACACCGACCTATGATGATTGATCAATAGATGGAATTGGAAGTGCAAAAGCTGGTTGAACTGAAATCGTGAATTGACAGCCTGTTTTACCTTAAGGATAGTGAAGGATCCCAGTCAATGAACATGTTAGTCTGCAGATAACCTTCATGCACTTAGATGTATTTAGAAGGCTAATCTTTGATTAAAGCACACGCTGGCAGCAAAGGACCAGTGCTGCTTTTTGTAGTTGTGTGCTTTAGCAATATTTTGTATTAGTGCCACCATTCACTTGTGGCCTTTGGCATCACCTGGTAACTGCCTTTATTACTTTATACACAGTTACCCAATAATATAACAGTTGGTTGCTCATTGAAACATCTCATTTTAACTTGCCATCTGAGGTCTACACCTCTGTCCTTCTCCCGCCAATTTGCAGTTTGGAAAGGATCACAGAACCACTTTTGTGTACTGAGAAGACTTTTCAAGTCACAACAGCAGTTTTGTATATTGTAAAACATAGTTATGTGGTCAAAACCCTGTGAGTTTGTGAATCACATGGTTTGCAGCAGCAAACACTATTGTACATCAGACACCAAATTTTGCTCCAAACACACAAAATGGGATGTGGAGCACTGTAATTTAGTGTTTGCAACTTATTTACTCAATGTGTGTTTAACTAGTAACCTGTGTGCATTTTACTAATCAATTGTAGTGAATGGCTATGTATTCATTTAGTCAACTGTGTATCTAGTGGGATACTAATAAATGTATTTGTCATAAAAGGGAAATTTATATATACCTTTTAATTAGAGTTGTCCACGCATAAAGAGACTGAAATAGTGGGAGAGAAGTTCCTGTACCTGTCCTGACTTCACTGAGAGAAGACTACTTCTAAATACTGCTAATTTTCCCCTGCCTAGAGTGTTGAGCTTCATTCTTGAGCACTCACACCTGCCTCTTGAACCTTAAACATGGTTCATCTGATGCTGACACCTTCTTTATAGAATTTCCCCTGGACACCTTGAATACTTTATTTAGAATAGGGAAGTTCCTTTATGGGACCTGCTTGGTTGACATTTTGTTTTCTATATGTGATTTTATTTTGTATCTTTTTCCTGATCATGTACCCAAAATCCAGACTCCATGGCCATTTAATATGTATGCTCTAACCATATATTTTCTTCAAGTTTGCTAATTGATATGATTGATAGTTTTATTTAAATTGTTGATAAAACCCTTAAGTTTTGGACACAATCCTCTCTGTTGTTCTCCCGGAGCCGTGTTGGTTTCAGTGTACCTTAAATGTGTTGCCAATGTTAGGATCTTTCTTAAACTTCAGGACGACCATGAAAGGTTCATGCAACCAGTGGGGGAGTCCCTTTGATGACTTTTTTAAAGAGATTTAAGTTCAAGAAAGGTTGCAGTGAGGTTTAAGTGGTAGTGACAAGGATGGTTTGTCACTGTGGTTTACGGAGCTAAAATACTCTGGAAAATATCGAAAGCATGCTCAAGTCCAGTCCCTGCCCCTAATATTCGTGGAGCAATTATGAAGATCAGTGGTGTTCTGGCAGTTCTGAAGGCAGTTGCGGTCGCGAAAGAGTGAGTATAAATGGTGTTGCATGTCACAATTTGTCTATGTCAAGCTTGTGGTTTTATGTTGATATTGTGTATTTTGCGTTTTAACAATTGTTAGACCCGGGATCCCTGGTTGGCTGAGGTAGGTACCTTAGTCCAAATAGGGACCCGCAGTTCCACGTCAGGGAAAGGAAGGTCACCTCTTGAGATAGTCCCGCTCACCCCCTTGGAAGCTTGGCACGAGCAGCTAGGCTTATCTTCAAGGCAAATGTGTAAAGTATTTGCAACCATACTCACAGCAACCCAAAGATGAAAACACAAATAGACTCAACATGAGTTTTGTAAAACCAAGTATTAAGTGCATATGAAAAGTTATACGATAAGACCACACGATGTAAATCCAACATATGAGTATGTGTACTATTTCTCCTTGCCGGTTGTTAGGCCAGCCAGCCCTTGTAAGTTCTGGTGATATGAATGAGGTCTTCTAAACATTCCCCTGTAATCCTAATAACATGTTATACAGTTCGTAATGCTAGAATCAGGCACTGTTGCAATGTAAAAATAATGCAATGCGTAACCCAGCAATCAGACACTTTGCGATGTAAAAATAATGCAATGCGTAACGCAGAAATCAGACACTTTGCAATGTAAAAATACTGCAATGCGTAACGCAACAATCAGACACTTTGCGATGTAAAAATAATACAATGCGTAACGCAGCAATAAGACACTTTGCAATGTAAAAATAATGCGATGCGTAATACAACCACCAAGTACGTTGTTATGCAGTGATAAGGCAATGCGTAATACACTAATCAGGTAGTTCATTATGCAGGAATAATTCAATGCATTATACACTAATCAGGTACTCCGTTATGCAGAAATGATGCCATGTGTAATACAACAGTCAGGTACTCCGTTATGCAGAAATGGAATAATGCGTAACACACTCCGGCACCGATCACGGTGCCTTAGGCATTCTCTACCCCACTCCTTCTGACTCGTAGTCAGCCTCTGTCAACAGCTGCCCCCAACATGGGTATGGTGTAATCAAAAAGTGCAGCTCCACACTGCGGCCCCGGTACTGCCACTCCCTTGGCAATACGGGCCGCGATATGAGCCGCAGCAGAGGCTCGCGCTGCCGGAACGAGAGAGAGGCCGAGAGCATCTCCCTCCAAGCCCACACTCCGCCCCAGGAGTCGACACACGTTACATGTGGGGCGCGAACTCACGTGACTGGGCCTCTGATGCAATCATTGTGAATTGGCAATGGAGGGCTCGGGCCGGCGGCTCAGCTCCTCTGGGGCTGCCTGTCTGGGCCGCTACTGCTACGAAGATCTCAGGCTGCCACAGGGCACATGCACATAGTGTCGCTGAGCCTCCCTCGAGCTTTGGGTGCACAATCACTGGGCACTCCACCTGAAGGTCTCGGGCTGCACGAAGATTATGCGTGCAGCGTCGCTGAGACTCACTTTAACTCCAGTTGCACGTTAACAAGGCAATCCGCATCAAGGTCTCACGGTGCACACAGCACACGCACACAGCGTCGATGAGACTCACTTGGACTCCGGGTGCACGATGACAAGACAATCCTCACAAAGGTCTCACGGTGCACACAGCACATGCACACAGCGTTGATGAGACTCACTTGGATTCTGGGTGTGCACGATGACAAGGGAATCCTTACGAAGGTCTCATGGTGCACACAGCGTCGATGAGACTCACTTGGATTCCGGTGCACACGATAACTGGACAATCCTCACAAAGGCTTCAGGCTGCACAAAACACATGCACACAGTGTCGCTGATCCTTGCTTGGACTCCAGGTGCCCACGATCACAGGGCACACCTTACGGGGGTCTCAGGCTGCAACAAGCACACACATAGCGTCGCTGAGACTCTCCTGGAAACATTTGTGTTCCTGAGTTTCCGCAACAGGGAGACAACTCACCTCGGGCCCATGGGGATAAGTTACTTCAGGACACAGCACATCAAAGTCCTTTGAAGCAGGGGGACCCAGCACACAGCAATGTCCCTTTAGCCTTTCTTTGGGTAAAACAGCAAACCGCAGGCCAGACCCAAAACGCACAGCAAGGGTCAGTCCTTTCCTTCAGTCTCTTCAATTGTTTCTTCCTTGGCAAAGGTTCCTCTTGACCACATAGTAGTTCCAGTCTTGTTCAATCTTGATCAAGCCATTCTCCAAAGTTGAGGGGCTTCAGCTCTCATAGTTATACCCCTCAATGGCTTTGAAGTCTTTGTGTTTCAGGGAGCACTGACCCCTGTTCAAACCAGTTTTGGGTGCCTCCCTGCCAGTGACACCTTCTTCCTTTGATTAGTAGCGGTCTGGATTCTCAATCACTAAGCAGGAGATGGGACAATTGTTTTATAACAGCAACCCAGGCCTCTTCACCTCTAGGGGCTACTCCTCCCCCTACACTCCAGATGGAGGTCAGCCTGTTGCTGTCTCACCTCCTCCCCTGGGTCAAGACATTCCCCAGATCGTATCGCTTTCAAATCCAGACAGTCAATCCACAACCAGGCAGAGACACATAGAAATGTTATTGCACAAAAACCCAGCCACTTCTAAAAGAGTGGCTTATAAACACACAATGCAAAAACCATCTGCATAATAAGATGTGTTATTACATTGTGAGTTCAGGCATACTAAACTTCACCTCTCCATCTTAAGCCTTTGGGAAGATAGACTGCGAAACATATTACACAGCCTTTATATTCTAATCTATGGGCAAGATGGCCTTTAAACAGTGAAAAACAAAATGGAGATTATTTCACTGTTAGGACATAGTACACACCTTAGTACATGTCCTACCTTTCACATGCACTGCACCATTCCCACGGGGTACCCTGGACCTACCATAGGGGTGAAAAACTTCGATTTTCGATCACGATCGAATCGACCCACCATTTTGTGGCCCGCCGCCATTTTGTGTTGCCATTACTCAGGCAGCATGGCAAACAAAAGTCTATTCTGCTTTTTCTGTAGCCTGGTGTCGAAATACGCCCTCTGCCTCTATTTGCAAAGCTGGTGTTAGAACTAGCCGAGTACACTAATCCCTGCCTGGCTTTTCTAATCCGCGTCTCAACTATCTGTTGGCTCACACTATTCTTTCCTGACCTTATCTTATCGACTGGCCTTCACTGTTTCCTGCTAATATTCTTTCGTTTCACGACTGTCCTCCAATACTCACAAACGTATCTCGCCACCTGAAAGTTAGTTATGAATCTGTAATGTATTAGCCCAAGGGTGGGGTGACAAACACAGTTGGAGGAGAGGTCTCTTCGAGTCATCTGATATTTCTGTTTTCAAACCTTTCCTATCGGTTCCGCCTTATTTTCCAACTTTCCTTATTGGCTCTTTCTTGTATGCTTTGGGAGTGTATTTCGTCAATAATTGTATCATTGTATAGTATTTAACCTGATGCGCCACAGAGTGAAGTGGCAGTCTCCTGAGAACCTACTTTGTGTACTTCTAGGATAACTGTACTAGCTGCAGCTAAATAAATCCAATCTTCTAACGCCGACAGAGTGTCCCGTGTCTCTGTGTAGCGAAGCAGGTGAACTCCGGAGACCTTGGGCGTACCCTGCGCCGCCAGGCCCAAAAGATTCTGGTTCTTCAGGGGTGTCTCATGTGCATAGAAAGGTAAGAGTAAGGTCTGGCAAGTGGGTGCACTTGTCAGAACAACATGGCAGTTTAACAAACTGTGCGCAGGCACTGCAATGGCAGGTATGAGTTCCCTTTTTAAGGCTACTTGTGTGGGTGGCACAATTAGTCCTGCAGGCCCACTAGTAGCATTTGCATTACCAGCCCTGGCACACATAGTGCACTTTACTAGGGACTTTACTAGTAAGGCAAACATACCAATCATGGTCAACCAATTACCATTACACTTTATACAGGGTGCACTTGCACTTTGACACTGTTTAGCAGTGGCAAAGTGTCCAAAGCCTCTAAGTTGTCAACACAATGTCAGAAAAAAGGTGTAGGGGGAAAGCAAAAAGTTTAGGGAACTTTAGCCAAAAAGGGCCAAGTCCTACAAAAATGTATTTGGTTTGATTGTGTGAGTGTCTATGCGCTCAATGGTAAGCAGTTGAAGTTGTCGTAGTCCAAGATCCCGGGGTGGATAAGAAGCATATGGTAGTTTAACTTGCCTGCTACGTTTGGTGGTGTTGGTCCATGAGGTTGGTCCATCGACCACACAATTAAGATAAGAACTTGTAACTGATTGTTGAGAATGTGCTAATAGTGATTGGTGTTGGTAGATCCTGTTGAGCAGAAACTGCATTAGTCAAGGTGACTTTCCGCTGGTCATGATTTCACCTGTGTGCATGCTAATGTTGGAAAGAGTTATTCACTTTTATTTCCTTGAGTGGCTACCTTGAACTTCTTTAGTGGCACACACAAGAGTTTTTTGTTAATGATGCGTGCTTTAGTGATGTTGTAAAAGTTCATTTCATAAGAAGAAATAGTAAAGGAGGGACAGGATCCACAGTACAAAATATTCGGCCCACTTTCATTACTTTTTCTGAAGGGGATGTTTTATAATACAAGGGGTGGATTGTAGAGCTAGCTGGAGACTTAGAAGAAGAACGTCTAGAACTTCAAGTCCTACCACTGAGTTCTGGAGTGCCACCTTTAACTTTCAGAAAGCACAGTCTTGTCTCACAGTAGCCAACAACACCATCAGCCAGAACACCGGCAACAACAGCATCAGAAGGACTGGACTCAACCTCTGCAGTGTATTGGTTTCAATTGGCAGGGCTCAAGTCCAGTACAAAGTCGATGGCAAAACAGGTTGAGCAAGTGGCAGCAACAATGACTTTCCACAGGATGTTCCAGGAGTATCTGGATGATCCAAAAGAGATCTATATTCCTAGCATGTAGCATTAACATCTTCCTCACAGCATCACTACAAGAATTTAAATACTAGTCAAAGTCTACACATTTCACACCATGCTTACACTCAGGAGAAGTAGTTCTGGATGAGAACCTGACGTAATTCAGCTTCTTCGTCGTCACCACTATCATCATCTTCATTTGGCATTTCAGGGTGCCCACCTGGTGGGTCTAAATAGCCTGCGTCCTCTGCATTGTAAGGTATGCTCCATCGCAGAGCAATGTTGTGGAGTATGCAGCAGGCCATGGTGATTTTACACACGTTCCAGGGTGAGTAGAGGAGGGCTCCCCCAGTCTTGTCCAGACATCTGAACCTGGCTTTCAGGAGCCTAAAAGCGGCTCCACTGGCCGCCATGTTCTTCCATAGGCCTCATTGAAGTGGACACCCCCTTCCGTTGTAGGATTCCTCAGTGGTGCCAACTACCATGGCCAGATGGCATATGCTGAGGTTCCTAGATGGAAGGTAGACAGAAGGGTAACATTTAGTTACACACTTTCAGATCATACTACCTGACATTTTGCCACATAAAGTTAGGAATGATCACAATTACCTACAAGCTAGGCCCTCTCTGGTAGAAGTTGTGACATTAAGTTGGGTATGGTGCTGTTCTGCAGTATGATGCCATCACGTGCAGATCCTGGGAACCAGGCAGAGATGTTTGTGATGTACGAATCCAGTAAGCAAGCAAATTGACATTGATAGAATGGGAGTGCTTACTGTTCCAGTAGACTTACTCCCCGTCGTGTGGTGGTCCTAAGGCAATATAGGTGTCATCAATAGATCCTATTACATTTGGGATGTGACCAAATACATAGAGATCCTCCTTCACAGTGGCTAATTCCTCATGTCTGGGGAACTAGATGTAACCCCTACTCTCTCAAAAGTGCTGCTAGCACCTCTGTGAGGACCTGAACCTGACTGAACATAGGTTGAGACATTCCACCAGAAACAGCCATAGTGAATTGAAATGAGCCTGTGGCCAAAAAATGCAAAACTTACATGAGTTTAACAAGTGGTGGGATTAATGTAGGATTATTGATGTGAGACGGTAGGTCTGACATAAATCCAGGATAGTTTGACGAGTCAAATGGAACTTCTGGATAACATGTCAATCTTCCATGGTCTGCAGGTCTGGAAATGGGCAGTACACTGAAGCCTGACGGCTCCTCCTTCTCCTAGAGTACCTCTGTGAGGAATAACACAAAATATGTATATTGGTCACAGTGTGCGGAGTAACATATGTGAAGAGTAAGGCAAAAGTCATGTGTCTGAACATGAATGCTTCATGAGGCACTACATATTTTTAATCATCAATATCAAATCTTAAACATCCACCAGTTATCCCCAAGTTGGTCTTCACAGGTTTGTTACAGAACTGTGCACATCATCAATTCAGAATAGATAAATTGCCACTATAGTGAGGATGGCATAACTTTCCATGTGACATACCGTCAATAACGGTGCACAGTGTGCCACACACATATCACCTATGTGCACAGTAATGCACTACACTGATGAAGTTTGTGCTAGACATGACATGGGAATGGAGCATTTCAAATGTAAACATATTTGCCTTCATTTGTATTGGTGGTGATGCACTTAACTGTCATCAATGCAGTTTTCTCAACCTCTAACATGGTGGATGCATGACCTCGCTAATAGGACATGTCAAACGTACACCACTGGCCGTAGTTGCCCATGCAGTAGAATGTCGCATGCACGGTGGTCACAGCCATAGGTTATTGTTGGGGATAGTGTTGGTCACTGACCAATGGGTGAGTGTGCAGACCCTGATGGCTGCGTACATGCTGTACATGTATGCGGGGGATGAAAGAAATCGCACTTGGCTCCTGACACTGCTACTATCAGCAACTCCTACATTTTAGCTCCTGTTTGCCACCTTTGGGAGCAATCATGGCATGCACTACAGGGAAGATGGCCCCTCCCTTTACTCCAGAGAAGTTGGATGCCCTGGTAGACAAGGTCCATCCCCTGTATGCCAAGCTCTATGGCTCACCAGAGGAACAGGTAAGTTTATCAAAAACATATTCACCTCCTTTTCACTGCTTCCTTTCTATTTCTATAGGCTACAATGTGCCTCTGAGTGTCAGAGTGTAAGCATTATATTGATTGCATACATAGTGTGGTCCCTATATAGGGCACATATGTAATGGATTGTGGGGCCCTGGACTTTGTGGCGAGAAGGCCACCTTTAAAATGTTTTATAAGGGTGATTTATACTTGTGTTACAGGCATATCCCTATGCAGGGATCAAATTCATAGTAGCTACAACTAGTTCTCAAATCACATCATGATATATGTGCACTGTTATGTGTAGGCTTTACACCATGAGACATGTCTATATACAGTTGTTGGCATTTGAGGATGATGTTAGCCAAGTGTACCGTCCCAATGATCACCCAGCCCACATCAGACTTTCTTATAAAGTTTTCTTGGAGGTAGCTATACCTGAAAGACCCCTTCAGAGTGCCACAAAAATGTATGTTCACATGTGAAATGGGCAAAAGTTTCACTTTTCTGTATAGAATTCTTGGAAATGGGAGGTTCACGTGGGATAAGTAGCCTCAGCCTGCAGGGAGCAAGGCCAGACTATAACCGAATCAGTGTTGTACAGAAAAATGTCCCTGTAGACCTGCTGATCCATGGATGTTCCCAGATAGAATTACATCTACCACTAGTAGACCTGATAGCTGTTACATGGATAACATGAGGCATGGTGACTGAGGTCATCCCCTGACCTGATACTTCATTCCATTGACCCACAGTGTCAATTTAGGTCTGTCACTAATGACTGTCCCCTTACTCACGTAGGTCTGTTGACATGTTTCTAATTGTGTTTCTTACACTGTACAGAACTGTTGCACATCTGAGAAATGAACAGTGTGAATAATGGGATACTTTTGAATAGATGTAGGAATGTAAATCATTTCCTTGGCCACAGTATTCCCTATCAGACTACACATACAATTGTATGTTGAGTGTCATTCCAGTTACAGTGCCACATATAGCAAAAGGGACGTCCTGACGTGGCAGAACAAACAACACAAACTCTTTATGACTTAATAGGATATTCATGATTAGTCCACATATTCATAAAGTCCCCAGAGAAGTAGCTCTGAGTCTCACACATCCCAGCCCTAACCTTTTGACCTTAGTTTCAAGATGTTGTGTATGCATCATTGCAATGGGCCTGGCAGTAAAGGTACCTGGACAGTCATGCGCAGGTAGTTTACCCTTCAGAAGGTCCAAATGGTGTGCTGTGTGTCATGGGACCTTGCATCACATTCCATGTAGGATGGGCCTGGCCTACATGATGTTAGTGGGCTGCCTCATTCAGTGTAGGACATTACCAGAATTGAGGTTAGCTATCACATGACCACAAAAGTGTGTATCCATGCTTTAGTTGTGCTGAGCATGTGGCATGGATCCATGTATTCTGTTGACTCTTCATGAACTTTTGTGCTATGTGTTACACAATGTGTATCAACCATACAGATATCCTTACAGTTCCAGTTACAATCTGTTTCTACATCTATTGCATCCATACAGGTCAACACCCATCAAGAAGGCCATTTGGAGAGCCATTGCCCAGAAGGTGTGGACTGTGGGGGTCTACAACTGGCGTAGTACTCACTGCCAAAAAAGATGTAAGGACATGTGACGCTGGACCCGGAAGAACGTAGAGGTCCAGCTAGGGAAGTCCTCCCAACATGGAAGGGACGTGTACTGGACCCTGACCCACCCTGATGGCCCTCAAACTAGCGGTGGCCTACTCAGACCTTGATGGGCAGTTGAGGGATCAACCGCAGCAGCAAGGAGGTGAGTCATACAAGTCATATTGCCAACTTTGAGTATAAAGACAGATTTTTCACCAATCATATTGGTGGTAGGCCAAGTGCCACACACAAGATGAGTCATTGTTAGTGTAAGTGTAGTGGTAGGTGCATGGTGCTGTGCTGTGCTGTGCGTATTTCTGACCTGGAAGACAGCTGAGTGCTGTCCACATCCAATTCCCTTCTTTTGAGCAGACACCTGGCTGAGTGAAGTGAGTAATCATCTCATGTTCTCAATAAATCTGGTGACAATTGTACCACACAGACAACCGGTCTTGCTTGTGTGAAAAATAATGTTCCCTCCCTAATGTCGCTCATGTGATGGTGGCCGTATTGCTGTAAGCCACTCACCTGAACGCCAGGCGGTTCCGATGGGGTGACAACAATTCCTCAATCCCCAAAACACTTTACAGTGCAGCACTGAAATTTCACAGCATTTCCATGTTAATGCTTGAGGGAAAAGGGGATGGGGATAAAAGATAAAAAAAGAAAAATCACCTGCTTCCTATGTTTCACTGTCAGGAATGGCGTGGGATTTGGGATTTCAGGATACAGAGTCAACTCATGGACCTACAGGATACCTGGAATTGTTCTCGATGTATTTGTATGCAATAAAAACACACTGATTACTAATGGATCTATTGTCAATCCAGAAAACAGAAGAAACAGTAAATAAAGAAATAGTGCTCACTACAGTTGAGCATGGGATAGCTAAATATGTGTGATTATCTCTGAAATGAGATTTGTGTTGATCTGCAACTCACTTTTGGAGGAGCTAGGCTTAGTTCTGTAACAATAAAATACGTATTAGTACAGCATTTGAAGTGTGGGAATAATCCTGTTCACATGTGCATCATATATACCAATACTGGCCTAACGCCACTGTGAAATAGATTTCTGTACTCATAAGATTCATATGGGTTTGAAACAAGATCATAATATAGCAAACTCACTCTGTATCACAGTACAGTTCTTTCACAACATACACTGATGAAGTATTTATCGAATTAACTGTAGAATTCTTTCTGTCTGATCCTCAGTGCTCCTCTTGTATAGGAAATGCAGCTTTCCTATTTGCTAATTCTAATCCACTGTTAATGTCACAAAGCGTAAATGTTAACACATTTCCAGGTTGTAAAACGGTTCTCATTTGCCTCAAATTGTAGAGTTACACAAATGCAGCGCGCTGCATGCCATGTTGAACAAAGAGCTGATCAGTTGTGCTTCTTTACAGGTATCATGGTCTTGGCAGGACACAAGAGGAAGAATCTAAATGTCCGATATGTCTTAGGGAAGACGAGAAAGAGGTGTTCAATGAATCGCTGCTGAGCACCGCCGAGCTGAAGTCAGGTAAGTGGTCACTACGATGCGATGAGGCTCAGCACGGAGCCTCTGTGTAGCATGAGTTAAATACTCTCTGCCATGAGCAAGATACAAGCACGGTCTAATTGCAAGGCATGTTCTTGCGGTTTACCGTTAGCACGTTTCATAGTAAACCTACGAGGATGATTCAGGATGTGGGTACTTTTCATCCACATGTTGTTAAGTGTGCTGCCAACACACATACTATGCATGTGTCTAGTTTCTACCACTGCCACCAGGGTTAATTTAAATAACTGTCAATAAATGTACAAAATGGCAGTAATGGTAAAGATAAATAAACTGAATACCCATATGATTGGCGCTGACAAGACCTTTATTATGGTTTGATAACTTAGCGTATCAAAGAGTTACACACATGGGATACTGCTACTAGAATTGCACACATGAGATACCAGTGCAAGCCTAGTTTCTTGGTCTGGCAAAACAAGGATTGCACATGTGAGGTACCAGGCCCATAACAGTTCTCCCCTCCAAAGTTGCCTCAAGGGGTGAGGTTTATCTGGGTTGAGAGCATGAACGCACTGAACAAGGCAAGGGTCATGAATGAAGGACGCTGGCTCCCATGATCTTTCAGAGGGATCATACCCCTTCTCATCAAGGAGATAATACAATTTCCCTCGAATGTGTTTGGCATCTAGAATGCGTTGTACTTCATATCTCTGATGGTCCACTACTATAAATGGGGGTGGTGGATTATCCTTGCATGTTATATGGGTGATATGGTTTTATGAGGGATACATGAAATGCTGGATGAATAGTATATTCATCTGGTAACTGTAAATGCACCGTGACAGATTCACTATTTTCTAAATTGGAAAGGGACCAATAAATCATGGTTGGAACCATCTAGATGAATGTTACAAGTAGAGAGCCAAATCAAATCTCCTGTTTTATACAGGGGTTCCTGTGTTCTATGTTTATCAGCCTGTAATTTAGTGATTACTTTGTTTTGGGCTAAACATTTAGGACCTTTTTCCTGTACATCCTGTAAGTCTTGTAACCGATCGGAAACAGACAGCATGCAACCTGGTTGAGGAGGGAGGAGAACTGGAAAAGCCCATGGGTGATATCCAGTGAGAAAATAAAAAGGGGAACAATCTAAGGCTGTATGTGTTCTTTTGCTGTAGGAAAACTCAGCAAGAGGTAGAGCCTGATCCCAATGAGTTGTTAGAGTGGATGTGAAGCACCGTAGACTCTGTTCCAAACATTGGTTGACACTTTCTGTTTGGCCATCAAATTGTGGATGAAAGCAGAGGATAAAGCTACTTCAATTCCTACTGTAGAACACAGGGCCTTCCAAAATTTGGATGTAAATTGGGGGCCACGATTTGATACAATGTTACTCAGAAGACTATGCAATCTTATAATCTGTGTTAAGAAGTTGTCACTGACTTCCACCGCAGTGGCAATTTCTTTAGAACGATAAAATTATCCATTTTAGATAACATATCTACCAATATGGTGGTCTTTTTATTTGATTCTGGTAGATCTGTGATAAAATCCAAACTGATTGTATGCCAAGGTGCAGATGGAATGGGTAGTGGTTGTAAAAGTCCTGCAGGGGCTATATGTTGGGTTTTATTTCATGCTCAGAGAGGACATATCTTAATGTTTGTCTGGAAATCATTACAAATATTTTCCCATAGACATTTCTCAGACAAATTTCCAAAGTTTTCTGCACACCAAGATGACCAGCTAATGCTGAGTTTTGATGCCATTGTAAAATCTGTTGTTGTAACTCTCCTTGTAGTATGAACAATTGGTCCTTCGGAAAGAAATACCTATCTCTTATACTACTTCCTGGGTTTTGTAACGATTTCTGGGAATCAATTGCATGAGACAACTCCTTAACCTTCAATAGAAAGGTGTCAGCGAGAGTAGTTGCCATTGTTTTGTCAGAAGGAATGATGCTTGGAGGTAAAGAGCAATGCTCTTTATCTGCACCCTGTCACAATCTGGACGAGATATTTGATTGTAATTATTTATGCCCTGGGCAGTATGTAATGAGAAAATCAAAATCACAAAAGAAATGAAACCATTGCATCTGTCTGATGTGAAGAACTGTAAATTCTTGTGATCTGTAAAGATTGTGATAGTATGCTTGGCTCCTATTAAATGATGTCACAATTCTGTGAAAACCGCCTTAATAGCTAAACGTTTCCGCTCAGCTGCCATGTAATTCTGTTCAGCCGGGAGCAGTTTTTGCGAGTTGAATGCCAAGGAATGTAAATGGCCTGTGTTTGGATCTTTTAGGGATAGAACTCCTCCAAGGGTGACTTGTGAAGTGTCTACTTCTACAAAGAAAGGCTGATCAGGGTCTGGGTGGGAAAGAACAGGGGCTGTGGAAAAGCATTTTTTAAAGTTTTTAGAGCTTGTTCAGCTGCATCTGTCCAGACAAAATCAATCAATCAATCAATCATGTAACTTGTAAAGCGCACTACATACCCGGGTGAGTTTCAAGGCGCTGGGGGTAGGGGGGGGGAAGTGTTACTGGTCGAAGAGCCATGTCTTGAGATGTCTCCTGAAGG
This sequence comes from Triturus cristatus, assembly GCF_964204655.1. Lineage (NCBI taxonomy): Eukaryota > Metazoa > Chordata > Amphibia > Caudata > Salamandridae > Triturus > Triturus cristatus. Next base: position 639,885,659 of record NC_140585.1, read on the forward strand.
TCAGCAGGTCTTCGGTTTGACGTAGGTGGAGGGGGAGGGTGTTCCAGGTCTTGGCGGCGCGATGGGAGAAGGATCTGCCTCCGGAAGTAGTTCTCCGGATGCGTGGGACCATGGCCAGGGCGTGGTCAGTGGAGCGGAGTTTCCTGTTGGGTACGTAGAAGGAGAGTCGACTGTTGAGATAGGATGGGCCGGTTTTGTGGAGTGCTTTGTGTGCGTGGATCAGGAGCTTGAAGGAGATTTTTTTGTTGACGGGGAGCCAGTGCAGGTTCCTCAGGTGGGGGGTGATGTGGTCGCGGCGCGGGACGTCGAGGATCAGGCGTGCAGAGGCATTCTGTATTCTCTGTAATCTGCTGATGAGCTTGGACGAGGTTCCGGCGTAGAGGGCATTTCCGTAGTCGAGCCTGCTGCTGACCAGGGCCTGGGTGACAGTTTTCCTCGTGTTTGTCGGGATCCAACTGAAGATCTTGCGGAGCATCCGGAGGGTGTTGAAACAGGTGGAGGAGACTGCGTTGACTTGTTTGGCCATGGAGAGTTTCGAGTCGAGGATGACTCCCAGGTTGCGTGCGTGGTCGGTGGGGGCCAGGGGGGACCCCAGTGATGTGGGCCACCAAGAGTCATCCCATGCGTAGGGGTTGGACCCGAGGATGAGGATTTCTGTCTTGTCTGTGTTCAGTTTGAGGCAGCTGTCCTCCATCCAGTCGGTGACGGCCTTCATTCCCTGGTGGAGGTTGGATTTGGCGGTGAGGGGGTCCTTGGTGAGGGAGGGATCAGCTGAGTGTCGTCGGTGTAGGAGATTATGTTGAGGTCGTGTTGTTGGGCAATGCGTGCTAGTGGTGCCATGTAGACGTTGAACAGCGTCGGGCTGAGGGAGGATCCCTGAGGGACGCCACAGATGATCTTGAAGGCCTCGGAGGGGAACGGGGGGAGGCGGACTCTCTGAGTTCTGCCGGAGAGGAAGAAGGTGTTCCAGCCCAGGGCTTTGTTTCGGTTCCCTGCGTCGTGGAGGCGCGTGCATAGTGTGCGGTGGCAGACGGTGTCGAAAGCGGCGGAGAGGTCTAGGAGGATGAGGGCCGCCGTCTCGCCGTTGTCTTGCAGGATCCTGATGTCATCTGTGGAGGTGATGAGGGCGGTCTCGGTGCTGTGGTTGCTGCGGAATCCTGATTGTGATGGGTCTAGGATGTTGTTGTCTTCGAGGTGTCGCGTGAGCTGGGTGTTTACTATTTTCTCGATGACCTTAGCAGGGAACGGGAGCAAGGAGATGGGCCGGAAGTTTTTGAGGTCACTCGGGTCTGCTTTGGGTTTCTTCAGTAGGGTGTTGATCTCTGCGTGCTTCCAGTTCTCAGGGAAGGTGGCGGTCTCGAAGGAGAGGTTGATGATTTTGTGCAGGTGGGGTGCGATGGACTTTCTGGCTTTGTTGAAGATGTGGTGTGGGAGGGGGTCTGAAGGAGAACCGGAGTGGATAGATCCCATGGTCTTGATTGTGTCCTCGATGCTCACATTAGCCCAGTTTGACAGGGTTTCGTGGCTGGTGGGGTGCGGTGGGTTAGGTGCGGTGTGGTCGGCAGGGGTCATCCAGGGTCTGAAGCTGTCGTGGATGTCGGTGGTTTTCCGGTGAAAGAAGGTGGAGAGTGAGTCGCACAGGGCTTGTGATGGTGGGATGTCGTTGGCGTTGGAGCTGGGGTTGGAGAGTTCCTTCACGATGGTGAAGAGCTCCTTGCTGTTGTGTGCGTTGTTGTCAAGGCGGTCTGTGAAGGAGGTCCTTTTGGCGGTCCTGATGAGGTGGTGGTGGTTGCGGATGGCGTCTTTGTAGGCAGTGTGACTGTCTGGCGTCTTGTTCCTGTTCCGTGTGTTTTCCAGTTTCTGGCAGGTGCGTTTGGAGTCGAGGAGTTCCGGGGTGAACCAGCTGACTCTTCTGTTGGTGCCTCTGTTGGTGGGGTTTTTCAGTGGCGCGATGGTGTTGGCGCAGTCATTCATCCAGCGTTCGAGGGAGAGTGCACCATCATCCGGGTTGGTGGGGTTCGTCGGAGGGTTGAGTGCAAGGCTTGTCTAGAGTTGTTCGTCAGTGATTTTGCCCCAGTGGCGGCGGGGGGTCTGTAGGGTGCGGTGGGGTGTGAATGGTTTTCGGAAGGAGAAATGGATGCAGTGGTGGTCGGTCCAGGTGAGTTCCGAGACGTGGCTGAAGGTGACGTGGGGGCTTGAGGAGAAGATTGCGTCAAGTGTGTGGCCGGCGCTGTGGGTTGGCGTTGTGACGAGCTGTTTGAGTCCGAGGTTGGCGAGATTGTCGATCAGGGTGGAGGAGTTGCTGTCGTTTTCCAGGTGATAGTTCAGGTCTCCGAGGAGGATGTAGTTGGTGGAGGTCAGTGCGTGTGAGCTGATGAGGTCGGCGATAGAGTCGCAGAATTGAGCCGGGGGTCCTGGTGGTCTGTAGACGAGGGTGCCTCTTAGGGTGGTCTTGGGGTCCGTGTGGATCCGGAAGTGCATGTGTTCGGGGGTGCTGAGGGTGTCGTTGGTGTTTGTAGAGATCTTGATGGTGTTTTTGTGAATGATGGCGATACCTCCTCCGGCTCTGTTTACGCTGTCTCTGCGGGTGATCTTGTACCCGTCTGGGATGGCTATGGTGATGTCAGGCGCGGATTTTTCGTTCATCCAGGTTTCTGTCAGGAAGGCAGCATCCGGAGATGTAGTGTCGAGTAGGTCCCAGAGTTCGGTGGCGTGTTTGTGTGCGGAGCGAGTGTTGATCAGCATGCATCTGAGCTGGTTGGTTTCCGTTGTGGTGGGTGTCTTGGTGCTTTCGTTGCAGGAGAAGTTGCAGTTCCGGCAGGTGAAGGGGCCATGGGTGCACCTCGGGGCGACCTTGCAGCAGGTGTGGGTTCTTCCTGGGTTGAGAGCGCTGAGGGTCTTGGCATCGTAGCGGAGGCGGTGCTCCTCGTGGCTGGCGCAGGGCTAGGGGTTCTGGCGCTGGGCGCGGTCCAGGCATGGACGGGCGCAGATGGGCTTGCGCAGCGGCCGCCATATATGGGGAGGTGGGGAGGGAGGAGCAGCTGGGAGGCGGGAGGCGAGGGACGGGAGTGGCGAATGGGTGTGGAGGGGGCGGGGCCACAGGGGAGGCAGCGGCAGGGACGGGGGACAGGAGACCGGCGAGGTGGTACAGAAGATAAACAGGGCACAAAACAGGGTCACAGGCACAAATTAAGCACGCGGATGGCGAGGTGGTACAGAAAAAAAAAGGGGGCACAGAAGCGGAGCGGCGAACGAGGGGCAGGGGGCACAGACAGTCACAGCCACAAAATCAGGGTCACAGCGCCAAAAAGCAAAGGAACAGCACAAGGGAAATGGCACAGAGCAGAGCGGCGAGCGGGGGGCAGGGGGCACGGGCAGTTACAGGCACAAATCAGGGTCACAGAGGCAAAAAGGCAAAGAGACAGCACAAGGGAAATGAAACGAACCTAAGTCCACCACTGACCACCAGGGATGAGGCGCAGGTGGAAGCCTGCGGGTGGTGGAGGGCCTCGACTTCTCCGGCGGCAGCGGCGCTGGGGGTGCAGGCGGAGCTGCAGCGGGGGGGAGCGACCTACCAGAAGGTCCCTTCTTTAGGAGCTAAGTAATGGGTGTCACAATACCAAAGAAGTGTGCACAATAGATTTCCTGTACAAATTGCCAACCTCAAGTACTCTTTGGACCTTTTTTACAGCAGTTGGCAATGACCAAGTAAGAATGGCATCTACTTTTTTAGGATCCATTGTAATCCCCTCTGGGGAAAGCAAGTAACCGAGGAACTTGAATGATCTGACATGGAAAGTACATTTCAATAATTTTGCATATAAAGAATGTTTTCTGTGGACCTCTTTTACAGCAGTTGGCAATGACCAAGTAAGAATGGCATCTACTTTTTTAGGATCCATTATAATACCCTCTGGGGAAAGCAAGTAACCGAGGAACTTGACTGATCTGACATGGAAAGTACATTTCTCTAATTTTGCATATAAAGAATGTTTTCTGAGACATTGTAGAATGGTGTAAGTGCGCTTGTTCTGTTTTGGAGGAATCAGACTGTCGTTTATATAGACGATTGCACATACAACCAAGACGTCATTCAAAACTTTGTTAATGAAGTATTTTAATGCCGCTGGGGCTTTACAGGGCCCACATGGCATAACTGTATATTCAAATAGGCCAAATTTTGTTCTAAAGGCGGTTTCCCACTCATCTCTTTCTTTTTCGCATATGAGGTGATATGCACCACGTAGATCCAATTTAGTGTAGATGTTGGAGCCACGTACCTGGTCTAAGAGTACTGGGGTTTAAGGCAACAGATAATGATTTTTTATTGTAGAGTTATTCACTGCTCAATGATTGATGCAAGACTGATGCTCGCCATTCTTTTTTGCTATGCAAAAGAGTGGTGAGGATACCGGTGAGGTTGAATGTTTAATACATCATAGTTCTAATAACTCATCCAAATATTTACATAGATACTCCGTCTCAGGTTCAGAAGGAGCGTAAATCCTACTTCAGGGTAAGACAGGGCCCGGGATCAGCTCGATCTGACAGTCATATACCCTGTGAGGTGGTAACTGAGTGGCCTGCACTTGTCAAAAGCATTAGAAAAATCATGATATTCTTGTGGTAATATCATAGGCAGTGATGCCTGTGTGATAGCACAATGCAATGCTGTGACTGAATATTGTGTGTTTTGATAACAGTGTGTCCTGCAGAAAGGAGAATCTACGGTTACAGTTCATTGGACCCAGTCAATTTTCAGATTATGGTATTCCAACCATGGAATATTGAGAATAACTCAAAACGTTGGAGGGTCTATGAGATCAAATATAGCTTGTTCGGTATGACCGTTTCACAAACCAAAATCAATGGTGTAGTATGAAAGCGAATAAGTCCCGAGGACAGAGCAGAACCATCTACTGCTTTCACTGGTTCTGATTCGGGTTTAGGCACATGGGGAATCCCCAACTTCGTGGCCAGTGTTACACTCACTGGAGTGGGAGTAGTAATTTTAACTCCTCCCCTATCCAACATTTCCCCTACTGTTACACTAACTGGAGGGGGAATAGTAATTTTTACCCTTCCGCTATCCAACACTTCCCCTACTGTTGCACTGACTGGAGTGTGAAATTTAAGTAAGATTTTTGAATAGTTTAAATGTTTTAATTTATAATAGACTTTTTTATTAGATTTTATGTTATTGGTACACATATATATATATATAAATATATTTGTAAACTTTTACATAATTTTAAAATTGTAAAACAAATTAAAAATAATAGTTTATTGATTGCTTTAAATTAAATATATATTTATTATTACATATGTGTGTTTAACTTTTTTAAGTTTATTTGTTATATTTTTTTATTTATATTAAATCTACTTTATTGTTTATATGAATTTTAATATTTTACATATTTAATATTTATTTTTTATTTGATATATATATAAAAATAGATATTTTGTACATCTATATTTTTTACATCAACTTATTTGACACAAAAATGACAAAATACAATCAGTAGAACATGTATTTTTAAAGTTTAAGGTAAAAAGTAGGGCTTAGAAGATCAAAGTGTCAACTATGGAACTCTAGTTGAGTGAGAGTGGGTCAAAGTTGAAACCTATTGCGATGGAGTGCGAGTCCCATACAAAAAGTGGATTGGGCCTGGAGGGTGCTTACCTTAGGACTTAAAAAAAAATCTGCAAAAAGGTGTTTGAGGGCAAGGCTGACGCAATGTCCAAGGAGAAGGCATCATCAGGGAGCCGCAGGCTGAAGTCCCAGTGAAGATTTCCATGTTTGGACTTAGTCTCTTTTTTAGAAGTCAAAAATCTCCAGCGGGACGCTGCTTGAGGCTGTAGCCAATGAGAATTCCGTGAGGCAGGATACCCCTTTGGTGACAGACCGCTAAACAGGACTTGTGGAAAACTTGAAGAGAAGAACGTAGAAGCAGCTGCCATGAAGTCAGGCTGACTGATGATGCACCTTGAGTGGCTAAACGAGCAGGCAGTTCTTAGAGCAGTTTTAGTCAAAATGTTTTCAAGTTTTGGGATTTTAGCTCTCAGGGCATCGTTAACACCACAACCAAGGGTCCAGGACTGGAGTGGCACCACCTAGGGGGTTAGGACACACTCAGGCTGAGTCCAGGTGCAAGTTTGAGATAGTTGGAGCTTTTTATATTCCTGAGGCTCTGATCAGGAGGCCATCCAACTAGACTTTTGAGTCACTTTGGTAGTATATGGTTCAAGTAGTGAAACAGGGCTCAAGCAGCAGGGCACGCCTCTGAGGTTTCAAGGCAGGCGTCAGGCAGCAAAGCAGACTGTCAAGGTGCAGCAAAGCATTATTGTGGAGTATACAGCAGGCCACAACAGAAGGCAGTCCTCTGTGCGTCCTTCCGTAAGAACAGACAGTGAACTCAAGAGGGGGTCTGAGGGTCCTATTTTTATACCTGCTGACATCTTTGAAATAGTAGAAGTTTCTTAAGAATTCCCTTTGAAGTACGTGAAGTTTCCTGCTTCCTCTGTCCTGTCTCCCGACTGCATGAACAATGCAGGGATGGCATGTCGTTTGTGTGAAGGCAGGGAACAGCCTATTCATTTGCAAGTGGGGCTGTGCCCAGCTCTGCCCCCATCCTGCCAGTGATGGCCCAACCAGGCACACCTAATCCCTCTATTGGGATGCTGTCCAGGAGCAATAAGCAATCCAACTGCCAAGTACACCCAGTCATGTGACCCAGGAACAGGCTGAAGACACCAAATAGTTGCAGCAGATAAATGCCAACATTCTAAAAGTGTCATTTTGCAAAATTGTAACCCAAAATGACCAACTTTACCATTAAAGAGGGCTTTAAATTATAATTTTTCAGACACCAAACATGAAATGTATACCTGTTCCCAATCAAATGTTAGCACCTATGAAATTTAATAAGGCATCAGAATGATTTCCTATGGGAGAGGTAGGCCTCACAGAAGCGTAAGATTAATTTACAATGTTTTCACTACCAGGACATGTAAAACTTAAAAGAACATGTCCAACCCTTTAATTGCAATGCACCCTGCCCTATGGGCTACCTAGGGACTACCTTAGCGGTGACTTATATGCAATAAAAAGGAAGTTTAAGGCTTGGCTATGGGTTTGTTTTGCCAAGTCAAATGTTTAAAACTGCTTTCAGGCTGCAATGGTGGGCCTGGGACGTGGGTGACACAATAAGTGTTGCAGGCCCACTAGTAGCATTACATGTACAGGCCCTTGGTACATGGTACACCACTTTATGAGGGACTTACATGTAAATTAAATATGCAAATCAAGTGTAAATTATTGTTACCATGTTTTAGAGAGTAAGCACAAGCACCTTAGCAATGGTTAGCAGTGGTAAAGTGCACAGAGGACTATCAATCAATAAATCAATCAGGCAATCAGGGATTTATGAAGCGCACTACTCACCCGTGAGGGTCTTAAGGCGCTGGGGGGGATATTGGAGAGCTCCGTGTCAACCAAAAAGCCATGTCATGAGTAACCCTGGGCGCAGTGCTACGCTTCGGCCGCGGAGTGTGCGTAGTTTTGCCTACTTCGCGATCCGCGAAGTAGGCGTAGGGCATGCAAGCTACGCACACCCACGGCGGAGCGAGTTGCCCGCCACCCACCTCCCTGCCGCCCGCTTTTAAAATACATTAAGAATAATGTTAAACTTTTAAAAAACAAGGTTTAAGTAAATAAAATAACTTACCTGAGCTGCGGCGTCACAGGGCTCCCTCTTCCTTCTCTTGCCGACGACTTCCTCACAAATGCGCATGCGCGGCCGGCAGCGCATGCGCATTCGACAAATGCATTTGCACAGGCTTTTATGAGAGCTGACATTGCTATCCTGTTCCTGTGCTCAGGTAACACGTTGGGTTGCGAGGTGAACTACGATTTGAAATCGCAGTGCTGTTTGGGCTTCATTAGCACATCATTTGATCATTTGACTCCTGAAGAATGCCTATGGCCCAAAAAAGTGATGGATGGAATGCTTGACCTAATCTTAGACAGTGGTAATTACTTGGGAGGCACCCCAATCCATCGTTATTTTACACAGCATGTCATCTCAGTTTGGACCCGGCCATATGCAAATCACTCTTTATCCTGCTCCAATCAGAACAGTCCAGCCTGAAATGGCAAGCCAGGTCCTCACTGAACCGGAACACAAGCAACCCAGGACTGCTTTTGCCCTAGTTATGGGCTCATCAGTCGGGCCCAGTTTGGGCGCAGTGACATAGTATGCATGGGACCCACGTCTGGGTATACCCGTCCCACTTAGGGCGACACATGAAGTTCGCAAACAAGTGATGGATGGAATGCTTGAATTCATTTCAGCCACTGGAAATACTCTGGCCTGCATCCGAATCCATTGTTATTTTGCACACATTTTCACAAGATAAGAAAAATAGGTAAAATATCAATAAATAAAACTAGAGCAGAAAATACAACCCAATCAGTAGAACCAGAGATATGCAATTTTAAAGATTTAAGTGAAAATATCGGCAAAATGTACAAAGTACCAACTATGGACTTCTTGTCGCACCGGGCCCTGACAAAGTTCTAAGTTCAAGCCGACTGAGATGGAGTGAGGGCCGGCTACATGGACCCACTTGGGCCTACCGAACAAGAGTACCTTTTATGAGATCCCGAGTCGAGGATGAGTCACACAATTGAGGCGATGTGTGGTCCAAATCAGAGATGCATTGGGTAGAGTCCGTTCTGGGGAGCTGAAGACTGCAATGCAAGGTCCTGTGTTGTTGTTTAGGTGGCCTTCAATGAGTGAAACTTGCAGATTGAAGTCTTGTGACGAGGAGGGGTTGTGCACTGGCTGGTTCCGACGAGACTGGCTGGTTCCAAACTGAGATGAAATGGTGTGCAAAATAATGATAGATTGGATGTGGCCCAAGTAATTACTAGTGGCTGGCATTCATTCAAGCATTCCATTAACCACTTTTTTGTGTACTTTATGTGTCACCCTAATTGGGACGGGTATTCACCAAACATGGGTCCTTTGCACACTGTGTCACTGGAATCAAGCTGTACCTGACTGATGAGCCCATAACTAGGGCGAAAACGATCCTGGGTTACTCGTCTTCCTTTTCAGCGAGGACTGTTTCGATTGGAGCAGGGTTAAGACTCATTTAAATATAGCTGGGTCTAAACTGAGGTGTCATGGTGTACACAATAACGATGGATTGGGATGCAATCCCAAGTCATTGCTTATGGCTGAGGTTAATTCAAGCGTTCCATCCATCACATTTTTTGCGTACTTTTTGAATGTCAAATGCCATAATCTAGAGGGTCTATACAATTACAAGTATTTCTAAGAAAGTCAATAGTATAATACCTTATGTTGCCCTCTTTTTTTTCATGAACGATATCTATATATGCTAAACTTGGCCCTCTCTGCAGGGTCATCCAACACATTATGCTTTCATCCCTCGTTTTTTGCTGAAATCGTTTTTGGTGGCCTTAGGGAGCAGACCTCTGACCTCCTTGTCAGGGAAATTGCTCTCCCCTCACGCAGCTCTGTTGTTGCACCGCTGCCCCCTGCACCTTCTTGCCTCTAGGTAAGCTATTTGAGGCACTTCTCCACCCGCAGGTTCCCACCTGCGCCTTATCCCTGGTGGTCCAGTGGGAGAGCCTTGCTCTTCTGCTGGTCCATTCAGTCAGCCTCTGTCTGCTTTCCCTGTTTTTGTCTGTTTGTGCACTGTTTGACTGTCTATGCTTAATTGACCGTTTTTGTTATGTTTATTCCTTTGTTCTCTTGCACCTTGTTGGTTTTGTGCCTTTGTGCCTGTGCATTTTTGTGGCTCAGTCTCTTGTGCCTTGTTGCCTTTTGTGCCTCTGTCTCATGTGCGTTGTTGCCTTTTGTCTCGTTTTTGTGCCTTATTGCCTTTTATTTTCACTGCTACTGCTTCACTCCCTTTCCTGCCACTGCTACCCCCATGACCCCTCCCTGCCTGTCCTGCCCTGCCTCCCAGTTGCTATCCCTCCCCCGACCCCTACTTGATAGCAGCCGCTGCGTGGCTGTGCCGCTGGCGCACCGAAGGCACGTCAAAGGCAAGCCCGTCTGCGCCTGTCCGTGACCTGGCCGCGACCAGCGCCAGGGACTCTGGTCCTCCGACCCCCCACCGCTACGACTCAACAACCCTCCATGCACTCATCCCTGAAAGAAACAACAACTGCCAGCTGTCGACATCAAACACCACCCAAGGCCAATACTCCTGATGACACTGCTGCTGCACCTTCACCCATCTCCTGCCCCCTACTGCTACTGCCAACCCACCGGACTCCAGTGAGCCTAAACCCCGGAGCTGCATTCTTCTCAATGTACGCTCCCTACACAGACACGTAAAAGAAATCTGGGACCTCCTCAAAACCCTCTTGCCTGATGTCACCTTCTTCACAGAGACCTGGATCAACGCCAGCTCCGCACCCGACTGCCATCCACGACGGATACAAAATCAAGAGGAAAGACCACCCACCCACCCTGGAGGTGGACTCGCCATTGTACACAAAAACGCCCTACGACTCACAATGGCTAGTTCGAACAAAGCCTCGCGCCCCCTGCAACATCTCCACCTACAGAAACAGACCAACCCCAAAACAACTCTTCGTGGAACTCTCACCTACAGACCTCCCGGATCTCATGCACCGTTTCCCACTACTATCGCAGACCTCATTGTGCCCCATGCCCTCACCTCCACAGACTATGCAATGCTCGGAGACCTGAATTTCCACCTCGACAACGTTGGCGACCCCAACTTCACCACCCTCCTCGACAACTTCGCCATCATTGGACTGAAGCAGCTCATCACCGTGTCCCACCCACAGGGCAGGGCACACCCTCGATCCCATCTTCGCAGGAGGAAACAACATACACTTCAGCCACACCACACAATGCCTCTGGACGGACAACCACTGCGTCCACTTCTCCTTCTCTAAACCCACCGTACAAAAACCTACACCACACCCCCATGCAGAAACTGGAGCAAGATCACCGAAAAGCACCTTAACTCCGCCCTCAGCTGCACTCCTCCCACCACGACCGACGCCTACTCTGCAGCCAATGAACTCCACAGATGGCTCACCGATTGTGCAAACAAGCTGGCTCCCCTCCAGAACTCCAACACGCAACGCTCCTCGAAAGCCACCTGATTCACCACTGACCTCCGAGATTCCAAGCGCACATGCCGGCGACTCAAGAAAGCATGGAGGAACACCAAAATCTCAGAAGCACACCCCGCCTACAAAACCTCCATGACAGAACACCACCAACTCATCAGGTCCACGTAGAGAAACTTCATCCAGGACAGAATCCTCTCCAACTCCCGCAAATCTAAGAAACACTTCAGAATCATACAAGTATTTACCAAGCCCCCCCCCCCCAATGAAACCTCAGATGTCCCTCACTCCCAGGATCTCTGCAACAAACTCACCTTCTTCTTCCACCAAAAGATCAAGACTCTCTACGACAACGTCGACAAACAGAACCAAGGCTCAGACACAACACCAGCCAACAGCAACAGCACCCAGAAGACCATCACCGCCTGTACCCCTGTCACCACAGGAGACACTTCAAAGACCATGAGGAGCATTCACTCAGGAGCCCCCATGACCCCTGCCCACCGCAGATCTTCCACAGAGCCGCCTCCGCCATAGCACCTGAACTGTGATGTACTATCAACTCTTCCATCAAAACAGGCACCTTCCCTGATGACTGGAAACACACGGAAGTCAAACCCCTCCTCAAGAAGCCCTCTGCAGACCCGACGGACCTCAAGAACTACAGACCCATCTCCCTCCTTCCTTTCGCCACAAAAGTCACAGAGAAGATCGTGAACAACCAGCTCACAAACTTCATAGAATCCAACTCGATCCTCAATACTTCACAATCCAGATTCCGCAGCAACCACAGCACCAAGACCACCCTCTTAGCCACCACAGATGACATCTGCACTCTCCTCTACCAAAGCCACATGGCAGCACTCATCTTACTGGGCCTCTCAGCAGCCTTCAACACCGTCTCCCACCACACACTAGCCACCAGACTCCAAGACACCGGCATACAGGGAACTGGCCTAAACTGAATCCGCTCCTTCCTTGCAGAACAAACTCAAAGAATCAGACTCCTGCCCTTCCTCTCTGAACCCACAGAGAACAGATGCAGATTACCCCAAGGTTCCTCATTCAGCCCGACGCTCTTCAACATGTACATGGCCCCACTCGCAACCATCGTCAGAAAATACAGACTCAGCATAGGATCTTATGCCGATGACACCCAGCTCATCCTCTCCCTCACCAAGGAACATGGCACCACCAGACACAGATTCCAGGAAGGAATTAAGGATGTCTCATTCTGGATGAACAGCAGCTGCCTGAATCTCAACTCAGAGAAGACAGAAGTCCTCGTATCCACCCCCTCCACGTGGGACGACACCTGGTAGCCACGGGTCCTTAGCAACCCTCCCACACCCATGGACCACGCCCCTAATCTCTGCATTTTACTCGACTCCTCCATCACCATGAACCAATTTTACACAGCATGTCATCTCAGTTTGGAACCAGCCATTCTCGTTGGAACCAGCCAGTGCACAACCCCTCCTCGTCACAAGACTTCAATCTGCAAGTTTCACTCATTGAAGGCCACCTAAACAACAACACAGGACCTTGCATTGCAGTCTTCAGCTCCCCAGAATGGACTCTACCCAATGCATCTCTGATTTGGACCACACATCGACTCAACTGTGTGACTTATCCTCGACTCGGGATCTCATAAAAGGTACTCTTGTTCGGTAGGCCCAAGTGGGTCCATGTAGCCGGCCCTCACTCCATTACAGTCGGCTTGAACTTGGAACTTTGTCAGGGCCCGGGGCGACCAGAAGTCCATAGTTGGCACTTTGTACATTTTGCCGATATTTTCACTTAAATCTTTAAAATTGCATATCTCTGATTCTACTGATTGGGTTGTATTTTCTGCTCTTGTTTTATTTATTGATATTTTACCTATTTTTCTTATCTTGTGAAAATGTGTGCAAAATAACAATGGATTCGGATGCAGGCCAGAGTAATTTCCAGTGGCTGAAATGAATTCAAGCATTCCATCCATCACTTGTTTGCGAACTTCATGTGTCGCCCTCAGTGGGACGGGTATACCCAGACGTGGGTCCCATGCACACTATGTCACTGGGCCCAAACTTGGCCCGACTGATGAGCCCATAACTAGGGCAAAAGCAGTCCTGGGTTGCTTGTGTTCCGGTTCAGTGAGGACCTGGCTTGCCATTTCAGGCTGGACTGTTCTGATTGGAGCAGGATAAAGAGTGATTTGCATATGGCTGGGTCCAAACTGAGATGACTTGCTGTGTAAAATAACGATGGATTGGGGTGCCTCCCAAGTAATTACCACTGTCTAAGATTAGGTCAAGCATTCCATCCATCACTTTTTTGGACCATAGGCATTCTTCAGGAGTCAAATGATCAAATGATGTGCTAATGAAGCCCAAACAGCAAATCGTATTTCACCTCGCAACCCAACTTGTTACCTGAGCACAGGAACAGGATAGCAATGTCAGCTCTCATAAAAGCCTGTTGCCCTTATAAGTGGATCCTAAATAAGAGCTAAACTAAATACTCTCACAAGAAAAGTAGCAATTGTTTGTTTATCTGAGCCGGAATGATTGAGGAGATGTGTGATTATTCAAAAGTCAAGAAGGCACATATGCATTTCTTCACATGTATGAGAAGCTACTGTTAGCACTCCGTTTTAACTTGTAGTGCTTCATACCACACTTTTGCTGCTTAAAGACTCGGCCAGATTTATCATACTTGTATATAAAGCAGCAAGACACCTTGTTGCACTGTGTGAAAAGGAGTGGGCATGAATTCCCCATATTTAACATTATATGGCAGATTTATGTCCCCTCCTTGCCCTGGCACACAGTGCGCTGCCTTGAGATAACACACACAACCTTGCACCCCTGGAACAAGGGTGCATGCATTGTAGGCAGAGTTGTATTTATGCAGGAAGCCACAATCCTCAGTTTGCTCTTTCTATGTGTGCAGCAGAATACAGCAGACCTAGAAAAGGAAACAGCAAGGAGAAATAAAGATATTTCTCCTTGTTGCTCCTCCCCTGGGAAGGTGTAGCATTTTGAGAAATTCCCAGGTGTACCTGTCTAGGTGAATCTGGGAATGCACCAAAATCCACGGGTGGATGCGCAGGAACACTCATGTCCCAAACATGGGATGCCTTCCCATGGCAGAGTAACACAAGCAACGACTTTCGCTGCCTTCTGTTAATCTAGATTTACCAAACCATTCAGGGTCATGCGAGGTGGCCTTGCGTGGTTTGGTAAATCTCATTCTAGGTTTTCTGTCATCCTGACAAATGTGGTCCTTAATGCGCTTTTCAGGGCTGGGTTTTGAATATGTGACTTTTTGTTTTTAAGACAGAAGCTGCTGCCCCTCTGCTCTCCCTGGGATCACCAAATATTCAAAATAAACAACTTTGTAAGCATGCAATGTAGACCTAAAAAGGAAGCAATGGTATACATTTTGCAGTGACTAGCGGGGGCTTATCAGGCAATATGGAAAATCTGAATGACATACTTGCCTGGAAAGACGATATCTCATGATTTATTGCCTTGATCCCTGTACTAACTCATAGGTTGATGCATCTGTCAGCAAAAAATAATGAGAGAATCAAACAATCACCTTCTCTGAATCAATGCCACAACCGACGTCTTTTTCTTCTCTGTTTTTTAGAGGCTTGTCTCAAGCTTCAGGCTGAGAACACCAGTGATGGCATTTCAATGTAACAATGAAGCGTCAGTGCAACTGAAAAGGAGCTGACTCCATGCCAGAAAGCATTCACTGGACCACCTGAATCCCCTGCCCTGTTCAATCCGTCATTCCTTACTCAAGAAATGCACGCCCTGTGTGCCGAAAAAGAAACATAGATGTATGCACAGCACACAGGCTGTACAGATCTGCAGGAGGCAGGCCTAGGGTAATGACATCACACCAAGTCATTGAAGACACTGCCCCTAGGCCCGAGCATTTACCCATAAATCATTTTCAACAGGATTATTGGTCTAATTAGTTGAATGGAAGCACGCTTGAACTACAATACCCAGAAAGCATTAGGTTGTCACATAAAATCCCAGAACTGCGGACGGCTGCTGCAATATTAAGGCGCTATAGGACCTCCTGTTAAGCATGACTAGATGATTGTGCAGGTGCTGATAGTCTTCTCTCAGCACCTGAATACCAGGAAAGCGACAGGAAGACGTGTAGGTGGGAAGCCGAACACCTCCTGTACTGGGGAGGAGGGACATGGATCCATCAGCTCCAAGGAGAGCATGCCCTCCATTTCCTATCAGCTGCGCCTGAGTGAAGAAATGGAGGAAAATCATCCAACTACAGTCCACAGGGCAAAAGTGGTAGGAGGGTGGGAGGCCCAGGAGCATGAGGGAGGTACAGAGTCCTACATGGACTGAATAGAAACCCCACTTGCTGTCTGGGCACAGCTACTGATACGGTAAAGGGCAGGTTATTAGCAATGAATAATGCAGCAGGTGCACTGGCACCAGAACACATATAGCTGCATTTGACTACCACACAGATGATGGGGTACCGTAATTGAATCAGGGCCCATTCCAACGTGTACAGGGAGTATAACGGATAACAGAAAGTTGCAAGAAGTTCAACAAGGCCTGTGGGGCGGCTAGGAACATTAATAGCATGCATACATTCAAACCGAAGGGTGTGACGCAGCTTTCTAGAACTCTACTTTTTCTATGCACATTCGACTGTCATCTTTCTAGTAACTTTTCTATTCGTCCAAATTGTTTATTCTGTGCCAATATGTGTTAATGGGGCTTTCTAAAACCCTAAAAGGCCTGTTTCAAATGTTGGAGTTCACACCGGAGGTTAATTCGTCATTGCACAGCGTGCGCTATTAGCGGGTTCTGCTGTGGCATGACGTTTACATTTCTCGAATCTTCTGCCTTATCTGCATCAAGAATATCGCCCGTCATACTAATCCCCCACGCCCTGGCAATCTTCTTATCCCGTTCGTCAGGATGTGGCTGCAATCAGGGGTTTAGACTTCTAAAAGTAGCGCAGGATTAGGTTGTTTGAGGTGAGGCCAATTGCTTTTAAGGCCTTCTACGTACAAGTGCTCAGTATCACTGCATCATTTAGAGCTCAGTGAGGTTGAAAACCCCTCCCCGCCCCCACCTCAAACAATATTGGGGCCTTTAGTCCGTCGGCTACGCTGCCGACTTTGGTACTGGAAACCAGAGATCGAGCCTCGAGGTCGCGTCCACATCCTGTGATTCTGGGCGAATCCCTTAATCGCCCCGTGCCTGAATGTGTATTGTAAATACGGTGCTATGTAAAGCGCTCCAATACCTTCGAGTCGAGTTCGCGCTATATAAATATGCAAAAAAAAAAAAATGCAAGTCTAAAAAGAGCAGCACCGAGTCACACCAAAGCCTTTGGATTTTAGGGTTTATGCAAGACATTCAGACCAGATTAGACAACCACCGAGGAATTAAAAAACTATGGGGCATATCAGCAACAACCGGCGATAATTATCGCTAAGCGCACTTAGCGCTAGGATAATTATCGCCGGCTAGCGTGGATTTTTATCGCTGAGATAGCGTGCTATTAGCAACGCTTATCTCAAAAGCGATAAAAATCCTCGCGCTAACTGCCTAACGTGAGAAACCCAGCGATAATCTCACGCAATGTGGCGTTAGTTTGTTGATAGGGCCCCACAAACTTAGCCATGATATCCACCTTTCATAGGATATCATGGCTAAGTCAGTCCTGAAGCAGGCGTAAGGAAAGTAGCGATAACAGGGGTTATCGCTACTTTTCTTTCCGCAATGCTTCATAGCGTGGGGCTTGATGAGCGACATTTCTCCTGTCATGTCAGGTCAGGAACGCCCACTTTGCGTTAGGAATTCCTGCGCTAACGCAAGTTTTCACACGTTAGCGTGAGCTTGCTAATCAGGCGATAACATTATCGCCACTTTTCGGCCAAAAACGGCCACAAAAGCGGGGATAATTCTATCGCCTCGCCTTGCTGATATGCCCCTATTGAAGCTGAGAAGTTAAAGGAAGACGGAGTGAAGATTAGTCATTCAAGGCAGGTGATAAAATAATAACTGTGATATTGTTTCCCTGTGCTCTCTCAATCCCGAATACTGGAAACGTCTAGATGTTATTGCATGAACATGGCTATTGCATGTACATGGCCATGCTGTACCTATACAAATGTGTGAGTCATCAATGTGTGTGTCATCTTCACAGCGCAGCAGTGAAACCGCTGAATCCGAACGAGCCAGGTTAGGCAGGGGTCACAACTAACCTGCACCTGAGCATGCCATCTGCCCGGGCTCTCGAGCTCGTGTCACCGCACACAAACGAAATTAAAGATGGAAATAGAAAAAAACGGCGCTAGCCTGCAAGGATGATAGAGATCGGCGCATCTGTTCCGGCAGTTTATTTTGCGTTAATTTATATAAATTATACTGCTGCAGCTGTGCCTCCCTAAAGTGAATTTCGTCATTTTTAAGTCGTGCATCATTTATCAGGGAACATAGACTTTTGAAAAGAGCAGTAGAGCAGTTGTCTTCAAAGCATGGGCAGGCCAGACTTGGTGGCAGCAAAGGTTTCTTCAGGTGTTTATTGGCTCAGCAAAAACGTTTAAGTTGCCTCACGCTCTTCACAAGAGCATCAAAAAATATTTGGTGTACCAAATGCGCCATTTTCTGCATGGTTATCTCAGGCGTTTCACCTTATTCTGTGCCCTATTTTTTCTGGCTTTAGCACTTTGTGCACCTTACCACTGCTATATAGTTGTAAAGTGACAAAGCTTTCCCCCTAAAGTATATGCTATAGATTGGAACCCCCTATTTGACCTAAAGGTACCTCTTAAATGGTGCCTTGAATGTACCTATAGTGCCTGTAAAAAGAGCTGCCCTTAAACCAGCATTACCTGGCCATACACTTAGGGACCGATTCCGATGTTGGTCCGTCTGACATTGGTCCGGAACTGTAACCGACCGGCCTCCTGTCATCAGTTACAGACCTGCAAGTAGGATGCGAACGAACCCTGTTGGGTCGCAATTCTAATGAGAGCATGCATTCCGAACGGAATGCATGCGCGCATTGTTAACTGCAGAGGTGCAGTTCATCCCTGCAGGCACCTCAAGGTGCCTGACACTAGGTGCAGGGATCAACAGGCGGCCTCGCACCCATGGGGGCCCTATTGGGGGGCCCCAAAGACAGTTTCCCACTGCCTCTTTGTGCCAGAAAGACCCGCACAAAAAGGCAGTGGGAAACTGCCATCGTACTCCCTCGGGCGGAAAGGGGCGGCTGGGGGAGTACTGAAAGGTTTCTGGCTGGCGGACAGGTTCTCCGAACCCTTCGTAAGCCATCCGGAAAACCGAGTCGGATTTTTTTCCGACTGAGCCCATCAGAATGGCTCAGTCGGAAAGGAATCCGAACAGCACGTTCCGATGGGGGCAGGAGGGCTCCAACCGACGGTCGGAGCCTTTCATGCCAACATCAGAATCGGGCCCTAAGTATAACAAAAAACAATGGTCCACCTGGATTTCATTTCAATACGTATTTCTAATAATCCAACCAGATTTTGGCAAATGACTAATGTTAATACAAATGACCCATTATAGCCCCAGTAGTGGTTTAATGTAGACCACTATTTAAAAAAAACAACATCAACTTCCCAACTTGAGTCATATAACATATACATACATAAAAAATGGACAGACAGATTTCACTTTAAGAGTCAAGTACACATTGACCATCAACTCAGTATTTTCCCGGTGCAAAGCCCTCCAGTATCACCTGGAGGAACAATCATAGGGAATCATTGCAAAGTTGAAAAGATGTGGTGCTTCCAGTTGGTTTTACCAACTGCAATTCCAACCTGAGTTACAAGGACAGATTCAATGTCCTAATTTTTGCAATATGTTGATGCATGCGGCAGATGACCATCTTCTATTTTGGTAGCTACCTTCTGCCTAGTTGGTGGCTTCGTCTTGAGCCCTGTATTTCATTGGAAATATAGTGCATTGGCGTTTTTTTATTAATGTGAAAAGAACATGTGCATTAGCTGCTTTCTTTCTCGTTATAAAATCAAATGTAGGTACATTTTACAGTATTTTTACCCCATTAGCTATGAGCCCAGGATTACAAGGTCCAGGATACAGTCAGAAAGCAGGAACTTTCTGGCTCGAGTAAGTTACTAGGCTGGGATATAGCACTCCAGTGGTGGATGGTAAAATGTATTCTCTGTGTGGGAACTCTAAAGCAAGGTAAATCATTGTAGCATGATTCTATTCTTTAAAATAAATATCGCATTAAAGAAGGTCAGCAACACATGTCCAAATATGGAAGACACTGAAACCTTGCAGGAAATGCCTCAAGATCTTGCTGGAGCAGAGCACCTCCCATGAGAGGCAAAAGATGACTGACAATGTATATCCACCGTCGCCAATGCTGGCCTGAACACAGAGTAAGTTGGATAAATATGGTTAAGCACAGAATCTTCTGACTTGAGCACAGCCTCACTGAGCATGTCGGAGTAATCTGCCTGTGTATCCCTACTGCAGCTTTAGTGCTGCGACTGGGCTAATAATACAAAGGCTAGTAAAGGCAACTCAAGAGCATGAGTCATGGCCATTTCATCTACCTCTTAACCTAAGCCTAACTATAACACTGGCCCACCCTATTAGTACCCCTTACTTTAGTAACATACCTAACCAGTTATTTATATGTCATAATGTGTGGATAGTGAAGACAATCCACTTATATTCATTGGAAATATTACAATCATCTCAAATATAAAGAAGAATGTAAAAACCCACCATGAAATTACCAGTAATTATAGCAGGCTCCTTCACTGGAAATGCGTAGACCACAATTCCTTACTTAGACAAGTAGTACCTTTGGCTTTAATGGAATATATGGTCTGCATAGACGAGGACTCAGATGATAGCCTCAAAATGTCTGCATATGATTATGTGATTGCTACAATTGGCAATGCTTTTTATATCCCCCTAAGTAATAACCCCTCTAGCAAACTGGAATGGTGATTGTATTGGAACTGGCATATTGAAATTAGTAGACTAAGATGAGCCCTTAAGCAGGTGCCTAAAATGCAGTTCTTGGTTCAGGAATTTTATTGAAAATAAAAACACACCCTTAGGGCCAGCAAGAGCATTCTACAAAAAATAGCCTGGGAGGACCCAAGCACAGCCGCTGCATTGGGGGACATGGCAACTTTCTCGAAAATTATTAGTGGTCATTTACAAGAGATGAAATGCTGATAGGCTTTCAATATTAATATCCATTCCACTGCTAGATAGTTGAAGCATTTTAACGCCATCTTCAGCAACAACTGCCCCAATCTTGAGGACTTCAGACCACATTTCAGGTTGTTGCACCAGTCCTGCCCTTAGTTTCAGTTTAGAGGAAGTCATCTCAGCCTTGCCTAGTGCCTTAGGTATAGAGCCCCAGAGCCTGACTTCTTACTGCTTTACCTCTTCAAAACCAATCTGGATCTGGCGACTGCATTTCTAACTAATGTTCTGAATGCTTTTTTGGCTTTCCATATTATTCCATCTATTGGATGAGTGCTATTATTGTTCCCATCTTTAAGAAGGGTGATAGGTGTGATAGAACTGTGATGGCCATTACTTACTCTCTCATCAATTAGACCTTAAAGGTGCTGGATAGGATTCAGATGAGCAGAATCCAAGATTGGGCCAATGATAACAATATGCTTGTAGACTGTCAACATGGGTCTCAAAGGCGGGTGTTATGCAGAGATTATAAGACCTCTAGAAGTAAAAGAGAGAAGGACAGCAGGGAGAAAGCTTGTGGCATCCTCCAGTAGGCTGCTAACTCAGGTAGTTAATTACAAGAAACAGTGGTCCTCAAGTGATTTGAATAAGGATGAAATAAATATAGTTCAGAATCGATACTATACTCTGGATGTCCAGCCGGACAAACAGTTTAATTCTTCAATAAAACAATGCACATATAAAACAACACAATACTAGTGAGACACAATCCTGTATCCAATAAGAACAGTGACATTACAAAACACACAAAGACATTTCAGGCAAGACAAGGAGAAGCTTGTTTACATTACCCAATGTTTTAAGCTTTTTCAAAACAGCGAATGCATTTCTTTACACAATGGATTAATGTGCATGCTGTTTGTATAAGGTCGACGACGTTTTGATCCTGTTAAGAAGATACTAGGATCATCATCAGGACAATAATGTGTACATGCCTGATTGTTTAAGGAAATTGCCTGTGGGAAAACAAACAGGGGTGATGTAGAGAAGGAGATAAGAGGTGATTGAAGAAAAAGAGAGAGAAGAAATTAGGGCGGTACGATAGCAACAATAACAAGGTTCAGTTGTGGTACCAAGGAAACATGCTAATGAATGAGCATGCATCGAGTTACAGTGAACTAAAGACAAGGGAGAGTATACCGCAAGATATGCTGGTGAAGTGCGTACTGACAACAGCTACTCCGTGCGAATGACTAAAAAAGACGCGAAGTTAAGTCGCCGAGGAGGGTCAGGCATTACATGGTGACTACGAATTGCTAGTTATGTGTTGACTAAAAGGTCCACAAGGACGGGCACTGCAATGGAGAACGCTCACCGTAGTAAGGAGTCCGTATGCACAATGAGACTAATGTCTCGGAGGTGAGTAACGCGCTGGAGACGTGAATAGGTAAGGTCCGGCAATAGCATCAGCAAAAAGTGGTCTTAGAGTGAAGTACACTGGAATATAAATTAAACGCATTAAGTAGGAAGGCCGTGAAAATGGTGGATAAAACGGGGCAGTGAGGGAAACATAGTACCTGAAGTGAAAAGAATCGAAATTGCAGTACAATTGTTGACAATCCAACGGATGTGGTACTGGTTCGTATTCGCGTGACAATGCACTACAGAGGAAACGCTAGATATTAGAAGACGATAAGACAAGGGCGCAGCTGAGACGGTGAAAGAGATCTGCGCTTACCGGAATCAAGCCGGGTCCTCTGATGTGATAGTCCGAGTGACGAAGCAGCGGTGAAACGGACGCGTATAAATGCTGCGAAGGTGTGTGAGTGACTAGAGCGTGTGAGCGCGGCGCCATGTTGGGAGAGTAAAATTAGAAAGAGAAAATAGTCTTGAAAATAAACAGGAAGAGGTTTTGAACGATTTATCTGTTTTGGAATCCAAAAAACGTTTCATTCCCTATAACGTTACCGTTCAAGAGAAGCAAGCCATCTCCTCCCTGAAAATGAACGATTCATTAGTCATTAAATCAGCTGATAAAGGTGGTGGCATTGTGCTTCAAGAAAGGGTTACATACAAAGCAGAAATTCAACGTCAACTATCCAATACTGATCATTACTGTAAACTCCCCACGGACCCTACAAAAAAGTTACAGACACTCATCTTACAAATCACCACTGAGGCAAAAATGGAGGGCTTCCTCAACCAGAAAGAATTCCTCTTCCTTAATGTGAAATCACCTCACACCCCTGTCATTTACACCCTGCCAAAAGTCCATAAAAATCAGACTAACCCACCAGGACGTCCCATAGTTTCTGGTTGTGGCTCCATTCGTGAGCCTTTGGGCCAATATATTGACCATTTTATCAAGGACTTCGTACCACTGACTCATTGCTATATCAGAGACAGTATGGCTATGATTAACCTCATAGAACATTACCCCTATGACCCTGTACAAGATATCCTTTGCACCATGGATGTAGAATCACTCTACACTAACATCCCACAAATCCCTGCACTTCTTGTGATCCAAGGGATCTTGGATTCCAGACCCCGCCCCCACTCTGTCCCCACACTTTTTATTATTCAATTGCTAGAACTATGTCTGACCCGGAACTTCTTCAGTTTTGAGAATGAATTTTACCAGCAAGTGAAAGGCACTTAGATGGGCGCAGTTTTAGCACCCAACTTAGCTATCCTTTACATGGATTTAGAAATGACTTCCATCCTTACTACCACTAACCCATTCCTCTCAGGTATCACTTTGTGGCGGCGCTATATAGATGATATTTTCCTGATATGGCATCAGAATGAGGTCACACTTTCTCAATTTGTCCACTGGCTTAATAATAACTGCTCTGGCCTCAACTTCACCAACACGTATGACAGATCGCATATCCCATTACTTGGCCTAACTATATACCACTCCAATGGGGAACTACTCACAAAACTATACAGAAAAAGTAGAGAGAGGAATACTTTACTCCCCCCCGAGCTCTTAGAGATTCTCTACCGTACTCTCAATTTCTGCGTATCAGACGCAATTGCTTTTCCAAAGAAGATTATTTCTCCGAAGCATCCACTCTCACTAAAAAACTCAGAGCCCGCGGCTACCCAAAAAGACGAGTACGTAATGCACAAAAACGAGCATGGTATTGCCCTAGGGAAGTCCTTCCATCACCCAAAGTCAAAACCAACACCAATCGTTTAGTTTGTGTGACTACCTTCTCTCCTTGTTCAAATCAAATTCACAAATCAATCGTGCAATACTGGCCTGTGGTGAATGCGGGCAACCTCTCAATAGAACGGCCTATGTTTGCCTTTCGAAAAAACCGTAACCTAAAGGACCATCTAGTAAGGGCTGCCCTACCTTCCCCCCGCCCAATGATAACTCTTGACGCGCATTGGGGATTAGAGCCTCTTATTGGTCATGCGAAATGCGGTAATTGCAATGTGTGTAGTACAACTATGGAAGGAAAATATTTTGTATTCAACAATGTTTCTATCACCCTGAATTCCTTTTCCAACTGCAATACAAGCAATGTTATTTACTAAATTTCTTGTCTATGCAACAAAATTTACATCGGCCAGACAACACAAAAAGTCAAATTGCGCATCGGCCAGCACAGAAGCAGAGTACGTTGCAAAACCCCTAATGCCCCCCTTGTCGAACATTTTACTGAAATGGGGCACAAAGAAGACGACATCAAATGGACAGTTATCAAAACCATCAAGCAACCACCGAGAGGTGGGGACATTGCCAAAATCTTGAACAAAGAAGAACTCAGAATGATCATTCGCACCAACAGCATCAGGCAAGGCCTAAATCGCAATGAGGACTGGACCAACCTCATTTGATAAAACTGTAATTCCATTATTGTTTTGCTGCACTTCCATCGTTGGTATGTCGTACTTGCATGCACAATCATTTTCTTTCACCAGGATTACAGCGTGTTTTATTTATTCCTTTACTTTATATAGAAACAATTGCTAAAGTCACCCTTGTCACAATTTTGCTAACCTTAATTCTCTAGCACATGGTGTAAACACATGGTTTCCTCTTGTGAAACTATGATGTACAAGACGGCAATTTTTAACGTTTTCTTCTCTCCCCTTATCTGTCATCTAGACCTCCCAATTGTTTCTGTACTACTGAGTTGTTATTACATCCATTTCCTTACAGTAATTTGTCTAAAAGTTTACTTTTCCTTCCTTATATTTTCTGCTGTCTCTGTCCTCTATATTGACAATTGCGTGGTCATTTCTTTTATTCATTTCTTACAATCGGTGATTGTAACTCTTCCTGTTTATTTTCAAGTCTATTTTCTCTTTCTAATTTTACTCTCCCAACATGGCGCCGCGCTCACACGCTCTAGTCCCTCACACACCTTCGCAGCATTTATACGCGTCCGTTTCACCGCTGCTTCGTCACTCGGATTATCACATCAGAGGACCCGGCTTGATTCCGGTAAGCGCAGATCTCTTTCACCGTCTCTGCTGCGCCCTTGTCTTATCGTCTTCTAATATCTAGCGTTTCCTCCGTAGTCCATTGTCACGCGAATACGAACCAGTACCACATCCGTTGGATTGTCAACAATTGTACTGCAATTTCGATTCTTTTCACTTCAGGTACTATGTTTCCCTCACTGCCTCGTTTTATCCACCATTTTCACGGCCTTCCTACTTAACACGTTTAATTTCTATTCCAGTGTACTTCACTCTAAGACCACTTTTTGCTGATGCTATTGCCGGACCTTACCTATTCACGTCTCTAGCGCGTTACTCACCTCCGAGACATTAGTCTCATTGTGCATACGGACTCCTTACTACGGTGAGCGTTCTCCATTGCAGTGCCCGTCCTTGTGGACCTTTTAGTCAACACATAACTAGCAATTCGTAGTCACCAAGTAATGCCTGATCCTCCTCGGCGACTTAACTTTGCGCCTTTTTTAGTCATTCGCACGGAGTAGCTGTTGTCAGTACGCACTTCACCAGCATCACTTGCGGTATCTTTTAGTCAACACATAACTAGCAATTCGTAGGCACCATGTAATGCCTGACCCTCCTCGGCGACTTAACTTCGCGCCCCCTTTTTTAGTCATTCGCACGGAGTAGCTGTTGTCAGTACGCACTTCACCAGCATATTTTGCGGTATACTCTCCCTTGTCTTTAGTTCACTGTAACTCGACACATGCTCATTCATTAGCATGTTTCCTTGGTACCACAACTGAACCTTGTCATTGTTGCTATCGTACCGCCCAATTTCTTCTCTCTCTTTTTCTTCAATCACCTCTTATCTCCTTCTCTACATCACCCCTTTTTGTTTTCCCACAGGCAATTTCCTTAAACAATCAGGCATGTACACATTATTGTCCTGATGATGATCCTAGTATCTTCTTAACAGGATCGAAACGTCGTCGACCTTATACAAACAGCATGCACATTAATCCATTGTGTAAAGAAGTGCATTCGCTGTTTTGAATAAGCTTCTCCTTGTCTTGCCTGAAATGTCTTTGTGTATTTTGGAAAGTCACTGTTCCTATTTGATACAGGATTGTGTCCCACTAGTATTGTGTTGTTTTATATGTGCATTGTTTTATTGAAGAATTAAACTGTTTGTCCGGCTGGAAATCCAGAATATAGTATCGATTCTGAACTATATTTATTTCATCCTTATTCAAATCACTTGAGGACCACTGTTTCTTGTAATTAACTATTACCCAAGGTCCTTGATTACCCTTTGGGTTCCCTTGTCTTTTTTAAATATGCTAACTCCGGTAGTAGCAGCGAGTTCTGGAAAGTCATAAACGCACCCTATTTTAAAGACCCCCAAAGATCCGTCCCTGGATGTACACATAAGCGAGGACATATGGGTGGGATATTTCAAAGGTATCTTCAGCTCCGAAACCCCTCCCGCCCCCCCCCCCCCCAGCTGAAGTAAGTCGTCCAACGCAATGTATTCTAAAATTTCACTTAGAGAAGTTATAAAAGGGTTGGAGGCCGGTGTTCCAGGAAAGGCACTGGGGCCAGATGGGGGTGCCGATCGACCTCTTTCAAGACAATTATGATATGTGGGCCCCCTTATTAACCAACGTATTCAACAGTATAGTGACAGAGGGCACCCTACCATCCTGGAAGCACAGTATAATAGTTCCGATCTATAAGAAAGGGGATAGCTGCAGCCATAAGAACTACAAAGCCTTCTCCCTTCTGAATACCACGGCCAAGCTTATGGGCCGCATCCTACTAGCTCGACTGGAGGACTGGGCCCAGGACCATAACATCTTGATGCAGGCCCAATATGGTTCCCAGACGAGGAAGGGGACTGTCGATCAATGCCGCAAACTCTCACTTTGTATTGATAAACATACCAAAGTCAAAGGTGGGAAGATCAACATGGCCTTTATGGACCTGTCAGTGGCCTTTGACTGCGTATCTCATCATAAGTCTTGACCTATGATGGAGGGGATGGGGATCGACCCATCAATAATTCATTTAATTCGACAGGTATACGCCAATGCCACTGCCTATGTCTGGTATTGCATCAACTGTGAATGCACATGCTCATTTATGATTGAGAGAGGAGTCAGACATGGCTGCGTGCTTGCCCCGTTTCTTTTTTCCATCTATGCAAATGGGGTGGAGGGTGCCCTGACTGGCTCCCCCTGGAACATGCCCTTTTTTTAAAGCACTCCCCTCCCAATATTGGCATATACCGATGATGCTGTCTTAATTGCCAGGACAGGGTAGCCCTGCAAGGCTTAATAACAACATACGACTCATTTATGGCGTCATTATATCTAAGGGTGAATGAATCAAAATTCTTCATCATTATAACAGGTGCAGGCAAAGGTTCGAAACCTCCTTATTTCAATCTGGGATGAAAGAAAATTGAGGTAGTAGACTCCTTTCCATATCTGGGAGCACAATCCGATAATATCAATCTTGGGTAAACCTGATGACTGCCAGAGCCCTAGGTATGGAAAGAAGTCTCCAAGCTATCAAGGGCTTTGCTAAAACGTTAGGTGTAAGACCCTTGGACCTCATTAAAAAGACATATCTTGCAAAAACAAAGGCAGTGGCAACTTACAGGGTGGGAGTCTGGGGGATGGCTCAGATTGAGAAACTCCAAACAACAGAAGATAGCTTATTTTAAAACAGGTTGTCGCTCCCCCAGTTCTTCGCCAATTACATTTTACATAGCAAATTGGGGCTGCCTTATATGGCAGACTCAATCAGATTGGCGCCAATTTTGCTATGGATCTCTATTTGGCATAGGACCACTGTTTACTTAATGCAGTGTATAATTAGTGATTGCCTGAAGCTGGAGCATTACAACAAGATTGGCTGGCTCAGATATGTAGAGGCAGAACTGAGCGCAATTGGACTGGTAGAATTATTCAGGGAACCTGCATCCTGTAGAAGGGTCTCCAAACAGAAAATAACTGAGGCATTTATGCAGAGGGCTAATTTCGACTGTAGAGAAAAGAACCAGCATCAAAAAGCAACACTCGCATATGACCTTATCCTTCCAAGAACAGAGGAAGAATTTTCATATCTATCCAGCATTACCTCTAGGCAGCATAGATTGATTCTCCTGTGTTTTCGCATGAACCCTATTCCTCTGATGCTAGGGTTCCCAGAGAAGCAATTTAAACACTCAGATTTGATCCCATGCCCAAGTGAAAATCAGTCATTCCAGTCAGATCCTCACCTTGTATTGTTCTGCAAATTTTATCAAACAGAAAGAGAAGCCTATATTCTCCCAATTTTAAGGCACCATAATTGTAATCATTGTAGAGTGGCATTGTACTTTTTAAAGTCCCTTTCAGACCCTTTTGTTTGTTTCTTGGTAGCCACTTATCTGTGGGATTGCATGAGAAAGAGAAAGGCCCAGGGTAGCCTGAGAACTTAGGGGTATATTATCAAGCATGGAGTTAAAATTATCGCCGCTTTAGCGGCAGAAAACTGCCGCTAAAGCGGCGATAATGGGCTTGATAATATGCCGCAGAGAATTCCCATAGA
Organism: Triturus cristatus; assembly: GCF_964204655.1. NCBI lineage: Eukaryota > Metazoa > Chordata > Amphibia > Caudata > Salamandridae > Triturus > Triturus cristatus. Next base: position 639,914,042 of record NC_140585.1, read on the forward strand.
AGCCCATATTGTCACCAAAACATGGGCTTCTATGGGAATTCTCAAGTGTATATTATCAAGCCCATTATCGCTGCTTTAGCGGCAGTTTTCTGCCGCCAAAGCGGCGATAATTTTAACTCTGTTTCTTGATAATATGCCCCCCAATTAATTAATCATTGTAACCATGAACTTAACGCATGTAAATGAGGCATCCCTGGCCCATTAACAACTAAAACCTTATTAAGATTTTGAAAGTTTGATTTGATTTACAATATTGTCTGTACTGTATATTTAATGTGCCTGTAATGAAATTGTGCTCTTATGATCTCTGACAAGTAATCGAAAAAAGATCTTAAAAAGAAGATCCAGACTTTGGGGTACAGCAGGAGTTAAGGCCATTCAAAAGGAGGAAAACCCGTTTTAGTAGGAGATTGTTACGACTTCTCCAGAGTATTTCTCATTATATCTGTCACTATCAGCTCGGATTGAATTATAAGGAGGGCATTGTGCACTGTTTTCTATATCTATGAAATACTATCTGGGATAAAAACGCATCTAAACTGTCTCTTGAGTTTATTCCTGACTGGACACCAATGACGGGTTTCTTTGGTTGAAATGCACAAAAATAGTTTGTACAACGAGTGGCTGACCAGACTATTTTTTACATCCCAGTGAATATCAGCAAGTCCGATAAACTCCATGTCAAAAATGCTATTTCTCACCTATAGAGCTTCTTGCAGCCAAAACCTCGGTTATATCACATGTGCTTAGTTATCCATTACCGTACTGCAACATTATCTTATTAATTAGACCTGGGCAAAACTGTAATTACGCAAACCACTTTAACAGGATTACAGTTTACAAATTGTCGAGGGGCTTTTTATACCTTCATAATCTACCCAGCATTATGGTTATGCATTATGTTGGAACATTTTTAAAGCTTGCACTCTATCTAAGATCTGAAAAGTGGTCATTAAGGTGCATTAAATATATCATCGCCCTTTGTAGATTTTTATACGGACGCTGTGGAATGTATGCTTGTTTTTTATGAGCAATGTATGTTCTTTCTGCATGTATTTTCCTCGCAATTTATGGTTTCTACCACACAAAATGAATAAAAATCCATGTCATAATGTTTTAAATATAACAAAAATGTATTTATCTATAGTATTAATGTTTTATCATAGTGACCTGAAAATATAATTAAATTGAATGCTACGCTTTACACTGCTTAATTCGGATCCTCTGAAGCAAGTGCACTTACATGGGATTTCGGTGGTTACTACTGCACTCAGAGAAGGTTCTGACTGCCTGCTTTATAGCTGTGCCTCAGCGCAATGATTTGACTGCGATAGACGTTTTTGCAAATGTTTTTCAAACCTGACGTGTATAGCTAAGGACATGCTGGCAGTTACAAGGAGCAAACTTTGCTGCCATTCATACTCATGTGTGGCTCAAAATATCAAAACTATCAGAAGCCAGGGTCCTTGGCTTTTGGCACCCCTAAGAGATAGCTTGCAAGGGACCATCTTTCTGGGGATAAACAAATAATCAGAACACAAGCATTCCCAGGTTTGGTAGGCAAGCAAATTAGTTAAGAGCAGGTCCCTGGTTCAAGTTACAAAAGCTGCTTCTTGTCAAAGGGGCTAGGGCTTTATCTTTCTCCAACCCTACCACTGGAGGAGGCGCCCAGAGGAAGCACACAAAGTGCAGCTTGGGAGAAACTAGTTGGTGTTGACAAGCTGGCAGTTTTCATCTGCGGCATGATGGCCGTCATATGAATAGATAGGTTTAATCAAGCCAATGACAAAAATATAGAAATAGTAAAAGAATGCCCTGAGTGCACAATTATAAATGTACTGTGTGGCTAATGTCATAAATCCAAGTCACAAACAACATGCCAGTGGTACTTACAAACTAAAGATCAGAGGTTCCTGCTTTAACCCGTAAATATCATCCTTGCTTTTTCTCTATGAAAATCATTCCGTTTTCATGTAAATACATATATATGTTTTTTTTCCTCAGGCCTTTGACAGAGCTTTAATGATTTTCATTTAGGTATCTTAAGAACCATCCGATGTGTTCTTTAATTGTTATTATGCAGAGGCAAGAACATGTGCTAAACATCTCCAAAAAATGTTAATACAACTTTACACATCGCAGCCTATCGCGGGAAAATAACCCCGTGTCAACGTGGAATTCACAACACGGCGGTACGGTGCGATAGTCCGCCGAAAACGTGGCCAATGTCCGCAAAACAACCACCGCGACGGAGATAAAAACATTAACCCCAATGCATAAAAAAACGCGATGTGCCCAAACGCGATAAGAAAACAACCAGCGAGAGGCCAGCAATACCCACGCGTAATGCGGGAAAAAGCACAAGAACAGCATACGGAAAATGCCACTAAAGAACAACATCAACTGCGGAGTACCACGGATGCACCCTGACCGACTGCAGAGGACAACATGAACCCCACAATCCCCAAAGAGGAACACCCAGGAATACAGGGCCCGTGGAAGGGCAATGAGAAGAGGAAGAGGAAGACAGGGTGCAGTCGCCAGGAAAACCCGATCATCGCCACGGATGAGCCTGAACACCACCACCAACTGTACATCACCTCCAAAGTGTCATTGGCAACAAAGAGGCAAAGATGGCACACCACCTCAGACCATGTGAATGCCGTCGCATGGCAGAGGAGGACAATGGAAGAGCACAAGAGGCTCTGGACTGATGTGAATGGCAAAACCAAGCAGAAACTCGCTGCAAACACGAAAGCAGCAACGCACCCCGGAGGTGGGGGGGCCAGCAGAACACCAGCAGCCGAATGACATGTAGAGGATGGTGGCCAGAGTCACCAGTCGGGAGACAGTGACAGGAGTCGGGGATCCGGACACTGTCCAACATGTCCTGACACCACATCAACAGACTGCGCACCGACCAGGGAGTGGATGTACGGGGGGAGATGGGCACAATGGCACAAATGCACAACTAAGCAGAGCACACTACACACCCACAATGACTCAGGATCATGTCCCTGTTCCCACGGGAACACTTCAGCACACACACAAACACCAAGTAGTCCCACGTACACCATGTGCCCAAAGGGGCACCCACCCAACACATCACCAAGCACACAACCAACACATGCACACATGCAAAACACAGCAAACATGCATATACGTCAGCCACACTGACAATGCAAGAGACACCACATGACGAGTAGCATGGCTGCAGTTCAATCACCATGACAATGTATACGGCATGACACTAAGTTGGCTGAGTGTGGACCACAACCGGAAAGAAGCAGGTCACACTCGGACACAACCACCTGCACAAACAACCCCTGACGTCAACGACACATCTGCGGAGAAACCATGCCCAAGAGTCACAACTCGACAAAGAGCACAAGTTACCCAAGTCTGCAACATCTCAGCACCGTGGAAGCACAGAACTGACAGGCACACCGCATGAAACGGACCAGTGGCAGACAAATCAGACCCGCAGGAGCGGATCACCCACCGTGCAGCATACGCACATAAGTCTAAGTGCACCTCACCATTGACAACATCCCAGTACAAACAGCAACACCTCCACAACAGAACACAGGACAAAACTGGTGCCGCGAATGTGCACAACATGGAAAATCACATCTGGCACAGCAGGAAACTGTGACATGACAATGTACAAGTACAACCTGTAACCTGCAAATATGTTTTATTCACACATTCTGTGCTTTTGGACATTTTGTACTGCCCCATGATTGCCAGGGACATTCACAATGTGATGTGCTCATGAGAAGAAATTGTCACTGATGGTGATCCTACGGGCCATTCCTGCCGCAGCTGCAGTGGGATGTGGGCCACCTGCCCCATCGTCACCATCATCGTCCGGCAGTAGCGGTCCGTGGAGGGAGTTCCGTGGGGCGGTGAGATTGGGCGGGGGAGGGGCAGGGGGGGAAATGTAAACACCGGAATATGGATGAACGGAGGTGAGTACACATTTAAATAAAGAAAACGAATTTCTTTGCGCGCGCAACGAAATTCGTTTTATTTATTTAAATGTGTACTTACCTCCGTTCATCCATATTCCGGTGTTTACATTTCCCCACCCTGCCCCTCCCCCGCCCCGCCTCACCGCCCCACAGTACTCCCTCCACGGACCGCTACTGTCATCCGGTACTTCTGTAACTGGGATCCATCGGGCATTGGTGTGTACACAGATGTTGTGCAACACACAACATGCAACGATCATCTTGCACACGATGTCCGGGCTGTACAGGAGCTTTTCACCTGTGCCATCCAGGTACTTGAAACGTGACTTCAACACGCCAAATGTGTGTTCAATGATGCCCCTGGTGCGTATGTGGGCCGCATTGTACTGCCTCTGGGCGGGTGTGTTCGGGTCTCGGAGGGGTATCATCATCCAAGGGCAGAGTGCATATCCTTGATCAGCTGTGACAGTGCAGGGATAAAAGAGTCAGTACTTGGTTCGGCAGGATGTGATGACAGGCCCACTAATTCAGTGACACCTGTGCTGGCTGTGTGTGGGGTGAGTGTAAGCCAGCCCTCAGTGAGTTGCTGGTGCTGGCAACAACTCCAACAGTCATCAGGCACTCAGAAATGCAATGTCAGAACAAGAAAAGGGGATGATTTGAGTCGCACAGGGTTAGTGGCCCCGGATGCACAGCGGTTGACATGGGCCCACCACCATGGGGCGCTGACCTGCAGGAGACTGTGGTAGGGTCATGAGGGCAGAGCAGGGTCTCGTATGTGTCATAGGGGCCTTCCGCAGGGTGTCTTGGGCTTAAATGGGAGATCTACCCCAGGGCAATGATGCAGAGGGCACATGCCAGCTGTGTCCGCAACATGGCGGATATGAATGCTACAGACTCATGCCAGACACCAAGTCTGTACCTGCCCGTTGCTGATGACAACCCCCAGGCCAGAGGCTCAGACACCAACGATGTTCCGCCGGAGGCTGACAGTCACTCACAGTGCACAGGGTTAGTGGCACCACGTGTCGCAGGCCTGTGATGCGGAATCATGCTTCACTGATCGAAGGGAGTCTGGTGCTGTGGCCACTGCCACGGAATTGGGGTCACTGCCATTCAGGACTCAGGACACAGTTCCACATGTGGGACCTACTGGGACGAAGAGGACGCCGGTGGAGTATGTCAATGAGAAAGGAGTAATGTGGGCCAGCATTCTGGGGGCCAGCGATGGTCTGCGGAGGCTGCAGAGGTCACGGGACTGGGGCTTGGAGTTTGCACCGGCACATGGTGGGCCCTCTGTGACACACAACGGTGTCAGCAGGTGAGCAGTGCGGCCTTGGAGTGCTGGGGCAGGCAGGGCTGGTCTGGGTATCAGCGTCCTGAGGTGCAGCAGGCACACAGGGTCACAGGCCCCGCTGCTCACGGCTTCGGCCTCGTGGCAGACTGCTAGGTGCCACCCTGTCAGTGACGTTGGCCTTTCCGGGAGAGAACCATGCTCTGCACCACAAGGTTTTTGTCCACACCCCTGCGCAGCCCTGGCATACTCAGGGCAATCCCACTATGCTCGCACACATAGGGGGGATGCAGCGAGCGACATTTCCGCTATCTGACCCACGGCCTGGGGTTACATGGTTGCGTCCACTGTTCACTACTCTCCAGTCACCAGCAGTTGTGGTCTGCATGGACATATCTGTGGTTTGCATACCCATGTCTGTCCTGCACATCCACGCCTCACTTGTCGTTATGTACATTCCCATTCATGGGTTACTTGCATCGTTCGCACATGGCTGCATTCCGCATCTCCACAAATTCAGCTGTTGTGTGGCTGTGGTGCCATAATATAGCTGTATTGTGTGCAGGGGTAGCCCAGGGGTAGCCCAGGATCACCATGGAGTAGTGTTGTTGTGGCTGGTAGGTGGTCATGTTGATTGACATGTATGTGGTTTGGTCACGTGTGCATTCCCACAGTAGTGCGTTGTGTGATGGAGGCTTTGAGGTGTGTGGTGTGTTGATTTGGCACTTACCAACTAGCAGTCCAGTTCCATATGTGCCATCCTGGAAGCGCTGGTTGATGATGGACTGTCAGAAGATGTAGGAATCGTGTACACTGCCGGGGTAGTTTGCGATGACATTGGTGAACATTCCCCGGTGGTCCACTATTGCCTGCACATTGATGGAATGCGTGTGCTTTATGTTGCGGTAGTGGTGTACAGTATCCGCAGGGGGCACAACTGGGACATGTGTGCAGTCTATTGCCCCCAACACTGCCGGGAATCCAGCTATGGCGTAGATGCCTTGCTTGGTCTCCTGCTGTTCCTGCACAGTGTGGGGGAAGTGAAGGTACTGGGGTATGAAGCTGATGATGGCATCCAGGACAGGTGTGATGAACTTTGATAGGGCTGGCTGTGAGACCCCTCCGACTCTGGCAGTTGTTGGTTGGAAGGTACCAGAGGCCAACAGGTGCAGCACAGCCAGCAGCTTTGTCTGCGGAGGGATGATGGTTCTCCGCTGTGTTGGGACCGTCAACCTGTGGGCGATGTGGGTCATTATGCAGATGATGGTTGACTGTTTGAGCCTGTAGTGGGCAATGACTTCCTCGGGCGTTAGGTCTGTGAGATCAGTGCGCTTTCGGTAGGTCAGCTGTCTTACTCTGCGCTGCCTCTGTGGTGGTCCGGGGGGGCAGGTCTGGGTCCTGGGGGTGGTGGCGGTCCTGGGGGTGATGGTGGTGAGTGTTGTGGCCCTGTTGGGGCTCCGAAGTGTATGATGAGTAGCTCCATGGCATTGTTTGTTCTTTGGGTGTGGCTGTGTGCGGGGCTCCATTACCTACTGCAGGTAGTCGTCCGGCTTTACACCTGCAGGAGGCAGGTGTTAAATACCTGCTGCTACCGCGGCTTATCCCTTGGTTTTGACTCACATCGCGGATCTGGCAGTTCGTTGTGAAAGTGGTATTGTGGTTTTTTCATGTGTTTTTGCACGGGAACGCCTACTCTGCATCTCATTAGGGTAAGTTGGTGGTGTCCACTGTGGAGATAAATTTTGGGGCAGTTATCGCGGGAATACTGGCAATGTATGCAGTTTGCACTGGCTTTTGAATGGGGTGTTAAATCTATCTCCACTTTTGATGCATTAAGGTGGAGATAAATCCGAGATAAGTCCTGGTGAATATCCCCCAAACTTTTATAGGGAAAACTCTTAAAACTATTCATGAATTTTCAAGCCTTCATTCCACCCCCCACACCCATCTTAATCTTATCCTAGCCAGCCTGTAAACATTTCACAGCTTTTGGTTCAAGACTATTATGCTCACTTACCACTCTACGTACGAAATCCAAATTTGCTCCAAACTTTAGTTTGTTTGAAGGTTCTCTTCTGCCCTTGAATACTACATAAATGACAGTGTTAGTAATCAATCATTTGAAAGATAAAGGACCATCCAGAAGGTGAGACGTTTTTGTTTTCATAGTGATGCAATTTAAGACCTTGTTTTTATGCAAGCTCTGAGCTTACACCATTCTGTGGCTCCAAAAAGAAGTGATACTGCAGGGACAACATGAGTCTTAAATAAACTACTTTTGATAAATTTCTTTAAATGTGGCTGTCCTCATGGTATACATCCTTCAGCAAGCTATACAGACCAAAGGAATAAGATTGAATTGATACTCATTTTTCCCAATAGTGGTAATTTTCAGCCCCAATTTTGTTTAACGAATCCTCTAACACAGATAGGGCCTATTGCACTGCTCCACTCGGTGCCGTGGCACAGACTTAAGTATGTGTGGGAAGCATCACAGATTGGAAGAGAGCACCATGTCACAACAAATGTTCTATCCACAGTGCAGGTGTAAACCTGTACCTGCACTAAAAAGACTGCCCCTCTATTTGAAGCCGCTGGTTCACATTTCAGTGTTCAGGTGGAAGTTTGAACTGAATTTGAGAGGGGGCAGAGTGTCTCTTGCAGGCAGGTGCAGTGGGTGACTGCACCCATCTGCAGGACGATATGTGGTGGTGCATGGTATCCCATTTCAGAGGTCACCCTGGAGGAAGCACTGACCTTGCATCATCCTAATATGGCCTACAGTCAATGCGCACTCCCCATGCAGCTCTTTTGCCTCTGTGCCTGCCTCTCTAATATATGAGGGGATGGAAGGAAAGTGTTTCCTCATTTTCATGTGGCCACACTCCCATTTAAATGATGATACTCACCCTTGAGATAACTCGGAAACATATGTAGCATCCATGCTATCTGTATTATAGAAGGGAGACCACAAGCGTCTGTAGCCCCTTCCAAAGTTTCAAGGGGTGGAGAAAGCAGACGCATAAGATGACTTAGTGTAATACAGCTCATAGTCAAGAAGAACACACGATAATGGAAGACCAAATAAAACAAGCATAGAGTAGTAAAGTATGGCATGCAAACTTTACATGCTCTACATTAACATCCCTTTTATCTCAATTTGCCATGACCTCAAAAAAGCTTTGCTAACCAAATTAATATCAATGGATCTAGAATAATCATTCAATCTGAAATACTGAGGCTTAGGCAAGTTAAGCTTCTAGCCTTGCTAATATGAATGTCATGTCAATAAAATGGTCTTTTCAATGTAGTAGATATCAAATCAGTAACATTCACACATTTCTGACTAACTCTACCTATTGAGCATCACAGTTATCCTTTAATAAATCAATATGTTCCAGAAGAGCAGTCACATGCACACATGATACTTCAAAGCAGCCTTTGACATAGAATTAAACTCAGAGAGGTTTTACAAAAAAGTATACATTACAGTTGGAATAATTGTTATAAACAGCTTAGAAGCACCATGAAATGAGGGAGTGGTATAAATTGTGCATGAGTGTCAGAAGCACATGTGGAAAACTAATTATGACTGACTCCAAGAGGCTCTGATGGCATGGCTTACGCTTTTAGTTTGTTTTAATTATTTTCTTCGGGAACCTGGTGTCACTGGCCATGCATTTGGTTGACCTGCCCTACTAAAGTAGTTTGAGATATGGCAACATCAGTAATGAAATCACTATTTGTCTTTGTCAAAGAGCAAGGGCCTGCACTGATGTCCATTTTGGACAGTGTTGGTGGACTGTTTTTAATGGCTACCAGAATGTGCTCTGGTTTCTCTAGAATTTACTTACAATTAACAGAATCCTGACAATCATAATGGAGCTGAGACACCAACTTAGGAAGATTCATGTATCCCCAGTGTCCTTCAGGTGCCTTTGCTGAACAAGGAGCATGCTCTTTGCAGATTGTGTCTGCCCACCATGAAGGACAATGGGTGGTTTCTGTGAGTTCCTGTGGTAGGCCACAGAGACACAGATCCAACACTGTAAGATAACACTAAACACAGAGTGCCTCCGGCTCTGGGAGAGATCCAAATGCCATTCCAACTGTACTGACTGTTGCCTAAGGGGTAGCCATCAGTGGAAGGAGCAGTAGCTGGTCTGAGGTCACATCTTCTTATGGGGCTGAGACTGAGGGCACCCGATTATGACACATGCCTTTGTCTTTGAGTACTGGAGTATCACTTTACCCATGAAGACGATGTGGCAACAGAATATTGCTGTAAGAATATTGTCTGATATAAATATTGTGTCCTAAAGTATAGTCTACAAAACTATTGCCTAGTTTGGAGATACTAGAACTCCATACTAATGGGACAATATTTTGTTGATAATATTTTACTAAAAGATTTATGTCAGTTCTGAATACTGTATTTGACTTACAACAATAATTTAATCAGGCCACACCACAATGGATAGAAACTTTCATTCCTGTTAGGGGCCTGAAAATCAATTTTTGGTCTTGTTACAGTTGGTACAATTGTAGGCGTTGTGGCTGAGATCTCATAGAGTAGTTTCACAGCAGGCAGGCTGCATTTGGTCACTCTTATCTTTGATGGTCAGCACAAGGCTCAGAACCACAGAGAAGTCATTCAGACCCAGAGACTCAATGCAAGATAGCGGTTTTCACTACTTAGACATTCAGACAAAAGATAGGAAGTCTTCTCTCTTCTTAATTCTAGCAGCTCTCTAAACTCCTTAGAGGTGAGCCACAGTACAGAGCATGTAGAGCAATTATCTTTGTGATATTCATTGACCCTTTGCAACAGGTGTATCATTCCTTCATTACAGAGACGCACCATAGTATCCTACAATACAGAGTAGGTATTGCAAGTGGAGCATGATTAGTAGAGCAGTCATGAAGAGGTCGTACACAATGCCTAAGAAGGCTCATGATCTAATAGGGCTGTAAAGGAGGCACCAACAAGTACTCTACTTAAGGCCCTAAGCCACACACTTTTATTTTTGTGGCAGGGATGTACCAATACACTGATAATTAATATTCTGTGAAACAATTGCAATTTATGTTAGCTTTACTTTCTAACACAGAACAAAGAAATGGGGCACTATGGAGATACAAAATACAGATGAGTGGAAGATATCATCTGTGACCCATCATTGATGAAAGCATATGGTCAGTAACAGACTCTCCGATGAACATGGCAATTTGCGGGGTGAAGTTTTGCCTTCCTCAATGTGTTGAGTAACTTTTACTTTGCTCTATATGTTGAGTTACTTTTGGGGGGGTAGTTTGTTTCCTGTGACAACAAATACCCACTGCAACAGATTCCTTTCTTACACAGTCTAGTGATTCCAGTATTTTTTGCTGTTTATGTTGTGGTATTAATGTTATAACTTGAATTAAACATGATGCATTCCCTCCTTAGTTCTCTGCTACCTGACACTCAGCCAGAGTGTGTGTGTGCGTGATGTCATAGTGTTAGAATGTTTATGTAGGCTGGAGAGATCAGTTGGACTGAGTAGGCTAAGCAGCAGGAGGCTGCTCCTGGTGGGGCATGGATATAGCATTAATGCGCTATCTACATTACTTCTGTAATCTGAAACAGAGACTTTTCTCCTTATCTCCTAATAAATCTAATCATAAAACCTACGCTACCTGCCTACAGAGGATCTTTCTTTGATTGTAACACTGGCAGTTAGAATGAGCGAGGATGAGTGAATTCTTCTGTCTATGGAGTTCAAGTTTATGTAGTATTCTGCTGGAAGAAGCAAGGGTGAGTTATTCCCTCTGCCTACTGCTGTAGCGTGCATTTTGTTATGCGTGATCATTGTTTGCCTACAGTTATGATGCGTGAGTGTGGTTTGAGAGCTACACTTATTTTGCATTTCTTTGGTCACAAGATGCTCTTGTTTGGGCTGAGTGTGGGTTGAGACACATCTTTTTGCTTTTCTTTCTGTTGTGTTCACAAGATTCCCTAGGGTGGAATGGGTGTGGGTTGAAAGAGACCCATCTTCTGAGTTTTGTAGTGTCCTGTTGCAGGGATGAGTTGGAGTTGTGAAATACCCTATGCCTATTGTATGTGTGTGGTTGAAAGAGACTGTTCTTCTGAGTTTTGTAGTGTCCTGTTGCAAGGATTGGTTTGGGTTGTGAAATACTCTATGCTTATTATATTTGGGTGTGTGGTTGAAAGAGACCTTTCATATTCTCACAAGATGCCATCATTTGCCATAATTTGGGTTTGAGTGGATGTTCAAAGATACCTGTAGTTTACTGTTAGGAGGACTAGAGTTGTAATATTCCCTTCATTATTGTTTATTATTTCTTAGGGGGGAATGTGTTATTTCTTGAATATGAGGTGGCAACCTCATTGATGATCAGAACATATATTGTGTTATTTCTTGAATTAGGCATGCAAAAGCACAACTTACTAACCCTTATAATTTAGCATAACAAAATAACGACTGACATCACTTTCCCACAAACCAACCCAAGCTACAGTATTCAACTGAGACCTATATAAGTACTAACTAACAGTAAAACGCTGTCATAATGTTGGACTTTACTGAGTGTAAAATGGCTTAGGCAATAGTAAGTAACCAAATAAGAACTGCCTAGAGAGCATTACAAAATTGGCAATGCCTCTACTTTTAAATAGGCTTCATCTCCATGCTTGATACATCATTGAGGAATTGGTTGCATTTTGATACACAGTAATAACATGAGCAGTGTTGAAGCTCCAAGATTACCAACACATTACTACAAAGTAAGCTAAAATTGCTAGTTGTGTTGGCCTGTGATGAGTCTTTACATAGAACATTTTCTCATGAATAGTTTGGAGGCTACATGACATATCTGTAAAGTTTTAAAAACGTTTAAAAACCTTTTATATTGCCACATAATTACCTAAAAGACACAATTTGGCTTCAGCAAACCAATTGGGGAACTCAACAAGCCAAGACATGCATGAGCTGTTATCCTTGAAATAGGATTCTGATAGTGAAACAAGCATATTGGCAATACCTCAAGACCTTATGTGTTAATTGTGTTGTGTGTAGTGATTGCTAGTTTTATTGAACAAAATGTTGAAAGAGAAAAATTGTGCCATGTTTTTACTTAGATGTACAATATATTTTAATTATAATCTATACACATATGTATTTACTACATTAACATATGAATAATCAAATTGATGTTAAGACTGTTAAAGGCAATTGAAATCAAATTGTTAATTTTAAAGTAGAATTGAAGTGTTTGTAACTGAAGATGATGGAACTGTTTTATTTATTTAGTTTGAATTGCTTGAGTTACAGAGTGCTGTTGTGAAACTTTTGGTATGCTATTCGGTTAGGTGCATTGTGCCAGATATATGCACAGGAGAGGCAGATTATGTAGGTAAAGTCGCATAAAGTTAGATTAGATTAGGTAAGGTTTGGTAGGTTAGGCCAAGTCAGACAATGTTATGTAAGGTTAGGTGTGCTAGGTTAGGTTAGCTATGGTAAGTTTTGTTATGTAGGGTAGGATAGATATGCCAGGCTAGATGTATTAGGTTAGAGAGAGTTGGACAGGTATGTATGTTAGTTATGGTATACATGCTAAGGTATGTAAGGTAGGGTATATTGAGGTAGATTAGGATGGGAAATGTAGGCTGTAGTATGTAGGGTAGGACTGGGTAGGGTGTGTAAGGTAGGATCGTGTTGGGTGTGTAGGCTAGGGTATGTGTGGTGGAGTAGGTTCTGTATTTTTGATATGGCAAAAAAGAACATGAGTAAAGAGAGATGATCCAAAGTCCCTTTCTGTAGATTGCATGGTGTGTGTTGTTGTAATTATTATCTAGTAGTAACAAGGTGTTGAAAGGTAGGTATTGCTTTCTTTAGCTAAAGCAGTACCTTCAAAGGCGGGCATTAGGAATAGGACTCAGTCACTAACAGTTGTACTGTAAGTAATTTAAAAGGCATACACAGCAATATATTGCTTTGTATGTACTTTTGACGAAGTAACAATATTTTCATTGCATCATTAAGAAAGCCCAGTTGCACACATGCCTTTAGATTGTGAACAAAAAAGCTGTAAATCAAACAACATGTTATCATGAACGCATAGCATAACAAATGAATAAGCAAGGGTGATTAAGTGAATGGCACTGTCTTTACGACAGTCCAAGTGATCCAAACACCACTCCGCCCTAAAACTAACTAACTAAAATACAACAAATTTGTTTTTTGTTGGCATGAGGACTCTGTGCACTTTATCACCGCAAACCAATGAAAAAGTGCCTGTGCTCACTCCCTTAAACTTGGTAAAATTGGCTTACACCTGATTGGCATATTTAATTTACTTATAAGCCCCTAGTAAAATGGCATGCGCTATACCCAGGGCTGTTAAATTGAATGCTACTAGTGGGCCTGGCCTGCAACCCTTACTTTGCCACCCACTTAAGTAGACTCCTAAAGCCTTGTCTCAGGCCTGCCATTGCAGCCTGTTAGCAGTTTTAAACTGCCAATTCAACTTGTCAAAATACTACACCTTGTCAAGTTAAAAACTCCATTCTTGTAATATATAAGGCAACCCCAAGGTAGGCCCTAAAAAGCCCATAGTGCAGGGTTCACTGTAATTGAAAAGTTGGACATGACTTTTAAGTTTTATATGTCCAAGTAGTGAAAAACTCACATATTCATTTATCACTATTGTGAGGCTCACCTCTCCCAAAGGATAACATTGGATTACTTTAATACATTTAATAAATGCTAACTTTTGATTGAGAGCAGGTAGGAAAGTCATATTTGGTGTCTGAATGTTTTAAAATCCTCTTTAATGGAAAAAGTCAGGTTTCAAGTCACAATTTTGAAAATGTTGGTATTTTGCTGTCCTAACCACTTGTTGCCTGCAGCCTGCTCCTGGGTCACATGGCTTGGTGTCAGTGGAAGTTTGGCCTTTATATATGACTCCTAGACAGCTACAGAATAAAGGGATTAGGTGTGCCTGGATGGACCATCCCAGGATAGGGGGGTGGAGCTGGGCACAGCCCCACTTGCAACTCAATAGGGTGTGCTCTTCCGTCACACAAGGATCTTCACACTAATCCTTTGTGCCTGTAGCCAGGCTGGACCCAGGGCAGGGAGACAGGACATACCAACAACTTTTGATATGGGAACTCAAGCATCAACCCAAGTTCTCACATTGGTGGCAGTGGTGGGATACAGTAGTTGTGTTTAATCAGTACCATACAGAATACTATGAATCTATATAAAGAATTGGTGACCATACTCAACCTCTTTTCAAATTGTCCATGATTGGCTACTTTTTGCTTTTCCAAATTCACTCCAATTCTACCTAACTGACGATGTCTGTATCCCTACCGGCAAGGATGGAGCTAGAACTTAGCAACCTAGAGAGCTACACTGCAGCTGAGCTCAGAAAATTCTGCAAGGGCAGGGAGATCAAAGACAGATGAGCTCCACAGGGCCTCAGAGCTTTTAAGGAGGCCCTCCAGAGGCATCACAAGATGAGGAGGGGGCAAAGGGGGAGCCAGAGGAAACAGATCGGGACACAGGTCTGGAGCTACAGCACCCAGAGGAAGAGACCAACCCAACCATAAGAGGAGACCCCTTGTCAGGGGAGAGAGCAGTTTGTCTGCCCGTGGTCTATCCCCAGAGGATCTAGAGGACAGAAAGGTGGAGAGGGAGCTAAAACTGCAGCTGCTCAAGGTGAAACTGGAATCAGATGAGAAATAGTCTGAGACAGAGATAGCACTGGAGAAGAGGAAGGCTGAGGGAGAGGAATCTTTGACCATGGAGAAAAATGGGATGAGAAGTCCTTGGCTGAAAAGAAACTACTTCTGGAGCATGAGATGAACACGTAGGAGCTGGAGCTCAAAGCTAACCAAGTCTCAGAGCAAAGAAACAATGGTGACAGCAATACTGCAGTGTCACCTAAGGAAAATAGGGTCACATCCCCAAGGATCTGGTGTCTAACTTTGTTGTAGGGAATGACATAGATAAATGGTTTATAGCCTATGACGTTGCTCTGAAGATGCAGAAGATGCACACGGTCCCTGGGGTGGATTGCGGGTGGGCATCTTCTGGAAGTACATTCCATATTCCCAATCAGAAGTGGGATGCCTTTTTGGGTTAGCCCTGGGAAAAGGGGACAGGGTGAGGTATCCCTCATGAAGGACACTCAGCAGGAAATATGGGCTTACCCCAGAGAGTTTCAGCCAAATGTTTAGGGACAGACAGATGTTGCCCCAACAGTTCTGGGTAGGTTTTGTGGGCAACTTTTGCAAGGCACTGGATAGTTGGGTGAAGGACAGTGATGTCAATGATTACAGGGGGCTGTACAATTTGACTGCCGAAGAGCGCATGTTCAGACCTTGTTTTACAGAGCTGCACCAACACCTAATTGAAAGTAAGCTCTCTGACCCCCGGGAGCTTGCTATGGAGGCGGACCACTGGCTCAGCACTAGAGTCTACAAGAAGGTTTGAGGACTTCCAAAAGGGTGGTCAGGGTTCCCAATAGGAGAAGGAGGGGGAGATAAAAATAGGAAGACATTCTGTCAAGGCTCCTAAAATGGTTCTCCAGGAAAAGGGTCCCAGCCCCAGTCTGACCATAACTTGGTGTGGGGACAAGGGTAATTAAAGTTTATCCCCAAGCCCTATGAGGCCTACAAGTTTGGGCACTCAACAGATGATCCCAAGTTTCGTAAGAGGGCACAGCCCCCCTACTGGTGGGCAGACACATGGGTTGGCCAGTGTAGTGCAAGGGGTGGAGGTGGCTCCAGTTAGTGCAGGGGATATAGAAGAGGTTACCTTAGTGTCCCTGGGTGACAGAGATAGTGCCCAAAGCCCACATACCTTCTAGTACTTCCAAGTATCAGCAGCGGGTCATCATTAATAGGCAGAGAGTGGAGGCTCTGAGAGACACAAGAGCCAGCATGACTATGGTAAGATATCATCTGGTTGTGGTAACCGGCAACCATGAGAGTCACTATCCATTGACTCTGGTTCCCTTTGAGTGGGGGGGGTTACATGTTCTGTTCAGGATCTGTGAGCTCTACCATTCCTGTTGATTGTCTATTAGGCAATGGCCTAATGCACACTACATGGAAGAAAGTGAAGCTCAGGTGACATCTAGAGATATTCAGGTTACCTCAGAGGGTCTGCATAACCACATGGTCCATAGCTACCCAGGAAGGAATTCAAAGGAGCCTGGAAAAATGGCCCAGGTACCTGTCAACAAAGGAAAGGGCAGGGGACATGTGCAGTCAGCCCTCAGAACTTCCACAGAACAAGATGATGGAGGCAAGCACCTCAGAACCTACTGGGGAGGCCATTCCTGCTCTGGGAGACCTGTCTGAGCTTACTGAATGGTGAATTGATGGTGGGCTGACCAGTGAGGAGTCCTGTAAGGTGCAGAAAGAGTACCCAACCCTAGAAGGCATGAGTGGCAAGCTGAAAACAAGGCAGCTAGTGACACCTCTGGAGAGCACCTCATCTATTGGGAGAATAACCTGCTGTACAATGAGACTAATGGTCCTGTGCATGGGGAAACACAAGTGTTGGTGGTCCACCAATGATATGGTGCCTTCCTACTGGG
Source organism: Triturus cristatus (assembly GCF_964204655.1). Classification (NCBI taxonomy): domain Eukaryota; kingdom Metazoa; phylum Chordata; class Amphibia; order Caudata; family Salamandridae; genus Triturus; species Triturus cristatus. The sequence continues at coordinate 639,930,926 of NC_140585.1, forward strand.
GCTGGCTCATTGCAGGACATCTGAGGCATGCTCAGACCTTTTGCCACACATCTCTCACTTCTTTTGGCCCTGGATGAAGACATCTTCAGATACAGTAGGAAATGTCCTGCCGGCTGATCATGTGAAAACAGTGAAAAAGCGTAATGCTCCCCTGAATCCCTTACCTGTCTTTGGCACCCAGTTTAAAAGGGTGGGCATCAACATTGTTGGGTCCTTGGACTCCAAAACCACCTTGGGCAACATGTTCATCGGGTTTTCGTGGACCGTGCCAATAGGTACCTAGAGATCATCCCTCTGAGGACTATGACTGCATTTGTAGTGGCTAAGGCCCTTATGGGGCTTTTCACCTGAGTGGGGCTCCCTGAAGAAGTGGCGTCTGACAGGGGCACTATTACACCTGTCAGCATTAGGGTGGTCTTCCCCTGAACTTTCTGCCTTACTCCTCCAAATTTTTCTGATCCTGTGTTTGTTGGCATTTGGACTCTGTACACTCTCCCACTGCTAATCAGTGCTAAAGTGTGTGTGCTTACACCGGAACATGGTAACATTAGCTCATCCCCAGTTGGCATATTCAATTTACTTATAAGGCCCTAGTATGGTGGCACAACATATATCTAGGGCCTGTAATTTAATGCTACTTGTGGGCCTGCAGCACTTATTGTGCCACCCACTGATGTAGCCCTTTAAGCGTGTCTCGGGCCTGCCATTGCAACCTGTGTGTGCATTTTTAAACTGCCATTTTGACCTGGCAAAAGAAACCTTTTGCCAGGCCCATAACTTCCTTTTCAATATATAGGATGCCTCTAGGGTAGCCCACAGGGCAAGGTGCAGTGTATTACAAAAATTAGGAATATGCTTTTAAGTTTTGCTTACCCTGATAGTGAAAAACTCTTACATTCATTTTTCACTATTTCAAGGCCTACCTCTCCCATTGGATAACATTAGAGTTACCTTATTACATATAATAAGCTGAAACTTCCATATGGGAACAGGAAAACAGTTCATGTTAGATGTCTTTGGAATTGTAATAAAAAAATCCACTTTTATTGTGAAGTTCAATATTTGGTTACAATTTTGAAAATGGAAAAAAACCCTTTAAGAAAGTTGCCACTTTACTGCTTTACACTTGAATTGGTAGGTAGAGATTTCTTTGCGTAGAATTCGCTCTACTTCCACACTTGTAGCGTCCATAATCAAAGGGGAGTGCACGCTACTGTTTTTTGGGGGTCTAGGTATCCTCAATGTTGACCCGAAATCCTTGCCTAATCTCTGCCACTGGTGGTGTAAGTAATCACCACTGTGGTGATTCATTGGGCAGCGTCATCATTAGGTTTCGCACCTAGGTACTTACTTCCCTAGGTGAGTGTGAGAAAGTGCCATCTTTCTTGCATGGTATGCCCCCACTTTTTGCTGAATTGCTGAATGTACTTTGACTGAGTGTGCCCTGGACTCCTGCCAACCAGGTGCCCAGGGCATATGTTCCTTCCCTAAAAATCTCAAACCCAAATTGGCAAACCCTGGCCACATGTCAGCCGCTAGTAAATGGTACCCTAGGTACCCAGGACCTTGTGAACAGGGAAGGCCTCTAAGGGCTGCAGCACTCATTGTGCCACCCTTAGAGGCCCTGTACCCTAACACACACACACTGCCCTGGCAGGCTGACTATCTGGGTACAAGACAAAACAAAGAGTCGACATGGCACAAAGCTCTGTGTGCCATGCCCACCACCTACACTGCCCTGGCATACATCAGCCACCCCTCTAGCTGGGTGCACTATGCCAGTGGTGTGGGCACAGGAGCATTAGCCCTGTGCCCCTTCAGTACCCAGGTCCATTCCTGGGCACTGTAAGTGTAGTGCAGCCATTTAAGAGTACATGGTGCTGAGAGATCGTCAAACACAAACTCCACAGCACCATTATGGCAACACTGAAGACTGAGAAGTTTGGTATCAAACTTCTCAGCACATTAAACCCGCACTGATCCCAGTGTGGGATTTAATGTACCAAGCACCCCAGAGGGCATCTTAGAGATGCCCCCTGAAACCTAACCTACAATCCACGTCTGGTCTGGGAGGCTGCCTAGGCTGCCACATAGCAGACATGTTGCTTGACCCCTGGGTAGGAGAGCCCCCGCTCTCCTGGGCCTGCAACAATGCACAAACTGGGTGAGGTGCTAGGTCTCCTCCCCAGGATGGACAGGGGGAAGCTTCAAAGGCATGCCGCCTCTTTGAGCTTCCCCAGGCCACTTGCTGCCCCCACTCTGGCGGGAAGCCTGGCCGGAAACCCCAAATAAGGACAGGGGATGTGCCAGCCTGCCAACCCCACCCCTCAGGTGGGGTAGGCGAGGTGAACCACATCTCCGGGCGCTCACCATCTTGAAGATGGGAGGCCCTGCCCAATCAGGACTAGTCTACTGCCCCCCTCCCACAGGAGAGTGGCAGGATAGGGGGTGTACCCACCCCAGGGCATGGACCCATTGGTCCCTGCCCTTTACCTACCTGTAACACCCCTAAATCTAGTATTTAGGGGCACCCTGAACCTTCCTTCCTTAGATTCCAGATTCCGAAAAACTAAGAAGAGCAAGAAGAAAGAAGACCTGCCATGTAGCTGCTAAGAAGAGGAACACACCAACTGCTTTGGCCCCAGCCCTACCGGCCTGTCGACCCTTGAACCTGCTCCTGCTCCATCCTGGCACCTCTTGCGGCCAGCAACCTCACAAACCCCGGAGGACCTGGCTACCTTTTGGCTCTAAGCGCCTGGGACTCCCAGGAGCAGAGGCTCTGCTCAAAACCAACTTCTAACCCCTGGCATCAGCCCGGAACCGCGAACCCTGCACCCGCCAAGCCTGGCCTGTGCCGGAGTGAACAAAGACCCCAAGGACTGTGACCCCGAATCCGGCACCCAAGGAATCACCTTGACGCTCCTGACGACGCCTGCAGCTTCAGAACCAGGTACCCCCCAACCGCCATCAAAAGAGGGTAAGATTTCCCGACACCAAAAGGCACCCCTGCACCCGGCGCCCTGCGGCCCCCTGTGCCCAACTCCTGGGTACCAACCTATCCTCCAACTACCCAACTTACCTCTCAAAGTGGTGGTGGCACCTGAAGAATCTTCGTCCCCGAGCTTGCAGCCTTTTTTTAACCAGGAGCTTTCCCTTTGAAATCCATTGAGCGCCCGAAGACTCAAGAGCAACCTGCACCCAGCCGCCCGAGTGGCCCTGGCAGTGTAACCTCTACACCTTACTACTTCTCCACTTGCCCTGAGCAAGTGACCAGGAGCCCAGCTCCCACAGACGCGTGGCCTGCTAGTCAGCAGCCACCAACCAAGGCCCCCCTGCCTCCCATAGGATTACATTGGGCCTAACTCACACTGCACCCGGCTGCCCCTGTGCCGCTGAGGGTGTAATAACTGTACTTACCTGACCCTGGGAGACCCCTGAGTCTGTGCCCAGAACCTTAACTCTGCCAGTCGAGTACTTACCCAAAAGCCGATAACCCAATTTTCCTCCATAGGGTAACATTGACTGGTTTCTTCTGAAATTTCTTCTGTGTGGAGTTTCTAAAACTTAAAATATTCACCAAAAATCAACCGAGTAACGAAAACAAAAATACTCACCTGCTATTAGGAGAGATCCCAGTGCTGGATCTTGGTGCCCAGCACTGACCCTGAAAAATATTCACAACCGTACTTACCAGTAACCCAATTTTCTTCCATAGGATATCATTGACTGTTTTTCTGTGAAATTTCTTCTAGCGATTTTTGCAAACTTAAAATATTCTTTAAAAATCGTACCAACTGTGAAAACGTAATTACTTACCTGTTTTAGATAGAGGTCCCAGTACTGAGTCTAGGAACCCAGTACTGGATTACAAAAGTAACGAGAACATACCTGCAACTTGAATATTCTCCCATAGGGAATCATTGACTGTTTTTCTATGAAATTTCTTGTTTGTCAACTTTTAAAATAGCAAAATATTGCCTAAAAATCACAACAGTAACCAAGTAGACTTTTATCACTTTTTTCTAAGAACTGTCCCAGGACTGAATCTAGGATCCAGTCCTGGAGTTACAAAAGTAATCCTGAAAGTAATCTATTGCAAATAACTTAAAACTTCCATTGAACTCAATGCATTATTGTGTTTGAAATTGTGTTGCCTATTGCAACAACCTGTAAACAGTATTTACAAAAGTCAATTGCGTATTGCAAAAGTATTTACCTAAAGCATCTCATTCTGAGAAAGTATATTTTAATACCTATTGTTGGTTCTACAATAAAACAAACAAGTATATATATTTTTATATAACCCATTGGCCTAAAGTTCAGTTATTGAGTGTGTGAGACCATTTGCTGACTGAGTGTGTGCTGTCCTCTGATACTGCCTTACTGCTCGACCAAGCTACCACTTTAGCGAGTAAGGTTATATCTAACTTTAGCCTCTGCCAAACCTCTAGGGACTGTGGACTCTGTACACACTGTACCTATTTGGGAACAGTATATACAAAGCCACTTTCTCAATGTGAGTAACCCCTCCTTTTGATGGAAAGTACTGGTAGGATCTATCTGTTGGTGTAGAAAATTACGTCCTGTAGCTAGAAAAGTAGCTTTAATATGGGGGAAGTATACAGGGGGAAGGTTAAAAAGTGAAGTGGTGATTTTTTTGGACGTGCTAACTATTCGCAACATCACATGTGATTGCTCAACATGTTTTAGCCTCTAGCACCCATAAGATGCTTGGCCTTCATCAGGACCTTTTACCAAGTCCAATGGCTCCCTTACTGTTGATCTTTTTTTGTGGAGTTGTAAGTCAATTACTTATGTGTCTTCAATCCAGATGGTTCTTTTCGGAAACAATTGTCTGCTTCATTTAGCCTAAGACTTGTACTTTTTTTGGGCCTGCCTCATAGGTGTGAGATGGGACAGGGGCTTCATGGCACCTTGTCACTGTTCAGTCCCTGGTATGGCAACCTACTTTGTCCTCATCTGTCCTGGTAAGATTACAAGTCTTAGGCTAAATGAAGCTGTGTCACATGACTAGGTGCTATTAGCAGGTGAACTTTGTATATCCCTCCCAGATAGCCACACAATAGAAGGATTAGGTGTGCCTGAATGAGCCATCTCAGGCATGATGGGGGCAGAGCTGGGCACAGCCCCACTTGCGAGTCAAGTCAATAGGGTGTAACATGCCTTCACACAAAGAACTTCACACCAATCCTTTGTGCCTGTAGCCAGGGCAGGGAGGCCGTAAATTCCAAGCAATTTTGAAAGGAGAACTTCTAGAAATTTCTCTTACTTCAAATGATGCACCAGGAATAAAAATAGGACCTTCTGACCCACTCTTCAAATCACTTCTGGACCTGTAGAACACTCAGATGAAGGACTGCTCTGCTGCCCTGCTGCAAAAAGGACTGCCCAAGTGCCCCCCTGCCCTACTGCCTTGCTGCCTGAGGAAGAAGGACTGGACCTGTTCTTTGAACCCAGGACCACCAGAGTGACTCCAAGGGCAAGGTGCTGGCTTCCTGATCAGAACCTCAGGGATAGGAAAGGCTCAAACTATCTTGAACCCTGCTCCTGGACTCTGCCTGCTGTGACTCCTGCCACCCCCAAATGGTGCCTCTTCAGTCCTGGACCCTTGGAAGTGGAGATTAGGTGTTTTCTTGCCCAGCTGTGGTCCCCCACCAGACCTGGAAACATTTGAGGCAATCTGACGCAGCCCTCGCAGCTCCTCATCCGAAATGACGTAGCGCTATGCACCTCGCTCTTTCAGCTCTTCATTGGAACCAACGCAGAACAATGCAACTCAAAGTGGCCCTTGCATCACCAACTTCACAACTCCTCATCAGACCTGACACAACTCAACGCAGAACCTCACATCCTTCTTGGGACCTCCGCTGCACGGTACAACACCCTGCATCAAGGTCATCAGTTACAATTCTCAGCAGGCCTACCCTGGCCCTTGTATATGGCCCGTGCTCCATCATGGCCGGCATGAACTTGTGACTTTGTGCCGGCACGACCAGAAAGCCACAGTAAGCACTTTGTGGTGCTAAACACTAATTTGAACTAAATCTTTAAAACTTCACATTTAAGGTTCTACTGATTGGATATCTGTTGTTTTGGTGTCAACTAATTTATTAAAGTGTACTCTATTTTTCGAAATTGGTGTGGGATTTTTCTTGTGTTGTGATTTAACATGTTTACTGTTTGAGTGCTGCATAACTACTTTACCCACTGCCTCTAAGTTAAGCCTGACTGATTTTGTGCCAAGCTACCAGAGGGTTAAGTATAGGTTAATTTAGTGACTTTAGCGGTTCACTCTGACAGGGATTGTGGTGGTTGGTTAAGCAGTGTTCCACCCTCCAACACACAACCAACAATCCAATTTCTCACAATTAGCTATGAAAATGTCCTCATCCCAGCACAGTAAATACATCAAAGAACAAACAGAGGATTGCATTTACAAGCTACCGATGTTGAATCTGCAGTTTAACAAACTGACTTTTTAGGCCCGTCACAGGGGTGGTTTCTCCATTAGGGCTCTAGGGCTGCGCCCCCAGTGAAATTCCTACATATTCCCACACAAATATTAAAGCGATTGATTTATTTAGAGATAAGATTGTATCTCTAAGTCAATCAATATATTTAAGTCTGGGATGTCTGTCCCAGGCTGCCTGCCCCACCTCGCTCTGAAGCAGGAGGCGGAAGACAGCCAGTGAATCACCTTTAAGGACTGTGACGCATGATGCAGGGCTTACCGTTCTAAAGCCCTTAATTTCCATTGTGGTGTATGGTAGTATCCACTGTTGGCCAGTGATGCTTTTATCATCATGGTTTCGGGCGTCGGAGCCCCATCCCTGCGTGATTCCTGATGTCTGTCATTCACAGGCATAGATCCCACCCTTTCCAATTTTTCACACATATGAGTGGATGCAAGCATGTGTGATTTGGTGCCTTGTCCTAGGTAATGGTAAGTGTTATAGTGCTAATCTTGGTTTATGTATATTGTGCTCAAACCCCTCCCCATGCTAACTCTTCCACTCTGACACCCCAGGCCCTGGTTGCATGTTGCTGGCCCCTTTCGAAGTGGTGCTGCTGTATTTGTTCCCCCATGAAATTGATCCAACAGACCAGCAGGGTTTTTGTTCCCTTGCAAATTTGATCCAAATATCTTGTGGGGTCTCGCTTTAGTTGCTGAATGCTTGTTATCAGTGTATTTAATTTACTCTGAAATTGTCCTTCTTCCATTTTATTGTTTGAGAGTTGCATTCCCCTCTCTGTAAGTATGAGACCCCCATACCTTAAGCTCTCCCTTACAGCAGACCCCGAGTTCCGGTTTGATTCCAGGTAACAAGGTAGCCTGCACAGAACCCATTTCATGTTCAAATTAGCATTTTTGGACAAATGTCCTTATCAGCAAATAATCGTTGAAAATGTCTTTCTCCTCAGCTCTTTTTTTCACTTACTGGGTTGAAATATAACCCTGGTTAAACAGTGGTAGGGGTAAGTTTGTAAATGTTTGCTGAACTTTACAACAGATTATGCATTATGTAATTGAATGCTTTTTTTTAAAACCGTAAATGGCTCAGTGAGTTAGATGCTCTCCCGATCAGTAATTGCTGTTTCAGAGAACTGAACCTGTCAACCAGGGTAGGGTTACAGTGAAAGGACATACAAAGATAGCTTCTGACAGCCACAGAATGCTTGCTGGGCATGGACAATGGTTGGTATATCCCCGAAAATTAAGAAACATGAATGATCGCCATAGCCTCACATTCTACCCCTGATGGTAATTGAAGTTGTATAGTGCACAAGTAGAAGATGGCTGCAACGTTTCCCTCCTTTTACCAACATCAGCTGCTTGTAAAATATAGTTAAAAGCAAAAATTACATATGCAAAAATGACAGACCTATCTGTGAACGTGCACACATATTCTTATTCATGAAACCAGTGTGTCAGCACTCTAGGGAATATCCAAATATACGATTCAAGCACAAAGGGAGAAATATGTACTTATTATACATATATTATACTATATATAGTTATCTGCTGTATGGTGATAAAACTGTCCCTATCCTCATGTCCTTATCATTAATGCCAAAAACATGGATTGATTTACAAACAATAAGGTGCCGATTCCGATCCTGTAAAACCCGGGTACAAATGGTCGTACGGAGCATTTTCTCCGTCCGACTCGTACCCAGGAAAAACACCTTACAAACTCGCAAGTACGATTCGCACAGAAATACCATTTCCGTACGAGTCGTAAAAAGCACCGACCGGTAAAAAAATACATACAAATCTGATTCTGGACGGCGCATACGCGACGTCCGGACGGAGTCAGGCAGCGTTTTACGGACCAGCAAGTACGATTCGTGCCTACATCAATCCGCACGTAGCATTTTTTACAGGAGCCAAAAACTGCCGGGTAATTGAGGACAACGCGAACAAGGAGCACCGGTACGTGACGGACAGAGATGGACCCCAACCTACGCGTCATCCCGGCCCTCATAGCCTACGACCTCGTGTTCAGAAACCGACGCAGACGCCGCAGAAGGTCAGAACAACCCACAGGGGCAAAGGGGGGGGGGGTGCAAGGGGCATGAAACATAACCCACACCCCACAAAATACTAATATATCCTGCACATTAATTACCTCCATGGTCTGGTCACTTCGGGGGCGTGTCCACCAATCCAACGTCCCGACACAACGGAAGTGGACGTGAACGCTTACCCGTCACCACCACAATGGTGGTACGGGATGTACCCATGCCCCTCAGAGCGTGGGTATGGTCCGTACCACCATTGCAGTGGTGATGTAGGGATACACGTGTACGGCCCGTACCCACGCCCCCAGAGCGTGGGTACGGTCCATACCACCATTGCAGTGGTGATGTAGGGGTATGCGTGTACGGCCCGCACCCATGCCCCCAGAGCGTGGGTACGGTCCGTCCCACCATTGCAGTGGCGATGTAGGGGTACGCGTGTACGGCCCGTACCCACGCCCCCAGAGCGTGGGTACGGTCCATACCACCATTGCAGTGGTGATGTAGGGGTACGCGTGTACGGCCCGTACCCACGCCCCCAGAGCGTGGGTACAGTCCGTACACATGTACCCCTACATCACCACTACAATGGTGGTACGGACCGTACCCATGCCCCCCAGAGCGTGGGTACGGGCCGTACCACGTGTACCCCTACGTCACCGCCACAATGGTGGTACGGCCCGTACCCACGCTCCCCAGAGCGTGGGTACGGGCTGTACCACGCGTACCCCTACGTCACCGCCACAATGGTGGTACGGCCCGTACCCACGCTCTGGGGGCGTGGGTACGGGCCGTACCACGCGTACCCCTACATCACCGCCACAATGGTGGTACGGCCCGTACCCACGCTCTGGGGGGCGTGGGTACGGGCCAAACCACGCGTACCCCTACGTCACCGCCACTATGGTGGTACGGCCCGTACCCACGCCCCCAGAGCATGGGTACGGGCCGTACCACATGTACCCCTACGCCACCGCCACAATGGTGGTACGGCCCGTACCCATGCTCTGGGGGGCGTGGGTACGGGCCAAACCACGCGTACCCCTACGTCACCGCCACTATGGTGGTATGGCCCATACCCACGCCCCCAGAGCATGGGTATGGGCCGTACCACGCGTACCCCTACAGCCCCATTACTTGATGGATACAAGGCATACACATGCCACGGATGTAGGTGTACGGCTTGGTGCAGCACATCAACTGTAAATTGGGGGTGCTGTATGCCCAGGACAGCAGTGTACCACAGCAAGGGCGCAAGTGGGTGGGTGGGTGGGTGCAGAGGAATACCAGCAGTGGACAGGGACATGTGAGGGGTGGGTGCATATCACTCCCAGCAGTGGACAGAGATATGGGGGTGGGTGCAGAGGACTCCCAGCAGTGGACAGAGACATGGGGGTGGGTGCAGAGGACTCCCAGCAGTGGACAGAGACATGGGGGTGGGTGCAGAGGACTCCCAGCAGTGGACAGAGACATGGGGGTGGGTGCAGAGGACTCCCAGCAGTGGACAGAGACATGGGGGTGGGTGCAGAGGACTCCCAGCAGTGGACAGAGACATGGGGTGGGTGCAGAGGACTCCCAGCAGTTGACAGAGACATGGGGGTGGGTGCAGAGAAATACCACCAGTGGACAGAGACATGGGGGGGTGTACATCATTATCAGATGACCACAACTTAATGGGTGAATGTACGTATCCCTAACTTTGGACAATGATAATAGTGCCATAACAACACATCACTGACAGCAGTGTCCCACTCCCAGGAGGATGGATGTCTTTCCCCCACTGCATGACACACCACATGTGGGTGTGAGGACAAATAACAGATGCATACCCACCCCTGGCAGATGCAGCACAATACACACACTGAGATCATGCCACAAGACTGTATAGTCATGTCACTGCCTAATAAACTAAGAGAGCCAAAGAGAACACACACTGTCACACACATCCCAGGACTGATAGGAATGTTCAGGTGCTGGGCCAGCCACCAAGATGTTGTCTGTCATGGAAGGAATAGGGTGGAGTTCCCACAGATACAATGGCCACAATTGTGAGTCAGGTGTTCAAATACCCAGCAGAACAAGTACCATATGTGTACTAGGCTGGGATTACACACATGCATTGTGCGGAAAAGGGACAATTTCTCCATTAAGGCATGGCAAAATACTCTATACACAAGTACAGTGAGTACCAAGGATGGCACAGACGATGCAACCGGAGACATTGCTGAGCAGGCATGGCCAGAGTTGATGGGATCCATCACCAACAAAGGAAATGTAGACACAGGGCAACACAACAATTGTGCGACTCTCTGCAGGGGAGATGTCAGGTGCCACAGAGGAAGGAACACTCTTTGGGACAATGTCTCCAAACACAAAGAGCATACACGACAAAGAATCTTTGCAGAGACCTTGTGATGGCACACAGATACCAGGTTCCACCCCATGAGCAGCAGACTACAACTTTTCCCTGAAACATAACACATGCCCACAACCCCAACTCCTGTAGCATCAGCATCAACATCAATACCTGAAATGCAAGACTTTTCAAACGAAAAAGAAAATGCTTTATTCAGCATGAAAATAATAATGTGTAAACGAGACTATTCACAAAGGCCAATGGCCAGTCCATATCATCAGTCCTTGGGGGGGGGACACATGGCCATGCATCTCCCCTAGCTTGCCTGCACATCACAAGACTGTGTCGTCGACTCGGGAGGGGGGCATCATGTGGGGAAGGACCAGGCACCACAGGGGCAGGAGGGGGAAGGGTAGGTGTGGTGGGTGCAGGGACAGACGACTCCACCACAGGGGGTGGGGCAGTGCCAAAGGTGGAGGCGAGCTCGGCGCTGCACACTTCTGCCAGTTCTTCAAGCGTCTCCCCTGCACCCTGAGAAACAACAGGCCCCAAGGATGGGGGGGGGGTCGGAGGGATGGGTTGCAGCGCTACTGGGGGAGGTGGTGGACGGGCTGGGGGACTTAACTCCCCTACTCGAGGAGTGCCTTGACCATTTGTGTCCAGGTGAACTAGTGGGGCTGAGGCCCAGCCCAGCAAAGTAGGCCTCCTTCTCCGAATCTGGGGCAGGGGAGCCAAGGGGAGTGACATCGGAGGGACTGGGGAGTGAGTCATGTGGATTAGGACTGTGGCTGCGTGCCTGCCTGTGTGCCCCAGACCCAGTGGGTGTGCCTGCTTCCCCCTGAGTGTGCGTGTCAGGAGGTGTGCGCTTGCCCTTATGTGGTGGTGTGCTGCTTCTGTCTGGTGGGGTGCGTGTGTGTGGATGTCTTGGTGTGCTTGGGACAGGCATGGGTTTGGGACTTGTGGATGGGGCAGGGGTAGGGGGGGACGCAGCACTGCAGGTGACTCACTACTGCCGTCAGTGACGAGTCCAGGGACCTCAGCAACATCCATTGGTCAGACATCGCTGATGACATGCCCTCCATGTACGACACCATCTGGGTCAGCAGTCTGGTGTGGCCATGGAGGACAGACAGGATCGATGTCTGCCCAACTTGCAACTGCCGCTGAATGTCCACAGACTCGGCAGTGAGGGCAGCAGGGGGGACAGGGGCAGGGGGTGCGGTGCCTGGCACAAAGGAGACATGGTGTGGCCTAGTACGGACAGAAAGGACCCGAGCAAGTGGGAGGGCGGTGATGGGAATGGAGGGGGCGGCGAGAGATGTACTGCTGATTTCAGCTGTGGGAGCAGCCTCCGCCCCCTCTGGGAGCTCAGCCTCGGACCCGTCTGCATCGTAGTCAGTGTTGGTACTGAGCAGGTCCTCCGCCTCACTCCCCTCGCCCTCCGTGCCACTAGATTCTACCGACTCCTCAGCAGTGGTGGCACCACTGCTCCATCCCTCCTCCACATCCGTGCCGGAGTCTCCCTCGGTGTCCTCCGATGATGCTGTGGGCAAGGTGAAGAGACAGGAACAAATCAGTCACCTGTATACATCTGACACATGCGTCCAAACAAAATAGGCAACAGTGCATATCAGGAAAGGCATCATGAGTAACATCTAGGATACTCCCCACATATGTAAGCCCTGCACTCCCCAGTTGGTTGACCCACCATGCCACTTGGAAACAATGAAAATTAGGACACAACAGCAAATAACTTGAAATCACAAGATCATGAGAAGCTAGTGTCTGGGATCAGTTGAGCACAGCAAGACTATGAAGGCATGCCACCTCTTGTTCACTGTGAACCAAACAGTATTGTCGCACCCAAGGCCAAATACCACATGCCAATGCAGAAGGTGTCCCCACACTCAGAGACCTGTGAGTACTTTTGACACCCCAAAGAAATACATTGTGACTCCTGGAGAATCACAACCCTTTACACAATGGACATGTCTAGCATGTGTGAATGTGGCACTCTGTGAACACAACACACATGTGTCTGTATAGCAGAAGTCACACACGGAGGTGCACACCAAACCACATGTACACAGTCATTGTCTGAGCTGCCAGACTCATTCAAATCAGCCACTGTTAGGCAGAAATGGCGTATCAGTAAGTACATATTCATGGCATCAGGGTGGTCTGGATGACTTGACACTCGTAAGTTGGTATCAGCAACAACCAAGGACTAACCCAAATGCTAGCACACTGTGGGAACATGTATATGTATGAACTCCAAACAAGTTTTGTTCAAACTGTGCCTTACTTTAAAATGTGCCAGCGTGTCCCTGGAAAGTGTAAAGGTGGTGTCTTGTGCACTTCCTTGGGAGACATCTGTCATGCAGGCACATCATTGTCCTTCACAACAAAACAACAAGGTCAAGCATATGAAACATTGAGACATGTTGACAGGTGTAGTGAGTGCCAATGGACATTTTCTCTGAGTAACAACTTGAATAATGTCATTTGTCACATGGCTATCCGTCACCTCATCACACAGTTGGCTACACATATGACCTACTGACTGTCATCTGGAGTGGCACACATGTCCACACCCAGGACAATGCATAAGCTAATGGGCCTGCAATTGTTTAGCAAAAAAGCCTAGCTGTACTGTGGGTTCCCCCTCATGGCAAGCCAGAATGTACCCACAGATGTCAGCACACAAAGTCACAACTGTGTAGCATCTGAACCACACACAGGTGGCAAAAATGTACAAGCAGGATACATGATTGTCAAAAACTGACACAGGCAATGAAGCACGAACATTAAGCAATGGCCAACATCACGGGGGCACTGCACGATGACTTTCTGTACTGCGAATCATCACAGACAAGTCAGAACTGGCAATGAAACATCAGGGTTGAACATGTACGCCCCTCCCGCACACACCCACCCATACCTGAGTCAATGTGACTGATACCGATCAAGAAGTGACACCTCTTATTCAGGGTTACAATAACTGTGCTTGAAAACTAGCTTCATTAACACGACATCACCTTGTAGGGTTGCCAAAACATATTGGTCACAAACAAACATCAACAGATTGTTGTGAATAGCCACACAGGCACTGCCCAGTGTGAGTATGCACAAGCAAACTGGTGTATCCCTGTCCAGTGGGCAAATGTATCACACATGTGAAAACTACTACCTAGGCCAGGGAACAATGCCACAGAGGCAGAGCCATGATGAACCCACAGTGAATGTGCACAGTGTTGGATGACACACATGAGTAGGAGGGCAGGCTGTGTCAGGGGACTGTAGTGTGCACACTGCTCCATGGTCCTGGAATCAGCTGACTGTTACAGGAGCAACCGTCCCGGCACTCTGCATATATCCCACTCATGCACATCATGTCTGAGGCCACAACATTGGTAATGCATGCTGCAAGTCGGTTCATTTGAACCCTCACACTCCTATCTTGAGACTCAGCATCAGTGCCAACAATTATGCACCCCCAAATGACTGAACAGGACAGGGCACAGGCAGACCACCACCACACATGATGCTGAAAGCAGTGTGCACCTTGATAAACTGGCAGCCTAGATGACCATGTGCAATAGTGATAACACACAGACCAGGTAACACATGTCAAGGAGGGGAAGGGAGGAAGAACAGCACAGGTTGACTTTGGGGAACAGGATATGCACTGCACATATATAGCCTGGCAGTGTATCCAGGCGACTGAGCAGCTCCAAAAGCTGGCGACACAAAACAAACACACATGTACCTACCCCCTTCCTGCTGCTGTAACTCCTGTATCTGCCTATCCAGGTCAGGGAATACCACCGCCAGGACACGCCGCATCTGGTGGGTCAGGCGCCGGCACCCGCCATGCTTGCGAGGAGGTGAGTCATTCAGCATGACCCGGGCGATCCTCCGGGTCCAGCACCGGATGTCCTGCCATCTCTTCCTCACTTTTGGCAGGCGCCGACTGCGACCCTCCACCAATTGCACGGCCTTGACGGCATCCTTCCAGATCTTCCCCTTGTGGTAGGGGGATACCTGTGTGGATGACAAAGTGGGACAACATCACTACACCTGCACCATGTCACAGAGACACACATTTGAACATCTTAGATTTGTTGAACAGGGCATAGTATGCTGGCAAGTAATAACACCTTAGTCATAGGGACTTTTTCCACTGTGGACGCACCAATGCACTACATGGCATAGTAAGTACACAGGTGGCATGAGGGGTGCGAAACAATCCCTGATCATGGCACACACTGTACATCCCAAGCAAAACAAGGCTGATGGACAGCACCGCAAAGCAGTCACATGCCCCAGGCCACTGACGAAACCTCAGCAGAGTACACAGACACACACAGGCACACATCAATCACCTGCCATTGGCAACAGCGGATGCAAACCTCACTCTGCACATGTGCCACTTGCCAGGGGGGTCACAGGTGTGGGGCTAGCTCAGCAAGTCAGACACACAGCAGTGCTTACTTCACACATCAGATGGATTGAGCAGTTGCCTCCTCCATGCAGCTGTGATGCAACGCTCCACATAGACACTTAGCCACATGACAAGAAACATTCACACACATCAATGTCCAGGGGGCGTACACATCATTTGGACACTCTCACCACTCTCACCACAGCTCCACTCAACTCTCACTCACATCTGTGGGTGCAGTCACCTGTCACACCGGGGTGACCACTGAATCACCGCAGGACAATAGAACAAGAATGCCCAAGAGGATTAGGCTGGCGGAATGTGCCATGCACTATGCAGTGAATGTCACAGTAAGCACAATGCAAGTGAGAAGTGCACACATGAACTACATCAAGCCCTGCATGAGAGACATAAGCCACCCCCCCTGGGACCCACTCCAACCAACATTGCATGTCTGTCACACCTGGCCAAAATGCCAGAAGTGACAGACACAATAAAGGTGCACAGGCAAAGGTAGTGGAGTCAGCACTCACCTGCTCCCCTGGTCGACCATACAGCATGGAGTACCGTGGGAGGATCACATCCAGCAGGGCCTCGTTCTCCTCCTGGGTGAAAGGCTGGGCCCTCTCCACAGTCCTTGACATGGTGCCAGAGGGGGACAATACAGCAGCAGTGGTATCGACTGACATGTTGTGCAGGCAAGTGCCCTCTCATGGGTTCTGCCTGCCTTATATCTGCCTTGCTGGCCTATTCCATTTACAGGAGTACAGAGTGATTGGTCAGACTCATTTGCATCCTACGTTTCCTCCAATCCCTTTAAACATACACCAGTGACAGCCTTTGCATCTTTCGATTTTGCAGCATCATGTCAAGTCAACAACCACTTTGCAACAATGTATAATGTGGCCAACTGCTTTTTCCAGACCACATGATGTTAAATTTTGAACTTGAAACTCGGTATCCATGACAACCAGCATGCATTTAGGCCCTAATACTTGTCCCTCATGTGTCCCCATTGTAATTCTTAAATCCCCACACGGGTACGGCACGTTTCACACGTACCCCTAGGGCACCATCACTACAGTGATACGGGCCATACTCACGCGTGTACGTGCCGTACATGTGTGAGTACGTGCCTATCACTATAGTTGGGGGTACCGTAGGGCCTAGTGATACGGCACGTACTCACGCGTGTACGGGCCGTACACGCGTGAGTACATGCCTATCACTATAGTTGGGGGTACCGTAGGGCCTAGTGATACGGCACGTACTCACGCGTGTACGGGCCGTACACGTGTGAGTATGTGCCTATCAATATAGTTGTGTTACTGTAGGTCCGAGTGATACGGCACGTACTCACGCATGTACGGGCCGTACACGCGTGAGTACGTGCCTATCACTATAGTTGGGGGTACCATAGGGCCTAGTGATACGGCACGTACTCACGCGTGTATGGGCCATACACGCGTGAGTACGTGCCTATCACTATAGTTGGGGTAGCGTAGGGCCTAGTGATACGGCACGTACTCACGCGTGTATGGGCTGTACATGCGTGAGTACGTGCCTATCACTATAGTTGTGTTACTGTAGGTCCGAGTGATATGGCACGTACTCACGCGTGTACGGAACGTACACGAGTGAGTACGTGCCTATCACTATAGTTGTGTTACTGTAGCTCCGAGTGATACGGCATGTACTCACACGTGTACGGGCCGTACACGCGTGAGTACGTGCCTATCACTATAGTTGGGGATACCGTAGGGCCTAGTGATACGGCACCTACTCACGCGTGTACGGGCCGTACACGCGTGAGTACGTGCCTATCACTATAGTTGTGTTACTGTAGCTCCGAGTGATACAGCACATACTCATGCGTGTACGGGCAGTACACGTGTGAGTACGTGCCTATCACTATAGTTGGGGGTACCGTAGGGCCTAGTGATGCGGGACGTACTCACGCATGTACGGACCGTACACGCGTGAGTACGTGCCTATCACTATAGTTGTGTTACTGTAGGTCCGAGTGATACGGCACGTACTCACGCACGTACGGGCCATACACGCATGTTTACGTGCCTATCACTATAGTTGTGTTACTGTAGGTCCGAGTGATACGGCACGTACTCACGCGTGTATGGGCCGTACACACGTGAGTACGTGCCTATCACTATAGTTGGGGGTACCGTAGGGCCTAGTGATACAGCCCGTACATGCGTGAGTACGTGCCTATCACTATAGTTGGGCGTACCATAGGGCCTAGTGATACGGCACATACTCACGCGTGTACGGGCCGTACACGCGTGAGTACGTGCCTATCACTATAGTTGTGTTACTGTAGGGCCGAGTGATACGGCACGTACTCACGCGTGTACGGGCCGTACACGCATGAGTACGTGCCTATCACTATAGTTGTGTTACTGTAGCTCCGAGTGATACGGCATGTACTCACACGTGTACGGGCCGTACACGCGTGAGTACGTGCCTATCACTATAGTTGGGGATACCGTAGGGCCTAGTGATACGGCACCTACTCACGCGTGTACGGGCCGTACACGCGTGAGTACGTGCCTATCACTATAGTTGTGTTACTGTAGCTCCGAGTGATACAGCACATACTCATGCGTGTACGGGCAGTACACGTGTGAGTACGTGCCTATCACTATAGTTGGGGGTACCGTAGGGCCTAGTGATGCGGGACGTACTCACGCATGTACGGACCGTACACGCGTGAGTACGTGCCTATCACTATAGTTGTGTTACTGTAGGTCCGAGTGATACGGCACGTACTCACGCACGTACGGGCCATACACGCATGTTTACGTGCCTATCACTATAGTTGTGTTACTGTAGGTCCGAGTGATACGGCACGTACTCACGCGTGTATGGGCCGTACACACGTGAGTACGTGCCTATCACTATAGTTGGGGGTACCGTAGGGCCTAGTGATACAGCCCGTACATGCGTGAGTACGTGCCTATCACTATAGTTGGGCGTACCATAGGGCCTAGTGATACGGCACATACTCACGCGTGTACGGGCCGTACACGCGTGAGTACGTGCCTATCACTATAGTTGTGTTACTGTAGGGCCGAGTGATACGGCACGTACTCACGCGTGTACGGGCCATACACGCATGAGTACGTGCCTATCACTATAGTTGTGTTACTGTAGGTCCGAGTGATACGGCATGTACTCACGCGTGTACGGGCCGTACACGCGTGAGTACGTGCCTATCACTATAGTTGGGGGTACCATAGGGTCTAGTGATATGGCCCGTACACGCATGAGTACGTGCCGTATCACCAGGCCCTATGGTACCCCCAACTATAGTGATAGGCACGTACCCACACGTGTACGGCCCGTACACGCGTGAGTACGTGCCGTATCACTCGGACCTACAGTAACACAACTATAGTGATAGACACGTACTCACGCGTGTACGGCAGGTACTCAAGCGTGAGTACGGGCCCTACACACGCCCTCAGAGCGTGTGTACTGCCTTTCACAGCTTACACTGTTGATAGAAGGCGCACACGAAAGGAATGGAGGTGTCAGACTCACACAAGCCTGTACATCAAGTCATTGTCAGTGCAGTCCTTCATGTGCAGGGCCTAGGTGTGTCAGGCAGTGATGTGGCACATGTCTCCTCATGTTGTGGGACAATAGATGTGTTATGAGCTGTTTACACATGTCATGTGTGATGGGGCACTACGTGGCACACTTCCCCTTCACACTTTGCTGATGTGTGCATGTATGACACACGTGTCAAGCACTGCATCACTGGTATGGCACAGTCAGCAACTCCCGCAACTGTCCCCTGATGCCAGGTACACGGATAATTACACCTGACATGTGACTCCCAGCATGCCACGATGTGACTATGTCATGTGTGTATATTTTGAGAAGCACCCCCAATGATTTGGGGTGTGTCCCCCAGGCACTGGTTGAAGGCCGCACAAGCGGTTTTTAAGTTCTAGAGTGAAAAAAGTTGAGGTTCAACTTTAAAAACTTTGGATAGCCTCAGGTAGTGCGCGTACTACTCTCTTCTTATGTCATGTGTGTGTCATGTGTTCCCATGAGCTTTCCGTTGGTGTTCCGTCAACTCCATCTGCTGTTGCAGCATCCAACATGTGTCTGTGTGCATATGTGCATGACACACATATACGCACACAATGCCACATGTGGACTCACACGTTACATGTGTCATGATGGTTCGAAGATGACTTCCTGACATGAGGCAATATCTGTGTTTTCTCAATGTCTGTGTCATCAGTTTTTGACATGTACCCCTTCATGGAAATGTGTGTTATCTGCCCTTTTCCAGATGACATGTGACCTGTGCGTCTAGACTCCCGCCAGCTGTCTGTATGAGATGACATCCTTCAAATGCTGATATGTGGATGTCTGTCATTCATGTAATGTGTCTGGCTTGTCACTTACACTGGCCCACAGCTATTTTAATGGCATGTCACGTCAACATTGCCATGCAACTATTGTGGCTGGCTCTTCGTAGGAGTATTACCTGGCTGGCCTACGTGTCCTGGATGTATTGCACAGCACAGACTCTGTATTAAGCAGATGTGTATTAGCTGTTGAACATGTGCTCACCTCAGTGACATTGGTGTGGTAATGTACTCACTCTTCGGTATTCCTTCCAAATCTCTGCAGGGCACCGCCTCTCCCCAGGCGAATGCCAGACCTGGATGCCGTGCGTGAACATGACTGCATACACAGATACTGCTACTCGCAAGAGTTGATAGAGGACTTGACCCGCCGGCTTGCACCACACCTCCAACCACAACACAGGTATCCTACAGCTCTGACCCCCAAGATGAAGGTGATGGCAGCCCTACATTTTTTTGCCACCGGCACGTTTCAATTGACCATAGCTGATGTCGGTGGCATGTCCCACACAATGTTCAGCCGTGTCCTGCATGATGTTATAGAAGCCATGTTGGTGCACCTGGATGAATTCATCCATTTTCCCACTTGTGAGCAGTTGACAGGTGTCAAGGGTGAGTTCTATGCCCTGGGAGGGCTGCCTCATGTAATTGGGGCCATTGATGGGACACATGTGGCTTTGGTACCACCACAGGCACAGGAGGTAGCCTATAGAAACAGAAAACATTACCACTCCATTAATGTCCTTGTGGTGTGTCTTGCTAACATGCTGATTTCCCATGCCTGTTCCCGTTTTCCAGGGTCCGTATACGATGCATACATCATGAGGCGTAGCAGGGTGCCAGAAATGATGCTGCAGCTGCACGCTGAATGAGCATGTCTTGTTGGTGGGTATACTCTGTTAGTCCTGTGTTCAGCGCCATCTTTGTATCTTACGGCATCTCCTGACCCACTTCTTCACATGATGTTTCCATGTAGGGGACTCTGGCTATCCCAACATGCCATGGCTGATGACGCCTCTCCGCAACCCCAGAACAGCCGCAGAACACCGGTACAACGACACCCATGGGCAGATGAGGCGCGTGATTGAGAGGACGTTTGGACTCCTGAAGAGCAGATTCCGGTGCCTCCACAAGACCGGCGGCGCCCTCCCATATGCCCTGGTGAAGGTCTGCAAAATCTTCATTGTGTGCTGCATGCTGCACAACATGGCAGTGGAGAAGGCCGTGCCACTCATCCTTGATCCGGATGAGCAGGATCTTCCACCCGTGGAGGATGAAGGGATCGGGCAGGGGGCAAGTGAGGATGAGGATGAGGATGAGGACATCCGGAGTCAGCTTATCCGCAACTTCTCATGATGGTGAGTCCCTGTGTCTGAGTGTGCACGCTTTGAGCCTTGTGTGGCATGTGTTGTAATGTGTGTGTTGAGCTGACTGTGTGCTAAGTGACTTGGAGGTGTGTTCTGTTGTGTCATTCAAGTGATGATGTCATTCCACACATATTAGCTGGGACACTAAATTTATTAAGGGCATGGTGACAACATCATTCCTGTAGAGTACATGTACATGTCTGAGGATTACTAGCTCTTCGCTGACTTGTTGTGTGTCTGACCTCCCCAGGTTCTTGCGGCTGTCATCTGCTCATGTCATCATTGCCCTCCTGCTATTCCTCATGAGTATTGCAACGTGTGCTGGATCAGAGTTACATGCACAGACATGGTGAAAAGTAATTTGGGGTAAGGAGTACAGCAAGGCATTTTGTGGGTGGTACGTGTTTGTGATATGTGGGGACTGCTCCTGTGCATGTTGTGTTACCATGCATACATGTCAACTCACCATGGGCCACATGACGTGTTGCATGGCTCCCATGAATTGATAGTCACCCTTCCTGACAGTCATCTGTAATGGTTTGTGGATTCTGATGAAGGCATCAATGTGTGTATAACGTCCCTCAGGAACATACGGGATGCTAATGGTGGACATAGTGTGGGACATCCCCATATGAGGCTCAATGGGGAATTGTAGACTCTCCGTGTGCAGCAAGGGGTGTTAGGCTCAACCCCTTCACTTGTGTGCCAGCTCAGTAGGATATACTACATCTGTGTGTTGAAGGGGGTGTCCAGTGTAGGTCACACATGGTCAGCCAAATGACCTGTGAGTCTGTTCCAATTGATGCATTTCCCTTAGTGTGAGGCTGAGTAATAAAGGTGTTTGTCACACTCCAAGGTGCCTCATCTCTGTCAATGCAGGTCTCTTGCCACTTTGCATGCGGCATATCTGGCATAGTTGTGGAAGATTATGCATAGGAGTCCGTGTGTAGTTTAGCAACATGCATGCAGTTGCTCATGGATTAGGCTCCCTATTGGGCATGAAGTACATGGTTGTGTATGTTTTTAGGCATGTTGGTCCACACAATGGGCCATCAACAGCTGCTGAGGGTGTGTCTCCTGTGCGCAGGTCGGCCTTCAGTTTCCTGATCCGGTGTCATGCTTCTTTGGTGATTGTGCATGCATTGTCTCTGGGTGTGCCATGTGACACTGGACACTCCTTACTTTACACACGTGCCTGTTGCAGTTGTCCTTCTGACATCCTAGTCTATTTGTGCAAATTCTGTCATTTTGCAAGGAGATGCCGCCTGCTGCTGCGGACCCTGCAGCAAGGGCCCACAGAGTATCCAGATTTGGCAACACACATGCCTCCAAGATGCTCCTCACTTCCTCCCTCCACCCATTCATTTGGCTGTCCTCAGCTTGTCTATGCCACTGTTGCCGCCACGCGGTGCCAAAGGCTGGACCATCAGCACATGCAAGGTGCACATTGCACCACCATCCTGTCCTTGCATAACCCACATCACACTACAGTCTGATGTATCAGCCACACTCCGAGCTATGTCCATCCGCACATCTAACGCCTGCTGTCGGACATACCCTGGGCACACACACGACACCTTTGCATGCTGAGTGTGCAACTCCAACTGCCTACACTGCGCTGCACCGCCTTCCAGGCCCTGTCACACCAAACAGGTCACGTCCCTAATACTCCCCACAGGCTCTGTAGCTCAGCAAGGGCATGGGAGTGGGACTCAAGGCTTCAGCATGTAGTATGGTGTCATCGTCTGGGACATGGCACAGGTATCATCTCTCAGCATGTCAATCTACAGAGTGTCCAGGACCCCCCTTTCCACCATCACATGCGCACAGCACCTCATCATCAGCTCGTATGTCATTGACAGCCAGGTGCTCCTCACCCTCAACAAAGACACAGACATTGGCAGTTCCATCATTCAAGTATGCATGAGATCCATTGATGAATGGCTGAACACGAGCCACCTGAGGCTGGACTTGTACAGGACTGAGGTGATCATCTGAGGATTGTCCCCTTCCAACTGGGTCAAGTGCCTGTGTCCCACCCGCAAGAGCCCTGCACAAGCACCCAGTGGCCCGACACACAAGATGGTGTGCATCATGTTTGGCTCGCTCACATATGCCATGCTAGTCCACACCATCTGTACCTCATGCTGCAACGCCCTGTGCATTATGCACATGATCCACAGATGGATCCACTCCAAGAAAAGACAGACCATACCCCAGGTCCATGACAACATCCGTGTCAAATACTGCCCTGCACTCTACGGAGCAAGTACATCCAAACTCCCAGGAAACTGGTCCACTTCCAGGGTGCATCTGCACACCTCAGATTCAACACCCTGCGCCCAAGCCACCTCACCGTCCACCATAGATAGCTGCAATGGATCACTGTCTGCTGCAGGATGACCTCCACACTCCCCACCCACACTCAGGAGGCAGTCCACAACCTCAACCCCAACCAACCTTGTACGTCTGTCATCCTAGATCCCGTTGGGCCATCTCCATGCATCCAACCTTGCCCTGGCCACCGTTCTTCACATCCACCGTACTCCAGCATACAGAACATTGTTCTCCCACCTGGCCACACATACCTGGGACTCCCTCCCCGGGAACCTCCACATGAGCCATGACCTCTACGCCTTGATGATAATCTCCCAAATAGGTCTCTCCGCACAGTTTAGCAAGCACCCCCTCAGCAGCCAGAGGCCATCACAGGTGAGTGTTGTGCTCCATGCCTACATTGAATGATACCTTGTGACCCATGTGTGTCCTGTACCAGACTCTGATCCCAGGGTATGGATGGCTGGAGTTAGTTCAACACTCAGGCATAGTTTGACATTTCCACACACATATGTCGTTGAATAATGCAAAATGACAGGAACGTCTCATGTCCAAAGTGATATATTTATTTGCGGTGGGGTACGTGTTTTGGTAGATGCAATTAGGTGCTCTACCGGGGGAATAGAATCCAAAGTTCACAGGGGGAGATGGTATCCTTGGCATTGGAAGTCATAAGAGTCCAGGGCACAGTGTTGGTCATCATTGGTCAGACTGTGACCAGCAAGTCCATGTGGCAGAGAATGTCATTGGATGAGGTGCTGCTGTTGCGCCAGAGGGCCAGGTGCCAGGCCAGGTGACCTGGGAGATGTGGATGGTCCGCTGACTCTCACGGTCTTTTCCGTGGACGACCCACCTTCCTCCGGGGACCCTCAGATGCAGGCCATGACGATGCTGGGGACGCTCCGTCAGACGAATCCTCCTCCTCCTCCCTCCCTGTGTCTGGTGCTGGTCTACGCCTGGTGGCACAGGGAGGGTTGCCCATGCTTTGGGCGATCTGACGGAGTGATTGGCTCATGTCCCTGTGCACCGCCAGGAGCTCAGCCAGTCTTGTCTCCATCCGTCCTTGGTGTAGTTGATGACTGGCATGATGCTCGACCTGCAGGTTCTTTATCTCATCGAGGGTCCCCTGCATCTCGGAGAGTCTGGACACGACCTGGTTGATGTCTCTGGTGTCACGCCGGTATGAGTCCAGGATGTTGCGTATGTGTGACATACCGGTGTCCTGAGCTGGCTGGTCAGGTTCGCGCCTCCGCCTGCCTCCACTCCCAACACCCCTGCCCACTTGAGCCTGGCCTGCCCTTGTGGGCACATTGGGTCTACAGGACCCCTGAGGGATGGCATTTGCAGGGTTGCCTGCCTCCTCCTGGGTGCCTGGAGAACCTTCTCCCTCCTGGTAAGACTGGCTCTGTTGTTCAGTGCGAGCAGGGCTCCTGGGTGTGTCCTGGGATGTGGCAGGAATGGGGGTGGTGGTTGGCACAGATGTACCTGACGCAGGTGCTGCAGGGGCTTGGGCACCAGAGGGTCCAGGTTGGTCGGGGTCATCCACGGAGTGGTGAGAGTCGTCGCTGCCGGTGGGATCATCTTCACGCGGAGCCTGGGACTGTGATTCTTCCCCCCCAGTGTTGGGGGGAGATCGTCGACGTTGCCCTGTGTGCGAGAGAGAGACAATGTTAATGGTGTTTCATGTGACATCTATGTTTCATACATATTCAAGTTGACACAGTTCCTCCAGGTAGTTGGATGTGCCTAGCATTCCTCTCAATGTCCACTTGGGGATGGGTATGTTGCGGGGGACAGATTGGGATGTTCTCCTGAGTGTTTGACCTGTAGATTGTTGGCTATGATGCTTATTTGGCTATGGATTGGTCTTGTTGTGTCACATGTCCATTGTGGGAGTGTGTAAATCCGTTGCCTGCCCCGGGGGTGTGTGCTTGTGTTAGGGGGGGGGGGGGTTGTGACCGGGCCTGCTGTTGTGTGTAGTGTGAGTTGTCATTGGGTCTCCCAGGTGATGTGTCTGTCCCCTCATGGTGCATGCTGGCATGACAGCGAGTGTGAGTTCCTGTGCTATATACCTGTGCTTGTGGAGTTGGTGTTTGAGTGTACAGTGGTCCTAGGAGGGCCTTGTGCTGCATACAGCAGGGCCAAGTGTCAGCTACCTTGTCAGTATTTTGCCAGTCCCTGTGCATTGTGCATGGGTATGTACCTATGCCATATGGGCTGAGGGCATTGGTGTCTGCGTCTCATTTTCACAATGTGTTGTGTGGGGCCCACCCTCTCAGCCTCCCGGACATCCAGTCTTGTGTTTGTGGTTGTTGTAGCCTTGGACATGGCCTTGCCTTGATTTGTGAAGGGTGCATGGAGACGTTAGTGGCATGAGCGTGGTTTTTGAGTGTGGTTGTGTGCGGTGAGTGCTTAGGGGAAGTTGCGTGCATTTGGTGTATATGTGGTGTGGACCCCATTGCCCCCATGTTACGTAAGTTGTTTGTGTACTCACCAGGCTCTGCGACTCCTTCGACTCCGTGTACTCCCACCGGCGGTAGCAGGGCCATCACCTTCTCCTCCCAGGGATGGTAGTGTACGGGTTTGCGGGGCGGCCCACCTCCAGTGATGTTACTCTGGGCATACTCTTCGTTCATTTTCCTCTTGACCGCCCTGCGCAGATCGTACCACCTGGCTTGGCATTCATGCCTGGTCCTTCGGATGGGCGCAGCAGCATTCACCTTATCGACAATCCTCTGCCACATGGCAGATTTTTCAGCTATGCTGGTCTGTCTGACCAATGTTCCAAACAGCTGTGGCTCGACTCTGATGACTTCGTTGACAAGGAGGTCCAGCTCCGCCATTGTGAACTTTGGATTCTTGTCTGTGGGCATGGTGTGGGGTGTGGGTGTGGGTGTGGGTGTGGATGGTTGTGGGTGTGTGGGTGTGAATGTACCCAACTTTTAAGCCTTACCACTATCAAATTTCACCAGCCGCCACTGTCCCGTCACCGAAACCTAATGCCAACCACAAAATGACATGGGATAGCACATTCAAGTAATGATGAACCACAGAAAACACATGAAATACACTGGTCGAATGTTGAACCAAAGGCCTCCTTCTCTCTGTAGTTCCTATTGCACTTTTTTGAGGAATGGATGGCCTGAGGTCACCTATACGGTGTCTGCAGCCAGACTTATAAACGGCACCTCAGCAACTGTTGGGACAAATGACAAAGATTGTCTCACGGAACTCGTTACCAATCCACCGTTAAATTTTGGGGCTAAAAAGTGCAGAACGTTTATTTTACTGGCCAGGGTTGTTTTCTATAAATGTAATCTTTTCTTACAATAATAAACAAGCACTGTCATGAACGGCGTGCATAGGGCAACAAACTCAGAAGTCCATAAAAACATACATGTTCAGAACATCTTTTAAATTATCTTCAAACATTAGTGTGACCCAAACCCTACAGCCGCTTATGCTCCCCTGAATTTTATTTCGTACTAATATGTGTTTTAATTCTGTATATTTATTAATATGTATTAAATTATATTAAACCGCATTAAAAAGGTGAAAAGTTGAAACGGTCGTGACATTCATGGGATTTCTGACTTCGCGCGTTACAATGGTGCTAGTTTGAAGTGAACTTCACCGCAACCGCAATACTAGGCCAGTACTTTCCAGATGCTGTTATTTTTAACGGTGACGCTCGAGGACCATTAACCGCATCTTTCTAAACAGCGGTGTTCAGTTTGCAAACAAATGAAAGTAGCCGTGCCTATGTGCGTGTACTACTGCCCTGAGAATACTGAAGTTTGCTGTTTGAATTTGCTCCAAGCGTTGGTAATCTATACCTTAAATTAAATAAGAAGTGTGTCCCTGGCAGCGGGAATTCATTTAAGTGCCGGGATTTTCCGTTTCCTTGTGCTGAATACTCATGCGTTCGGAGTTCAGTTACACTGAGGATTAGCTGCAGGCGAGAGCACTCCCGATATAGGACCATCTAACACGACCAGGGCCGCGTCCTTGCCTCTCGGAGGGAATCCGCCACTTCCGCTTGTAAGTGCTCGGCATTGTACACATGCTTCCTTTATCAGCCCTCTCCTCTTCCAAGCCTCGGGTCTCAACTTACTTGCATGTGTAAACAAACAATCATAGGGCAGGCTATTTTTGTGGCGATCGCATGCAGCCTTTCACAGAAGCAACCGAAGAGCCGGGCTTCAAACCTTTAGCAGCCACGCAGCCACAGCCTTTTACGTCACGATGCCCTTCATGATTGACAAGCGAGACGAGAACCAGTCTTTAATAGTCAAGTCACATGGTCCTACAGGTGGGAATCATGCCCCTAAGAATGACGTTGATTGGTTAGGCTGCAAGTACAGATGAGGGTGTGATTGTATTTGATAGGTTATCAAGTGATGGTATTTTATTGCCATTGTTAGGATTTTATAAGAATTTAAATTACCGGTCAGAAATTATTCTAATGGGATAGTCATTGTGTACACTGCATCAGTATTCAACATGATGAGGGCAAACTTTATTTTCGAGCTAGTGACAGGGAGTTTTATTTGTATTTGATCCAATGTACATATTTTAAGGTACACATTGTAAGTCACTGAGAAGAAATACTTATGCCTGTTTCAGCTCCCATAAAAGTTGCCTTTGGCGATAGCGATGGTGTTTTAGGCCTTCGAGCCAGCTGTGCAGTATACAATTTCTTTGAGAAAGAGAGGATGTTGTCACTAGAAAACAACAAATGAATAACTGAGGCTGGATTGTAAATGGGGGTAAGGCTATTTGCGCACAAGCAGACTGCCCTATGATGGGACAATAGCAGTACGGGCGTGAGTGCTGCACTGATACAACCAGCCACCAGAAGCCATCCTTGAAGGAGCCCATTGGCTCTCTGCAGGCACTAGATTTACGTTTAAAGTTTCTGCACAGTTCACAAGGCCTACTGGGTCAAAGGCCTTGGATATCTACAAAGGCTCACAGCCAATTAGAAGCCCATATTCTGGTGTGAACATGGGCTTCTATGGGAATTCACAACGGCATATTATCAAGCCAATTATCGCCGCTTTAGCGGCAGTTTCCTGCCGATAAAGCGGCGAT
Organism: Triturus cristatus; assembly: GCF_964204655.1. Classification (NCBI taxonomy): domain Eukaryota; kingdom Metazoa; phylum Chordata; class Amphibia; order Caudata; family Salamandridae; genus Triturus; species Triturus cristatus. The sequence goes on from NC_140585.1 coordinate 639,959,468, forward strand.
AATTTTAACGCCGGACCTTGATAATATGCCCCATAGTCACTCAAAAACATTTAGCCTAACGGCAAGGGATGCTGACTCTGGAGCTTGGAAACCAAGTTCGAGTCTTGGCGTTGACTCAACATCCTGTGATTCTGGGCAAATCACTTCATCTCCCCACGCCTACCAAAACATGAATGTGTCCTCGTGTAATGTAACTGGTGCTCATGTAAGGCGCTCCAATACCTTCGGGCGAGTTTGTGCCATAAAAACGTAAACGGGGCGGCAGTAACTAGAGGGTTCCAGGTCCCACCCGAACGAATGCACTTAGTCTAGGTCTGAGAGCAGAATCCAACTACATGTGTTGCAGGAAGGGCCTGAAAACTGACCTAATCCAGCTTGCCTTTAACTGAACCTTTTATAGGACATTGAGATTAATAATATTGGACACCAACACACACCAGCAGACCTCGCTACAAACTGAACAATGGCAGGTTTTTGGGACAGGGACACCAAATAATCTTGAAGGGGCGCTATGGTCAATCAGAATACTGAAATTTCAAGATTCTGGGTGACATAGAGGCAGCAGTAAACAGTGGTGGTTAGAGAAGTATCACCTTAGTATGGTGCTGATAGAGTGGGGTTTCTTGAATCTCAAATTCTTGATAAAGTCATCAAATGGATGCCCCCCATTGGTTGTATAGACTTTGGATTGTCAACTTAAAGTGTGAGAAAGGAGCTAATATTTAACAATGCACTTCAATTGCAGTGAAATCAATGAGGTTCCACAAGAACGACAGAGAGGATGGTGTCAGAGCCTTAAGGGTTTTATTAACAATTTAGTTCAGATTACAAGTTCAAAATTGAAAAAAATATTGTAAGAGCATACATATTTAAATGACTATGCAGTCTGAATGTACAAATTATAAAGTGAAAGGTGCAATATGAAATCACACACAGCAAGCAAAATATCACCCAAGCAGGTTCCATAAAGGAACTTTCCTAGTCTTTATAAAGTATCAAGTGTCAAGCGAAACTCTATGAGGAAGGTATCAGCAACAAATGAACCAAGTTTAAGGTTCATGAGTCTTGAAGCATGAAGTTCAACACTCTGGGCAGGGGAAATAATCAGAATAGAGAAGTCCTCCCAGCGAAAGTCAGGAGAGAGCCTGGTCTGCTATTCTAAATAGCAGACAATTAAAGAATGAAAGAAGATCTAGAAGGCTTATCCCACGGACTTGATCCCAGCTGATCCCACAGACCTGCATAACTTTCGCCCAATCTCCAACATACCCACCCTGGCAAAGCTCCTGTGCTGGCCCAACTCTGCAACCACATCGATTGTTTCCAACTCCTGGACCAATGCCATCCTGGTTTCCGCCCAGGCCATAGAACTGAGTCAGCTCTAATGCATGTTGTTGATGATGCGCTAAGAATGCTAGACCACAATGAGTCGTGCCTACTGATCCTTCTCGACCTCTCATCAGCATTTGATACTGTCAAACACGATAACCTAATTGACCTCCTGGAACACAGGATGGGGTTGTCGGGGCCAGTGCTTAACTGGTTCTCTTCATTGCTCCTGAATAGATCTCAAACTTTCAAGGTGAACCAATCCTTGTCCCATCCTGCACCGGTTATGCTGGGGGTTCCACAAGGTTCAGCACTCTCTCCCACACTCTTTAACTTGTTCATGGAGCCTCTAACAGAAATTCTGAAATCATCCAGCATTCACTATCATATGTATGCTGATGACACCCTACTTTATTTGAAGATTGCCTCCTTTGAGGACATTCAGTCGCTCAATTCAGTCCTGCTGGAAACACAAAGCTAGCTGACACGGAACCACCTGAAGCTAAATGCTCTAAAAACAGAATTCCTCCTAAACTCACCCCACAAGCAATCCTCGGTCATGGAACAATGGCTGAATCAGCTTACTGCTCTTAATTGTAGACCTCACCTTGTGGACTCGGCATCCTCGCTTGGTATTATATTAGACAATAGTCTGAACATTCAAAAGCACATCATCTCCCTCACCATAGGAGCGAATTACCAACTCAGCATCTTAAGGAAGCTCAAATCCTTTCTCCCTGCCCAAGACCTAAAGGTTGCAGTGCAAGCATTAGTGATCGCAAAGCTGGACTATGGCAGCACAACACTGTGTGGCTTGCCCAGAAGGAAAACGGCTCCGCTTAGGGTGGCCCTCAATTCTGTCGCTAGGCTCATAATGGGAACTAAAAAATACAACCACATCTCTCTGGACCTGCTGGCCCTGAAGTGGCTCCCATATGAAGTTTGGATATAGTTGAAAATTGCATGCATAGCACACAAAGCCATCCACTTCAAGACCCCACTGTACCTCACCCAGAAACTTAGGCTGACATGTGGTACAAGAGCCTCCAGAAGTGCCAGCACCCTTTTATTCAAACCACAAAAATTCAAGAAAAAAAAGACTTACAATCGATCTTTCTCAGGCATGGCGCTGAGGATCTGGAACTTTCCCCCCCCCCCCCCCCGAAGTCAGGGTGATCCCTTCCACTGTCCGCTTCAAAATGGAAGTTAAAGGACTCGTAATGAAGAAATATCTGCCTCAGTCTGCCTTCCCCACTTGACCTGGATCCATAGCTGCTACTTGTAGCCCAGAGGCCCTGCTGGCATGACTGCTGGACATTTTTTTAAATGTTGGAGTTTTCGCTTTTTTGTATGTTTACCTATACCCTCCTGGCTGCATAATCTGTAAAACGCTCTGATACCCTCAGTGGTCATGTGCGTGCTATATAAAACTTTATATATAAATAAGGCTTCTCCATACCATTTTGCACCAAACGAACCAATCCGAAGGCAGTGTTCTGCGGGAGCAGGTAGACTCCCTAGTTTCAGAGCTTTCAGAAAAGGAGCAATCATTTGGGTGACTTTGGATGTAACATTAGTCTAGTCTGCCTGGTACAGGAAGATCTCTCCTACCGTCTCAGTCTCCATATCTGAGGCCAAGTTCTAATTAATGTTCAGTTGTCTACTAGTCAAACACAATAGAAAATGAGCCTATTCTAACCTAATGAACATGTTGATAAGACACCTGCAGAGGAAAATAAAATACAAGAATCTGGCAAGACATTTTATGAAAATGCAGCGTGTGCAACTGTGGCCTAGTTACAAGTCAGGTCAACATTAGATTCAGAATGCGTTCTAAACAAATGCAGTTAACGTAGGTAAATATATCAAGAACATTTGAGGAAGATATACAATTTCTATATGGAATATATTTACTATAATTCATCTAAATACACAGGTGACTCTCAGTAAAATGAATAAATAGCCACTCATTACAATTAATTAATAACAAGCTCACAGGCTTATAGGGTTAAACACAAATTTGTCATTCCCTGTAAGTCCCTATTAAATGGTACCCTAAATGGTACCCCTAGTACCAAGGGTTGGGAGGCAAAGGAAGGTCCCATAGGGCTGAAGCATGTATTGTGCCACCCTAAGGGAGCCCCCACCAAACTCATGCAAACTGCCATTGCAGGCTGCCTGACATGGTGCAGAGAAAAGTAATGGTATGACATGGCCACCTCCTCTGTTCCATGCCTGCAGACACTGCATGTAATATAAGTACGTCACACCTACAGCAGGCCTTACGGCCCTAAGGCAGGGTGCATTATATTACATGTGAGTACCTATCTGCATGAGCAGATATGCCCCTGTAATATCCGTGCTGATTCTTGGACATTGCCAGTGAACAGGGAAGCCATCTTGAGTATATGTACTGGGCATTGGTGAGTACGAGTTACCCAGCTACATGATGGCTTCACTGAAACTAAAGATGTTTGGTGTTGAGCATCTTGAATTAATACGGCCACACTAATTCCACTGATGGATTTATTAATACATGCACCCCGAGGGAACCTTAGAGGTGCCCCCTGAAAACCTCTCTAGTGTACTGGTTGACCAGTGTAGAGTAGCCTGACTCCACAGACAGGTTTCTGACCCCCTGCAGGTGAGAACCCATGATATCTGAGGGCAACAACAATGCCTGCTCCTGCAGGAGGTGTTGTCACCTCCACCAAGCAGGATGACTAAGTAATCAGCATATCAAGGTAGGAGGCATCAAAGGTCTCTGCTGGCTTTGATATGGGACCCCAGCTTCCTCCAGACTTTGGAGATACCACCCCCTGCCCTGAGGGCCATTTGGCACCAGGATATGAGGGAAAATTAGCTAGTCAGGAGGTGTGTTCCCTATCAGGCTAGTTCCACGCCTAAGGTAGGCTACCTGATGTGAAAACAAAAATGAGAGTTCCACCATATTGTTTTTTGTGCAATTAGTTTCACTGAGTCAGGATTTTGCACACTTCCCACAGGAAGTGGTCATAGAGGGGATGGCGCCATTCTAAAGGTTAGGAGCCCATTGGCTACTACCTGTCACTCTCCTTAATGCCCCTAAATGGATCATTTAGGTGGCACCCCAGATGCTATGAACTTAGATTTGACTGATCCTCAAGGAGAGAACAAAGAAGCACCATGAGAAAACGAGAACTGAAGGCTTGTTGTGGACTTTTGGTGCCAAACACTGCCGGCCTGCACCAGTCTTGACAATTGTGACCAAGTGACTCATCCTGCAAAAGAGCACCTGCCAAGAACCTTGGTAGACTGCCAGGACTTCACAAATTGCCAGCAATTTCCTTTTGAAAAGAGGAGCTACTCCCCTGCAATCCGCAGGCACCGAAGACGCAGAGTCCAGTCACCGTGTTGCAGCTCCCCGGCAAGACCAACACAGCAGGCACCCAATAAGAGTTATGTTTGCCCGAGGACGTCAGATCGGTCCCCCCACGGAGTAAGGGAACACCAGGACTGACCGGAGCTGCACAGCACCAAGACCCAGGGTACCGAACCTCGTGCAGACTCCTACTGCACCAAGAAGAGACTGGAGGAAGGTCACTCTTGATTCTATGAGCAGTGAACTAGTCAATACTTCTCCGGCTCCCTCCGGAAACCCAACACGGGACGCCTCCCTTTTTAATTCATGGTTGACCACAGCCCTTGATAAGATAGCCCCGATTAGACCTTGCAAAGTGCCTAGGAGTAGGCCCTCAGCACATGGTTTAATGCCGAACTCCGGATGGGAAAAAGCCATTGCAAAAGGTTGGAGCGAATCTGGAGAAAAGACTATGCAACTGCAGCTAAAGAGATTTACAAGGCGGCACTGAGGAAATTTCACACCCTGAAACGTAGGACCATGAGAGACTTTATGGCAAAACAAATTGTGGAGGCAGAAAACTCTCCTAGGGAGATCTTTAAGATAGTGGAGAGTTTTATGAAACCTCAGTCTCTAAAAAGTACTGTCCCGACGTCTCTCTCGTTGTGTGAGGAACTGGCTTCGTTCTTCCACAATAAGATTATGTCCATTTATTCTACTTTTCCCACTAGGGATAAGCAGGCTGTGCCATCAGACGGCATTTCACGTAAATGGTCAGACTTTCGCCGGTTTGAGAAGGAAGCTTCCTTGATGGAATTAATGAAAGTCAAGTCTGGTTGCCCTTCTGATCCTTGCCCGGCCAGAGTTCTTAAACTCCTAGCCCCTGTAGTTAACAACACTTTGAACAATCTCTGGAATACCTCCCTGGATTCGGGAATCTTTCCAACTGATTGGAAGAAAGCCTTTGTTCGTCCTATCCATAAAAAAGAGGATGCAGATCCGACAGAGCTGAAAAATGTCAGACCTATCTCTCTGCTCCCGGCCCCAGCAAAAATTTTGGAAAAAGAGGTCCAGAGGCAGCTCTCGGATTTTTTAGAATCCAACAATCATCTGCATGACTCACAGTCCGGCTTTAGGGCAGGTTACAGCACCAAGACAGCTCTTCTAGAGGTGGCAGAGTCAATACGTGAAACGATGGATACAGGTAACTGCGCCATGCTTGTGCTGCTAGATCTTTCGGCGGCATTTGACACGGTCTCCCATATGATCCTTCTGAATAGGCTCCACACACTAGGAGTTACAGGGACCATGTTACGTTGGTTTCAGTCGTTTCTGGAAGACAGATCACAACAAGTCTTTCTCCATCCTCATCTCTCCAGCTCTAGGGCAATGCTACAAGGGGTCCCACAGGGCTCCGCACTGAGCCCGTCACTGTTCAATGTGTATCTGGCCCCTCTGGCATCTATAGTGGAAAGATCAGGTGTCCGTGTCGTCTCGTATGCTGACAACACTCAACTTATCTTTTCCTTCAAGGAGCAGAGTAAGAATGCCTTCACTAATTTCAGGCAGTGTCTTCTGAATATCTCATCCTGGATGACAGATAACTGCCTGAAACTTAATACTGATAAGACTGAGATACTATTTTTTAATCAGCCTCTCCCCCCTCAATCTGAGCTCTGGTGGCCAGTAGAATTAAACCCTCCTCCATTTCCGGTCAACTCAGCTAGGAATTTGGGTTTTAGGTTTGACACCCAACTGACAGGTAAGGCCCAAATATCGCACATCTCCTCTCAGTGCTTCTGGAAAATGAAGGCATTGCGCAGATGTCTTCACTTTCTTCCTATGGAGTGTAGGAAGACGGTGGTCTATGCTCTCATCACTTCTCAGCTTGATTATGCCAACAGCCTCTTCATTGGCCTCCCCGACTATCTCATGAGGAGACTTCAACGGATCCAAAATGCAGCAGCCAGGCTAATTAGAAATGTGCGCCTACGATATCACATCACCCCCCACTTGCAAAGCCTGCACTGGTTGCCGGTGAGGAAGAGAGTGATGTTCAAGGTTCTGGTCTTAGCCCACAAAGCTTTAAGAGAGGTGGGCCCGCTCTATTTGAGGCTTAGGCTCCAAAAATACCAGAACGTCAGAACTCTCAGATCCAGCAACCTGAACCTCCTGATCATTCTGCGCTTTAGAAAAGCGAGGACGGGAGGGCGTGCTTTCTCCATGAGAACGGCCACATTGTGGAATACTATGCCCAACTCCCTGCGTCAGATAAGGGCGGAACTTCCTTTTAGGAGGGCACTTAAAACGTGGCTATTTGACCTCCCTAGTACTGTCTAACCCTGTAGGCCTCGGTCCCCCCTTACTGGATGGATGCTAGCGCCAGGACACCTCCATTGGAGGTAGCTGTTGCGCTCTACAAATGCTAACAATAATAATAATAAAACATAAAAACATAATTAAAACATAGAAATGGCTAATAAAATGTTAATCCCTCGCTAATACCCATATGTGTAAGTAATTATCTAGCAAAAAGCAACATCCAAAGCGTTTATACTCACTTAATAAAGCACAAATTACAATCACATCACCAAAGCAACATATATCATGCAATATTCTAATTTTCTACTATTAGTATGCGTACATATGTTAGTTTACAATTAGTTTAGCCATGAAAAGTGCAATTCCCACATGTAATTCTTTTGTTAATATAATTGGTAAGTCTTTCACTGCAAACAAATTAATAAGATTACTATTAGTTGGTTATTCAGATTAATATAAACATGCAGAATGGGGGGGTATACTAAATTGTGTACTACCCGCTCCATCACAGGGACTGGTAAAGTGACAAAGATTGGGAGACTTTACTGTATTGTAACTCTCCCTAGACTTACATCACATTTCAACATTTAAAAAAAAAAAAGACAAAGGCTTCCTTGGGTGCAGAAAGCATTGAGGCCCTCACTGATGTCAAATACCTTCATATTCATCTTGAGTGACATCATCTCTGCCACTACCTCATTGACTACCCACCTACCACTATCCATACTGTAGTCACTGCCTGCCCGTCTGCATTTTATTCCAAGTTTCTCATTCATTACCTACTTGTCTCCTATTTCCCACTTTTGACACCACACCTGCCCTCACTTCTGCCACCACTCATCTACCCCCACATTAGCCACTACCCACCTTCCACCCACAAATACCCTTATCTCACCTCCACTACCTGCCTATAAAGCCACCTGTGCACACACCCAGACACTATTGCCATCACTAAACCTCTGTCCTACTCCTCATTCACTACAGCCTACTGTTCAAAACACCAGAATCCTCTTTAGCCATTGCTTAGCTGTCCCACCTGTTACTAGACATCTCTACCCATTCCCTAGCCCACCCATTACTACTGGCCTAAACAGTATACCCTGCCTCGCACCTGTCACAACTCACTTTCGTTCCCATTAACATTCATATCCTACCTGTTACTACTGTAGCTTCACAAAGACACCACATCACTGCCCCACCTGATGCATAACCCAGCCCTATTTTGTCACTACCCACCTGCCCTCTAAATCCTGTCCCCTTACCTCACAGGTCCCCACATAGCTCCTGGTCTCACCTACACTCTAAAGAACCTGTTGTCCAACCCTTATGTCCCTATCTTTAGCCCTTAGACCACCAAGGCCATCATATTTCCAAATACCCAGGCTCTGTTGCTATATACTGTGAATGAAAAAAATATCTACCTGATGCCTGTCCCTAGGGTTTTTGTTGCCTCTCAGTACAGTCCAGCACCACTGACACTGCACCAACTGCACTCTCTGGCTCTTTTGCCTGCCCCCACCCTCTCCCCAGACTACATCATAACTCTGCCCACCTGTTAGAGCTGTCAGTCCTAGGCCGGTCTTTCCCCAAACATTTTTCTTCACCCTCCTAGTTCGCATTAATTTGTTATTGTTGGCCTTGGGACTTTGTGCAGTTTACCACTGCTAACCAGTGCTAAAGTGCATGTGCTCACCTAAAACATGGTACAGTTGGCTCACATATAATTGACATATTTAATTTTCTTGTAAGTCTCTAGCAAAGTGGTATACCATATGCACAGGGCCTATACATCAAATGCTACTAGTGGGCCTGCAGCGCTTATTGTGCCACCCACTTAAGTAGCCCCTTTAAAAAAGTCTCAAGCCTGCCTTTGCAGCCTTAAGGTAGCTATAAACTGCCAATTCAACTTGGCAAAAGAATTATTTTGCCAAGCCTTAAGCCCCCACGTTTATGACATATAAGTCACTGTTAAGATATGCCCTAGGTAGTCCACAGGGAAGGGTGTATTGTAATTAAGAGGTTGAACATGTATTTTTAAGTTTTACATGCCCTGGTAGTGAAAACTCAAAAAAAAAATGTCACTACTGTGAAGTCTGCCTCTCCCTTGGAATAACATTGGGTTGCCTTATTACATTTAATACATGCTAACTTTTTATTGGGAACAGGTAAGGACTTCATGTTTGGTGTCAGGGGAATTGTAATTTAAAATCCCCTTTAATGGTACAGTTGGAATTTAAGTTGCAAATTTGAAAATGCCACTTCAGCACATTTGTGGGCGTTATTATGGTGTACTTAATAGCTGAATTGTTTCTTGATAAATTACCTGCTGACAGTGTTTGTGACCAACAACCATTGTTTTTTGCACCTTTTCCTGCTGTGTTTTCCACATTTGTCACGTGTCACTTGTGCCGTTCACTTTTTCACGAGTATATACGTGCACACCTACTATTGGGTTACCTATGCATATAATGTAATGTAGAGCTGATATAACTACTTTCATTATAAATATACCAGTTGTTTTTCACTAATTATTGTGGTCTCCCTTATTACCCTCTCCTTCACAATCAATTGCTCTCTTAATGTACTTATCTAACTCAATGATTACCGGTTGAGACATTGTTATTTTGTTAAACTTTCAGACAGTTGGCATTTTCTTGCCCTAACTATTTGGTGCCTGCAGCCTGTTCCTGGTTCACATGACTGATTTTAGTTGGCAGATAAGCTTTATTTATCCCTCCCAGACAGCCACATAATAGAGGGATTAGGAATGCATGGGCGGGCCATCATTGGCAGGATGGGGGGCAGAGCTTAGCACAGCCCACTTGCAAATCAATAGACTGTGCCCTGCCTTCACACAAAGGACTTGTCACCACTTCATTGTTAATGCAGCCAGCCTGGAGGCAGGAACCTTCAAGCACTTGAAAGGGAATTCTCTAGAAACTTCTCCTACTACAAAGACAGCACCAGGTATAAAAATAGGACCCTCTATCCCACTCTTCAGTTCACATGTTTTAGACCTGCGAAAGGACTCTCAGAGGACTGCTTGCTGCTGCGGCCTGCTGTGTACTGCAAAGGACTGATTTGCTGTACCTGGAAGAACTGCTCTGTTGCCTGAAGTCTGCCTTGAACCCTCAGACGCCTGCCCTGCTGATCAGAACCTCAGGGACAGAAAAGGCTCCAACCATCTTGAATTCACACATGGACCCATCCTGAGTTAGTCCCAATCCTCCAAGTGGTGCCTCCCCAGTCCTGGACCCTTGGTACTTTTGCTAAGGATGCCCAGATAGCCAAAATCCAAAACTTGGGTCTTAAAACATTTTCGGCTAAAAACTGCTTTGGGAACGGAGAGGAGACCAGAACCAATCTGCTCGTCTATCTGCCCAAGGTGCATTGCCCGTCAGCCTATTTTCGTGACAGATCCCGCTATATTCTTTCCCGCAGCAGCAAATCCTGTTCAGCAGTCCTTCGAAAAAGGTTACCCGCCTCGTGGAGCCCTCGTTGGCTATATGTCTGGCCTTGTCCTGCTAGAGATCTTCAATTTCCAAAAACATAACTGTCTGAATGTGGAAATCTTCACCGCGACTTGGACCAGAGGCTCCCTGTTAGGGCTTCTCCTCCTGAGAGACCGCCTGTAGCCTTTCCCAACTAAAATTCTTCCTTCTCATACAATTTTTGTTGAAATTTCTTCTAAGTCCAAAGGTCAACCCCAACCAGACCCAATCCATATCTTGTATCCGACTCATGCTCTATCGCAGTCGGACGCATTTTTTTACTTTCACCCAGTCTTGTGTTACTAGATGCCCGCAGTTTGGAGCTTTGATCTTTTAGGTCTTATTTTTTAAATGTACCTTTAAAAATTCATAACTCTGGTTTTACTGGTTGGACTTTTGTCAATTTGGTATCAAATAATGTATTAAAATTTACTATATTTTTCTAAATTGGTGTGGGATTTTTCTTGGGTTGTGTCTGCACTTTATTACTGTTTGAAATGCTGCATAAATACTTTACACATTGACCCTAAATTAAGCCAGACTGTGTTGTGCCAAGCTACTAGAGGGTGAAGCACTGATCAACTTGGAGTTTGCTTGTGACTTCACCCTGAAAGGAATTGTGGTTGCAGCTTGAAAAGGGGTTCACCCCCCTCAACCAGTAACCCACTTTCCTACAACACACAATAATACTAAATATTCATCTATTGAAATGTTAGCTTTCTTTTGCATGTATGGTCGGCATCCCTACATAAAACCCCTGTGTCAGTCCCTATTTACATGTATTCATTTTAGTGCAGGGACATTGAACTGTGTTAATAGATATTTAGAAATCAGACAGAAAGCCTTTGGAAAAAGCAAAAGAGAGTCATGCATTTTATGGTGGTTGAAAGAAACATCTAGCACCCCCAATATATTACAGATGAGAAAGTTTGGTTACTCACATACAATTTGCATCTGAGTAAATCTTCAAAACTGCAACCCAAGTTTGTCGGTCCATTTATTATTGAATAAATTGTGAATCCAGTTACTGAATGATTGAAATTACTGTATTCTATGAAAATTCATCCAGTAATCTATGAAGCTTTGTTGAAATTGTGTTCTACATAAAACCATCTGGCTTCACATCCTGTTCCAGTTCAAGTGCATGTTCAAAGTGAATATAAGTTACAGAATACTGTAGGTGCAAGAATTGTCAGAAACCATTGCAATATCTAGTGGATTGGAAGGGGTTTGGCCTTGAGCTGTGATCATAGGAACAAGATTCTAATTTTCATGCCCAAAATGTACTTTGCATATTTTATGGAAGGCATCCTGCCAAAGAAGAGCTCCTCCACCGATATGGTGCCTTTTGGATAGAGAACTTCCAGGAGGCATATCAGAAGGTATGGCTTATCACTTCTCAATCAGCCATTTCAGAGGAGGATAGCTTTGTGTTGTCCATAAATCATTGGTGCTGTCTAGCTCAAGGCTTCTCTTAGGTGGAGCGTACTCTACACAGAAGAAATCTGTTGATGAACAACATTAACCTTTCAGCAGTCCCTGAACTCTTATATTTTTTGAAGATTGCAAAAGCTATTTTTGGAGGCTGTTTGCTGTCAGGGCCATTAGCACAGTGTCATCCGCATACGATAGTAGCGGGACAGGTTTTCCCCCAATATGGGGGAAATCAATTTCCTGATCTAATACAAATTCCTCTAGGCCATTAGTATACGTTAAGAAAAGAAAAGGAGCTAAAATGCACCCCTACCGGACACCTTCTGTGGAGACAATGGGCTAGGTCTTTTCCCCCTGTGAGCCGTATCTTATGGCAAAGGTGGTGTTAGCATGGAGCCTTCTCAAAAGGGAGATCAGTGCTTCCTCTACGCTCATTTTCCCCATTAGTGCCCACAATTCTTCCCTATTAACAGTATCAGACGCACTGGACAAGTCAATGAAGGCCAGGTGAATGGAACCCTTCCTGGCCTTCATGTACCTGCCCATAATCAGGGACAAATTAAGGTACTGCTCTGTGGTACCCAACCCCCTCCTGAAGCCATATTGGGTTTTTGACTTGACCCCCGTGGTACTTGCCCAAGCCTCAAGTAGGGCAAGGACGACCTTCCCCAATACCTTTGCTGTAGCATCAATAAGGGAAATTGGCCAGTAACAGGCAGGGTCATTCCTATTGCCCTTTTTAAACAAAGGAACTACAATGTCCTCTGAAGACATTAGTCAGCAGGGGTGCCCAAAGGTTGGGATTCCTTTCAAACAAATATAATGGGATCCCATCTGGTCCTGGAGCTTTCATACAAATTTCCTTCACTAAGGCCTCCTCAACTTCGGCCACTGAGAGAGATGCACTGAATTGGGAAGCCAGGGTTAAACCAAAAGGCAGGGCCCCCGCTATTCTAGGCTGACTGCAAACAGTTTGGGTTAATATCGCCGAAACGTGGGATTTCCAATTGTGTCCCCCAAAATCAGAGAATCCATCTGCCTCACCTCCTCCGTGAATAGAGGACAGTTAGTGATATCTCAAAAGCTTTTACTGTCTTTAAGGGTACTTAAAGACAGATCTTCCCAAGATAATCTCCTCAAGTCCTCTTTCCTTCGGCTAATGGTACTTTTATACAATTGTCTAGTGCCTTTAATTTGAGTTCTATTGCGAGGGCAAGCATGAAGGGCCATTTTAAGTTTTTTTGTGGCTCTACAGCTTTCAGCATTGAACCACCATACCTCTTGAGGCTCCTTTCTCCGGACGGGTCGAGTAAGTCTCTTAGCTACATCTGCACAAATCTTTTTGAAATCACGAACGATTTCATCTGAGGGAGAGTCTTGTTGGAGGCACCTCATAATCAGGACATAATTTGCTTTAATTGATTTGGCCTCAAATTGGGTAGGATTTATTTTACCCCAATTTAGTCTTACCCCTTTGTTAGGGTTATAATGAATCAGGCGACCATCACCTTTTCCTGCCTGAGCTGTTCTGCTAAGAGAAACGGCGAGGGGATTATGATCACTAGTAGTGCTGGGTGCCACATCAAAGTCACTAATGAGCGACAAGAAGTTCTTAGAAAGGAACACAAAATCAATAACGCTTTCCCTGCCACCTCCAAAATAAGTGGGGCACTGGGAGGAGGGACTACTTATCAAGCTGCTGATGAGGTCTTGGTTATTCTCAATAATAATAGATTTTTAAGCCACGCCCTGCGGTGTGTGGATAAAATGCGGCTGAGGCTGAACCTCTGTATCCAACAGCCCACAAACTCGTTTAGTACTATGTGCACAAGTGGTACAGGTAAAATCCTCCACCCAGAGGACACATAATGGCTGACACTTCCCAGAAACATTGTTAACTTCCACCTGTAGGGCTTCAATGACATGACAGCTATTTTGGTAAAAAATATTATAGTACCAGTTTACCACTAGTAACCTGACCTGAGGCAGGTTAGAAATCACGATCAATTGATACCAGGGTGATGAGCTTATGGCAAAGGCTTTAATGGCCCCATATTTTACTAAGATTAACATCACCAACCCTCTTTTTGCCCTCCCAGCCGGCGAAGGTGTTGCATGGACAGTGAAAGAATGATAACCGTCCAACACAATGTACTCTTTAAGCCACATTTCCTGGAGCCAAATGATGTCGAAACCCCTGACGTACTCCAACCAGTCCTCATTGGAAAATTTAGGGCAAATGCCTGTGATATTCCAGGAAATAATTTTAAGTGAGTGAGTAGTGTGTCCCTGATTCGTCAAGCTCACTGGTATAGTATTAGTGGTGGACATATTAACAGGAGCCATATGGCCGGACCCCTTCCCTCCGGGGTTATCCTTGGCGATTGCGTTTGGAGGCTGGCAACAGTTTACAGTTTTGTACTTGTCCTCATTTACACTAATGGAGTTTTACCAATTGGTGCCAGATAATTCTAAAAGCTCCATGTTACAGGGGTCATCTTCATATGAAACTCTCCCTGGATAGATAAGTTGCAAACCCCTTCTTCTCTTACCGGCTGGCTGTCCAGATCGTGTGGTCAGTCAGTCGATCGCAGTCAAACCTGAAAGGGCATCAAAACTGTTGGGGTGGGTAAATGAAAAGGACTGTGATGGGGATGTATGTTCTGACCTAGTTGTGAGGGCCACTGTCTCAAGGTAGTCACCTGGTTGGGGGGATAGGAAAAACCCAATAGGCGAGCCTTTATCAGTTCACCAGGTGAATCTCTGAGGTGCTTTAAATCAAAATGCACACACCAAGCATCACTAAAATTCAGCACAACACACTCCCCTTGCATGCTTTTAGCCGTAGAACCCACCAAACTCACCCACCTGGCCATGATGATGTATTCCAACCAGTTTAAATGAGAGGGAATTTTCCTGGCGCACCAGTGAGCAGATTTATTGATGAGGCTTTGACAGTTTTCTTGTTGACCAGGGGACAATTGAGGAACCCCATCAGGATCAATGTGTAGTATGTGCATTCAGGGGGTAAATTTAGGATATTTTTAGACCCCCGCCCCAGCCCACTTGGTGTACTTTGAGGTAGGGCATTTCTAGTTGTAACTCCATGCGGAGATCTGCCCCCACCCATCAGGTCAGGTCTTGTTTGATTTAAAACCCCATGTCCCAAGTTTAGGTTATTTCCCTGGGCATTTCCCTGGGGCATGAGTTCCCATAGTGTCGGAACCGAGGGGTTATTATTTGCGATATTATGAGGGGAATCTTGAGAGGAAACCCCGTTATGTAGAGTAGGTGTTGCTCTTCTAGGGGCCACCCCAATCGGTGGGTCACCAGAAAGACCAGACCAGATCCTCAACTGTGCCACTTGGTTGGGTTGCCCTGCCAGTCTGCTTTTAAGATGACTAATTTCTCCCTAAATCCTGCAGAACTCGGGCAAGTTGCTCTTCTATACAAACCAATCGAGATAGGATAGGTGCCAAGTCCTCCTCTACTAATTTACAAAGTTTTTCAATGGAGGTATCAAACCCCTCCTGTACAGTGTTTCTTCCTCCTCCTACATGAGACTTACATGCATTTCATATTATATGAGTTTGTTTGGTTCTCTTAATCCTTGGCAAGTGGCCCTTCAGTTTATGGTCGACCTCTGCCTGCTCAGTTTGTTTCCTCTTCCCCCCGATACAATCTGTGGACTAGTCTGTTCCGCAGTTGAGCAAGAGGTAGGCTCAGCTTCATCCCATGTAGCACGTGGGTCACCCTGGCTCAAGACCATACCAGTGGGCGAGAGTGGAGCTTGTGGCCCCTCTTCAGTGACTATTTAAGTCATGTCAATCTGAGGGTCGGTGTTGGTAGAGACAGAGATAAGTGGGTCAGGGATTGGAGCTAATGAAAGTCTAAAGCCCCTAGCACATTTTGGAGGAAACTATCCAGGGTAGTGTCCGAAGTTTTTGGGGCAGGCATAGGTTTCCATTTCCCCATGGTACAGATTGTCTTATATGTGCACAACTAGGGGAAATTAATAATGTTACCTTTATCCATCACGTAGCGTCGCAAGGCTGAACCTCACCACCACAAACCCGGAATCAAGAGTAAAAATAAAAGAACCAAGAGAATAGGCCCAGCCCAGCCTCCTCCGGGCTCTGACTTGCGCAGGCAGGCCCTCCCTTGGCCTGGGCTTTGCCCGGACACAGCCCATGCCGCGGGAGCCTGGAGCAGCCTTTAAGCGCCTCCTAGCGCAAAGGATCAATGTTGACAGCAACTGACACAATGACTGGTGGGGGCTGTGGTCCCCCGAAAGTGCTGTGTGCAAACAAAGGCTTCCACGCCGTGGGAGCCTGGAGCAGCCTGTAAGCGCCTCCTGCCACGAAGGTTCGACGTTGGCGGCGTCTGCCACAATGATTGGTGGGGGCTGTGGCCCCCGGAAAGTGCTGTGTGTAAACAGGGGCTCCGGTTTGCTTATTAGGTTGTAGAGTCTTAAGACGCACCTTTGAAAAATCTAGGATCTCCGAATTTATAGATGAAACCTTTTTCACCCCTTCACATCTAATAACATCACGCTAAACATTTTCCTGATGTCTGATCCATCTGGTTCATTGAGGAGCATCTTCCCATTTTTTAACAGGAAAACCCAGGCCTAATAGGACAAGTCTGGTCGGCACAGGCCCCCCTTGTCCTTCTTTCGTCTAAGCTTTTTCCATGCAATCCATACACCTTTTGAGGCCCAAATAAAACTACTAATCTTGGCCTGAACCTTTTTGAGCCACTCTTCCTTAAAAACTATAGGGATATTCTGAAATAGGAAAGAAAGTTTTGGAAGAATCAACATTTTTACAAGATTCACTCTTCCGATGATCGTCAACGGCAGATGAGACCAACTTAATAGTAACTTATAGATTTCCTTGCTGACCTTTTGAAAATTAACTTCCAGGATTTTTTCGATGTTTTGTATAATCCTAATGCCAAGATATCTCATTTTCCTTTGTACTGCAATCTTACTGTAAATTTGTATTCCAGGCGATTATCACCGTTTTGTGTTCATTCACCTCATAGCCTGAAATATGCCCAAATCGTGAGTTCAGATCATATACTAATGGGACTGAGACGTGCAAATCGGAAGTAAAAATCATTAGATCATCCGCATATAGACCCACCTTTCTCTCCCAACCCCTATACCTAAAAGGGAGTATTCCTTAATTTTTTCTGATTTTTACCACTAGGGGTTCAATATATAAATTAAAAAGGAGAGAAGACAGTGGACACCCTTGTCTGGTTCCCCTTGACATTTTGAATGGCCTAGAAAGATTTCCATTTACCAGGACCCTAGCTGTTGCTTTGTTGTATATCAGTTCTATGGTCTTGCAAAAGTTCTCATACAGATTAGTCAACCATAATATTTTCTGAATATAGGGCCAGTTCACCCTACTGAAGGCCTTGGTGGCATCCAAAGTGATACGTGCGAGGGGAACTTTGTGGACAGAAGCTATGTCTATTGCTCCAATTAAATTGTAAGTAAGGTCCTGGATCCCCCTGACAAAACCTTTCTGATCCTCATGTAAGAGATCCCCACCACCCAATTTAACCTTTCTGCTAGTATTTTTGCGAGAAGTTTGTAGTCGCAATTCAGTAGCGAAATGGGCCTATAGGAGTCACAAACATTTGGCAGTTTTTCTGGTTTAGGGATCACGGTCACCATGGCCTCGTTCCAGGATGTTGGTATCTCGCTTCCATTCTCGATTATAACCGAAAACAGCTTCACCATTACTGGTATGAGGAACTCCCCCAATTTCTTTTATAGCTTGGCGGTTAGTCCGTCCGCACCTGATGCTTTACCTAATTTCTAAGCCCTGATCGCTTTCCTGATCTCACTCTCTATAATAGTACTGTTGATAATTTCTCCATTAGCTTCACTGACTATATGGGGGATATCCTGGCCCAACCAGCTCTTCACCTCTTCCTCCGTAGTTACTAAATCCTTGTGGTATACCTTCTCGAAGGGGTTTAGAAAGGCCTCTTCTATTCCCTCCCTGGTCGTAAGAGAGTTTCCTGACACCTCACACTTAACTTCTTTTATGAAGCTTCTTGCCTGATCATTCTTCACTTTCCAAGCTACATGTTTTCCACACCATTCTCCATATTCAAAATGGGCGAGTGTGCTTGCTTGACATCTTTTCTGTAATCGCTCTTCTACTAACCCTGTAAGATCCAACACAAGGGCTTGAAGAGAGATTTGAAGGGGCCCCTGCTCTACCCCATTTGCTGATAACTGCCGTTCCAACTGCTGAATATTACACTATATTTCCCCTACCTCAAATCTATGATTTTGCTTTTAAATGATTGGATAAAGGTTATTTTCCCCCTCAGAAAGTGTTTGTATGCATCCAAAACAACCTCCATTGAGCCGCTGTCTATGTTAACCGCAAAGAACTCCTGGGACTCTAAGCCTAGTTTCTCAGTTACTGCGTCATCCAATAATATGGTGCAATCCATTGTCCATCTCCTCTGTATTGTAATTTTTGATAGAGCAGAGTGGTCTGACATGTGCGCTCCTAAATACCTAACTTCCTGTACCTGATTGTTTATCTCTTGATTAATCAAAAAGAAATCAATTCTTGATTGGTGACCATATTTTTTGTTAAATGTAAAGCTCTTCAAATCACCCATTTTCTCTCTCCATATGTCACACCACCCTAACTGCTTAATAGTGTTTTTTATTCAAGACCACATCCTACTATTTGTTACTGCTCTGCTCTTAGATGAGTGGTCGAACTTCCCATTGAGCACTACGTTGAAATTACCTGCTAAGATGATTGGGTCTGGGAATTTAACTGCTTCGTCCACAGACCACGAAATGGACCAGGATTATCTCAATTTGGGCCATGATATCCAACAACACTATGGGCCTCATGTAGGTAGCGAAATACCGGTCGGTAACGGCCGATTTTCGGTAAATATGCCGTTACCGACCGGTATTCAGACAAGTGAGATGTAGGAGTCCAAAAACCACTTTTCGGTAAATATGAGGCGGTAAATACCGATTCATAGTTACCGAATTCTAAAATACCGATTCATATTTACCGAATACATAATTAACGAATCGGTAAATATGAAGTGGTAAATATGAAGTGGTAAAAATTTAAAATGACATGTAGGAGCAGTCGGTAATTAAGAAATCCAGGAAAATCGGTAAATAAGAGTCGGTAATTAACACGGATTGAAAGCAGGTGGTAACCATCAACAATGCACATAAGCAATCCCAAAATGCAACAGCGTGGACAACATGGCCGCCATGTACGTCATTGCAAGGCGCCTACGTCTACAGGCAGCAGGACTGAGGGTGTGGCGACGGGAGGAACAAATCTACAGACAGCGCATCACACTATTACAGCTGACTGATGCAGAGATACATGAGAGGTACAGGCTACACCCCGAAACCATCATGGACCTGATAAGGGACCTGCACCCACTCCTGGACCAGCCAACAAGAAGGGCGCACGCCATACCACCACATGTGCAGGTGCTCTGCAGCCTACATCTACTGGCATCCGGCAGTTATCAGGTGGTGATAGCTGCGGTGGGTGGTGTATCCCAGAGTTGCCTGTCCCGTTTCTTCAGGAAGTTCCTGGATGCCATGATGCAGAGAATGCACCACTACATAAGCTTCCCAAACACACAGGCTGCACTGCAGAAAACAAAAACAGACTTTTATCACATGGCACAGTTCCCCCATGTCATCGGCTGTATTGATGGTACACACATCCCAATCTGTCCACCAGCTGATACAGAGCACATCTACAGGAACAGGAAGTCCACCCACTCCATCAATGTGCAGGTGATCTGTGATGCAGGGAACATCATCACAGATATTGTTGCAAAGTTTCCTGGGAGCACCCACGACTCTTACATCTTCCAGAATAGTGGGATCTACACACGACTGAGTGCCGGCGAATTCGGAGAGGGATACCTGCTGGGTAAGTAACAGTGACGCCCCTTGAAACCTGCAAATCAGAGTGTATAGAGGCATGTAACTGATGGTTCCCTTTCACTCATCCAGGCGACAGTGCATATGCATGCCGTTCATTCATCCTCACTCCCTACCTACACCCAGCAACCCAGAGTGAGAGACGATACAACGTGGCCCACAAAACAACACGCAATGTGGTGGAGCGCACGTTTGGACTACTGAAGAGCAGGTTCCGCTGCCTCCACAAGAGCGGAGGCGCACGCCAGTACAAACCCATCACCTGCTGCAAGATTATTGCCACTTGTGCAATGCTGCACAACCTTGCCACGAAAAAAGGTACAGATGTGGAACTAACATATTTTGAGGACAACGAGGATGAGTCAGGCCAGCCAGAGGGCAGCGCAGCTAGAGTGCCAACTGCAATCGATGGGAGAGAGAGACGGGCAGAGATCACATGCAACTATTTCTGAGTAATTGAGGGGACACAGCGAGTTGTGAGAAGTCATGACGTAGTTTAATGTGGCACCACGCCATGAACACATGAACAGGCCAATCTGGCAATATACCATCTATACAAGGAGTATGTCCAGGGTTACGTCACCCAATGGGAAGTGGCTAAGCAGGGCCACATCAATGTTTGCGCATACGCGCTGCAGTGGTGGATTGCACGGCCTGTGCATCCTCACTAGAGCCAACCCCAAGCCGCCTGCTGCTCCTGCGTGCTTCGGGGACGGGGGGTGTGATGCTGCTGCTGGTGTCGATGCTCTCCGCAGCATCCCCTGCAGCAGTTGTCGACGCCTGACTAGTCAATAGCACCCCTAGTGCACTTGTCACCTGCACCATCCCCCGAGACAGGTCGCTGCAGCACTGTGTTAGGCCCTCCTGCATCGTCACAGAGCGCCGGCAAAGTAGGGAAGTCGCAGTTGCCAGACGGTTGAGTGCCCTGCTGGTAGTGTCCCTTCTCTGGCGTTCCCGGCGCCGTGCGTCGATGTCAGCATCTAATTTGCTGCACAACTGCTGGATTGACTGGGACATGTCCCGAATGCCCGCAGCCATGCCGCCAATGTTTGTGTCCATGTTGACTAAGCTTGTCTTCATCACCCGCATGTGCCTCTGGACTGACATAACTGCCTTTGATTGCAGGCGCTGTTGCTTCAACATTTGGCCCTCGAGCCCCAAGAAGACACCATGGCCGTCAGTGGGTGCTGGTGGACTCTGGACACGCGACCTGCGGCGCCCTCTTGCTCCCGTCTGTGCTGCCTGTGAGGTGTGGGGCACAGTGGGATGGCTCCCTTCCTGGTGCCCGGTGCGGTCTTCTGGGCCCATGCTGTCGTCTGACGAGGTGTCGAAGGCTCGTAGCCTGGCTGCTGGACGCCTCCTCATTCTCACACCTGCAAGCGGAGATGTGGCCGGTGATTCGAACATGAGTGGCGATGCTGGCTGTGGTTGTGGTGATGCTGGCTCTCGGTGAGGTGATGCTGGCTCTGTGTGCGGCGAGGCTGGCTGTGTTGGTGGTTCGGCTGCCAGTGGGCCTGCTCCCTGGTCTGAACTCGTGCTGGCTAGAGGTGATTTTTGTGGCCGGTGTGCCGTCTCCCCTGCAGCATGCCCTGTACTGCATGATGTCACATCTGTGGACAGAAAAACAACATTGGCTCAGTGTCCCCGAAGGGCTGCATTGCAAGCGTCACAATAAATCATTTCACATTCCAATCTGTCCTCTGTCTCCTTGTGCCTCGAGTGCGTGACATGCCTTGTTGCCCTGTGACATTTACGTCATGGTTAGTGTTGCCCTGACTACATCTCCCGGAATGCATTGCCTGTCTGCACTGACACGTGTGGACTGCAGTGTGATTCTCGTTTCACAATGGGGGATGTGGGATAGGGGTAGGGGAGGCTACATTGCTGTGCTTTCGTCTTACCTTGGTGTGTTGCGGCTCTGGCAGAGCTGTCGGCGTCCCCAAGACCCACGACGCTCTCTTGCTCGATTGTGGCCGCCACCAGCTCCTCCAGTTCGGTGAGGGCAGGTGCCCTGTTGGTTCCACCTCCGGTCTGGCTGGCCTCCTTCTGGATGTCGCCCATCTTCCTCTTGGTCACAATCCTCAGGTCATACCAGCGCTTTTTGAGGACCTCAATGTCCCTGTGGGTCACTCCCACAGCATTGACCTGCGCCTGGATGGCCAGCCATATGTTGCGCTATTCGGCCTCAGGCACTTGCAGGGATTGCCTCCCAAACAGCTTCTGGTGCTGCTTCACCACCTCCTCCACCAGCACCTGGAGTTCCTTGGGGCTGAATTTGAGCTTCCTCCTCCTTTCCCCTCCGTCTTTCTGTGTTCTCTGGCTGGACATGCTGTTCGTTTCCCGCTCGCACATGCAACTGCTCCCTGCCTCTCCTCTGCACTCCAAGCCTCTCCAGGGTCGGCTAATTATGTACACCTGCCTGGGTGTGGGCAGTTCCTGGTTGGGTGGGCTGTCGTTGCACAGGATTAGCTGTTTCGTCAAGTCATGTGATGTTATTTACCGAATCCGTACATACCGATTCGGTATTTTCCGATTCGGTAGATACCACCTCGGTATTTTCCGAATCGGTAGATACCACCTCGGTATTTTCCGATTCGGTAATTATCACCTCGGTATTTACCGAATCGGTGAATTCCGATTCGTATTTACCGAATGTTACCGAATCGGTAACTGTTACCGAATTTTTACCTACATATAACTTACCGATTCTAATTTACCGATTCGGTACGGCTCGGTATTTAAGAACCGGTAAAATTTATTTACCTACATGAGGCCCTATATGTCTGGTGGTAACACCTTAATTTTGCTATATTTAATCTGCCTGCCTTCTCCACTCTGCTTTCCTCTATTGTGATATGTTTTTTTTTACCAGGATCGCCACCCCTTTTATAGTTAGCTGTTGACTAGTGAAAATGATCTCTTGCACCAAAATAAAAACAATTATTGAGAAAATAAACAAAACTTACCTGCTGGTCGCGTCGCCAGCCGCCGCCTCCCCTAGTCGCAGGAATCACCTGGGTTTCCAGGTTCCCTAAACCAATGAAAACACTGCAATGCAGTGTTGTGGTTGGTTCCCCTAAGCCAATAACAGCACTGCATTGCAACATTGTGATTGGTTTGAGCACAGTGGTTCAGCGCTTAGAACGGGGACAGGGAGCCTGTGCATGTTCTCAGCCTGGTGGGAAACATGGAAAGTGTGCATGAATGTTTGGCCGGCCCAAGTCGGCCGGTCAAACATTCGTGTGCCCTTTGAGTGTGCTCACCACTCCTCCTCTGGTTCCTGCTCTGGCCAGCGCCGCCCCTCCCCGCACCTATGAACAGAAAAATAAAATGATAATAGTACGCTTCTTACGGTAGTGTGGCGATGCTCCTCTACCTTAGCTGAGGAGCCTCCCCAGTTGTTATCAGCCCCTAGCAAATACTCAGCATCGGTTGCGTAACTCATTTGTAACGAAAAACAAAAAAATGAAAATCTGCTTGTACATTTCAGCAGTTTAAATACCACTCAGCCTGCAAGATGGACACGCTTTTCCAAGCTTCGCCTAAGTGTGTGTTGGCAATATGCATGAATTTACTGCAGCTGTTTTACAGAACAACCAATGCTCCATAAATTAAATTAACTGCCAGGGCCAGTTCTGGTGAGCAATGAAAGTTGAGATGTTCTCTTTACACCCTAAGGTTAATTCTAAACAAATAGGTGCATATTAAATTTTGTTTTCACCCTTTTTGGCTGTATCATATTTATCTTACATGACATTAAAGTAGGAATCCTTCTGTTTTTCCGACCCCAGGCCAGATCACCAGCCCAGATCTGGGAAGAGTTTAGGAAATTGCCTATTCTTGGAGAAAACAGCTTTTTTTCAGGACGTCACTA
Organism: Triturus cristatus; assembly: GCF_964204655.1. NCBI lineage: Eukaryota > Metazoa > Chordata > Amphibia > Caudata > Salamandridae > Triturus > Triturus cristatus. The sequence continues at coordinate 639,983,233 of NC_140585.1, forward strand.
TCTCTGCTTTCAGTCCTCATAGCTAGCCACAGGAACTTCAGCAGGTTCCTGGACAGTCCCAACTACATCCCACTCCTCTTTCTGACTGCTCACGAATGAATCTCCTTTTTTTTCATCAGGTGTGCAGTTAAAACGCCCCCCACACTCCATCAATGCTCAATTTTATATTGAAACGTGGACTTTTTCACTAGAAGTGGCAGTATTGATTTACAAATCATTTTAGACAATGCTACTAATTCACTGTTGCAAATGCCTGCTTTATGCTGCTCGGACAAGAATTTTGCAGGCACCGGAGAGGAAGCCCCATCACTCATGGCCACAGCGGAAAGACCAAACCACACAGGAAGCCCAACACACACACCAGGAAGTGCCCAGCAACTCCCATAAAATACTGCCCCCAATTAACCAAGTCCCGTGAAACACGGGACTTGGAAACCATAAAGGACAGCCCTGTAGTCGCCTCCCCCAGGCACAGAACAAAGCACGATGGCCGCGGGAGCCGGATGCTGCTGGAAACCCCCAGCGCCAGAATGACCCGAGGCCAGAACACAAAGAAAGCTCCCCGCCCCAGCGCAGCACATGCGGGGGGAGCGTTCTGGCCACGGAGCAGGAGCGCAGCCGACCGGAGCTCTGGTCCGGCCTCGAGCAGAAAATGTCAACTTCAAGCCATTTGCCAATGTCCAGGAGCTCCAGGAGGATGACCTTTTGCAGATTTCCAGGGCTGATTTGCAGGATTTCAATTATTCTGCTGTTCAGTCTGCACTGCTGGAACCTGCGGCTAAAAAGTCTAAGGATGATGATGAGGACATGGACAATTATCCTAAAGGGAAGTACATTCAGGGCAAGGTTTTTTCAGACATGTTGGTCCATATTCAGGAAGTGCTGAGTTTTGACCCTAAGTCCTTATCTGATGAGGGGATTTATTCCGAATATAGTTCCTCTGTGGCGGATGACCTGCCCTTTCATGCTGTTCTGATGGATATTCTGGCTAAGGAATGGCTTGAAGTTGAAGCAGGGAATGCCTCGCTTTTTGGGGAAGCGGCATCGCCTGGAGGACTTTGACACCCAGTACCCTCCGGTTCCTAAAGTCAATTCTCTTTTGCCCTCCATGGCTTCTTCTTCATCTTCCTCGTTGTCTTCGGAGGAGTCTTCCCAGGCGGACCCAGTTGAGCAGAAGGTGGAATCTGCTATCAAGTGTTTTTATGCTGCTTCTCATTTTGGGGTGCGTGCTAGCACTTATTCAGCCTATGCTTTGCGGGTCCTTCTCAAGGATTTTGAGAAATTGTTTGACTGTTTACAGGATCAAGGGGACCCTACTCCTGTCTTGGCACAGTTTCTCTCTGATGTGACTTTTGATTCTTTGTGGGCCTTCTCCTCAGCTGCTGGGGCAGCGGTAGCTGGTAGGTGGTCTCTCTGGACCAAGCATTTGCGTCCTGATGCTGCTCAGAAGACGTTGGTCCATGAGCTGCCTTTTGAGGGTCCCCGTCTCTTCGGGGACGATTGGAACGCGATGGTGCAGCGGTCTGTGGAGGGGAAGAAAATGTTTAAACCTTTTCAGCCTGTGCTAAAGAAGAAATCCCTTATCCATAAACAGGGGTTTCAGTGGGGTTTGTCCTCTCAGCCCTTTCGTGGTCAGGCCTGTGGTCGGGGGACTGCGTTCCATTATAAGTCCCAACCTCAACAACAGCAGCAGCATTCCCCAGGTGCTGGAAAAAAGTGACCATGCCGTGGTAGGGGCTCGGCTCTGGTTATTTCTGGCCATTTCCGACCAGTGGGTCTTATCTGTTGTCAGGATGGGTTACCAAATTCCCTTCCGGGGTCCTCCCCCTCTGGATTTTTTTTGGGTTACCCCATTGTGAAAAGACCCTGTGAGGTGGTCTGCCATGTTGTCAGGCTTTGCTCTATTGTTGTCAAAAGAGGCTATTGAGCCGGTTCCGGTGGAGGAGAGGGGCCTGGGGTTTTATTCCAATCTGTTTCTGGTCCCAAAACCAGATGGTTCCTTCCTCCCGATTCTGAATCTCTGGGCTTTGAACAAGTTGATGCGGCTGGATCATTTTTGGATGGTCATTTTGCAGCCCCTCATTCTCCTCATCCTGGATGGCTACTTTTTGGCTTCTCTAGGCTTGGAAGACGCCTATTTTCACATTCCGGTCTATCCAGCCAGTCAGCGGTTCCTGAGGTTTGCGGTGCAAGGGATGCATTTCCAGTTTCGGGTTATGCCTTTCGGCCTCTCCACTGCTCGCAGGACTTTTACCAAGGTATTGCCTCCTGCTGTGGGGGTTTTGCAACATCGGGGTTTCTCCGTGTTTTCCTATATTGATGATTGTCTGATCTCTGCTTCCTCCTTTCCTAAGGCTCTTCTGGCGGTGGAAGATATGTTGGCCTTATTCCAGGATCTGGGGTTCAAGTTGAATCTGGCCAAATCTCATCTGGTTCCTGTTCAGAGACTTCAGTTCATCAGGGGTCTGTTTGACGCCACTCTGGGGGCGGTGTTTCTCCCTCCTGCTTGGATCCTTTCCCTGCAGACTCTGTTGCGGGACCTGTTGAGTCGCCCCTTTGCCCCGGCTCGAGTTTGGTTGCGGGTCCAGGGGTTGATGGTAGCCACCGCTGCAGTGGTTCCTTGGGCTCACCTGCATCTCAAGCCCTTGGTGACTCATCTGTTGGCTCGGTGGGACCCCTCCCGGGGGGGATTAAGAGACTCTGGTCCCTCTCTCTCCTGCTCTGGTTCAGGACTTGGACTGGTGGCTTTGCACTCCCAATCTGGAGAATGGGGTGAGTTTTCAACTTGCATTTTCGACTTCCTCCTCCCTTTCTGTTAACTATGAATGCCAGTCTTTGAGGTTGGGGAGCCACGTTGGGGTCCTTGGAGGACAAGGGTCAGCGGTCTCAGAAGGACAGCACCCGTTCCTCGAACTGGAGAGAGTTGGCGGCCATTTGGGAGGCGGTGCATTTCTTTCAGGTTCCTCTCCACGGGGTGAGTCTGTTGGTTCGTACCAACAATCAGGTGGCTCGTTGTTACTTGGACAGCCAGGGGAGGACCAGGTGCGCCTCTCTAAATCTGCTGGCTTCCATGATTTGTGCCTGGGCGGAATCTCACCTGTTGGCCTTGAGGGCGGTTAACATTCTGGGGCATCTGAATTTTTAAGCGGGCGCCTTGAGCCGCAACCTTCCGTCCTCTGTTCTGTACCATCTCTCTGTTCCTCTGTTCGAGGACCTTTGTCTTCGGTTCCAGACTCCCTGGCTCGATCTCTTTGTCTCCCCTCACAACGCTCTTCTCCCCAGATTTTGTTTGGAGGTGGTGTGTCCTCAGGCTTGGGCAGTGGATGCTCTTTTGATTCCCTGGCCTTCGGGCCTTCTGTATGCCTTCCCTCCTATTCCCCTCCTCCCGAGGGTGCTGCAGAAGATTCGGGGGGAGTGGGTGTCTGTGTTGTTGATTGCTCCTTTTTGGCCTCTCTGCCTTTGGTTTCCTCTCCTGATGTGGCTGGCGGGGGACAGGTTTGTCCGGCTTCCCTTAGTTCCGGCTCCGCTTCAGTATCTGCTCCTGTCTCTGCCCTGTCTTCATCGCTTGCATCTGATGGCCTGGCTCTTGAGCGGCTGACATTGGAGTCTTTGAGCTGTTCTTCTGTGGTGGCCTGTGACATCCAGCTGTCACGCCGGCCTTCAACCCTTAACTGCTATGGTAGACATTGGGGTTCTTTTGACTCTTGGTGCTCTTCTCATGGTGTGGATCCTGTGCTTGGGGATCCGGCTTCTGTTCTTGACTTTCTCTGGGAGGGATTTTTGAAGGACCTTTCCCCTTCCACGCTGTCAGCTCAATGGGCTGCGGTTCGTGCTTGTCGGGGTCCGGGGGCTTCCTTGGAGGGTGTTGCCCCTTTGGTGAGTCAGCTTCTTTGGAGCTTTTGGCTTCGTCGTCATGGTCTCTCCTGTGATTGTGCCTTCTTGGGATTTCCATACTGTTTTGTAGGGTCTGCATTTGCCCCCTTTTGAGTCCTTGTTGGAGCCGGACTTGTTATGGTTGTCCGCTAAGGTGGCCTTTTTGTTGACCATCACCTCCGCTCGGCGATTGGGTGAATTGGGTGCCTTGCTTATTTCCTTCCCTTATTTGCAGCTCCTGCAGGATAAGGTTGTTTTGCGGCTTGACCCTGCTTTACTGCCTAAGGTTTCCTCCAAGTTCCATTTACAGCAGAAGGTCATCCTTCCTGATTTGCCTACAGAGGGGGATTTCATTATTCCTCCTTCTTGGGAAATTCGCAGGGCTCTTCAGATTTACCTCCAGTGCTCGCTGGGGTTTTGGCTTTCTCCTTTCTATTTATCTCCAGTGGGGGTGTGGCTAAAGGTAAGAAGGTTTCTACTTCTAGGATCAGTCAATGGGTCAGTTTGACGGTCTGCCAGTCCTATAAGTCTATGGGTCTGCCTCCTCCGTCTCAGGTGCAGGGCCGTTCGACACGTTCTGTGTCCACTTCCTGAGCTGAGGCGGCGGGGGCTCGATCCAGGAGATATGTAGAGCAGCCACTTGGCAGTCCCATTACACGTTTGTTTGGCATTATCGCCTTGATGTTTTACATGCCTCTATTGACAGTTTTGCTGTTGGCATTTTGAACACTGCTGTTCATTAATCATTTGTTTGATTACATTTTGTACTTTTTGCATGGATCCCTGGTGTCCTTCATTTTTTATTCTTTGGGCTCACCGGGCTTCAGCCCCCCCCCCCACCGGACGTGTGTGTCAGCCCGGGCTGAGACAGCTTCGCAGGCTGGCAACGGTCTAATTGCAGCCGCAACTGAGTATTTCACAGGTCTTTAAAAGACCATTTACTTATTAATGTGGCTTTTGTTGTGTTTTCACCCCTTCTTAGAGCCACTCTGCCTATGGCTGGAAGTATTAGCCCCCTCTGAAATCTTTTTCAGCCCCCCCCCCCTGAAATTTGGCTCTGGTTGCCCGCCTGGTTCACTTTAATATACATGGCTTCCAGTTGCAATGTTTTTGTCAGAATCTTAAGCTGATTTACCTTCAAAAATTAAGCTTCTAATAATGTCGTTGTCATATCTACTGACTTCGTTTAAAAATAAAATGAAATCATGACTATCAAATACGTGTTAATATAAAACATGCATTTTGTGAACTTCTAACATTTTTTAGCAGTGATGGAGAAATATGTTGGAATGTCAACTTATACTTGTGCTATTCATTAAATCCTTGTCTTAAAAGTATCCAATGCCACTAAAAACCCTTCAAACATTGAACCCTTGCTCATGAGGAGTGAATGCAGGCTTCTTCTCATTATGAGCCAGTGCTCTTTCGCTATAAAGTGCAAAATGATCAGAAGCAACAGCTGATTTTAGCCAATTGAATAAGAGACAGTGGGGCAGATGTACAATCATTTTTGCATGCGCAAACGGGTTTGCGAACCCGTTTGCGCATGCAAACAGAGTATGGGGAATGTACAAACCCTATTTTGCGAGTCACTTTTTTTGCGACTCGCAAAATAGGGTTTTGCGACTCGCTATTAGGAAGGGGTGTTCCTTTCCTAAAAGCGAGCGCCACCCTATGTAAGAATGTTTTGCATCTGATATTGCGGACGAAAAACACTTGCAAATTACTACCCTCTTCAAGAGGGTGGTAATGCACTCGCAAAAGGGAAGGGGTCCCTGGGGACCCCTTCCCCTTTGCTAATGCAGGGAAAAATATTTTTTAAGGGCAGGCATTGGTCCAAGGGACGTTTACATTCTTTTTTTAATGCATCCCGTTTTCCTTTAAGGAAAACGGGCTGCATTAAAAAAAACTGCTTTATTTAAAAAGCAGTCCCAGACATAGTGGTCTGCTGAGCCCAGCAGGACACCATACCTGGGAGGGCCTGCCATTCCTAATGGGGTTGCTAATTGAGAGAGGCTCATTAATATTCATGAGACTCTCAATTTGCGACCCCATTGGGAATCGCTAACAGTGTGAAATACACCGATGTACATTGGAAATAGCGCCACGGAAATCGCGAGTCGCAAAAACGGTGGAACATCTGGCCCAATATTTCTCATGAAGTTCCATTGCACATGTTCGTATTTCACCTTTTGTTCCGAGACCTACTGTCTTTTTGTCAATGGCATAATTTCAAGAATACAGTGCCTATATCTAAAAGTAAACAAACACACCTTAGTACAAATTCTTGCATAATAAAGTGCAGTGTGCATAGGACCATTCTTGTAAATATCAATTATCAGCTAAAACAAATATGTCCTAACTGAAAAGAATGTACCAATGTTCCATCTTCCAAGGTGCCTAGTGCAGAATTCTTATAGTACTTTAACTATTGGACAGGTGTCCGTAAAGTGCGATGTGCCTTTTATCAGTCCCCCTTGAACTGCTACCTTGGTTCACATTTCAAAATCTAAAGTGCCCTGTGCTCAAAGTTAAAACAATTTTTCTTCTTCAATTCTTCTACAGATTAGCTATTGGACTGAGTTTGTTCTATGGAAGGTCTGAATTATAGATCGTATAATCAACAGGGGGACGTAAGAGCTAATTATTTAATGAGGTCCTGTTCCTATGCTCCTATATGTGTACATCTGATTCACGGAAGGGAGTCAGTTCCTCTATTGTGGCAGAAGTACTAAAGGTCGCTATCTGCCTACTGTTGCAGTCGCAGGGGGATCTATTTTTCAGATTGTAATTCCCTCACACACCTGTTGGGGTGTCATGCTTCATCATAGGGAGTTCTTTTGATCTGAGATCGCCTTATGTGAAGGGTGTGTGTGAGTAAAGAGTGAGTGAATCTCAGTGGCTCCGAAATCGAGCGACACTTCTTCAGGACCAAAAATAGATGTGAAGGGTCCACAATGATGGAGGACCAACTACCGTAAGTGAAAGCAAGCGCCTAACTCAGGAACCCGCAATGTGTCTCCACCTGTGTAGAGGGAGACAGAAATGGGGGGGACAAAAAGGAGAGCGACAGCAACAGTTAATATACAGCAGATTATTATCACCCAAACATCCACATTAGTGGGCAAGCTACTGTACTAGGTAAGGAAAGTTAACCCTTCCTAGGTACGGTATATAGTTAGATCGAGACAATATTCAATAGTAAATTAAAAACAAGCAAACACAGGGGGTGAACAGATGGTCTTCTAGAGACCAATGGTATCATCCGTGTCCCACCACAAATGTGTGGCGATAAGAGGACGACAACATAGCTAAGCCTTACCTCACTTAGATGGAGAGTGAAACTTCATAGAAGAGGGGAAGGCGGCCCGACCACTGGAGTGGACCCACTACATGTAAAGATATGAAAGAAAAGAGTACAAACATAACAAAATGATGCTTCTGGAAGAAACGAGGTCAGACCATAAACACTGTTTCAACCAGAGGAAGATACCATGTCGATTAGGCAAATAACTGCTAGTGGAATGTCGCACAATCTGAGCAAATGCGGGCATAAAGTGACACCAATGTACATGCAGCGATGGAGTCCAGGGGGGTGAGGGATTCTCCACATTAGACCAGATTAGGAATAGACGAGAAGGGCGCGGTCGGGGAAGTCCAAGTGCCCTGGATCCAAATGTAGATCGTGTTTGCATAAAGAGTCAGGGGGGGGAAAGGGGCGCATTGTAGTTGCGAAAAATGAACGTGCGTTAGCAGGGTCTATTTACAACAGTTACTAGACAGTCAAGGTGTAGCGCTCCTAGACAAAAAGAGGTGTAGCGTTTATGACCGCGATGGTCCCATGTGCACGGGAGGCTACGGTCTATGCTTAACTGACGTGTGGCGATAGCAGAGTATATTAACAACAGTTACTAGACGCTCGAAGACAACTGAGGTGTAGCGCTCGTGACCGCAATGGTCCCATGTGCACGGGAAACTACGGTCTATGTTTAAATGACGTGAGGGGACTCAGACGTGAACTAGACACTATCAGTGTAAGTGGTGCAGGAGACCCAATAACGCCAAAATTATAGATCTACATGCAAGTCCTCTTCAATATTAAGACTTGCAGGAACTTTAGTGTACTTGACTCCATTTGTCTTTAACAGCGCTCCCTATTTCCTCCTCTTCTTCGAATGGGTACCTGGTCTATGGCAAAATATTGCAGGTTGTCAAAATTGCTATTATGTGTTTGTTCAAAGTGCCTTGCCACTGGATAGGTGGAGTCCTTATTTACAATTTCTGTACTGTGTTGTAGTATTCTTAAATGCACACTCAGAATAGTGCTGCCTATATATAGTTTGTGACAGCTACATCTTAAGTCATATACTACGTGGTCACTCTTGCAATGCAAGGATTATTGGATTGCCCACATCTGATCTGTCAGAGGTACAGGCAATTGTTTGATGTTGACTCCATATTTGCAAGCCTTGAATTTATGGCACTTTGTGAAACCTGCTCTGTCTATTAGCCAAGTTCCACCCATTCTCGTCTCTGGACTACTTACAAGGTCATCCCTCATTGACCTTGCTTTTTGAAAGGTCATTAGTGGTTTTTACTTATCTTTTGGCCAATTACTGAGTCACTGCATAGCAGTTGCCAATTTCTCTGGAATATATGCCTCACTTCTCCATGTCGGATATTAAATATAGTGATAACTCATAGTTCCTGTTTGGTTTCCCCTAGCACATTACCTTAAAAAAGTTACTTGTCTGACTCCTTGTGGTTTGCTTTAATTCTGGATTCCCTTAGCACTTTTTAATTCTATCCCTGTGTTGTGAATCTAAGTTCTGCAGCTCGTTGTGTGTTCTCTAATTCTGTTTTACACTACAATTCATTCACATATGTAGATTCTCAGCATATGGGATACTGAATTTCAGATTGTTGGGGTAAAAGCTCCGGGCATGTAAAATTGTGTTTCCTGCTGTGCTCTTCCTGAAAACGTTTGTGTGTAGCCTCCTTTGCTCAATGTGAGCATAAATTCCACAAACATAAGGTCCAAAAACTCCAATAGCACCTGGCTTATATGTGATGTAAAGTGCAAATTCAGTGCATTGTTGTTGATTTTCTTCACAAAATACTCAGCCGAACTCAATGATCCCCACCAAGTCATCTATAAAACGTGACCATAATACAACATTTTCTGATAGTTCATCTGGAGATGTATTGCGTAGCACCTTCTCCTCCCACCAGCCCATATGCAGATTTGCATAGCTGGGGTTGAAGCAGGTGCCCATCGCTGGTTCTTTTATTTGGCAGAATAAATCTGTGCTAAATAAAAAAGAATTATTGTTGAGGCACCAATGTATCATTTCTGAAATCATTTCCATATGCCTATGTAGGGTGAGGGGCATGGAGCTTAAAATTGTTCTCACTGCTCTCATACCATCATCATGGGATATACTCGTATAAAGTGAAAACAGTTAACATAAGAATACACATTACTACATGATGTTACATCTAAGGTCATTAAAATGTAATCATCTTCCCAATTGACATCATAGATTTTTCGTAAAACGTCCCCTGTGTCATTAATGTATTAACTGACTCTTGAAGAACAAACCTAGATGTATTCTCAAAAAGGCTGCCGATTGCTGAAATTATTGGTCGGTCTGGAGGTTTGGTTAGATTTTTGTGCACCTTAGGTACCAGGTAGATAACAGGTAACACCGGCACTTTTGGTCTTAGAAATTGAAATTCATTCTGTGTTAGAAGGCCCAGTGATTTCCATCTAGACAATTCAATGTGATATTCTGTTTTAATCCTTAGAGCTTCACTCCTAGCTATTTCTTTCGTAGCAGTCAGTGGCTTCCAATTGTGCCCTGGCCTCCTCCATACACATGGCAAGAGGCCAAGGCACAATGTTACCATCCTTATCTGCTTGTCTCATCACAATATCTTTTCTTTGATGTATTTTTTGCATAAGCTGTTTGTATTGTATCTGCCTGTTTTTCATATGGCTTCTTGATGGTGTGGCAACTAGATTGAAGTTCCTTGAGCTCTTGTGTCACTTAGTATACTTTGTGAACTACTAATGAGTGATTCTATTTTTTAGCATATATTATGGGATTGACTATGTGTATCCATGTGTGAGTGGGTGTGTGAGTAACTGGGTGTGTGAGTTGGTGCGTTAGGAGCTGTATGGGTGAATAAGTGGGTGTGTGAGTGACTGTATTTGTGAGTGAGTGGGTGTATCAGTGGCTGTCTGGGTGAGTCAGTGGGTGTCTGAATGGCTGAATGAGTGAGTGTATGGGTAAGTGTTTGGCTGTTTGAGCGGTTGTTTGGTTAAGTTAGTGGTGTGTGAGCGGCTGCATTTGAGAATGAGTGTCTCTGTGAATGGCTGTATGAGCCAGTACATGGATGTGGAGGTGCCTATATTGATGTGTGAATGGGTATGTAAGTGGGTGTGTGAGTGAGTATATGAGTGCTTGTATGAGTGATTGGGTGGCTTCGCTGAGAGACTATATGGGTGAGTGAGTGGGCGTGTGGGTGGCTGCATGGATACGTTTGTGGCTATATGAGTGGCTGTATGGGCAAGTGACTGTATGAGTAGCTGTATGGGTGAGTGAGTAGTTGTGTGAGTGGCTGTATGAGTGAGTAAGTGGGTGTGTGAGTGGCTCTATGAATGAGTGAGTGGTTGTGTGTATACTTTTATGGGTCTGTGAATGGGTATATGAGTGGTTGTGTGGATGTGTGAGTTGGTGTATGTGAGGTTGTATAGGAATGTGAGAAGGATGCGTGACTGGTTCTGTGGATGATGTCATCAGTGGTGTAATTTGAGATGTCATCAGTGATGTCACTTACCATGTTATGAGTGATGTCATTTGTGAGGTAATAAGCAGAACATTGCTAGGGCGAAGGTTAGCTCAGGTAACTATAACTCCTGAATTTCAATGGTTTTGTATGAATGAAATCTCAGGCTAACTATAACATCCCTGTAACCTTGTTTTTTCTAAATATATTATGTCTGTGTAACCTTTGTTTCTTAAAGTGAATACTTAGGGTATTTAAAAGTGAGATTCATGGACTCTGCTCTCATCAGGGGAACGACAACAAAGAAACCACTCATCACAGTCAACCCAGATCTGATTGTGCTCTAGCAGATCAATGAAGCTTTCACCTCCTTTAAGGATTTCAGACCATTTTTCAAAGTTGAAAACAAGAAGAAACACACTTGCCTTGCCTTTCCCAAGGCCAAGAAGTTAGGATCACTTGTGCTTTACTGAAGTGGAACTTTAACTTGAACTTATTCTATGTTTACATTTGTAAGTGCTTCCTGTTGAGCTTTTATTTCTGTAAGTGAGCATCAAAGCCAGATTGGTTCGGCACAAACTTAAGGGGGAGGGGCACATGGCTCTACTCCCTGGGCCGATTTTGGCCACGGGGACTCCATCCCCCAGGGCCTGGCCAAAAATCAATGGGGGTGGGGGGCAGTGCTTTAAAGTGTCAAGAACTGTCTGGTACTGGGAACCTGCACTTATATAAATTCTTATATAATTTCAAAGGGACAGTGCCTGCACTTCTCAGCACTGTTGCAATAAATGTAATAGACAACGCATGGCAGAGAAGATGCATCAGTTCTGCTGGATCCACAGAGAATGGCACAGAACTTTAAGCCCACTTTCAGAGTTCCAGCAATGGGGTGACACCACTTGGCAGGGTAGACTCACAGATGGCAGAGTCTAGGTGAAGAGGCAAGATTATTCAAAGTCTGTTATGTCCCTGTGGCTTTAGAGCCAGAGGCCAGCAACCTAGCTGTTGGAGCCACTCAGGGTTCAGGGTTCATGAGATGCAGATAGAGTCCTTCTCAGCCAGGCAGGAGGGCAGCATGTATCATGTAAGTACAGCAAAGCAGGAGTCTAGCAGAGTACAGTCCAGCAGAGTCACAGTACTTCAGCAGCACAGCAGTCCTTCTTCCTGGCAGATTATCCTCACGTCTTGAACTGTACTGAGGTGGTGGTGTCTGAGATCCAGTATTTATACCCAGTTCTACCTTTGAAGTAGGGGAGAAGATTCTAGAGGTTTCCCTTTGAAGTCCCTAGGCATCCAACTTCCTCTGCCCTGGCTTCAGACTAACTACAGGGATATGCAGCTCAATGTGTGGAGACAAGACACAGCCTATTCAGGTGTAAGTGGGGCTGTGCTAGCTCCCCTATCCTGCCAGTGATAGCCCATCTAGGCACACATAGGCTCTCCATTTTTTGTGACTTTCTAGGAGGAATACACAAAGTCCAACAGTCAGCTGCGCCCAGTTATGAGATCAGAGACAGCATATGGACACCAAATAGATAAGGCAGGAAAATGCCAACTTTTTAAAAGTGGCACTATCAGAATGGTAATTTACAATCCTACTGCACAATAAGTTAGGATTTTAAGTTGTGATTCCAGAGTCACCAAACATGAACTGATTATGTCTTCCTATTTGAAAATTCCGCTTATAAAATGTAATAAGGCAACTCCAATATTATCCTTTTCAAATGGTTTTGAAAGGCCTTGCTGTAGTGAGCCATTAATCACCCAGGGGTGATTTATATATATTAAAAATGAAAGTTTGGGCCTGGCAAAAGGTTTATTTTGCAAGGTTGAAAAGGCAGTGTAAAATATATCTGAACCTCGAAGCGAGTCCCCAACAGGTATAGTGTCAGCTTCTTCAGTGCCCAGAGACAGCACAGTCATCCCACTCAATTGCACTTCACCTCTTTGACTTTGGAAGTAACCTGCTGCTAATTCAATCCGTTGGTCTAGACCCTCTTCACTTAACAGTGCTGAAACTGCCCCAATGCCATGTTTTAAAGCGACTGTCTGTCATATGAACTCCTTGGAGAAGTCAGGTGCCTTAAGTACAGGTGTTGTACTTGTGGCCTCCTTGAGGCTATCAAAGGCTGTCTGGCACCTGTCTGGGCTGCTTCTTTGGAGTCAGCTCTGTTAAGGGGGCAACAAGTGTGCCATATCTCTTAACAAACCTCCTATAGTATTCTGTGAGGCCCAGGAAGGCCCTCACCTAAGTCTGTGTTTTAGGGGGTTGCTAAACCAGGATAGTTTAAATCTTGGCCTGGAGGAGCTGCAACTAGCCCTTACCCACCATGTGGCCCAGATAAACCACAGAGGCCTGCTCTATCTGGCACCTACTGGCCTTGATAGTCGGCCTGCCTGCTGCAGGGCCTGAAGCACCTCCTGGAGGTGATACAGTTGTTCCATCCAGCTGGAACGTAGACTACTATATTGTCCAGGTAGCTGGTACAGATGCCTCATTTCCAGCCGGAACCCTGTTGACCAACCTCTAAAAGGTGGCAGGGGCATTCTTCAAATCAATGGGTATCACCCTAAACTAAAAGTAGCCCTCTGAGATTGAGAATGCAAACCTCTCTTATAGTCTTAGTGATCTGCCAGTACCCTGATGTTAAATCAAAAGTACCGAAAAATTTGGCAGCGCCCAGTCTGACTATGAGCTCATCAGCTCAGGGATGTTGTGCGTGTCAGCCTTCGTGACCGAATTGAGACTTCTAAAGTCCATGCAAAACCTAAATTCTGGAGTGGTGCCAGGTGGGGCAGCCTTGGCTACCAGCAACACAGGGCTGGACTAGAGACTGTTGGAAGGATCAATCACCCCTAACATCAGCATCTTGGAAACCTCCTCTTTGATACTGGCCCTCACACTGTCTGACAGCCTGTAAATATTATGTTTACTGGTGGACTGTTTCCCGTGTCTATGTCATGGGGGTGAGGAAGAACAGAAAAGCAAACTACCCCAGTAACTGGAGACAGTCACTTTGTGATTCTGGAGAGAAGAGTAGGGAAGAGGTTGATACCCACTACTGACCCATCGTGTTTCTGGGAGACAGGAGGTCAGAGCGAGGCCCGCTCTTCTCTTCCAATCTCTCATCTGTCACCAAGAGCATGCTCATTTCAGACCTCTCAAAGTGTGGTTGGAGGCAGATGATGTTGAGAACCCTTTAGGGGTTCCTAAGGTCTTGAGATCTACCAAGTAGGTTGACTTCCCTTCCCTTCCTTCAGCTCATATGTGCAGTGATCTTAGAGGACTCTGAGTTCCACTGGCTCCTTAAGCCACACTTTCTGGACAGGTTGAAACTTTACCAGAGTGTCTTCTGGTCATACCAGAGTTTCCTAACTTCCTCATTGGGCTCAAGATTGCTTTTCACCTTTTGCCAGAGTGGTGGTTCTGGTTACAAAGGGTCAGCATGTAGCTGACCCCATCCAGACGGGGCTTCCTGGGAGCTTACTCCCAACCCTCTCTCACAAGACTAAGAGATCCCCTAACAGGGTAGCCATAAGGGAGTGAGTTCATAGGGGCTAAATCGAGATTGCTTTTCATCTTTTGCCAGAGTGGTGCTTCTGGTTCAGCATGTAGCATACCCCATTCTGAAGGGGCTGTCTGGGAGCTTGCAAACCTCTCTCACAAGGCTAAGAGATCCCTCAACAGGGTAGCCATAGATGAGTGAGTTCTTAGGGGCTAAATCACACTGCCTTCTGTGACACCTTCCTGTGGGCAAAGAGAAGGTATGGAAGAAGGACCTCCCACTTACGCCTCATGGGCTAAGGTATGCCCGTTATTATGCCCTTCAAGGTCCTGTTGAATCTTTTCACAAGACTGTTGGTTTGGGGTTATTAGGATGTGGAGAACTTACAAGTTACCGCACTCTCATCCCACATGGACTTTATGTACACTGAGATGAAGTTAGTGCCCCTGTCAGACACTTCCTCTTTGGGGAACCCCACACAGGTACAAATTCACATCAGGGCCATAAAGCTGTCTTGCGTTCTAAGTGTCCAACAATGTCAATGACTACCCTCTCAAAGGGAGTGGCAACGACAGGTGATGGGAGTCAGGGGAGCTTTGAGCTTTTTCCCTGACTTCCCACTGGCCTGGCAGGTGGGACAGGACCTACAGAATTCACCTGAGGCAGTCTTCATCCGGGACCATTAGTAGTGGGCAAGAAGCCTGGCGAAGGTCTTGTCCCTCCCAGGTGTCTTGACAGGGGTATGTCACGCATCAAACCCAGTAGGAAGGTCCTGTAACACTGGGGAATCACCTGCACATGGGCACATCAGCACAGCAAAGCAGGAGTCCAGCAGAGTGCAATTCAGCAAAGCAACAGCCCTTCAGCAGCACAACAGTGCTTGTTCCTGGCAGGGAATCCACAGGTCCTGACATACTGAAATGGTGGTGTCTGAGGTTCAGTATCTATATCTAGTTGTGCCTTTGAAATGGGGAGAAGCTTTTAGAAGTTTCCCTTTGCGGTCCCCATGCATCCTTCCTACCAAGCCCTGGCTCCGGACTAACTCCAGGTGGTATGCAGTTATTTGTGTGGAGGCAGAAAATATCTTATTTGGGTGTAAGTGGGGCTATACCCAGCTCCTCCCTCCCAACCAGCCAGTAATGGCTCATCCAGGCACACATAAGATCCCACTTGTTTGTGGCTGTCTAGGAGGGATACAGAAAGGCCAAAACTCAGTCATGGAACTAAAGACAGGCTACAGGCAAACAAGGAAAAGGTAGAAAATGTCAATGTTCTAAACGTTATATTTCTAGAATGACAACTTAAAATCCGACTTCGCCATAAGTTAGAATTTAAGTTGTGGTACTAGAGATACCAAACTTGCTCTGGGTATCTCTTCCCTTTTGGAAAGCACACTTATAAAATATAATAAGTCAACTCTAATCTGATACTATGGGAGAGATAGGTCTTGCAATAGTGAAAAAGGAATTTGAGAGTGCATGTTCTTCTTTTTAAATACATTGCTTACCTACCGGCCTACCTACTTACTCACAGAGCCCAAAACTGGCCGGTCACAAAGAACAAAGTATGTCCATTCACCATCATCTCTCTCTCTCTGTGCCTGAGCTCTTTTGCCAGGCTACCCTCAAAGTAGACCTCCTCCTTTCTGAGGTCAGTGACAATATACAACCTATGGATCACCCTTCATCATGAACTGACCCTCCCTTCGGAAATAGCTATGTTATACTCTCCTCTCCACAGTCACCACTAAGGAATATTTATAATCCATGGATTTGTTGTCAAATTACACATGCTGTAAATCATGCACTCAAGCACTCACTCATTCCAGTTCTTAACTGAGCAGAAATGTATTGTCAGCCACTTCCACTAATAACTGTGAATAGCAGTTGATGCAAGAGTTATGCCAAAAGGGGTAGGTGTTGGTGACCCTAACAGGTCGAAACAGGCAAGCCATCTAAGTAAACACAAGTTTTTTTGTATTCTGCATAGAACTTGTGCACCAGCAAAAGGATTTTCATTCTGAAACATGAAACTAAAGAATAGACCATTTTTACTTAACTTGTTTTTGTTGGTCCTCAGAATCTGCACACTTTACCACTGCTAACCAGTGCTAAAGTGCTTGTGCTTCCCTCTTTAAACATGGCAAAATTGGCTTACACCCAATTGGCACATTTAATTTATTGGTAAGTCTCTAGCTAAGTGGTATTACATGTCCCCAGGGCCTGTAAATTAACTGCTACATTGTGCCTGCTACACTGATCGTCCACCTAGTTAAGTAGCCCTTTAAACATGATGCAAATGTAGCCACTGTGTGCAGATACAAACTGCCTTTTCGATCTGTCAAAATAAACCTTTTGCCATGCCTAAATCTTCCTTTTTTATGCATATATCACCCTATGGGTAGGCCCTACCAGCCCTTAGGCAGGACGCAGTGTATTTAAAATGTTGGACATGTATTTTTAAGTTTTTACACATCCTGTGAATTCGTTTTTCACTCCTCCGTGGCCTACCTCTCCCATAGGATAACATTGGGTTACCTTATTACATTTAATGAGTGAGATATTTCAATTTGGAGCAGGTAAAAATGTCAAGCTTGGTGTCTAAAGATTTACAATATAAAACCCTCTGTATTGTTAAAGTCATATTTTAAGTCACAATTCTGAAAATGCCAATTTTAGAAAGTTGGTGTTTTCTTGTCTCAACCATTTGGTGTCTGCAGTCTGTATCCTGGGTCACATGACTAGATGCAGCTGGCACTTGGTCTTTGTGTATTTCTCACACTCACAGACAGTAAGATAAAGGAGGAATAGGCTTGTCAGAATGGACCATCTCTGTCAGGATGTAGGTATGACCACAAATGCACATCACATCACAAAGGCTATGCTCAGTACACTCACAAAGGGTTTCACACTAGTTTTTTGTGTAAGCCTGGGCGTAGTTCGCATAGTCGCGCTTCGCGTAGCTACGCGAAGATGTTCTTGCACTACGCAAGCTACGCATAGCTTCGGCACCGTGCGCAGTTGCTTGGGGAGCCCGTTCGCGATGCCTATTTCTTGTTCGGGAGCGCGGTGAGTGTTTTTGGGGAGCTGTTTGCATGCTCGGGGGATAATATCTTGCGATCTTACCCATGCGGTCGCCAACAGGCATGGCCATCTTGTTTTTCAACTGTCCCGCCCGCTCGCGATGCCTTATTACCTGTTCCAGGTCACGTATAACGTGTTCGCGATGCACAAGTCTGGAGCGCATTTTGCTTGTTTGTGACGATTATTACATGTTCGTGAGAAATATCGCGCGAGCTTACCCACGTGGTTGTGAATGGACGCGGCCATCTTGTTTTTCACTCTATGCTATGGTTCTGGGCCTACTTTTCTATCCTCCCTAAATATTTGTAATCCTTAGTATTTAAAACATTTTTTCTGACTTTTTTTAGTTATCATCTATCTCGCTCTTTCCCTAAGTTTATATTTAGCCTTTTATTTCTACTTTTACTGTGTTTTTTTACTTTTATTACTTCTTTCTTCCCCCTAACTTTTCTTTCCCCTTCTAACTTTTCTTTCCACCTCCCACCCACCCCAAAACCATGGCCAAGGGCACATCATCTAGCGCAAAGGGCACGGGGCCTGCGGGCAAGAGCCGCCTGCCTTGCGGCTGAATGCATCCTGCAGGGGTGCAGCCCCGGCAACTTTTTGAGGAGGCGGAGGTGGCCGCCCTTGTTTTTTTCATTCAGCTCCACCTCCCCTTGACCTTGGCAGCAGGCGGCAGGCCGGCTCTGGGTACGCTACCCAGGAGTGTCACCGTCGGTGGGCGAAGGTGGACCGGGACCAGGAGCAGGACCTGTTGGACCTGCTAGGTGTCGAGGTCGTTGGGCTTGGTGAGTAACTTATTGTGTATAATTAAAATTTTTGATGAATAACAAGATTACTGCTGTGTGTTACGCGCTGCATGGGAAATTACGGTCCAAAAATCAAAATCTTCTGTGATTGTATGACCCAGGTGCTCGGTGCTACTCTTACTTGTTTGCAACTTTGCGCTAGCTTGTGCTGATTAATGTAAGAGTTTATTTTTGAGAACTGAAGATAGGTAATGCGATTTGCTAGAGAGACTCTAGTCCTTCCATTGTCCTCCTGTGAAATAGTGGTGGATGGATATTGGATACTAGGTTTAGTTAGTATTAGTTAATAATTGTTTTACGCGGTCTGCATGATGCCTCCTCTGTCACTGAGTGCTGCTTACCCCAGTCCTCCGTAGAACCTTTTTTAGTTTGTTTAGTGAGTGGTAGGCTTAGCATGGTCAGTCAGTAGCAGAACTAGATCAGAATCATGCAACTAACCCACAATATGTTGTATGTATGCACACATTTATGCATGTGTCCTCCATCTCATCTATGCATTTGATGGCTAAAAAAAATGAAAATGCAGACTTAGTGAAC
The DNA here is from genome assembly GCF_964204655.1 of Triturus cristatus. Taxonomy (NCBI): domain Eukaryota; kingdom Metazoa; phylum Chordata; class Amphibia; order Caudata; family Salamandridae; genus Triturus; species Triturus cristatus. Next base: position 640,001,833 of record NC_140585.1, read on the forward strand.
AATTGGCCCGTCTGGAATAGGTGGTGTAGGTCAGGTGGTTCTTACTAGGATTCGTTAGTATTTGTAATCAGAATGATTATGGAACACTGGAGTGTTCATAAATAAGTAGACGATCCGTGAATCCAGCAAGCAGCCCAGTAGTCGATCTATATGATTTTATTGCAATTGTTGTTTTCTAAAATCTTTGACTTATTTTTCCAAATGATTTATTTGTTTCACAGCACTCCTTAATGTTTGTCTCTTTCTTTATTATATTTTACATGATCATCAGCATCACCCAGGGGCAAGAAGATGGGGTCCGAGTCGGCGGGACAACCACAGGACCGCTCCTCTACCGAGGCTCCTGCTGCTGACCCCAGTAAGTCCTCCAGTGGTTATATTAACAGTTATATTTCCCTAACTTTTACTGCATCTTTTTTTTCCGAACTATAAGTTATGGTTCCACTTTCTAATTCTATTTTTTACAAAAGCTTCTTTGACCTTGACTATCTGTTTCCAAATTCTGTTTATCCCTGCCTCTAACTAAGTTCCTTTTAACTGCCTCTGCTTTGACTCTCTGTACTACTACTACTACTACTATTATTCTGTCTGTAGTGAAGCTTGTACAGTTGCCCACTCTTTATTGAAGGTTTTTGGAATAGTAAACTCAGATTGACCAATAGCTCTAGCCACTGTGTCCTGTCCTTTGGGTTGTCCTCTTCTAGTCTTCTCAATGTTGAGACTTTGACAATTCCCACAAACAAAATGCCCAATCAGATATTTGACTAGTATTTTGGATCGGATAGTACATTATACTACTACTGTTGTAGTGATTCTGCAGAGCCACATATAGAACTAAGCACAACAAAATAGGATGTTGGTGATGGGAGGTTGGACCTTACTCATCACACCTCAGTCTGAAGAACCCACGATCCCCTGACCGACTAGCTATAGTGTCTCATATTAGGGTCCCACTCCCGACCCCCCCCCCACGAAGAAGATACACAATGATGATGACTGAGACAGACAACCCAGAACATAACACCATTTTGCTCACTCACTTATGTAAGTCCACCCCACCACACCAAATACCACAGAATCTATGTGTAAGTTCAAAAGGTTTATTTGAAACAAGTAATAAGCTCTGTACGTCGTTATATGAAATTTTACTACAGCCATCGTCAATAAGCCAGCAAAAAGCATAAGATTAAAACAGTAAACATTTACAAGTGCAGGACAACAAGAACAAGACGAAAGATCTGTTGAATTGTGGAAGACCCCTCACCGTAGAACATAGAAATACTGGTTACATCATGCATAATAACCTCTGTAAATCTCTGGTTTGTAGAAGGGAACCTTCCGCCTATTATATGAGAAAAAATGCTGCGCGTTAGCCGTTAGATAGTATACTGCTGAATGCAAGCATTTCGCAGTCATGGCAAAAAGTGTAACATGTATGTGATGGCTAAGCAATACGGACTAACCAAACTCAATAACAAAGTGGCTTGTTTTTCGACCTCTTCACTTGTGCGCAACCGTCATGTGGCCTCAAAGGCATCTACTACACATGTCAATAAGCTGCGAGGTATAATTAATAATGCGCAAAAAGAGTAGTAGTCGACATGATGAATCTAAAAGGGTTACACATGGCTCAGGCTAACTTTCAAAAGAGTAGAGTAGGACTAGATGACCCTAGGAACCATATCACTACTAGTGTCTGTCTACTGACTGTACTACTCTAGTGCTGATGTATGTTGTATTAACTTTTTTTTCAATGTTCCAAGTGAACACTAATAAAATAGGGGGAGGTTTCCAGGCATCTAAAAATGTGTAATGTTTTTTGTAGGCATACTACCAACTACCAGTGCCGGCGGGTCCAGCGGTGATGGCGATGCGGCCATTCCGGAGGGGGCGGGAGAACTGGCGGCACCTGCAGGAGTGACAGGGGGGGAGCCAGCAGCAGTGGCCGGCGGTGGTAAGTTATATTCATTACTTCTTGACATTACTACTAGATGGAAGTGTGTTCACTACTTCACTGTACTGTGCGACTTATTAAGTTGTAGTGAACATTGTATAACGGTTGAAGAAGACACCCTTTACTTAGCATTAGCAGCGTGAGTTGAGTAACCAATGGCTTCTTCTATTTCACTCCAACTCAGCTGTGAAGGTTTTATGGAGAAGACAAACTCAAATCAGATGACCTTGATGGATGTGTTGAACAAACAGGGAAAGAAGTGTGGAAGGATGGGCGAGATAAATAATATGACTGACTGGCAGAGAAGGATATGTTGGAAGCATGCATAGGTGGCTGATAGTAATCAGATCAGATGCATGGGTTGTTGAAGGATGGGTGGAAGGTGAAAGAGGATGCCTGCCTGGGTGGGCAACACTGTATGGGTGGATAGTACTAGATAGCAAGAATCAGCGGTGTTTGGTTCAAACTCAAAGCCAAGGCAAGCAAGGAGGGAGTGGATGCATGTGTGGTTGTTGGTGAAACCAACTAAGGTTTGTTAAGAGATATATAAAAAGAAGGATAGACGTTTACTTTAATGGATGTATGCCTGGATGTACTATCATCAATAGACAGCATAGGTGGAGACTGTCACTGGAGAGTCTTACTTTGAAGAAAATGTAAAAGAAACTGCGCCAGAGTAGCAAAGCGGAGGGGAATATAAGTAGTATTTTCAGAATACAGTTGACTCGCAGTAGTTTGCAAGCACGTCTTATATATATATATATTATCAAGCCGAAGCGCCTTCCTCCGACTCCGAGGACCACTCCCTACCTATGTTAATGTATTTTCGATTGTGTCAGGCAGCCTGCAAAGGGTGGCCTATCTGTTGGTTACACAATCAATGAAAGCAAAGTACCCTATGCAGTAGCGGTCGGTGGTGGGAGTGCTGGCAGGTGGTGACATGGGTAGAAGCAGGGTGGGTGGCAAGTAAAAGTAAACTATGTAATACGGCCAAATACAGGTAAGTAAACATAAAAATAAATAAAATGATTTTCATTGTGCGCACTGCACTGCCAAATGCGATGCAGTGCGTGCAACAATTTTTTATATATTTATTTACATGTATTCTTTAATTACCTGTAATTGTCCATAACCCATAGTTTACTACCCCAACCCTGCACCTTCCCACGTCACCGCCCGGCAGCACTCCCACCACCGACCGCTACTGACCTGATGTCATATTACCATCTATAATATAAGCAATGATCATTGGATCCGATAAATAATCAGCCTTTTTGTAGTACCCAGGGCAGGATGAAAGTGAAATTGATCATTTGCCCTCATATAACAGACAGAGTATGGCCAGTGCCACCGGCCGTAATACAAAAATATGAGCTTCCCAACCTGCAGACAGTAATAGTAAATAAAACTAACATGAGTCTGCATCATGTGACTCATATCTGTTTCTCTTGGGTGCAAGCTTAGCTGACTGAGCTGGCATGACGGCTACAACAAGGTTATTTAATTGCGCTAAACTAGAGATAAGAACAACACGACTGGTGTGTACCGGAGTACATAGTACGGGTATAATGTCGGAAACTCCCACAAATGTTAGAATCCGAAGAAGTAGGAGTATAGATACTTACCACCAAATCACAAATGTTATGTACTGTGCTTGCTAGTGATACTCTGCCACTATGTGTTGAATGAATTTAGTGTTTCTGTTTTGCTAAGAGTATTGGTTATAACATGTTCTTTTTCTTTCTTGATATAGATACTCCTTCCACACCAAAACCAACGACGAAGGAGTTGGCAGCCAGGGCCTGGCACCGTAAACTGGAGGCCATTTGCGATGAATATCGCCGGCTGGTGGCTCAGGCGGAGGAGGAGGAGGAGGCGGCTGCAGCCTCCTCCAATGCCCCGGGCCCCAGTCAGGCCCTGCCTCCAGTTTTACGGCGCCTTGGTCCGGCAGCCGCCCGCTGCCGTGCCTCGATATCTACCACTGCTGCCCCCCACCCTGCATGTAACTGCAGGGCATTTCGCCACCAGCTGCTTCGCCGGATGGCCCGCTTGGAGGAGCACCTAGAGGACCATTTAAAATTCCTTGTGGATAAACACCTGAAGGCCCGCTGACTATAGGACCTTGTCATTTGCCCCTTTTTTAATTCCTTTTGTTGGTGAATGGGTTTTGGGCATTGGGTGTTTCACTTACAGACATTTTGGACTTTGACTTTGGTTTTGGATATTGATTGGGGTTAGGGAGGGGGGTGGGTTAGGTCAGAGTGGGATAGTTTATTTTTGTTAGGGTATAATAAATGTTATATTATTTACTTAAACATACGATGTTAATGTTTTGTGGTGGGTTACTGTTTTACGAATTCAATTTACGTCACATGATTTGTTACTTTGTTTCCTTGCTGCTGCATGCCCGCAGCCAGTGTTTGATTTAAAAGATCTGCCAATTTTGTTACACACAAACAGATAGATGCGGTACCCCTCACTGAGTTATTTTTAATTGTCATACTAGTACTGTCAGTCTCTCCTCCTAGTCCATTATACCTCCCACCAAACTTATCTTACCTGTGATTGATGATGATGATGAAGTTCGGCACAGTGATGGCTGCATGGTTGGTTTCCCAAATGAATGGAGAAGATGCCATTATTGTGGTGGTAGTAGTAGACACTGGCAATAGCATTTGAAAAAAGAAAGAGAAAGTCACTTGACTGAGACAGACTGGGGGAGGAGTAGTAGAACAAACTAAAGTACAGCATGGGTGGGCAAACAGAAAAAGATCCTTGCCCTGCCTTAGTTGAAATTCAATTAGTGTTGCTTTCACCACATCTTCCCCAGCAAGCGTGTGATCAATTGTTGGTGTACATTTAATGTAGTCACATCACACCTCAATATAAATCACACAGACCGGGGGAAGAGGGTTAGGGATTGATGAATGGATGGGAAGGGGGGTTTTGGGAAAGGTTTGACAAAGAAAAACAGACAGTATGCATGGACACAACAAAAGTAAAACACAATCTTGGAAGACGACCATGATCCATCATCAAAGAAATCTATAAAGTGAGAAAAAGGAAATGCATGCATGCTGATGAGGAGAACTTGATGGTTAATGATAATGAGTTCTACTTACTAACTACTACTACACAATTAGACAGTACAGGGCAGAAATTATTAATATGAAAATTGCCTTGCCTGTCTGCCCTCAGAGCGAACCAAATTACATGCTGTACCGGGCTTACTTTTATTTTTCAAGCTAGCAAAGGAAATGAAAAAATAGTTGTAGGGATCAATTACCAAACAAACCACAACACACAGTCGTAATGATTGAAGAGAAAAAAGGAATCAAATAAATTTAAAGACGAATGATGAATGATACTAAATTTACTGTAATCCTGGTCCAAATGTGGAGTTGCATCATTCTCGTCATTCCTCTTGGTCCTCCCTTCCATGGACACTCCGCACATCAATCTTGGGTACCACTGCCTGCCTGATGCGGATTGGTAAGGTATGTGTGAGTTGTTTCTCCCACTATAGCACAGGTTAAAGGCCGGCCTGTAAGTGTAGATGGAAAAACAAAAGGGGTATTAAAAAATAACTGAATTAAAAAAAATAAACTCAATTACAATGGAGTGCAAGAAGAGAAGACAAGACTCTTGAGAGAAAACTTTCAGGCTGAGACGGCTTGGATACATAGTGTCTACTCTACAGCATTAAGGTACAACAACAATGGGACAGGAGCCAGCACAGCCACAGAACAGGCCAACCACGGCACAGGCCAGGCACCCTACCCCCATTTACCTTAAATTTTGACAGAGTCAGACAAAAGGCATATGCACTGCAGCAACCTAGCATTTTCCAAATGAAGTGTCTAAATCAATGCGCCACTGTCCCTCATACCACTATACTCTACTCCAGTCCACACCACTACACGGACATGTAACCTAGGTCTGCTGTGGTTCTTGTTGAAACTGTTTACCTTTTAAGGCAGTCCAAGAAACGCAGTTATTCCATCAATTATCTTCGATCCAACTGACTGTGTGCAAAGATAGTATGCTCAGCATCATGTCCGTGTGGAACGTGTTCTCCAACACCAACTCAGTCTGTAGTGACTGATTACGTTTATAATATATTCCATATTAAAAAATTGCAACGGATATTGGCCGGCACCTGCAGTGGTAGGAGTACAATGTGGTTAATAAACAACAAGGAAACATTGACTGTCACCTGAGTCACTTTTACTTTGTAGATAAACTAGTATAGTTCGAATTCATGCACATTCACTCGTAGTCAGCAAGCATCCAATGCAATACATGCCATCATTCATAATAATCATTACCTGTCTTGCTCTTCTCTTTGGCTGTCAGATCAGATGCCTAGCCTTCGGACAGTCAGAGATGAGTTTCTTTCGGCTTGGAAACAAAACGGACTATAGCTGTAGTCACGTTTCACTTCTTATGGAGGGACTGTTAGAGGCAACATGTATTGTACTATTCTCCATCTCCATCCAATGTCTGGCTTGCTTGAAATGTATTTAGGGAGAGTAAGGACGATGGAGCAGGACTCTGAGGAGTGGAGTGGACAGTTATGCACAGATGTGCAACTCCAATAGGGAAACAAAAAGAGGAGACTGTTGATGGATTTCTTGTGATTAGATTTGAACCAGAAAAACAGATACACACAGGAAGGAAGAACAATTTGAAAGCCTAGTTGTCAGGGAAGAGGAGCTCGTCCTCAAACTCTGGTGGGTCGGACAGAAGTATGTCATGTAATAAGCCACTACTTATGTCATCGAAGTCACTCTCCTCTTCCTGCTGTGATTCACGTATTTTGTACTCCGGTGGTATAAAGTGCTGGTTCATTTTGATCATGGTTAACCTCTCCACGCTTTTGGGCGAGAGACTGGTCCTTTTCACAGTAACAATGGCACCAGCAGCACTGAAAACATGCTCTGAAGATACCCTTGCAACAGGCAAGCCACATACTTTATCGCCAGCCTGCTGAGCACTGGCCATTGGCTTCTTTTCCCATACCAATACACCAATGGGCTTTGCTCCATGAAGACCTCTGTTGTGTCATCTAGATAGGCCTGAACCATCCGCTCAATGTTCAGGGTGCTCCGATTTGCTTGGCCTGTTTTGCCTTTGTATCAGTACTGAACGTACAACACCCTTTCTGTAGAAACCAATCACCTGCCGTTTTTTTAAATGTGGCTGATGATCCTGTTGGTGCTGTTGTTGATGTTATTGCTGGCGGTGTTGTTGACTGCTGAGAGGCAAACGCACTGCTCTTGGCCTCTGAAGTAGATCTTGACTCTGGGTGCCCTGCAGTACTTTTTCTGCCCTGGTGTGGTGGGCCTCTAATTAAGATCCGTTTGTTTTCAAAGCCAGTGGCTTCCTCAGCTATCAAAGTTTTGTACTTGGCAACATCCACTTCTGAAAAAGGAATTACTTTATTACTGCTCAGCAATAATTTGTAACGTGGATCCAAAATTGAGGCAGTAATGTAATGTCGATGTGACACAATGTTATTTTGAATCCTTGTATTGTCAGATAAGCGAACGGTTAAGGTGTCCGCCAAATAATATGTGTCAACTTTGTCATCCACACCTGCGTACATTTCTGATACCTCCTTCAGCTCTTGCTCTAGCATGTACAACAATGGGATAGCTTGGCCCATAGTACAGTCCTCCCTGCTGAATTCACGTGTAAAGACCTCAAAAGGAAGTAGCATCTCTGTCAAGCATTTAACGAGGTCCCATTGGGCCATCTCAACGGTCATGCCTTTTACAGTAGGATCTCCTGACCTTTTCATGACATAAGCATTGAGTGGTATGTACTGCTCAAACAGACGCTCAAGCATGTAATAAGTTGAGTTGCAACGTGTTGGCACCTCCTGGATGAGTGCTTTGACTGGCATTTCTTCTGCAGGTGGTCAGTAAGTTGCTGACTTTGCTTTAATTTTTCAGAAAGTCTTGAACAACAATGTTAATGCAGTGTGCCAAACACGGGACCCTGAAATAGCCACCATCTTTCATGGCCCTAACTACATTACTGCCATTGTCCGTGGCAACAAAACCAATGTAAAGCCCTCTTGGTCGCAGCCACTCAAATACCTTGCTGTTAAACTCATCCAAAATGTTTGCAGCAGTATGAGATTTCTCCATAGCAAACATGGCTACGGTTGCATGTTTGCGACTGTCTTTAAAAATCTCAGCGGTGTCAACAACACCTTCAGATATCTTATCTTTAACACCCGAAAAAGAGACCCAGTGTGCAGTGATGCACATGTAATCAGTGGCTTGGCAACTGGTCACAAGTCTGTTGTCAGGTGGATACTCTGAACAGCACTCTGTTTTAAGGCTTTTCCAAGCAATTCCAGCACGTCGTGATGTAGTGCTGTAACAGCAACTCTTGCGAAATAGTAGCGGCTGGGAACCTTCCATTTTGGGCAGATGGTGGTCACAAATTCCAGAAAACCCACCCCTTCAACAAAAAAAAAAGGGAGAAATTCCAGTGCTAACATTTTAGCCAGCTTCGCATTGTACAAACGTGCTATTGGGTGGTTGCGTTAGTACTTCCCCTCCGGTCTAGTAAACATGCTAAGAATGTTAGACTGCATGGTATTCCTTCCTGTGCTCAACGTCGCACTTTTTTTAAAAGCAGTACTCCTTGGTGTCTCAGGCTGAGTCTTACTCTTGTGCCACTGAGATGTTGCTGAGGATGTGGGCATTACCACTGCAGTGCTGGGGACAGGGCTACTTTGTGTACCACTACCATAGAGAATGTCTCCCTCTTCTTCTTCTTCCTGTTCCACCGTGAGCAGATTTTCTACTGGTTTATCCCCACCAACAGCAATGGTTCCAGTTTTTATGCGACGAAGGTGCTCCTCCCACTGGATTGCGTGGTGTTTTTTCAGATGCGTCATTTGGCCTTCGGTACCATAGTTTGTACCAGGATTACCATGACTAACAGGTATGACAAACGGAGCATATAGCAATGTTCTCCTCCTTTCAGCTAACCGTAAAGAAGTCCCACACTGGGGAGCTTAACTTTTGTCTCCTGCTGGAGGTGCCACTTCCAATGCCGGATGAACTGGAGGGTGTGTGTTGAATTTGACTCTGTGCAGTACCACTACCTACTTCTGCTGAGGTGGTACTTGTGCTGGATGTAGGACGCTGCCGGCCCTTTGCTAATGTAAATATGGAAGCTGGAGGTCGTGTTTATGTTACCTGTGTTGGAGGTATGTGTGCTACATCCCTCGCATCCATTTTGGATAGTGTAAAAATGTTGGTCTCCGTTAGAAATGGGATTTCTGGTTGGCTAAGGCTTGCGCCAAAGCCAGGCAGAAACCAACACTCTCATCAGGGCAAGGGAGTTACACGCCAAAGATAACCCCTGCTCACCCCCTTGGTAGCTTGGCACAAGCAGTTAGGCTTATCCCGGAGGCCATGTGTAAAGCATTTGCGCACGCACACAGCAACAACATCCCAGGCACACTACAAAAGGAACTCCACACAAGGTTATATCAAAAATAGCCTTTGTATTCTCATAACACATTAGAATAGTAATCACACAATATACACTGTGCCGACTGGCACTGGGCAATATTTACAAGGGATTATGTACACATGACAGGGCCACATGGACCACTGCCAGAACCATCACAAAACAAACTTAGTAAAAGTCAAACAGATCATAAACGTACAACCATTAAACACTAGTAATCACTGCACTTAGCATTAGCCTGTAACATAAACTACATTATGCACAGCATCACATCAGGCGCAAATTATATGCTGCGCCAACCTCACCAGCATAAACACATTATGCAATCCTCTCACAAGTCTAATCGCATTAGACCCTAACCTCCTAAGTATAACTACATTAGGGGCATAACTCACACAGTGGAACATAATCGCACTAGCATAAACCATGATATGCAAAACAACCTCATAATCATAAAAGACCACATTTAGAGGTATAACACAGGGAGCATTTGCTAGCACCAAAATCACATTAGGGCCTGGCGCCCTACAATCCTAACAGTCCCCCTGGCCAACTGGCCATCTCTCAGGGGCTTGGAGGCCCTATGTCCCAAAGACAGGGTGCGCTGCCTAGCAGCGGAATCGAATTGCGCCACTGCGCAAACCTAAACGCTGCAGCTGGCACTAAGCGCTGCGCAGCTGGGAAAGTACTGGGGCAGAGGAGTGCATCTCACTCCTAACTCAACAACCATGCCCTCCAAAGAACAACCTAAATGTTGCAGCTGCCCACTACTTGCTGGGCAGTTGTGAACCTCCAAATGAGGCCTGCCACCACTGTGCCGGCTCTGTCCCTCTCAGGGACGGCTAAAATAATATAGCCCCCAAGTCGGCACACACCTTGGAAGGATATTTTGATCTTATCCAAGTTCCTGCCAAAAGGAAGCTCTATACACAATGTAGGCACAGAACTCTACCCCTGAACACATTCACAAGCTCCTGGACAGGTAACTCTGCTGCGAACAAAGCAGCCCTTGTTGCTCTGCCCCAAGTGAATCAATTGGTCATGTCTTCTTTGGTTGTCCTGCGTATTTCAGCCCCAGGAAAAAATGGCTAATGCATGTATGTAAACAGCTTGGAATTCGTAACCATGTGGCAGCATTGCGCTTACTCTAATCAGACACCAGACCACTAGTTGTGTGTGCAACTGCAAAGTTCCTGGGGCATATGTGGGCAATAAGAAGAAAGGCCAAAAGACCAGCCCTGACCTTCTCTTAATAGGCCAACAGAATGGCAAATCTTAGTTACCTCTTCCTGGAGGGTAAGTTAGTTTGACCTGTATGGAGTATTGTCAAATTAGTACTTCTAGGCGCTACTGCATCAAAAGAGGAACTACTCTACAGTTGTATCTATCTAATGTTAGTGCTATAGCCTTGAACACCGTAGTGCTTCCTTGCATCAGGCTCCATGTTGACCAGTTGCGAGCTCCATCTTCGTCTGTTCCTTCATTAAGTAAATCGCTGTATACCTTTTAGATTTTTAGATAGTTGGCTTTGCCAATGTATTTAATTTCTGATTTTATTTTGTACATTGAAAGTTTTTATAAGATTTAAGACAAAAACTTTACTGGGTTGCACCTATGGATTTTGTACTTTTATGGTCTGACGACCAAATAACGTTTATATGACTGATATGTATATTAGGGCCTTTGTTGGACCCGGCCTCGTGGCGTGGTCCTTAACCCCCTGGATTGTGCCCGTTCCCCGCCCCGGCCGTCACGGGCCACCCGTCTGAACTGCACCAAGGCCCTTCACCCGGGGCTGCACGTGGACGCATACTCCTCGTGGCTCCGCCATCTTGTTGGCATCCACGTCACACCGTGCACCAGCCGGCGCGACCCCGCTCAACCCGGCCTCGACCCCAGCGAAGCCCCGACATCGAGGCACCACGAACTAGCCAGGGGGTGCCGCAGGAACCATTCATCGCCCCCGGCGGAGGACAGTATCGATGGGACCCCCAACTGTCCTCCCCTCTCGAGGTGTGATCGCCCTGCAACTCCCATGGGCCTGGCGCCTCTCCTGCTGGGCGTCTGGCCACCTCCACCCGGCCACTCCGCCCCCTCGGGCGCATAGGTCCGGACATCAAAGGGCTCCAGACCTATATCTGGGGCGACCCCACCACAGCTCGGCAGTTGTATCCCGGAGTCGAGAGCCCTGCTGATTGAATCGCGGCTGACCCTACGGAGAAGAACTCTTGTCGGAACCATCACGAGCCCTGCTGACTGCGTCGCGGCTCCTTCCTGTGAACCCTTTCTGAACCACCTGGAACATCGGAGCCCTGCTGACGCCGTCGCGGCCCAACCTCGCTGAAACCTCCCTCGGAGCCCTGCTGACGACGTCGCGGCTCGAGCTGAGCAGAAACCATCTTGAGAGCCCTGCTGATTGGATCGCGGCTCTCCACGAACTGTACGCCAGAGCCCTGCTGACGCCGTCGCGGCTCAACCCCTCCGAGATCCGGAGGTCCTCCAGCTTGAGGATAAGAACTGGGCCCCAGGTACCCTCGTACCGCATTCCTGCCAAAGACTGTCCCGCTACCCCGACCCTTCCAAAGAGACACTGAGACTTTTGGTGGATCCCTCGATCCCTTCGTGTAAATATTGACCTCGTAACATTTTTATTGCTGATAAAGAATTGCTTGTCACAAGACAACCTCCTTGAGTCCTGTGTGGTGGTGTTACTGTGCTAGGACGTGATAGGAGAAGGATCTCTCAGGAGACTTCTCGGCAGCGCTCGGCTACTTCGTGCAGTGTGAGGGCCCCCCCCCTTGGTGGTCGCACCGACTCCTCGGGGTCCGCCTTCCAACAGCCTTGCACCTAGTAAGATGTGTACTGTGAAAAATGTTCTTGAAGTAGTGGAAGCAAAGGACCAAAAAACAATACTGTAATGGGATGACTTGTCTTTTGGTACAATTTCCTTGCTGACTTCCAATGTCCTTTACTAGCACTCTACTAGCCCCCATTTTTCTTTCTCTGTCTTCATTTTATTCTACTCTATTCATGGGAATATCTTAAGCGAATGCTTACCCAGAAGGGTGTTCCAGCACTATGACAACCAACTATTATGAAGAAGGTTCACAGTTAAAAAGGGGTTGTTTTGAACAATTTCCTGAATTCTAATTCTGATATGATTTGCCTTATGTTCTGTGGGAGTGAGTTCCAAAGTTTTGGTACTAGGAACGCAAAGGACCTTGCTCCACTATTATCCTGGGGACTACAAACAGATGCTGAGTCTTAGATCGCAGCAATCTTGTATGGTTGTGAATAGACTTTGATTCCGCTTAGGACCTCTTTTGTGCATCACTCTGTAGGCCATACAAAATTAAAGTGTATTGTTTTTATCTCTGGTAGCCAGTGAAGGAAAGCCAGAGCAGTGATGGCAGAGTAACATTTGGGAATTTTCAGTAGGATATGCGCTGCGCTGCTCTGTTTTGTATTACTTGAAGATATTTTTATGATAAACTTGAGGCTGCCTAGGTATAGTGAATTCCCATAATCAAGTCTGGATATGATTAAATCTTGACCCACTATCCTCCATAGTTGCTCTGGTAACAATCTAAGCAGTTTTCTCAAGGTCATTAGCGTACCGAAGCACGTTGTTGCTAGTTTTTTGGCTTGTATTGCCATATTCATCTTATTCGCAAGCCAGAAACCTATGCTTTTGGCTTCTGATTTTGGGATATTCTGACTGCCAAAGGTTCAGGCCAGTTCAATTCCATCCATCTGAATGGGTTGTTTCCTACTACCATCACTTCAGTTTTCTCCCCATTAATTTTAAGGCTGCTTGCTGCCATCCATTCCAGTGTATGTTTAAGACAGTTGTTTAGGAGGGCTGAGGTTTCATCTGTTTGGTGGGAAAGGGTGATGATTATCTGAGTGTCATCAGCATAGGATATTGTGGAGAAAGCCTGGCTGTTTATGATTTCTGCTAATGATATGACATACAGATTAAACAGTGTTGGGTTCAGTGAGGACCCCTCCATTAATCTTGTGGTTAGCACCTGGTGTGAGACAGTATTGAATACCACACTCAGATACAGAACGATCAGAGCTCCGGTCCCTCCTTGACCTAAGATGGTTTTAAGCCCTCCTGTGGTTGCAAGCAGATTCGTTTCAGTGCTACTGTCTGGGAAGAAACCACTTGATGATGAATGTAAAATGCTGTTCATTTCCAAGTGTGATGAGAGATTCTTATTGACGTGTTTCTCTGGAGCTTTGCTGGGTCCTGGGAGAAGGGAGATTGGCTGGTAGTTTTCGCATTTTTCAGGGTCAGCAGTTTTTGCAATAGTGGCTTTACAATGGCATGTTTCCAACTTCCTAGCACAATCCCTGAGCTAAGTGAGCAGTTCAACATTTCAGTCAGTGCAGAGAATACTGCTTTCCCTACTTTTATCATGATATCAAGGGTCCTAATTTTATGGATTTCAGAATCTCTTTGGTGTCTTCCTATGTCATTTCTGGTAAAAAGTTTACATTTTCCCAATTGAGTGTGTGGGGACTTGAATGGATTAGTGTCTTCTCCTAACGTAAGGAGGATATTATTCGCCTTCTCTAAGAAAAGGTTAGCCAACATATTGCAGCATAATTCAGATGGGGGGGGGGGGCTGTTATTTTATTTGCAGTTTTCATTAGACTATTTACCATATTAAATAATTCCTTGGCGGGATTGGCAGCGTTATTAAATTTGAAATAGTGGTGTTTGTTTATTGTTTCCTTGTAATTCTCTTTCTCCATGGCATTGTAGTTTTTCCTCCATACTCTCTCTTGTTTTTTACATTGTTTTCTTAGTTCTGTGACTTCTGATGAGAACCACAGTGCTTTCACTCCTTTCCAAGAGCAGATATGTTGCTTGAGGTGGACTAACTTATTTGCTTTGGATCCGTGTCTGAAATTTGTAGTATCTATTGTCTATTCCCTCATTCGTTTCAGGGGTGGTGTTTGTAAGCATGCTTTTCCATGCGTCTATATCTAAGTTTGCCAGTTACATGTAGTATTGCTGTGGCTAGACGTAGTGTTTTGGTTGTTTGCGGATTTCACTTGAAATGGAATTGCTTTTTGATCTGACCAGATGATCTTGTATTGGTCCCCAATAATTAGTTTTGAAGTATTGGAAAATATAGGGTCCAGTAAGTGGTCGCGCTTATGGGTGGGGGCTGTAGTTGGATTGCTGCTAAGTCCATTAAAATGTTTTGAGAGATTTCACAGTTAGTGTTTTTCAGATGGAGATTAAAATCCCCAAGTGCTGTATAATTAGCAGTTCACACACTATTTTCAGCTGCTATGTCAGGTAGGGACTATATACATTTTGTGGCAGAGCCAGGAGAGTGATATATTAGTAATCCCAAGAACGTGAAGGTGGGGGAGATGCACATTCGCTTCCTGGGATACTGAATGGGTTAAAATACATTTTTAGCTCTTCGTTATAAATAATGGCTATCCCCCCGTCCCCGTTCCCTTCTCATCATACCTGCCCTTTGCATATCCCAGTGTAATATCTGGCATCGTTTCCTCATGGAGCCATGTTTCTTTTAGGAACAAGGCTGTTGGTTTATTATCTTCTAAAAAGGTCATTAGATCTACAGCTATGCTTAGGTAGGGATATGCAATTCAGTGGATATGTCTGCCATTGTTGGCTGTTTCTGCCTTCTTTTCTAATGTTGTTTTCCCCGTCAATGTAGTTTTCCTTGCCTAGTTTCCTTTTGCATTCCCCGCAAAATAGATATTTAATACCTGGGTTTATTGTGGGGTCGCATCTCTTCCCTGCATTGTTGTTGAACAAACGTAGTTCTGCAGCTGAGTTTCTGATTCTGTGTTAGATCGGGCATGGGTCCTGGCCCCTGGTCCCCGCTGGTCATAGACAGACGCAGATGGGCTTTCCTTTGGCAAATCTTAGGCACAACAGTGGCGCATCCATTCCCCACTACACATCAAATAACGGTCCGGCATGCAGCAACTAGTGCTCTAACCTCTAATGGCGGGCAATAGTGTCCCAACAGAGAGGCACTACACACCAAGTGGTCCAATTGGAGGAGGACAACTTAAGGTCCCTTCTCTCCTCAAGTATAGGTCCTTGCACTCTTTAAATGACAATGCAGGTCAATTTTACTAAGGTGTAAGACAGTGAGCAAACGGCATGGTGAGTAAATATTTGAATCACTTTAAAGTAAAAATCGTCACCCAAAATAGATTTTCAGTTAAAAAAGGCTAAAACAGATCGATTTTTCAGTAAAAGACTGGCTAAAGAGGCTGTTAAATTAATATAAAGTTCAGTTGTGTGCTTAGCAGCAGGAACTGCAAAAATACTTAGTGGTCTGCGTGTACGCACCACAGTACACATTAAATACCGGGCCGGCATACACCAACTAGTTCGCTGAAAAATGGCGGCCAATAGCTTCCCAATGGTGAGGCACTGAACATAGCCGACACCAAGGGCCATGGCTTTGGCTGGTGCATTACAACTCTTGTATGGTATATAAACATTAATAGACCTGCACTGCTTAAACAGGTGTTGCAGTATGTAACAGGTGGAGTTCTAATGGGTTGGGACTTCATGTATGAGGGGTTTCACAGGAAATCTGTTAGCATGCTGAATGATCATTAACTGCTTCTGAGCATTGCAGAAATGGTCGGAATGAGTGTAAATCCTGTGACCGACGACCCGGTGTTCTTGACTGCTCCTTCTTTTTTTGAGGAAGTCTTGCATAATTTGGTTCTTGAAATAAGATAGACATAGCACTTCAAAGTATCCTCCATCAGCCATGGCCTTCATATTATTACAGAAACTCAAAAGAGGGGAAGAATGGACCACTTGTCCTGTGTACCAGGGTCAGATTCGTTATCTGTCCTTTTAAAAAAACCCTCATTCAAGTACACATGGTTCGGGCGGTATATCTTGATTCTCCGGGCCCGATTCACAGAACTAACTTACGACAAAATCCTAAACTTACTACCATTTTGGTATTCACAGAAGGCACTTACTCATTTTGGTATTCACAGAAGGCACTTACTCATTTCGGTATTCACAGAAGTTAGGAGTCCTAACTTTAGGACTCCTAAATGCCTTCTGTGAATACCGAAAGTCTTAAAATTAGGATTTTTCTCAATTTAGTAGTAGTAAAGTTAGGACTCCGACTTTAGGACTCCTAAATGCCTTCTGTGAATACCGAAAGCCTTAAAATTAGGATTTTTCTCAGTTTAGTAGTAGTATAGTTAGGACTCCTAATTTCAGGACTCCTAAATGCCTTCTGTAAATACCGAATGTCTTAAAATTAGGATTTTTCTCAATTTAGTAGTAGTAAAGTTAGGACTCCTAACTTTAGGACTCCTAAATGCCTTCTGTGAATACCGAAAGCCTTAAAATTAGGATTTTTCTCAGTTTAGTAGTAGTAAAGTTAGCTTTAGGACTCCTAAACTGAGAAAAATCCTAATTTTAAGACTTTCGGTATTCACAGAAGGCATTTAGGAGTCCTAAAGTTAGGACTCTAACTTCTGTGAATACCGAAATGAGCAAGTGCCTTCTGTGAATACCAAAATGAGTAAGTGCTTTCTGTAAATACCAAAATGGTAGTAAGTTTAGGATTTTGTCTTAAGTTAGTTCTGTGAATCGGGCCCTCCGCTTTTTAGTAGCGTGTCAGCATCATCATAGGGTTTGTTGGACTTGGCCCTTCTGGCAGGGTCACCCCTGAACTTTTTGCTTTTTATTGTGAACTGGTGTTAGAGATTTTTGGCTTCTGCGCACTTTACCACTGTGTCCCAGGGTAAAGTGCGTGCGTGTAGTGAGGTTGGCCTGCCCTCCCATAGGAATGAGTGGGGAATGTGTGTGTCCCTGGTAGTTCCTGATGCGTGGGGAGTGCAGGTGCGAGTTTGGTATGTACGGACTCGTGTGATAAAATGCTGCGCGATGATGTGTGCGGCGTGCATGTATCTAGTGTGGATGTGCCACTTCTAGAAGTGGGCACTTCTGTGTGCAGTGTGACATGAGTGCCTTGTCTGGCAATTGACTGCCTGAGGTCATGTGATGGTCTAGGGAATCCCCAGAGTCAGGAGGAGTCACCCAGTGGTGAATGGGGAGATCAGCAGCTAGATGGGTGGGAGGAGTCCAACTAGGACCTGAATAGGGCTGGGCTTTCCCCACACAATGCTGGCTCCGCCCCCTGTGGTGCGACTGATGACCCTGGCCTGCTCTCTGAATAGGGAGAGGGGCTGAGCAAAACAAAGTGCACAGGAACCAGTTGTATCTGGTTTGCCCCTTCCCTGCACTTTGAGAACAAAGGATTTGGTGTATAAAAGAGGGGCTGTGAACCCATGAAGATGTTCTTGTTTGTGTACTTGAATCTACCAGGGGCGTGCTGCTGCTGGGGCCCAGGGGAAGGCTTGCCTCCCTGGGCCCTGCCCTGCCCCTGGATGCCTGGAGAACTTCTTCCTGGGACCCTTCTGCCTTTGCTGGGGGCTGTTTTGCCCCCCCCCCCTTAATGCCTCAAGGACTCTTCTTTAGGACCCTTTGTGCTTTGGACTCTAGCGCTGTGCTTTTAATTTGAAGAACCACTGGGCTTAGTGAGAGGAGCGCCTTCCTTGGGTATCAGAGCGCTTGAATTGTATCCTTGTGAGCGCCAGATTGCCAGAGTAAAGAGGAGCATGCTTACTCCGCAGCGCTGAGCTGTCCACCGTGAAAAGGGAATCCCCGGCGTGGAGATTCCCTCGCAACCCTCAGTATTCCAGGAAGCGGGTGCCCACCCCGCAGTATTGCCGCCGGAAGGATTTCTGCGTTGTTTAAAACGGGTGCCCACCCCGTGTTCTGCCGGTTTCATGGGAGCCTACCCCGTAATTGCCGCAGCCGCCGAGAACACTGGGCCACCGCGCTGCCCGCGGCGACCCGGAAGTGGATCTCGGCAGCCTCAGTGTGGGCGGGGCTGAAGCCCGGAAGAGAAGCGGAACGACGAGGAAGTGACCGGGGCTCCCGTGAGCTGAGGGAGCCCCACGCGGTTGCAGCCCAGGTGAAGAGCCGAGGCATCCAGGCGGGAGCCCACCCCGCACTGGATCTTGACGGGAGGAGTGCGTCCGGAGCTGGTGCGGAGGGGGCGCGAGGCACATTGTTTGTGTCTGCCCCTCCGTGCTGCGAGAAGCCTGGAGTCCTCCCTTGGAACCCAGTGAGTGGGGGGCTCTTGGATGCATGGTGAAAGGGGCTCTCGTAGTGATCCCAGAGCGGCCCCGGGAGACAGCGGGCCGCCCCAACGCTTTACGGGGCCATCAGTATTTTTAAAGAGTCCCCCGAGTGGGACTCCAACGTTACGGGGGCAGAGTGGTTGTTTAGAGCCTGTGAGGCTACAACGACGGGGCGCATTGTTTGATTAAGAGCGCGAGTATGCTCCAAAGTGACTGGGGCATTATTCTTCTAGAGCTGGCATGCTCCAGCGTGTGGCATAAGTCAGTTCCCAGCTGCCCAGCACTTAGTGGGCAGCTGCAACGTTTAGGTTGTGCCTTGTGAGCCCTGGCTTGCGCAGCCTGCGCAGTCGCGCCCTGACATTGCTGGATATTGGCCATTTCTGCACCCCTGAGAGGCCAGTTGGCCTGGGGACAGTTTTTGCTGTATTGTGCCCTCTCCTAGGGTACCTGGTGACTCATGTGAGTTGGGCGCAATTGTGTTTTCCTGCACCACTGAATGTGTTTTTATGCGACACGTGCCTTGTTCTTACACCGCTGAATGTATGTTATGCATCATGTGTTTTCCTTCCCTACACCTCTGAATGTGTTGTGATGCATCATGTGTAATGTGCTTCTACCCCTACAGGTATTGTTATACTTAGGTGGTTATTCTCCCTAGTACAGGTGGTGCTAGTGAGGTCCTGGTTCCCTGCGTGACATTTTCCTAAGGTGGTTAGGGTTGCGTAGGTGGTACTTACCTGTTACCAGTAGTTACTGGTTGTGTGCTACATGTGTTATTTTGTGCTACAGTAATTTTATATCCTAAGTTCTAAAAGTGCTAATTCCTGACAGTGGTCAATGTGGCCCTGTCCCCTGTACATATAATCCCTTGTAAAATTCTTCCCAGTTCCAGTTGGCACAGTGTAAATTGTGTGAATATTATCTAATGTGTTTTGGCATAATACAAAGGCTATTTTTATATATAACCTTGTGTGGAGTTTCCTTTGTGGTGGACCTTGGGTGTTGTTGCTGGGTGCGCGCGTAAACGCTTTACACATTGCCTCCGGAATAAGCCTGACTGCTCATTCCAAGCTACCAAGGGGGTGAGCAGGGGTTATCTTTGGCGTGTAACTCCCCAGCCCTGACTAGAGTGGTGGTTTCTGCCTGGCTTTGGCGCAAGCCCTAGCCAACCAGAAATCCCATTTCTAACATTGGTGATCAGCGGTGGGATAGGACTTGCGTTTGCGCTGTACCGCAGCAGCGACTGGCTACACTACAAAACTCTGCATTTTAGATAGTCACATGTTGGGGATTATTGTTTATGATTTTGTTTTCTCCTCAAGAGTGTCATTTTTAAATGGTGTTTTCTGCGCCTTTATGTTGTGTGGCAGAAGATAGAAAATGACAGGGCGGGACGCCAGTAGGTGGGGAGGTTCCCATAGATAGGGTGTCCTTTGCTGGGTCCAGTGCCCAATCCCTGTTCCTGTCCCCAGAGGTATGGGTAGATAGGAGGGAAGAGAGGGAGTGTGGAGGAGAAACAGCTAGCTCAGGAAGGTGGTTATCCCCTGAGCGTAGTGTGAGTGTCTGGATTCACCAGTAAGGGTGGGATCCAGTGGTGGCAGCAGAAGTGTGTCCAGTGCCGGAAGCCCCATTCCCGTTCCCAGAGTATGGTACCTGGTACTCAGTAAGAGGGGTGCAGGTTGCGA
This sequence comes from Triturus cristatus, assembly GCF_964204655.1. Taxonomy (NCBI): domain Eukaryota; kingdom Metazoa; phylum Chordata; class Amphibia; order Caudata; family Salamandridae; genus Triturus; species Triturus cristatus. Next base: position 640,022,161 of record NC_140585.1, read on the forward strand.
TTCAGGGACAGTGAGGAACTGTCCCACCAGTCTGGGGGGGGGTGTGGATGAGTGATGTATTGCACTGGACAAAGGAGTGTGAGTTCTTTTTGTGATAAGGAGCTTGCATGGAAGGTGGACCTCTGGCTGTGTGCTAGAGGTCTTGCAGAGGCATTGGGGAGTGATTCCAAAAGTAGTGGCTTAGGTATCTTCTGTTCCTGTGTGGGGGAAGAGGTTCAGTGTAGCCCAGCTAGGTCCCAGTGGAATGGGAGGGGTGTAGGGGCTCACGTCCGGTCTCAGTGGAGATGGAGTGAGTGTGGGACGGTGTGTCCCACGGTGGCCCAAAACCCCGTCTCAGGGCCTGGAGGGTTCCCTAAGGGAGCGCCAGGTTGGGGGCCTAGGCTGTACTTGTAGGTCATTTGAGGAGGATCTTCCAGTGTCTAGAGGACGTGGAGTGTCTGTAACCAGAGTTCCAGGGGTCCTGGTGTTGGGCAGTACCGCTCCTAAGTGGAGGGTGCAGAAGTCCTGGTTGAGGGGTGAGAGGGGGAAAGAGTCCCCAGTGGAAGAGCCATTGGGTCAGGGGCCAGCCAGAAGGGCTGAGCGACCAATGAGTGACCATGGTGACGCCACTTCTGTCCTGGGGGATCTCTGCGCCCTTTCAGGTGGACAGGAGGTCGCGAGATTAGAGCCAGGCAGACTGTCACACGACCCATTAGTTATGTGTCACCCTCAAGGGGGGGCATGCGTGCTCCCCCGGAAGTCCTGGTTCGCTGGGCAATTGTCTGACCAAAGGGTTAAGCCCCGAGGTTGGGGAGGCCAGGTTCAGGTTCAGTCTGACCTGGAGGCAAGGGCATCTGTAATCAGTGTCCTGACCGGTTCATCTTCCAGGGGTACCGCTCCTAGGTGGGAGGGTGCAGAACTCTGGAAGGGGGTGCAGAGGGAGAGCGTCCTCGCCTCTGACCCCCGTGCAACCTGAGGGTTTAGACCCTAGGTTGGGAGGCTTGGAAACTTTGTGGTCGAGGGGGAATCCCTGCCAAAGAGAACAGCTGAATAGACTTAGGAAAAGCTACGCCTTGGAATCCATACAGACCGGATTCGACGCAAAGTGCCGCCATTCAAGTGTGTCTGGGGGCTAACCTATAGTTTGTTGTTTCTGCTGAGGTAGAGGACTAAGGGACTTTGCTGTGTGCTGTGTCCCCCTGCTGGAAGAGAATCTGTGCTGTGTGCTTTGTTTTTCTGAAGACAAGAGTCTCTAGATCCCAGGTGGTAGACCAGTTGATGGAGAGAGGTCCTGAACTGGTGGGAGAGTTGTGTTCTGGTGGGTGTTTCCCTAGGAGTGTGCGGAACCCCAGAAGTAGAGGTAGGGTGGGGCACTCTTGCCCGTGACCTCTGGTCAGCCTGAGGGTGTGGACCCTAGGTTGAAGGATCAGTGGTAGTTGGGAACTACACTGAGAGGGAGAGTGGAGAATGGCTTGTATGCCAGGGGTTACTACCCCCCACTCTGGGTTTGGCAAGGACCAGTGGTATCTGGGTGGCCTAGGGCTTGGTCCTGGCCATGGACAACTAGGGAGTACCAGTGGGGTAGCCTAGTTGGGCCTGAGAGTTTGTTTCAGAGGGAACCACATTGGTTCAGAGTGGCGTAGAACCAGAGGGTGTCCCTGCCGTGCGGGCCCGCGTCCGTGTTCTATCGCCCATAGCAGGGAAGCCCATCACGGTGGTGATTGGTCTACCCTGCGTTTTGGCTGGAAGGGGGTTGTGTTGGACTTGGCCCTTCTGGAAGGGTCACCCCTGAACTTTTTGCTTTTTATTGTGAACTGGTGTTAGAGATTTTTGGCTTCTGCGCACTTTACCACTGTGTCCCAGGGTAAAGTGCGTGCGTGTAGTGAGGTTGGCCTGCCCTCCCACAGGAATGAATGGGGAATGTGTGTGTCCCTGGTAGTTCCTGATGCGTGGGGAGTGCAGGTGCAAGTTTGGTATGTAGGGACTCGTGTGATAAAATGCTGCGCAATGATGTGTGCGGCGTGTATGTATCTAGTGTGGAAGTGCCACTTCTAGAAGTGGGCACTTCTGTGTGCAGTGTGAAATGAGTGCCTTGTCTGGCGATTGGCTGCCTGAGGTCATGTGACGGGCTAGGGAATCCCCAGAGTCAGGAGGAGTCACCCAGTGGTGAATGGGGAGATCAGCAGCTAGATGGGTGGGAGGAGTCCACCTAGGACCTGAATAGGGCTGGGCTTTCCCCACACAATGCTGGCTCCGCCCCCTGTGGTGCAACTGATGACCCTGGCCTGCTCTCTGAATAGGGAGAGGGGCTGAGCAAAACAAAGTGCTCAGGAACCAGTTGTCTCTGGTTCGCCCCTTCCCTGCACTTTGAGAACAAAGGATTTGGTGTATAAAAGAGGGGCTGTGACCCCATGAAGATGTTCTTGTTTGTGTACTTGAATCTACCAGGGGCGTGCTGCTGCTGGGGCCCAGGGGAAGGCTTGCCTCCCTGGGCCCTGCCCTGCCCCTGGATGCCTGGAGAACTTCTTCCTGGGACCCTTCTGCCTTTGCTGGGGGCTGTTTTGCCCCCCCCTTAATGCCTCAAGGACTCTTCGTTGGGACCCTTTGTGCTTTGGACTCTAGCGCTGTGCTTTTAATTTGAAGAACCACTGGGCTTAGTGAGAGGAGCGCCTTCCTTGGGTATCAGAGCGCTTGACTTGTATCCTTGTGAGCGCCAGATTGCCAGAGTAAAGAGGAGCATGCTTACTCCACAGCGTTGAGCTGTCCACCGTGAAAAGGGAATCCCCGGCGTGGAGATTCCCTTCGGAACCCCTCAGTATTCCAGGAAGCGGGTGCCCACCCCGCGGTATTGCCGCCGGAAGGATTTCTGCGTAGTTTAAAACGGGTGCCCACCCCGTGTTCTGCCAGTTTCACGGGAGCCTACCCCGTAATTGCCGCAGCCGCCGAGAACACTGGGCCGCCGCGCTGCCCGCGGCGACCCGGAAGTGGATCTCGGCAGCCTCAGTGTGGGCGGGGCTGAAGCCCGGAAGAGAAGCGGAACGACGAGGAAGTGACCGGGGCTCCCGTGAGCTGAGGGAGCCCCACGCGGTTGCAGCCCAGGTGAAGAGCGGAGGCATCCAGGCGGGAGCCAACCCCGCGCTGGATCTTGTCGGGAGGAGTGCAGCCGGAGCTGGTGCGGAGGGGGCGCGAGGCAAATTGTCAGTGCCTGCCCCTCCGCGCTACGAGAAGCCTGGAGTCCTCCCTTGGAACCCGGTGAGTGGGGGGCTCTTGGATGCATGGTGAAAGGGGCTCTCATAGTGATCCCAGAGCGGCCCCGCAACTGACAGCGGGCCGCTCCAGCATACGGGGACATTTTGTGTTGATGACCAGAGCGGCCCCGGGAGGCAGCGGGCCGCTCCAACGTTTTACGGGGCCATCAGTATTTTTAAAGAGTCCCCCGAGTGGGACTCCAACGTTACAGGGGCAGAGTGGTTGTTTAGAGCCTGTGAGGCTCCAACGACGGGGCGCATTGTTTGATTAAGAGCGCGTGTACGCTCCAAAGTGACTGGGGCATTATTCTTCTAGAGCTGGCATGCTCCAACGTGTGGCATAAGTCAGTTCCCAGCTGCCCAGCACTTAGTGGGCAGCTGGGAATTCAAACCAGCGCTACCACACCAACGGGTTTTGATCTCACAGGGTATTTTTCACGGTGAGTTGGTCTTTTTTAAATTTTAATTTATAGTCTCTCCATCTTCTGCACATGATGATGCATGATGGGAGTTGTAAATTTAACAAAACATTACATTATTTTATATTTGATACATATTTTCCTTGTTGAAAGCATGATGTTTACATGGGCATTATTTATTCAAAAATAAATTAAGTGTGGCTTACTCTCGCCAACACTTTTTGTGCATAAAAATCGAATTAGTTCAAATATTGTCACTCAATAATTCATTAGGTAATGAACAACGGGGACATTGAGTCTTCATTTTGCATTTTGTCAAACAACATTTTAAAGCAAGTTTAGTTGATTTATTTAATTGTTCAGTTATCAAACTTGGGTATAGTACCCCACACGTATCTGCTGAATAGAATCTAAATAGGTGTTCTGCAACTATCCATTCTGCGGCTGGCTTTTGATTAGGTCTAGTAAATTCCTTACACCGTGAATGGTGTAAATTATATATGGTTAGTACCAATGACTCACATAATACATTGAACGAGAGCTACAAGTAGTTTGTCAATCACATTATAGACACAATGATGCAGAGCAGTTCCTCAGCAATTTCTTTATAAATGAACTAAAAGATCCTCATCCATGTTGAGGCCTGTCAGAACCTTTGTTTATAGTCTAATGATATATCGTGATTCCAGCTGTCTTCGTTTTTTTGTTCTATCACCTCCACGTTCATTAGGTGGAATTATGTCGAAGCCGAAATACCTCACTGATTTCCATTCTGCATTTTGACATTGGTTCAAATGTCTAGCTTTTGCATAGTTAGTGTCTTTGTTCTTAACGGCATGTATGTGCTCTAGTATCCTTTTTTCAACATACATGTCGTACTACCGATGTATTGTAATCCACAGTGGCATTGAATTACATATACCACATGTGTCGCCTTACATGTAGTGCTGTGTTTGATCAATATGGTTTTACCATCCCTGTCATTTATTTGTTTCTTGTTCTCTCCAATCTTACAAGCTTTGCAGCTGTTGCATTTCGTGAAGCCTTTTCTCGCATCCATCAGCCCGTTTTTAGTCATAGTTTTAGTTGTTGTTTGTAAATGACTTCAAACTAGCTTGTCTTTCAATGATTGAGTTTTGTTGTAGGTCACTAACGGATGTGCACCCAACATGTTTCCTATATCTGGATCCTTATTGATCAGGTGCCAGTGTTTTTGTATGCATTAATGATCTTTTTGCTCTGTTTGCTGTAAGTCAAAATTAGCCTTGGTGCATCTTGATTTTCCCTTAAAGCAATTTTCTTTTTGGGAATTAGAGTTTCAGCACGAGTTTTTGTTCTTACTTTTTCCAAACTGGTGGTCAGTTCCTTTTGTTTGTATCCTCTTTTCTTCATCTTCAATATTGTTTCATTGTTCTGGTGTTCTGCATCTTCATCCTTAGAGCAGTTCTGATGCATTCTTATTAGTTCTCCATACGGGAGGCTCTTTAATAGGGACTTCGGATGGAAGCTTTCTCCATGAAGCACGCTGTTAGTTGCTGTCTTTTTACTAAATAGCATGGTTTGGATTGTTCCTTCTTCCAAATAGATGTGTGTGTCCAGAAAATCTATTTTGGATGGGTGTATGGCACAGGTAAAGGATAGTCCAATGTTATTCTGATTCAATCTGTTGAAGTATTCCAAAAAATCTTCTGTGCTCCCGTCCCATTTTATAAAAAGGTCATTGATATAGCTAACCCATAATACGATTTTGTCAAGTTCTTTTTGATTTTCTGGACCCCATGCCATTTCTTTCTCCCACCATCCCATTGTGATATTGGCATAATTTGGAGAAAATGAAATGCCCATGGCTGTTCCACATTTGATGAAACAGTTCATAATTGAATAAAAACAACATTGTTTGTCAGGCACATCTCGATCATTTTCAACAGCATATTTGAGTGCTCCAGTTCACTTATGTTTCTTTGTTTTTAAAAACAGTTACACGCCTGCAAACCTGTTTAATGTTCAATTGAAGTATATAGATAGACGACATCAATCGTTCCCATCTTATATTTCTCATTTCAATCCATTTCCGAAAAAGTACGTAGGAAGTCTCCAGTGTCTTTGATGTAGGGGCTAAGGCTCAGTGCAATGGGTGCTAAGTATGAATCAACATATGTTGACATGTTCTCATAGATTGATTCACAAGATGAGACAATTGGTCCTCCAGGAGGGTTGACCAATGTTTATATATTTATATGCATATATATATATGGGCAGAGGAATGTGGATCCCACGGAAGCGCACAGCAACGGGTGCCGACGTGAGTCCGAACCAAGGCCTGGATTAATTAATTTGGACAAAGGTACTCCGCACTCAGGAATCCTTTCTTTAATTAGTCTGTCTGCTCACGAGAAAGGCCTTGTGAGGGCAAAACGTGTTAGTTGAATAAAACTAATGAAAGAAAGGATTCCTGAGTGCGGCATACTTTTCTCAAAAAAAACATGCTGAACTGAATTAAACCAAATTTTGGCAAAAAGGGAGCTCTTGGTCCAGAATGCGACCTTTTTTTAAAATGGTGTAAATCCATTCAGTATTTGCAGAGAAATTAAAAAAACAAAAATTATATATCTGAGTACCTCCCAAGCACAAGCTGACATCTGATTGGCTGCCAACACTCGAAAGCAGAATGTGTTGGCAGCCATCTTGTGATTCGGTAACCGAGTCACAAGAAAAAGGGGGAAAAAAGTGAAAAATTAAGAAAAGGGGGCAGGGTAGAAACACCCTGACACCCTAGGCCTGCTCAGGGGGTCCCACAAAGACCTGCAGGGCAAAAAAAAGCATTAAAAAAATAAAAGATTGGCCGAATTCGCGCTGGGTGTACGAATCATGCCGAGAAATGTAAAAAAAATTAAGCATGGGCTCCGTGCTTTGTTTTCCTTCCCGGGAAGGCCAGGTCACGGGGGCAATGTATAATTATATAGCGGGGTCCCACGGGGGCCCCCACAGCCCCGGGGACCGCCACCTCCCCGGGGCTTAGTTAATTATATGCGGGGGCACATGGCCCCTTGCAGACCAGGGGACCATCCCCTCCCCAGGGCTTTTCATTTAAAATGTGTGGGGGGCTTCTTCCCCCCTCAAACTGCCCTAGGGACCGCCACCTCCACAGGGTATTGTTACTTAAAGGCGGGGGGCCTCGCGGGCCCCACCAAGCCCCGGGGCTATCATTACTTTTGGGGGGCACGTGGCTGCTCTGCAGCCTCAGAGACCGCCACCATCCCGAGGCTACTCCTAAAATCAAAGTGTGGGAGGCGCAAGCCCCCCACACTGCCCCGGGAACCACCACATTCCCAGGGACTCTGTTTCTTTAAATATGGGGGTCCATTGCGGACCCCCGTGCACAGGGGACCACCACCTCTCTGGGGCTTTAAACAGTTGGGAGAGGGGCCATCCAGCTCGCCACCTGGAGCCTTCGATGGCCCCGGGGACCGCCACCCACCAGGGCCGGCTCCTGTAATGTCCCGGGGTGCCCACTCCCGGGACATTGCTGTTTCCTATGGCAGGGCGGGAGCACGTAGCAAACTCCTGCTTTGCTTCATTGAAGTGAGAGCAGGAAACCTGCTCTTGCTTCAATGAAGCAAAGCACAATTACTTTTGGGCAAAGGGAGCTGCATATTAGCAGCTCCTCTTGCACAAAAGCAATGTCGGCTCCCGCAGGAGGTGGGTAGCTGGCAGGGACCTTGGGGGCATTGGGGCTCCCCCCATGGTCCCCAAACATGAGGCCAGGCCCCGGGGGATGGGGTCCCCAGAGTCAGAAGTGGCCAACAGAAGGGGGGCCTTGCGGCCCCCCTCCCTTTTGTAATTGTTGTTTAAAAATAAATAAATAAGGGAGTGCCCCGGGGGATGGGGTCCCCAGGGCCATTATTGGCCTTAGGAGGGCGACCACGTGGTACCCCTCCATAATTTTATTTAAAAATAAACGGTGGCAGGCCACGGGAGATGAGGTCCCTGGGGTGATTACCGAATAATGGTAGTGGGTGTTTTTTATTTTTTTTGCAGTTTGGAGTTGCTACCCCTAAGTGGCTCTGAGCGTGGCCCCCGTGTAACTTTGCGGTGGATTTGCAAATTCACCTTAAATAAATAATTTAGTAGTATATAATTTAGAAGGTAGTGTTGTATTTGTGAAGTTGTTTTAAAGAGGTACTGTGATTGAAGTTGATGACAAGATTAGAATTGATAGATTTGATAAAAATATATAACATTTAAAAATAATAGTTACATTTGAAAAGTGCATTGTGTTGTAGTACATTGAATTCATGCTTTTGAAGATTTGCTTTGGGTGCGCAAATGCACAATTTTTTTTTAAATGTATGTGATTTAAAAAAAAATATTCACTACTATGTTATAGGGTAGCTCTAAAAAGAGCCCTTGTGTTCATCATGAGTTTGTTGTAGCTACATGTAAGTGGAGATGCAGAGCTTTAGGTTGTTATATTAGAGTAAACAAATGCATTTTTAGGTAAAAGCAACATCATGTGTGCAAAAGTGTCCTTCATGAGCATTTCCAGACAATGTGCCTAGGTCATTGCCACCACAGTGCACAATCATGAGGTCCGGGGGTTGAACATGCAAAATGGTTTTAACCAAAGGCATCAATTGGTGCTACTTTAATCCTCTCTTTGCAATCCATTTAATATCCACATTTTGCAAAGCTAGGTCTCCGTCAATACCTTTGCGTTCAGCATATCTTTTGCACCAGAAAACATAGCTGTGCCCAACAATCCACACTGTAAGCATCTTGAAGGGACGTCTGGAAGGAATAAAAAAATGTCTGTAGCTGAGGTTGTGAGTTGGTAGAATGAGAGGTATCTAAAATGGTGGAGAAAATGCTGTTACTTAAAAAGTAGAGAATTGATTGGCTGTTTAAGAAGATTGTACACTGAAAAATAGGGTGCATGTTACTATCTTTAAAAAGCATGTTTCTTATTGGTTAGTAAAAAATATTTGAAAGGTACAGTAGATAGGATAAGGTCATATTTTGCAAGTGTCAACCACACCTGCTGTTTGTATTTGTAAGCTTGTGTGCTGAACTTGAAGATATGGTGAACTTGTGACCTGACAGTTCACTTCAATATTCCATGAAGTTGTTGCTATGGAAACTGGCATTAGGCAGAAGGGGGGAAGGGTTGAATGTTATCTGAGGTTTTAAAATGTGGAATTGTAAGTTATACATAAGGTTAATGTTATTAAAGTAAGATTTCCCAAGTGAATACTATCTTTAGAAATAGTGTGTTATTAAAAAATAGTTGTTTTTTTATTTGTAATATATTTTTGAACTCCCTAATGGATTTGCGGTTCCACCGCGTTGGTGCACGGTGGAATCGCGACTCCAAAAAAATTCCAGAATCAGTTTGGGCACTTTCAGCAGTCAGTTGGCAGGGGTTAATATGTCTGACCAATAGAAATGTGTTTTACAATTTGAAATCATGTAGGAAGCAATGTGATTTGTTACTTACATTTATTTGTGTGGAGAAAGAGAGGGAAAATGTCCCATTACTGGTTTCACCTTATTGAGAGAGTTGCATTACATTGATTGTGTGCATATGAACATCTTTTATGACTTTCTGATATTTCATATTCAACAAATCCATTTGGAAGGTGAGCTATATGTTTCTGAGGTGTATTATGTATTAGCTTTATTTTTAAACTTTATAAATTATTCAAGAACTGTGATGTTTGAAATATTTTATTAAATGTAGAGATGTGTATTGTAGTTTTTGATATTGTACTTAAATGTTGTAAGAAATAGATTTTGTATAGTAATAAGTGTATATTGGAAGATGCATTAGTGATTATGGTAGTTTGTTTTAGTGTGTTGATATGTACATTTGTAGTATACCGCATCATTTTAGGTGTTTGTTTGAAATTTGAAGTGGAGTCTGCTACGTTTAAACATGTACATGGACTTCTGTCACAAGTATGTTTCTACTTGTATATGTATTTTCATATGTCTTATAAATTTTAAGGTGCATGATGTATAACAAAGAGGTGCTGTAGCTTTTTATGTGGTAGGCTGAACACTGTGAGTAGTAGTAGAATGTTGAAGATACAGCATAATAGTGTGGTTTAAAAAATGTTGAGATGAGGTATTAGACACTACGTTACTTTTTATAAGTCTCTAGAGGGGTATAGTTGAAATATGCCACAGAAATGTTGGTGTTTGCTTTAAATTGGAAGTTTGTTCTGTGAATTTTTGAGGTGTGCATTGTGTTGTGGTAGAGATATATGCATGCATGCTTTCAGGATTTTGCACTTTTTTCACTCATTCAGGCTCTATCACAGTACTACTCCAATATCTCAGGCAGTACCCATGCACTTATAAAATCACCCAGGCAGTTTATATGTACTCTCGTAATCCCCCAGATATTATTCCTCAATTTATGCAAACACTTAGGCATTATGTATGTACTTCTTAATCCCCGAGACATTATGTTTGCACTCATGTAATCACCAATGCATTAGCCATACAATGCCTATCAATCACCCAGGCACTACCCTTGCACTCTCCCAATCACTCAGGCACTACGGCAGTACTACTTCAACCAACCAGGCACTATATATACACTTATACAATTCCCTAGGCACATCCTATGTACTCCTGTAATCTCCCAGATATTACCCCTGCATTCATGGAATCACCAGGTATTACCTATGTACTCCTTTAATCCCCCAGACATAACTTTTGCAATCATGCAATCACCAATGATTTAGCTAAACGCTGGTTCAACAACCTAGGCAATACCCTTGCACTACTCCAATTACCTTTTCACCATCTATTCACTCTTCCAATCACTTAGCCAGTGCCAATGCACTGATAAAATCACCCAGACAGTCCCTCTACACGCTTACAATAATTGAGGCACTACCACAGTATTACTCCCATCACCCAGTCAGTACCAATGCTCTTATAAATTCACCCAGGCACTTTCTATGTACTACTCTAGTCCCCAGATATTACCTCCTAACTCATGCAACCACCAATGCATTAGCAACACATTGGTACAATCACCCAGGCAATATCCTTGCACTCCTCCAATTACCTTTTCGCAATCTATGCACTTGACCTATCACTTATGCTGTGCCCATGCACTTATAAAATTACGCAGGCACTACTTTTACAGTCCTCCAATCACCGAGACACTGTCACAATAGTACTGTAATCACCTAGACAGTATCGATGGACTTATAAAATACCCAAGTACTTCCTATATACTCTTATAATGCCTAGATATTATCCCTTAACTCATGAATCACACAGAGATTACCTATGTACTGCTACAATCCCTTAGACATTACCTCTGCACTCATGCAATCACCAGTGCATTAGCTATACAGTGGTTCAATCACCCAGGTACTACCCTTACATTCCTGCAATCAGCCTCTCAGAATATATGCACTCATCCAAAATTTAGCCAGTACCCATGCACTTATAAAATCACCCAGGTACTATCTTTGCACTCCTCCAATCACTCAGGCATTCCCTCAGTACTCCTGCAATCACCCAAGCAATACTCATGCACTTATAAAATCAACTATTCACTTGGTATGTACTTCAGTAATCCTGTAGATATTACCCCTATAGTCATTGACTCACCCAGGTACTAGTTATGTACTACTGCAATGATAGAAACATGCAGCGTCTACCTATGCACTTATGTAATAACCCAGGCACTAGCTTTGCAGTCGTACAATCACACAGGCCGAACTGTTGCACTTATGTATTCACCTAGGCACTACTCCATGACTTATCTATGCATTCATGTGCTATTTAAACACTTATCCATGCACTCAACCTGAATGTGTGCACTTATGCAATTAGCCAGTCACTATCCATCTTCTCTTGCAATTACCCAGTGACTACCCTTGCACTCCTACAATCACCCAAGCACTACCCATGGAGTTGTGCAATCACTGAGGCAAATCTATTACATGTTTCAGTTGTAGGTTTCACTATATTCCAGAAATATTGTTTATATATTTCTTTTAGATATGATGATGATTTGAAAAGGAAGAGAAATATGTATGATTGCTTTTAACAATATGGATAGACTTATGGTTGAGTCATGTAATAGTCTGCTGCTTTATATTTAGCTAGGTGCAACACTCATGCAGTCATAAAAAAAAGCCTTAGTACTACTCATGCCGTCTTTAAATGATCCAGACACTACATATGCACTGCTGTAATAACTTAAACATTACTGCTGCACTCATTCAATCACTAAGGTATTACCCATGCACTCTGTGAATCATGTAGTCACTACTCATGCACTTATATGATCAGCCAGGCACTACTGTTGCAGTCCTTCTATCGCGCATGCACTACCCTTGTACTTATGTAATCACTCAGCCAGTAGTCATGCTGTTATGAAATCACCCAGGCGCTACCTTTGAACTTATCTATTCACTCAGGCACTACTTTAGTAGTCCTATAATCACCCAAGAAGTACCCATGCACTTATAAAATCATCTAGTCACTTTCTATGTAGTCATGAAAATCCCCTGATATTACCACTGTAGTCATGTAATCACCCAGGCGTTACCTGTGTACTCCTTTAATCCCTGAGACGTTACCTCTATACTCATGTACTCACCAATGGATTAGTTATACAGTGCTTTAATCACCCTGGCAGTATCCTTCTAGTCTTTCAATCACGGATGCAGTACTGTTGTACTTATGTAATCACTCAGCCAGTACTCATGCACTTATAAAATCACCCAGCCACTACCCATGCACATATAAAATCGCCTAAACACTACCCTTGCACTCCTCCAATCACCCAGGCACTACCTGCGCACTGACGTGCTTGAAATATACCATATGTTTTTAGATCTCTATTTGAAATGAAAAGTGCAGCTTTTTAAGTGTTAAGGTGCGCATTATCTTGTGACTGAGGTATGTTTGTATTTGCAAATGTATTTTTATACGTGTTATGTATGTAAAGATGGTTGATGTATAAAATACAGGTATATATCTATTTCTATGTTCCTTTTATATATGATGACACTAGGGAAAGGTAGAGACTCAGGCATCCATGCTTTTTTAAATATGGGTTGACTTACAATAGAGATATGCGAAGGGATATTGCTTTGTATTTTGGTAGGCTAGTAGTGGTGGTAGGATGGTTATGTATCAGGAGCAGCAAAGTGATGTTTAATATATGTTGGGTGAGAAACTACTGATTATGGTGGTTTAAAATAGTCTATGTAAAACTTTATTTGATGTATGCCAGATAAATCTAGGTGTCTCTTCCAAATGTTAAGAGTAGTGTGTCAACTTTTATGGTCTGCATGGTCGTGTGATTGATGAATTTCCTAGTTGCATATGTATTCTCATATGTATTATACATCTCAAGATCCTACATGTATAAAAGAGAGATATACTTTTTCTGTATGTTTCTATTAAAAATGGTAGTACTAGTAAAAGGTAGAGACACATGCATACATGCCTTTCTGAATATGGTAAGATGTATAAGAGAGATATGCGTTGATTTGATGTTTTCTATTTGGGTAGGCCCAATACCCTGACCAGTTAGAGAATGGTGAACCTGTACTAGAAAAGTGTACACCATGTTGTAAACCACACTTTTGTGTTGCTATTTGAGCATTCTTTTACTACTTAGGATGTTGGGTGTAGTCAAATATAAAGCAGCAACATGAAGAGATATCTCAGCTGTAAGTCTGCAATGACCCAGGCACTACCCATGCAACAATCCATGCACTAAGCCACTATATGTACTGTTCTTCAATCAGTCAGGAACTGCTCCGCCACTTATGCAAACTTTCAGGCACTATCTCTGCACTCCTCCAATCACCCAGGCAGTACAGATGCACTCATACATTCACTGAGCCACTATTGAGGCTTTGATAGATGCACTCAGCCAGTTCCTCTGCACTCATGTAATCAACCAAGCACTAACCATGCAGTTTTCCAATCATCCAGGCACAACTTTTGCACTCATGTAAACATCTAGATACTACCTATGCATTGTTGCAATTAGTTAGGCAGTACCCATGCATTCCTAGTTTTACAAAGGCACCATCTGTGCATTGCTCTAATGTCACAGGTATTATTTTAGCACTCATGCAATCCCCCAGGTATTACGTATGCCATTTTCCAATCACTAAGAGAGTACCCATGCCTTCTTGCAATCACCTAGGCACTATGCCTGCACTCTTGCAATCACCCAAGTATTACCTATGCACTACTTCAATCCCTCAGGAAGTCTTGTAATTTCATAAGCACTACCCCTGTATTCTGTTACTACTCCGTATGTTACACTTCTCTAATCACTCAGGCACTACTGCAGTACTACTCCAATCACCCAGGCAGTACACATGCACTTATAAAATCACCCAGGCACTTCCTATGTGCTCCTGTAATCTCTCAGATATTACCCTTGTAATAATAGAATCACCAGGCATTGCCTATGTACTCCTCTAATCCCCCAAACATAACTCCTTCAATGATGCAATCACCAATGTGTTAGCTATACACTGGTTCAATCACCCAGGCAATACCCCTGCACTTCTCCAATTACCTTTTCACGATCTATGCACTCCTCCAATCACTAAGCTAGTGCCAATGCACTTATAAAATCACGCTGGCACTACCTCTACACTCTTCCAATCACTAAGGCACTAGCACAGTATTACTCCTATCACCCAGGCAGTACCAAGGCACTTATAAAATCACCCAGGCACTTTCTTTGTACTTCTGTAGTCCCCATATATTACCTCTGAACTGAAGCAATCACCAATGCATTAGTTACATATTGGTTCAATCACCCAGGCAATACTCTTTCACTCCTCCAATTAACTTTTCACAATCTATGCACTCAGCCTATCACTTAGGCAGTGCCCATGCACTTATAAAATCACCCAGCCACTACTTTTACAGACCTCCAATCACTGAAGCACTACCACAATAGTACTCTAATCACCTAGTCAGTATCTATGGACTTAAAAATCACCCAGGTACTTCCAATGTACTCTTATAATTTCTGAGATATTATCCCTCAACTGATGAACGACCCAGAGATTACCTATGTACTCCTGCAATCCCTTAGACATTACCTCTGCACTCATGGAGTCACCCGTGCATTAGCTACACATTGGTTCAATCACCCAGGCATTATCCTTACACTCCTCCAATCAGCCTCTCAGGATCTCTGCACTTTTCCAAACATTTAACTAGTGCACATGCTTTTATAAAATCACCCATGCTGTACCTTTACAGTCCTCCAGTCACTGAGGTAGTACCACAATAGTACTGTAATCACCTAAACAGTATAGATGCACCTTTAAAATCACCTAGGCACTTTCTATGTACTCATGTAGTCCATCAGATATTACCCCTGAACTCATGCAATCACCAATGTATTAGCTATATACTGGTTCTATCACTCAGGCACTAGCCTTGCACTCCTCCAATCACCCTGTCAGTATCTATGCACACCTTCAATCACTCAGCCTGTACCTATTTACTTAAAAAATTAATTAAGCACTACCTATGCACTTATGCAATCACCCGGGCACTGCCTTACTACAACTGTATTCCCCAAGGCAGTAGTCTCATTTTAATAGAATCACACAGGCAATATCTCTGCAGTCATGCATTCACTTAGATACTACCTCTGCATACATGTAATTTCCCAAGTGTTATCCCTACACTCACGCAATCACCTAGGCATTATCCCTGCACTCATGCAATCAGACAGGCATTACGTAAGCAGTGCTTCAATCATCCAGCCACTACACATGCATTTATGTAATGAGTCAGGCAGAACTCTTGCACTATGCAATCCCTGAAGTACTCTCTATGCATTGTTCCAATCAGTCAGGCACTATCCATGTATTCTTTGATGTACCAAGGCAGCATCTGTGTATTAGTCTAACCATGCTGGCACTGTCTTTGCACTCATATAATCACCCAGGTATTACCTATGCAGTTCTTCAATCACTCAGGCAGTACCTATGCACGCCTCCAATCACCCAGGCACTACCCATGCAGTTATGGAATCACGTAAGCATTACCTATGTAGTTCTTTAATCACTCAGGTAGTACTCATGCAGTCCTTTAATTTCATAGACACTACATCTACACTCATGTAATCACTAAGGCACTATGAGTACATACGGTATTGGGTCTAGTAAAATATATAGCAGCAACCTTTCATATGTCTCTGGTGTAAGTGTCACAATGTTCTTAAAAACATGCATGCATATGTCTGTACTGTCTGTTAGTAGTATCATATATCAAAGAAACATACAAATAGATGTTTAGTTGTCTTTTATATGTGTAATATGTTCAGATGGATAATACATATCACAATATATGTACAAGATCAGACATATCTTAAACAGAAGACCGTGAAGACGTTAAAAGCTGAGAGAGTACACTTGGGGGTCTATTATGATGGCGGGCGGACAAAGTCCACCCGTGACCGTAATGAAATGCAGGACCATCCGCCAGGGGTGCGGCGGTCCCACACCTGCAATTAGGATGCCACCGCCACTGTGGCATCCCCCATTCCCAGCATTGTCAACAGCGAAGACCGCATGCCTTTCCATGGCGGCAACGCTGCCATGGAAAGGTTCATCTCCGCCCGCATTATAATATGGATGGCGGTGTCTTGCAGACACCGCCACCATATTATTCAGGAAAAGCGGCAGACGCTGTTTCCATCCGCCACGGACCCCCCAGCGATCCTAATATGGCGGGGGGTCTTTTAGGTATCGTCCCCGCCAGCCCGGCGGGGACGATCCGCCCGCCATCCTAATGGGGCCCTTCATGTTTCAAAGAGACAGATTTATTTAGTGCACTTCGAGTTAATTTTTCCAGAGAGTCTTAAAAAGTATTATAATCACTAATTTGTCACGTAACATATGTTACACATTACTTTTCTGCTGCTGCTGCTTTACCATTCTACTAGTAGTTAAGTATTGAACACAGTCAAAATAAATAAGTAAGAAGCAAGAGAAGTGCCGACAGAAGTAACAGAGGTGCAGAGGGAGGCAAGAGAAGTGCACAAACAGGCAAAAGAAATGGAGAAAGATCGGAGAGCAGTGCAGAAGGAACCAACAGAGGTGTGGAAGGAGGCAAGAGGGTTGCAGAAGTAACCAAGAGAGGTGTAAAAATTTGCAAGAGATGTGTAGAAAGAAGCAACAGAGCTCCAGAAGAAGACAAGACAAGTGCAGAAAGAGGAAAGACAGTTGCAGAAATAGGCAAGAGAGGTGTACAAAAAGGGAACAGGGGTGCAGAAAATGGTGAGATAAGTGCAGAAAGAGGGAATAAGGATGTAGGAAGGGTAATAGGTGTGCAGAAAGGGTAATAGAAGTACAGAAAGAAGCAAGAGTAGTGGAGAAAAAACTAAGAGAGATGTAGAAAAGGGAAGTGGGATAGGGAAAGAGCAAGAGAAGTGCAGAAAGAAACGAGAGGTGTAGAAAGAGATAAGAGAGGTACAGAAAGAGGGGAGAGGGGTACAGAGGTGCACAAAGAGGGAAGAAGGATGCAGAGAGAGGTAACAAGTGTACAGAAAAAAGCAATAGAGTTGCAGGAAGAAGCAAGAAAAGTTGAGAAGGAAGCAACAGAGATACACAAAGAGGAAACGCTGGTGCAGAAAGAGGCAACAGAGCTGCAGAAAGATGGAAGAAGGGTGAAGAAAGAGGTAACAGGAGTACAGAAAGAGGAAACCGGGATGCATCACGAAGCAAGAGGGATGCAGAAAGAAGAAATAGAGGTGCACAAAGTGGCACAAGGGGTGCACAAGGAGGAAGAGAGTTGTAGAAACAGATTTAAGTAGTGCAGAAACATTCAAGAGGAGTATAGAAATAGTGAAGAAAAGTGCACAAAGAGAGAACAGGGGTGAAAAGAGAGAAGAGAGGTGTAGAAAGAAAGAAGAAGGCTGGCCAAAATCCACTTAAAACTCAACACCCTCAAAACCGAATTTCTCCTAATCGCTCCCCCAACCAAATTACCATCATACGCGAGTAGATGAAGCATCTAATAGCACTCGACGGTTAACCGCTCATTATTGACTTCGCAAAATCGCTAGGAATTACTCTGGACAATAAGCTAAATATGCAGGAGCACATCAGCCCTGCAACTAAAGGAGCACATTTTCAGATGAACACCCTGAGACAAATGAAACCTACATACCTGCAAATGACTTCAAACAGGCAGTTCAAGCTCTAGCAACCCCCAGAGTGCATTATGGGAGTGTCGCTCTCTGTGGCCTTCCCAGATCAACGACGGCCCCTCTAACAGCCTCAATCAATGCAGCCACCAGACTCATCACAAGCTCTAAAAGGAACTGTCACATCTCCCCGGACCTTCGTGCCCTCAACTGGCTACCTTTTGAGGCCAGAAACCATCTGAAAATCGTCTGTATGACACAAAAGGCATTGCATCACAATACCCCGAGATAACTAGCGGAGAAATTGGAATTATCAGGTGGTAACAGAACCACTAGGAGCTCCTTCAATCTTTTACTGAAACCTCAACGATTTACTAAGAAGAAAACATACAACCGTACCTTCTCAGGAATGGCTCCCAGGATTTGGAATGCCTTGCCCGTAGAAACGTGACAGAACCCATCCGCGGAATTTTTCAAAAAAGAAGTGAAAGCGATTCTCATGGCCAAATTCACTTGAACTCTTCACAGGGATATGTATATATTTGTTAGTCTGTAGATAGTCTGTAACAGTTACCACTTCTGTATTAACATAAATTATAGTATTCTTATGTATATGTTTATCACCTAAACATCACTCGAATTTTTTAGACAGTCGCGTATATATTTGCTATTCTGTAATAGTCTCTAAATAGTTTCCGCTTCTGTATTAGCGCACCTTATATTATTTCTATGTTTATGTCCATCACCTAAAAATGCCTTGTAAAGTGCACTGATACCCGCAAGGGTCTTGTTCGCGCTATACAAAACCTTCAAAATAAATAAATAATAAATATAGAAAGGAGTAATAGTTAGGTATTGAGTATAGGTAAAAAAAATAGCAACCCTTTATATGTTTGTGCTGTAAAATGTATTATCTTTTTGAAACCATGCATGTATGACTCTGTGCTTTTTGCTAGTGTACTATATATTAAAAAGCATACAAATATAGGTATACTTCTGTTTTCTATGTAAAGCATATTCAAATGTATAACACATATGAGAATACATGTGCAAGTAGAGACATACCTCAATCAGAACATTATGCAGGGCTTAAAAGTTGACAGACTGCACTTTAGATTTGATTTCGGTAGCAGTAGAGAAATCCTTTAGTTGTGGTCTATGATTTTGTTGTATAGCTTGTAATTTGTTCTAATTGTAGGAATTATGCAGTGCCTGATATAGTTTTGGAGTGCAATTAAAAAATGTGTTTATTTATACATAAGAATATTTGTATATAATCATTTTAATAATAGTAAATTATTTAACAAAACATTTAAAACTTTAGATATTCTCCATAAGTATTAAGAAAAAATCAGTATGACAAGAAAAGTGCAAAAGAAAAGACAAAAAAAAAGTACTATTTAAAGGAGAGAGAAAAGCAGAAATTAGATGAAGTACAACATGTGACATTGAAGAAAAAACGTCTGGTAAGAGAACTAAAGAATTTGTTAAAAGAGTGTTTAAGAATGTGATAAATGTTCAATATGGGGAAATGAGAAAGAAAGGTTGTACAACAAATCAGAAGAAAAGGAAAAAAGGACAAATTAATGGAAAATCAGGTTATGGGAAAACAATCTATATTGAAAGAATGATGAAAGAATATAAAGACATTAGGAAGAGAATGTATAAAAGCAGAGTACTACAAAATGTATTGAAAGATTTCAAAAAATATTAAAGAAAATCAGCATTTCACAAGAAAAAACAACAGATTGAAAGTGTAGTTGAAAAGGCGTTTGAATTGAAAAGAACATTGTTTATATTAATAGTAAAGAGAATGAAGACATTGAATAAAACATTGCAGTTTATGAAGGAGAAAAGTAAAAGAAAAAGACTGGTTAATACAACTAACTTCTGCAAAAACAATTCAGGTGAATGGAAGCACACTTCTAGTACTGAACCTTTTTTTTAATGAAGAAAGCTATTAGTTCATGCAGTTGATCTCAGGGGTCATTGTTATGAGGTTAAAAACGGTAGTCCAATTGAAAAAGAAATGATGGTTCCTAGAAATGTGGAACAAGTAATAGCTGAAGAAGTTCAGGGTAGACATACACAAGCTCCAGTGTATGGGTGGGACTGTAGTAGTATTTGTAGTATACAACAGGAATCTATTGATATATTATACAATTTCTTACAAGAGCTTGGTAAAGAAAAGTGTTAAACAAAAGATTAAGATGCTGCAAGGACTAGATCCTTGTAAAGTGAGAAAACATAGTAACTTGCAGGGTTATTCTGTGGCTTGTCTTTCTAGAAAAGTGTGTAGAAGTACTTTTCATCATTTAAGAATGCTAGCAGTACATCACTCAGAAATGAGGAAATTAGTGATAAGATTGTACTGTGTAAAAAGTCCTGCATTATCTTTAATTGAAATAAATCCTGCTCTTTTGCAACGTTCAGTATTGGATGTAAACGAAGTTTCAGATGATATAGAGTTTCATTTCTTTGGTCCTCAAGAGGAGTGTAGAGAAAGTGAGAGTTTGATAAGTGTAGGTGTTGAAGAAGAGGTGGAAGATAGTACTACTGAGAAGTTTGCAGAAGAAATTACATAGTTTAAGGTAGTTTCTTGTGAGAAACCAAACTCTGTTTCTATTTGTTGTCAACATACTCACTATAGAAGTCAAACTATGAATGTTGATGTGTATTTTAAACGTGAAAAGGAAAACAATGATAAGTGGGAGCAATTTGTTGCTTATTTGTTGGTGGAAGGTTGTTTTGAGTTGGGTAGTGATCAACGTATTTGTAAATATTGTTACAACAAATTAGAAGAGAATAAAATGCCAGTTAGAGCTGTACATAAAAACCGAGAGTTGGTAGCTATTCCTCCGGAACTGGTAGATTTAAATACTTATGAGTCCCTTCTTGTTCAATCTGTGTATCCATTTCAGGCTATAGTTCGTATGGACCCTAAAACAGGCAAGCTGCCTTTACAAAAAGGTTTAAAAGGTAGAGTTGTGTATTTACCTTTAGATTTTAAGAAAAATATTGAAACTGTTGGTATAGAGAGAGAGGAAACTGAACCTGTAGTTATTCTAGTTAATGATGTACCAACAAAGAGTCGGAAAACATGGCAAGAGTTAGTAGATGTCACCAAACTTCAAAAGGCTACATTATATCTTGCACAAAATTATATTTATTATAAAAATGTATATGTGGAAGAAGAAGAATTATTTATAGAAGATGAAAGTGAAATTTCTACTGACCAAATAGAAAAAGTGGACAACTTGGGGAGAGAAGAAATTTATGAACATTATAGTACATATCCTCTACATTCAAAAGAAGTAATATGAAGAAGAATATGTTGGAAAAAGACATCTCATGTTTTCTTTTCTGTTCTTTTTTTTCCCTTTCTTTTCACATTAGAAATGTTTATCGTCATATTTCTTTAAAAATGGATATTGGATTATATGCCTTTTAACAAATGGAGATTATATTCTTATAAGATGTACAAAGAAATAGAACATATTTAAGAAAGGTTCTAGAAAACTGTTATTTGGTGGTAGTAGATGTGAAACAAACCTATTACATCATGGGCGACAATTAGAAGGTCTGTGTGCTCATTATGTAGTCCACTGTTTGTTTTCACTGTCATTGTTTGTATATATGCATAAAGAAAAAAAGAAAAAAATACCTGTGATCAAGGCGTTGTACGCTGAAACGCGTTGGGTTTTGCGGCTTGAAAATAAAGATCCTTTCCAAGCACCTGGATTCATGACTTTGTGGTAATAATTCCGCTGAGAGCAGTGTGCACACGCGTAAAGTGCGGTGGTTTGGAGTTTATACGAGGTTTCCTCGAACCTCGGTGTGCACCGCTGCGCTGTGTCCCGGTTGACAAAACGAGGTGGTGGAAAGGGAAACACTATTGAATTATTCCAAATGAAGAAAGTGAAGGGAACTCCCATGAGCGTATGGGAAAAAAGATTAGAAGCTCATTGTTTTCCACAGCTCTTCCCCACTGGAAAAGGTGGACGATGTGATGAACGACCAGTACAGATTCCAGCTTCAGAATATCATACAACAAGATTGTACTCAGTAGATCCAAGATTTCGACAGAGTATTCCATATTTATTTCATCTTCTGTTTGAAAGTGACTTGTCTGAACTTTCATATGCAGTGAGCCATATATAAAAAAACAGGAGTTCATCTTGCACATCTTTCAGCATAGGAATTTTTGGACAAAGTTCAACAAAGAGACAATCATTTAGAATCTCAGTTAATTAATTTGATGGCGTGTCAACGTGGTACTAATGAGTATTGGTATTGTCATCACAGAGAACTTAAATGTATGTTAACGAACTTCGGGACCCCTACGTGGTTTGTTAAACTTAGCTGTGCTGAATACGCATGGGACGATTTACCTGAATTTCTACGAGAAGCAAATTCAAATGTAAAAATCATTGAATTGAACACAGCTGGAGAACTCTGTTCTTTGGATCCTGTAAATGTGTGCAGATATTTAAATCATAGGTTTCAAGCTATGATGTATTTTATCTGCAATAAAAATAATCCACCTCTTGGAGGAGTTATTGATTTCTTTTGGAGAAAGGAGTACCAAGCCAGAGGTGCTCCTCATATACACATGCAGTTATGGATGAAGAATGCACCTAAATTTGGAACCGATTCTAATGAAACTGTTTTATCTTTCATTGAAGACTATGTTACCTTTGGCATTATAAAAAAAGAGGAGAAAACAGCTTAAGACAACAAGTTTTACGGTTTCAAAGTCATCGATGTGGAAAATATTGTTGAAGAAAATACACGTCAAAGGGAAAATTTTATACAAAATTTTGTTTTGGATTCCCACAATTTCAAAAGGAAGAGTCAACAGTTTCATGTCAGCAGTAAAACATACTATAACGTGAAAATCTCCAAAGAATACTTACAACATAAAGAGAAGTGAAGATTCAAAGTATATTAATGACTACAATCCAGTGATTTTGTCAATGTGGAATGCAAACATGGATACCCAATATGTTGCAGATAATTTGATTGCTGTTGCTCGCTATGTTACATCCATTAGGGACCCCTTCCCATTTGCGAATGGTTTACCACCTACTTGAAGTAGGTGTTAATATGGGAATGTTTTGCGACCACAGTCCCAAAGCATTAATGCATACTGTTAGGATCCGCTATTTGGAAGGGACGCCCAAAACACTACCCTTCCAAATAGCGAATCGCAAACCCATTTTGCGATTTAGTAACAGGTTACCTAATCACAAAATTGGGTGTGCTGCAAAAGAAATGCATGTTTTGCTATCGCAAACGGGCCGATTCTGCGAATCCGCCCGTTTGCGAGGAGCAAAATACATAATGCATCTGGCCCAATCTAACATATCCACCACTCAAATTACTTTCATATTTTCACCATACTATTTCACTACTAATCATTTATGGGTTCCGGAGTAGCGTGTGAGTCTCCGAAAAAGCACTTCAACACCTTATCAGGGGTAGCAAGTGCAATATAAATGCAAACCTTTTTACCTCTTCTATCCCTCCACAATCCTCAATCCAAATAACTGACTAACATATCCACTTCTAAAATTACTTCAATATTTTCCTATACTAATTCATCACTAATCCTTCATGGGTTCCGGAGTAGCACACTAGTGCAGAAAAAGCGATTTGACGCCTCGTCAAGGGTAGTAAGCGCTATATTAAATGCAAACATATTTCCCTATGTCCCTCCACTATCCTTTTCAATCCAAATAATTAACTAACCTATCCACCCCTCAAATTACTTTCATATTTTCACTATACTAATTCACTACTAATCATTGATGGGTTCTGGAGTAGCATGCTACTCGCCAAAAAAAGCTCTTTAACACCCCATCAGGGGTAACAAGCACTATATAAATGCAAACCTTTTTCCCTCTTCTATCCCTCCGCTATCCTTCTGAATCCAAATAACCGACTAACCTTTCCACCACTCAAATTACTTTCATATTTCACTATACTAATTCAACACTAATCCTTTATAGGGTCTGGAGTTGTGTGCTACTCGCCGAAAAAGTGCTTAGATACCTTGTCAGGGGTAGTAAGCACTATATAAGTGCAATTACAATATATAACCAAATCTGAAAAGACGAAGTTGAAAGAAATGTGGGAAGAAATTTCACAAGAGAAGACTCTTAGTAACAAATTGAACAGCTTTGGTTTGAAGATGCTTTCCCATCGAGAGATTGGATCCTACGAATGTTTGGATCGGTTGACCTCTGCAAGTTTATATTCAAAGTCAATGGGAATCATTTGGGTAAGTCTAGGTCTTGCTGCAACATGAAATAGAGTTTTGAAATCTGTACAAGAAATTTAATATTTAGCATTGAATGAACCAGAGAGTACAGATATTGTTAAAACAAATATGTTGGATACGTACTATCCCAAAAGGAGTCCACATCTGGAAAACATGTCTCTATGAAGTACTACAACATTATGGTTTTAAGCGAAATGTTACAGAAAATAAAAATGAAGAAAAATATGCAGTAGTTGGATGTGATGGCTGTTTGGTAAAACTTGCCAAAGGAAATCTTATTAATCACAGAAAACTCAGTTGCGAAACTCCAGATAAAATGGAATTTTTCTATTTAGCACTTCTGCAACTCCTCAAGCTTTGGCGAACTGAAATTGAATTACTTGGAGATTTTGACTGCTATGAAGATTCTTTTAATGTATGTAAAGATAGTATTCAATGCACTATTTTTCCAAATTATCTACAAATGTCAAATGAAGAGATTGAACAAGAAACTACAATTGCAGCTGAAATAACTATAGACAGTTCTCAAGATAATTAAAGTTCTGGCAACCAATTCTTGAAAATGAAGCAGCAATAGCCATGAATGAAGTAGAAACAGCACTGCGGGATATAATTGAGTTGGGAAACTTGGGAGACCAACTAAATTTTGAACAAAAAGAAATATATCAGCAAGTGACACAACAGATACAGCATGCTTTACTTCATGAAAAAAAGAGTGCAACTGCACATCATTTAAACCTATTCAAATGTATATCAGTGGTCAATCTGGAACAGAGAAAAGTTTTTTAATTAAGGTTTTGACCAGTTTTGACCAGTTATCTACAGAAAACCACTGAATCATATTTATCTTGTGTTGTGACAGCTCCAACTGGGTTAGCAGCACACAACATTAAAGGGATTACATTACATTGTTTACTCATGTTACCAGTAGAACACGAAAATAAGTTGGAATATCATAAACTATCTGGAGAAGTTTGTTATGATGTCTCAAGAGTACTAAAGAAAATGAAACTTCTAATCATTCATGAGGTCAGCATGGTCTCAAACTTAATGCTTGCCTTTGTTTTTAGATTTTAAAAACAGATTATGATGTTTTATATGGAGGAAAACATGTAATTGTATTTGGCGTTCTACTACAACTGACTCCTGTGAAAGGACAACCAGTTTTTAAAACTCTTGTCCATGAAGATACTAGGAAATCTTTGGGAAGTATTGGAAATGTAAACATTTGGTCTCATTTTGAATATAAAGTACCTATTAAGAATATGCGACAAGCAAGTAATGAACACTATGGAAACATTCTTCAAGATATAAGAATTGGAGTTTTGACACAACATGGAAAAGAAGTTTTACAAAGTCGGCTACTAACAAATTTGTTTCCTAATGAAAATATTGCACCTGAAATAAAGTACAAAAAAATTGGAGAAAAAAAGTCTATGGGCCCGATTCACAGAACTAACTTAAGACAAAATCCTAAACTTACTACCATTTTGGTATTCACAGAAGGCACTTACTCATTTTGGTATTCACAGAAGGCACTTACTCATTTCGGTATTCACAGAAGTTAGGAGTCCTAAGTTTAGGACTCCTAAATGCCTTCTGTGAATACCGAAAGTCTTAAAATTAGGATTTTTCGCAGTTTAGTAGTAGTATAGTTAGGACTCCTAACTTTAGGACTCCTAAATGCCTTCTGTGAAAACAGAAAGTCTTAAAATTAGGATTTTTCTCAATTTAGTAGTAGTAAAGTTAGGACTCCTAACTTTAGGACTCCTAAATGCCTTCTGTGAATACCGAAAGCCTTAAAATTAGGATTTTTCTCAGTTTAGTAGTAGTATAGTTATGACTCCTAACTTTAGGACTCCTAAATGCCTTCTCTGAATACCGAAAGTCTTAAAATTAGGATTTTTCTCAATTTAGTAGTAGTAAACTTAGGACTCTTAACTTTAGGACTCCTAAATGCCTTCTGTGAATACTGAAAGCCTTAAAATTAGGATTTTTCTGAGTTTAGTAGTAGTAAAGTTAGGAGTCCTAACTTTAGGACTCCTAAACTGAGAAAAATCCTAATTTTAAGACTTTCGGTATTCACAGAAGGCATTTAGGAGTCCTAAAGTTAGGACTCCTAACTTCTGTGAATACCGAATTGAGTAAGTGTCTTCTGTGAATACCAAAATGAGTAAGTGCCTTCTGTGAATACGAAAATGGTAGTAAGTTTAGGATTTTGTCTTAAGTTAGGTCTGTGAATCGGGCACTAAAGTTGTATCTAATGCCAACACTGCAAGAGTGTTCTACATTCAATCATTAACTTTTGAAACTGGAAAAACAACCAATAGTGAAAATGGAAGCCATTTATAAAATGGAACAAGAAAGAGTTACTATTCTTCTCTCAGAGAAATTACAAACAAAATTGGATTCTTTGGAAAAGTCAGTGTCTAAGACAGCAGGTTTAAAAAAGACTTTCTATGTATGTAAAAACTGTTGGGTAATTTTACGACATAATTTGGATGTAGAAAAAGGTTTAGTAAATGGAGCAATGGGAACATTTAATGATTTTGTTCATTATCAGAACAGAGATGGAATTTAATTTTTGGAGAGTAAATTTGATCAGATAGAAGAGGTAAAACAGATTGGACGTTGTGCTGTTCGTTTTCTGCTTGTAAAAGACTTGTATGTTCGTAGAAAACAGTTTCCTTTTTCTTTAGCATATGCAGTAACCAGTCATAAATCTCAAGGTTTAAGTGTAGACAGTGCTTTGGTAATGATTGGAAGTACAGTGTTTAAAGAAGGCATGGCATATGCTATATTGTCTCGAGTAAGAACATTATCTGGTTTGTATTTAATTGATTTTGATGAGAAAAAGGTTAGTGCTGATGCAAATTGTGTAAGAGATTATAATCGGTTAAGAGCACTGTTTGCTCCTAATTTAGGTGAATATCCTGTATATGAAAAGCGTGTAGGGTGTGCAAAATGAAAATATGACAAACATTCTAGTGAGGTTGAAAAAAGAAAACAATTGAAAAGAATGATGAAGCTACAAAGAAAATAAAAATGAACACTGTTGATGATATTGTAGGATACCAGTTAGAAAATAGTTGCGGTATCAACTGCTATGTTAATGTAATTGTGAATGTTGTGTTTTACCTGGAAGATCTTCATCTTCAATTGTATGGAAAATCAAGAAAAAAGATTCTGCTCTTTACTACATAATGTTTTTCAAAGTTTGGTATTGATAGAAGTAAAATCCATACTGCTTCTGGCATTCGGCATCTTTTGGATATACGTTCTGGTTCTTCACAATTTACACTCAATATACAACAAGATGCACAAGAATTCCTTATGTTTATGCTTGGTGTATTGGAAGATGAAGGAATAGAAATTGAAAATGTATTTGGACTACAGATGGGTACAATGGTTCTGTCGGGGAGAACCCAATTGCTTTGAAAAGGACAGAGAGAATTGCTTAATACCTATTGACTGCGTATAACAAATATAGCATTAAAAAGGGTTAGTTCATCAAACGTATTACAAAAACGTTGGATCACATATCAAATGACTTAAAGACAGAGATAAAGTAAAACACCTACTACTAAATGTATGCAAAAGGCTCTTCTTCTATATCATTTAAATGCATAAGTGCAATATATACAGAAAATCGGAGGGCTGTCAATACAAGAAATACTGATAAAGTGATACGTGATAAGGTGACATTAAGTGCTCGGTGATAATGGCGCAGTGAATATATACACGGTGACAATATGTACAATTATTTACTCAGGGGAATAGAATGCTGTCAGAATGAGAGTAGACAATAGCTCTGGTGAACAGCGGGTTTAGCTTATTGATTTGGCAACCAGGGATTTGATTGATCTGAACCATCTGTATTCGTCGACGTTTCGACCCTGACAGAGCATTATTGGAATGTCATGGCAGGTCTTCTTCAGGACAAGTGGGGGTGTAGACAGCCTAACAAAATGAGCGGAGGAGAATTCACAATTGTGTTCAAAGATAAGAGGCAAGATGGCTAGATAGCTAAGGGGTCCTGTTACTCACCCATAGAGTGGGATGATTCACTGAGGCGTTTCTTCCTGGGTGGAGGATGATAAGGGATTTAAAAATAGATCAGAAAGAAATGAGCACTACTCCAAAAGGACGCACAGAGACATAGTGCATGGATGACGAGTCTTACCTGTGTAAGTCAGATAAGATCAGGGAAGTTGAGATGACTTCATTGAGTGAAAACCCAGAGGAGACATACACTGAGTCATAACTAGGCGACAACCATGCGATTGAGGCAGCCAATGGGCTTTGTCTTTCAATAATTACTGTGAGATGTACCTAGGGATTCCTATTTGATTCATCTGCACTGCTTAATAAACAATAGTGCTCTACAGAATGGTTTGCGATATGAGAAGGTCTGTAAACCGCATTATGCCTTCCTACAGCACTTTTGCACACCTAGGCTCTCATGTAAATGGTGACACTTGCATAATTCAAGTGCTTTTCAATCCCTAGGCGTATCTCACAGTAATTATTCAAAGACAAAGGGGATGTTAATTGCATTGCACTTTCCCACAGGACTGTTGCCTGGCCCCCCGGTGGACCGCATTTAATTTGTGTCCTCCACGTTTTTTAAAGAAATTACCACATCGTGTTAGGTAAGCCTTCACTTGGTTCTTTCAAGAGTGCCCATTGGCTGCCTCAATCTTACGGTTGTCGCCTAGTTATGACTCATTGGTTGTCAATCAATGAAGCCATCTCAACTTCCCTGATCTTATCTGACTTACGCAGCTAAGCCTCGTCATCCATGCATCATCCATGGGTTCTCCCCGACAGAACCATTGTAGCCTATATGCACATACCCAGGTTCTGAGGGACACAGGGTCACCCCATTGTTACCATACTAAGTTACAGATGGGATCATAAATGTGAAGAGTGTTCATTTTCTTCAACCCCTGGAATAGATACTGAACGATTCATATACTTGACGATACCAGCTTGCAAATCAGTATCTTTTAACAAATTAGTAAAAACAGCCACAGAGAGGTGAACAGATAGTTGAACTTGTTTTAAATATTTTCAATGCAGATTTGTTTGTTTTTTTACAATCTCATTGATTTTATTTTTTTTCCGCTGTGAATGGTGAAATTCAATACAATATGAGAACAGCAAAAAAGGGAAACTGAATATGTTATGTAATTCTAAAAGTATGTTGTGTTCTTAAAACTCTAATATTATAAGCAATAACAGTTTTTCTTCTTGTTTTTACAGAAAGTAATCCTAAAGCTTGAAAAGATTTTAAATTCAGTTTACAATAAATCTACTGTAAAATAGTTTCAATGCGTTTGGTATCTACCTTAATAAAGAAGGTAAGATGAAATAATGCAATAAGCATAATAATTGTAAGTAATGTTTACAGTCACTTTTATTGAATTCATCTATTTTTTTAAACACTACCCATGCACTGATCTATACCATTAGTCACTATTCCTACACTCCTGCCAACTCCAATGCACTAGCCATGTATTTCTCTGATCACCTAGCCTGTATTCATACATATACGATCACCCAGACACTACCTATGTACTTTTCAAATCACCCAGGTACTATATGTTTACTCATGCAATCAGCTACACATTATCAGTACACTTTTCCAGTCACCCAGGTAGTAGCTATACACTACTCCAATTCCCTAAACATTATCCCTGCACTGATGCAATCACCTAGACACTGCCCTTGCACTCTTTCAATCATCAAGGCAGTATCTATAAAATGCTCTATTCATTCAGACAGTACAGATACACTTTTAAAATAACCGAATCTCTATTTATACAGTCCTCCAATCACCCAACCAAAACGATTAAAGTTTTAAAACCACTCAGGCACTACCTATGTACTCCTCCAAACACCCAGACTCCTCCAATCACCCAGACCCGACCTGTACACTCTTGCAATCAGCAAGACATTAATTACCCTTAAACTCATGCAATTACCAAGGTATTAACTATGCATTCCTCTAATCCCCCAGACATTATGCTTGCACTCATGCAATCACTTAGGTTTAAACCATGCACTCCTGCAATGCCACATAGATTCCTCTGCACTCATGCAATCACTTAGGCATTACACATACACTTTTCCAATAACCCTGAACCCCTGCAATCATACAATCACCCAGTCATTACCCATGCACTCCGTCAATCACTCAGCTAGTACTTGTGCATTTATATAATCATCCAGGCAATACCTAAACACTCAAGCAAGCAATCATACAGGCATTACCCATGAACTCCTCCAATCATTCAGCAAGTACTCATGCACTTACAAAATCACCCAGACACTACTTATACACTTTGCAATCACCCACACACTACGCGTTCAGTCATGCAACAACACAAACATTACTTTTGCAATCTTGCAATCAGTCATACATTTCTCATGCACTCCTTCAATTAACTACACATTACCCATGCACTCATACAATCACTTAGGCATTACCTATCCACTCTTTCAATGACCCAGACATTACCCCTTTCACTCTTTCAGTCATCCAGGCACTATCCATGCACTCCTCCAATCAGCCAGCCACTACCCATGCACTTATAAAATCACTGAATCACTACGTATGCACTGTTCTAATCACTCAGAGACTACCCATGCACTCATCCATTCACCCAGACATTACCCCTCTATTCATGCAATCACACACGCATTATCCAGGCACTACCTATGCACTCATGCAATACCCCAAGCACTACCCATGCACTCCTCCAATCACCCAGGCACTACCCATGCACTCATGCAATCACTCAAGCACTACCTATGTACTCATACATGCACTCACGCACTTCTGCTGCACTTATTCAATCACTCATGCACTACCCATGCAGTCTTCCAAACATCCAGACTCTACCCGTACACTAATGCAATTACCCAGAAACTAACCATGAACTCCTCCAAGCACTAAGGCACTACCCATGCACTCTTCCAGGCACCCAGGCACTACCCATGCACTACTCCAATCACCTAAACATTATCCTTGCGTTCATGCAATCACTCAAGCATTACCCGTGCACTCCTTCAATCACTCAGGCAGTGCCCATGCACCAGTCCAATTACCCAAACATTAGCCATGCACTCCTCCAATCACCCAGACATTACCTTTACACTCATACAATCATCCAGGCATTGCCAATGCACTCTTCCCATCACTCAGGCAGTACTCATGCACTTCTCCAATCATCCAGGTACTACCAATGCACTGCTCCAATCACCCAGGCATCACCCATGCACTCCTTCAATTACTCAAGCATTACCCATGCATTTACAAAATCACCCAGGCTTTACCAATCCACACATTTAATCACACAGGCAGTATCCATGCACTCCTGCAAACACCCAGACATTACTCCTACACTCTTGCAATCACCCAGGTATTAGCCATACACTCTTTCAATCATCCAGACGTCATCCAGACATTACTCCTACACTTATGGAATCACCCAGGTATTAGACATACAGTTCTTCAATCAACCAAGCACTACCTATGCACTCATGCAATCACCCAGACATTACTTATGCACTCCTTCAATCACTTAGGCAGGACCCATGCACTTCTCCAGTCACCCAGAAATTACCCTTGTCCTCATGCAATCACTCAGGCACTACCCATGCACTCATGCAATCACTCAGGCATAACCCATGCGTTTCTTCAATTACTCATGAAGTACCCATGCACTCTTCCAATCATCCAGGCACTAGCCATGCATTCATGAAATCACCCAGGCATTACCCACACATTCCTTCAATCACCCACACATTACCTCTGCACTCACACAGTCAGCCTGGTGTTATCCATGCGCTTACCAAATCACCACGCACTACCTTTGCACTACTCCAATCACCCAGGCACTACCCTTTTACTCATGCAGTCACTCAGTCATTACCCATGCACTCTTCCAATCACCCACACATTACCTCTGCACTCATGCAATCACCCAGGCATAACCCAAGCACTTACAAAATCACCATGCACTACCCTTGCACTACTCCAATAACCCAGGCACTACCTATGCACTCATGCAATCACCCAGACATTTCTTTTGCACTCCTTCAATCACTCAGGCAGTTCCCATGCACTCCTCCATTCAACAAGACATTACCGCTGCATTCATGCAATCACTTAGGCATTACCCATGCACTCATGCAATAAGCCAGGCTCTTCCCATTCAGTCATACAATAACTAAGGCACTACTGCTGCACTCATTCATTCCCTCAAACACTATCCATGCACTTATCCAATGACTCAGGTAATACTGCTGCACTCATTCATTTACTCAGACACAACTTATTCACTGATACTGTTGGACTTGGCCCTTCTGGCAAGTTCACCTCTAGAACTTTTTGCATTATCCTAGCCTTTTTCCTATGTTGTACTAGTGGTTTTAGGCCTCTAGGCACTTTCACACTGTGTCCCAGTGGAAAGTGCGTGCGCTCTGTGTATGTTTTAGTGAGACTGACCTGCCCCCATAGGAATGCATGGGGGATCTGAGTGTTAAGTCCTGATGTGAGAGGAGTGCAGGGTCGAGTTTGGTATGTGCGAACTCGTGAGAGTGAATGCTGCGCAATGATGTTTGCGGCGTTACGGTGTCTTGTGTAGAAGTGCCACTTCTAGAAGCTGGCCTGTCTGTGTAATAAATGTGCAGTGACTGTCTGGCTTGCGATTGGCTGGTGTGTCTGTCTCCAGGAGTCAGGATGGGTCTGCCCTGGTGGTGAGTGGAGAGATCTGCATGTTGATGGCAGGGAGGAGTACACCTGGGACCTGAATAGGGCTGGGCTTTCCCTACACAATGCTAGCTCCACCCCCTGTGGTGCGTCTGATGTCCCTGGCCTGTCCTGTGAATAGGGAGAGGGGCTGAGCAAAACAAAGTGCTCAGGAACCAGTTGCATCTGGTTCGCCCCTTCCCTGCACCTTTGGAGACAAAGGATTCTGTGTATTAAAGAGGGGCTGTGACCCCATGAAAATGTTCTTGTTCTTGGACTCAAATCGACCAGGGGCGTGCTGCTGCTGGGGCCCAGGGGAAGGCTTGCCTCCCTGGGCCCTGCCCAGCCCCTGGATGCCTGATGGACTTCTGGGACCTTTGTGGATTCATTTCTTATTGCCCCAGGACCTTTGCTTTCTTCTAGCGCCTGGGAGCGCTTTTACTTATTTGGCCCTTTATTTTAGGAAGAGCGCGGAGGCCTTGCTGCGTTGCTTCCCAGGAGAGAGAGGGAATCCCCAGCTGAGGGATTCCCCTGTGATGCCGGCCTGGCGTGTGCCCACCCCGCTCATCTTTTGCTTTTGGTGCGCAGGTGCCCACCCTGCGTCTTCGTTGTGCTGGCGGGATTAAAGTGGGTGCCCACACCGCTGATGTGAGCCCTTGCGGGTGCCCACCCTGCTTGTTTCGTTGTTTAATGCGGGTGCCCACCCCACGTTGTGTGCCTTAGCGGGAGCCCACCCCGCTTCAACTTTATTTAAAGTTGCGGGTGCCCACCCCACACTTTACCCAGGGAATCACCGCCGCGGCCCGAGCCGCACATTTAATTCCTTCCGGGCCGCTGCCCAGCGCGACCCGGAAGGCAGGGACTCTGTGGGCGGGGCTTCCGGGAAGGGATGCCCCACAAGAGAACAGTCCAGCGCGAGGCGGGCAGCGTGAGAAGAAGAGTCCTGGGTCCCAGGAGGGGGCCCGGGTGAAGAGACGTGCAGCCGGATCCCCAGCGATGCTCTCATGAGCGAGAGAGCCCCGCCTGCTGCCCGCGGTGTCCACAGTGAAGAGGAGTGCCTCCCCAGACCAATCCGGTGAGTGGGGGCTCCAGGGTGCACATTGTCGGTGCTGATCGCGGAACCGTGACGGTAAAAGTACTGAGTCAGAGAGGCCCCGGATGGCAGCAGGCCACTCCAACAAAGGGGGCACGTTTTGGTTTACAGAGCCCCGTGTGGCTCTAGTGATTGGCATAGTTATTTCAGAGCCCTGAGTGGCTCCAACACGTGGGCAAGTTTGTTCTTAGAGCCTAGATGGCTCCAACGTTTGGCGCATATTAATTACAGGAGCCCCGTGTGGCTCCACAGTACTGGGTGACATGTTGTTTGTAGAGCCTAAGTGGCTCCAACGTTTTGGCATATTGTGTCAAGGACCATTTGAGAACCCATGCCTCATCGTTTGACTTCCACAGCTGCGCAGCACTTAGTGCCAGCTGCAGCGTTTAGGCCCTGTTCTTGTCCCCAGCTGCCCAGCAAGTAGTGGGCAGCTGCTACGTTTAGGTTCTGGCGCAACCTGAACCCTAATGTGATTTAGGTGTTATTGTGATTTATATACTAATGCGTTGGATGTTAGGAAATGTACTGTGTGTAGTTTATTTTGCGGACCCTGTGTTTTGTACCTCTAGATATGATTTCTGCATAGGAGGTTGTTTTACCTGTTTAGGTTGATGTTAGGGAGATAATACTTCCCTGTGTGATGTACGCCCCTAGTGTAATTATACTTAGGTGGTAGGGTCTAATGCGTTAGACTTATGAGAAATTGCATAATGTGTTTATGCCCCTGTGATGTATGCAGGATAGGTTGTATACCTGATTGTATTATGATAATGCTGAGGTCATTATTGCGCCAGTAGTTACTGGTTGTGCTCTACAGTGATAATTTGTGTTACAGTTGGTATATGTTCTACATTTACAATTGGTGATTTGTGCTAATTCTGACAGTGGTCCATGTGGCCCTGTCATGTGTAAATAGTCCCCTGTTGGCACAGTGTAAATTATGTGATTATCATCTAATGTGTTTATTATAATACAAAGGCAATTTTTTTATTTATAACCTTGTGTTGAGTTTCTTTTGTGGTGGGCCTAGGGTGTTGTTGCTGTGTGCGTGCGCAAACCCTTTACACATTGCCTCCGGGAAAAGCCTGACTGCTCGTGCCAAGCTACCAAGGGGGTGACAGGGGTTATATTTGGCGTGTAACTCCCCAGCCCTGACTTAGAGTGGTGGTTTCTGCCTGGCTTTGGCGCAAGCCCTAGCCAACCAGAAATCCCATTTCTAACAGATACAATGACTCAGACATTACCCTTGCACTCGTTCATAGAACACATACAAGCTTGTCTATTTTAAACAACGATGATTTCAGCAAAAACAATTGCTGCAACAGATTGCTCACCTGCACAAAGAAGTTTCTTGCACTTTATGCAGTGCTGTTCCAGTCCTGCAAACTCTGGAACAATTTGTAAGGATATAGTAGATCCTGCAGAAGTACCAGGTCCTGCGACCTGATCATCCTGCTGAGACTGTTGCATTTGGCGCTGATGTTGTTCACGTGCAAGATGGTTTGGTTGCATGGTCTGACAGTGTTTTAGCATTGATGAAGTCCCGCAGGAGTACTTCTTTTCAGATCCACGAGATAAGATGTTCTTGCAAACAGTGCAGGTTACTTTGCGAGCATTCACCTTTTTTTCTCCTTCTGGGATAGAGAAGAAATCTCACACAATACTTTCCTTCCTTTTCTTAATTGGTTCTTCCACCTCCTCTACATCTACAGGAATATCCTGTGCTGAATTTTGAGATGCCATTTCCTTTGTTTGGAAAAAAACACCAAAACAATCAAACAAAGAGGGACAGAAACACAAGGGGCCCGGTTCACAAAAGTAATCTGAGACAAAATCCTACACTTACTACTTTTGGTATTCACAGAAGGCATTTAATAGTAGTAAAGTTAGGATTCCTAACTTTACTACTACTAAATGCCTTCTGTGAATACCAAAAGTAGTAAGTTTAGTATTTTGTCCCAGATTAGTTCTGTGAATCGGCCCCAAGAGGTGTTTTTTCAAAAGATGCTCCTGGAAGAACGAAAAAAATGGGTGGGGTCCTTCAAGTTCTAGAATGGAAAGCTTCTAAACTAATAAAATTGTTTCTTTTGAAGTCACATGGGATTCGCACACCAGGCGCGCAAAGGGCGATTAAACAGTAATATATCTTTATTACAATTACAAATATATGATATTTCCAGTTATATTAACTAAACTCTTGGTATAATATATATAATAAAGTTAGATACATGTCCTTTTAAAACTTAAAGATTTGCGATGTACTCGTGCACCCAGCGCGACACCCAGAAATACGTACATGACATTATGCAGGGTCAAGAACCGTGCACCCATCTCTTACCGAACGCTCATTGTACACAACTTAACCAATATGGAGGCAAAATTCTTAGATTCGTGCAACCACTGTGACTAGTACACGATCAGTATGCAAATCCACTTTTATTTAACCCATTCGGTGCTCATGACGGAATGGTTCCGTCATGAGCACCGGTGCTCCTGTGCTCATGATGGAACCATTCCGTCATGAGGACAGGGGCAGGAAATCCCTCTGCTGTAAACAGTAGAGGGATTTCCATTTTTTTTCTGTCTCGGGAGGTGGGGAAGAGCTTCCCCAACCTCCCGAGGGCAATCCCTGGTTTTCAAAGTAATGACGATCGCGTGCATTGGCACGCTGTCATCATTACATTGAAAACGAAACTGAAACTGAGTTACAGTTTCAGTGCTCGTGGGGCTATCTCAGCCCCCCGAGCACCGAAACACTTGGGAGAGGTATTGTTGGGAAGGGGAGAATCTCCCCTTTCCAATGGTACCCGTTCCTAGTGGACCCCTGCTTGGGGAACACCCCAGGAGGGCGATCCCCAAGCAGGGATCCACCCACTAATGCCAGGGTGGGGGGAGCGGCCCCTTGGGCAAGGGCCTTTGCCCCCCATTATGTTTTGGGCATATCAGTCTTTCTGACCTGACCCAATCTGCTCCTCCGGGGGGGGGCAAAAAGCCAATGCTCCCACCCCCTTACCAATATTACAGCCTTTCGGCCCCTCCGGGGGGGCGGGCAGATGGGGACAGTAGACCCCAATCAGCCCCCCAGAGGGGGAAAAGCCCACTAGGCGACAGGGATTTATTTTGGGCAATTAAAATTAGAGTGGGGTCTGCCCAAAATGGGCATGTTAATGCCCCCAACCACCAAAATATTAGCCTTTCTGCCCCCCCTGGGGGGGCATATGGAGGCAGCAGCCCCTAATCTGCCCTCCGGGGGGGCAGAAATCCCACAAGATGACAGGGATTTTTTGGGGCAATTTTAATTAGGGTGGGGCTGCCCAAAACGGGCATGCCAATGCCTCCAGCCCCCCACCAAAATTGCAGCCTTTCTGCCCCTCCAGGGGCAGAAAGCCCACTAGAAACTAGGGATTTCTTTGTTGTATTCATGTAGGGGTGGGGGCTGCCCAAAATAGGCATGAAAATACCCCCCAGAGAAATTCCAGTATTTCTGCCATCCCGGGGGGGCAGATGGGGGTAGTGGCCCCTGGTCTGCCCCGGGGGGGCAGAAAGCTCACTAGGCACAAGCGATTATGCTGGCTTTTTGTATGCATGGGGGTGGGAGCTGCCCAGAATAGGCATACCAATGCCCCCACCCCACAAAAAAATTAGCCACAGTCTTTCTGCCCCCCTTGGGGCCATATCGGGGCAAACCGATTCCCCACCAGGGCGGCAGAAAGCCCACAAAGCGCAGACTTATTTTTAGCAATGTGTCTACCTGTGGATTTTGGGCCCTAGCGCAGCCGGCACATAGGGAGAACTAGCAAACCTGTACATTTTTGAAAACTAGACACCCAGGGAAATCCAGGATGAGGTGACTTGTCTGGCTCTCCCCAGGTTCTGTTACCCAGAATCCCTTGAAAACCTCAAAGTTTGTCCCAAAAAACCCACATTTTCCTCATATTTCTGTGGTGGAAAGTTCTGAAATCTGTGTGGATCTACAAAATTCTACCAAGCCTGCATTCCTCAAAGACTTCCAAGAAAAATGGTACCTCACTTTTGTGGGTGGGTCAAGTACCCGCGACAGGCAAGGGCCTAAAACCTATTGAGGTGACTTCAAAATTACCTATCACAAAGCGACATGGTTTTGCAAGGGGGGGTCCCATGAGTTTTTGGCCCCGGACTCGGCGGCCATCTAGGGAAACCTACCAAACCCACACATTTCTGAAAACAAGACACCCTGGGGAGTCCAGCAAGGTATGGCTTGCATGGGTTCCCCAACGTTTTCTTACCCAGAATCCCCTGCAAACCTCAAATTTACCTGAAAAAATCACTTTTTCCACACATTTTTGTGTGAGAAAGTTGTGGCATCACTGGGCTGACACAAATGTCCTACCACCCAGCGTTCCCCCAGGTCTCTAGATAAAATGGTGCCTCACTCGTGTGGGAGGCCCAAGTACCCACGACAGGCAAGGGCCCAAAACGCATTGAGGCGACATCAAATGTGCCTTTCACAAAACGACCTGGTTTTGCAAGGGGGGTCACCTGGGTTTTGGCCCCGTGCTCAGCCAAAAATAGATTAAACAGTAATATATCTTTATTACAATTACAAATCTATGATATTTCCAGTTATATAACTAAACTCTTGGTATAATATATATAATAAAGTTATATTCATATCCTTTTAAAACTTGAAGATTTGCGATGGAGTTGTGCTCCCAGCGCGACCCCCAGAAATACGTACATGACATTACGCAGGGCCAAGAACCGCACACCCATCTCTTACCGAACGTGCATTGTACACAACTTAACCAATATGGAGGCAAAGTCAGTATGCAAATCCACTTTTATTTAACCCTTTCGGTGCTCATGATTTAATGGTTCCGTCATGAGCACCGGTGCTCCCGTGCTCATGATGGAACCATTCCGTCATGAGGACAGGGGCAGGAAATCCCTCTGCTATAAACAGCAGAAGGATTTCTATTTTTTTTTTTAGTCTCGGGAGGTGGGGAAGAGCTTCCCCAATCTCCAGAGGACAATCCCTGGTTTTCAAAGTAATGACGATCAAGCGCATGGCGCGTTGTCTTCATTACATTGAAAACTAAACTGAAACTGAGTTACAGTTTCAGTGTTTCAGTGCTCGTGGGGCTGTCTCAGCCCCCCAAGCACTGAAACATTTGGGAGAGGTATCGTTGGGAAGGGGAGAATCTCCCCTTGGGGATCACCCCAGGAGGGCGATCCCCAAGCAGGGATCCATCCACTAGCGCCAGGGTGGGGGGAACTGCCCCTTGGGCAAGGGCCTTTGCTCCCCCATTGTGTTTTGGGCATATCACTCTTTCTGCACTGCCCCCAATCTGCTCCCCCGGGGGGGCAAAAAGCTCACTGAGGCCAGGGATTTTTTTCTCAAAAATTTACTTAGGGTGGGGGCAGCCCAAAACAGGCATGCCCATGTCTCTGCCCCCCTCACCAATATTCCAGCCTTTCTGCCCCGGGGACAGTAGACCCCAATCAGCCCCTGGGGGGGGGAAGCCCACTAGACGCCAGGGATTTATTTTGGGCAATTGAAATTAGAGTGGGGTCTGCCCAAAATGGGCATGACAATGCCCCCAGCCCCAAACAAATTAGCCTTGCTGCCGCCCCGGGTGGCGTATGGAGGCAGTAGCCCCTAATCTGCCCCCCCCCGGGGGTAGAGATCCCACTAGATGACAGGGACTTTTTGAGGCAATTTTACTTAGGGTGGGGGCTGCCCAAAACGGGCATGCCAATGTCTCCACCCCCCCCCACCAAAATTACCACCTTTCTGACCCTTCTGGGGGCAGAAAGCCCAATATAAACCAGGGATTTCTTTTTTGTATTCATGTAGGGGTGGGGGCTGCCCAAAATAGGCATGACAATACCCCCCAGAAAATTCCAGTATGTCTGCCCTCCCGGGGGGGGCAGATGGGGCAGTGGCCCCTAGTCTGCCCCCCGGGGGGCAGAAAGCTTACTAGGCACCAGCGATTATGCTGGCTTTTTTATGCGTGGGGGTGGGGGCTGCCCAGAATGGGCATACCAATGCCCCCACCCACCAAAAAAATGAGCCACAGTCTTTCTGCCCTCCTTGGGGCTATATAGGGGCAAACTACCCCCCCCCCCCCCGATTCCCCCCTCATGGTGGCAGAAAGCCCTCAAGGCACAGAGTTATTTTTAGCAATGTGTCTACCTGTGGATTTTGGGCCCTAGCGCAGCCGGCACATAGGGAAAACTAGCAAACCTGTACATTTTTGAAAACTAGACACCCAGGGAAATCCAGGATGAGGTGACTTGTCTGGCTCTCCCCAGGTTCTGTTACCCAGAATCCCTTGAAAACCTCAAAGTTTGTCCCAAAAAACCCACATTTTCCTCATATTTCTGTGGTGGAAAGTTCTGAAATCTGTGTGGATCTACAAAATTCTACCAAGCCTGCATTCCTCAAAGACTTCCAAGAAAAATGGTACCTCACTTTTGTGGGTGGGTCAAGTACCCGCGACAGGCAAGGGCCTAAAACCTATTGAGGTGACTTCAAAATTACCTATCACAAAGCAACATGGTTTTGCAAGGGGGGGTCCCATGAGTTTTTGGCCCCGGACTCGGCGGCCATCTAGGGAAACCTACCAAACCCACACATTTCTGAAAACAAGACACCCTGGGGAGTCCAGCAAGGTATGGCTTGCATGGGTTCCCCAACGTTTTCTTACCCAGAATCCCCTGCAAACCTCAAATGTACCTGAAAAAATCACTTTTTCCACACATTTTTGTGTGAGAAAGTTGTGGCATCACTGGGCTGACACAAATGTCCTACCACCCAGCGTTCCCCCAGGTCTCTAGATAAAATGGTGCCTCACTCGTGTGGGAGGCCCAAGTACCCACGACAGGCAAGGGCCCAAAACGCATTGAGGCGACATCAAATGTGCCTTTCACAAAACGACCTGGTTTTGCAAGGGGGGTCACCTGGGTTTTGGCCCCGTGCTCAGCCAAAAATAGATTAAACAGTAATATATCTTTATTACAATTACAAATCTATGATATTTCCAGTTATATAACTAAACTCTTGGTATAATATATATAATAAAGATATATTCATATCCTTTTAAAACTTGAAGATTTGCGATGGAGTTGTGCTCCCAGCGCGACCCCCAGAAATACGTACATGACATTACGCAGGGCCAAGAACCGCACACCCATCTCTTACCGAACGTGCATTGTACACAACTTAACCAATATGGAGGCAAAGTCAGTATGCAAATCCACTTTTATTTAACCCTTTCGGTGCTCATGATTTAATGGTTCCGTCATGAGCACCGGTGCTCCCGTGCTCATGATGGAACCATTCCGTCATGAGGACAGGGGCAGGAAATCCCTCTGCTATAAACAGCAGAAGGATTTCTATTTTTTTTTTAGTCTCGGGAGGTGGGGAAGAGCTTCCCCAATCTCCAGAGGACAATCCCTGGTTTTCAAAGTAATGACGATCAAGCGCATGGCGCGTTGTCTTCATTACATTGAAAACTAAACTGAAACTGAGTTACAGTTTCAGTGTTTCAGTGCTTGTGGGGCTGTCTCAGCCCCCCAAGCACCGAAACATTTGGGAGAGGTATCGTTGGGAAGGGGAGAATCTCCCCTTGGGGATCACCCCAGGAGGGCGATCCCCAAGCAGGGATCCATCCACTAGCGCCAGGGTGGGGGGAACTGCCCCTTGGGCAAGGGCCTTTGCTCCCCCATTGTGTTTTGGGCATATCACTCTTTCTGCACTGCCCCCAATCTGCTCCCCCGGGGGGGCAAAAAGCTCACTGAGGCCAGGGATTTTTTTCTCAAAAATTTACTTAGGGTGGGGGCAGCCCAAAACAGGCATGCCCATGTCTCTGCCCCCCTCACCAATATTCCAGCCTTTCTGCCCCGGGGACAGTAGACCCCAATCAGCCCCTGGGGGGGGGGAAGCCCACTAGACGCCAGGGATTTATTTTGGGCAATTGAAATTAGAGTGGGGTCTGCCCAAAATGGGCATGACAATGCCCCCAGCCCCAAACAAATTAGCCTTGCTGCCGCCCCGGGTGGCATATGGAGGCAGTAGCCCCTAATCTGCCCCCCCGGGGGTAGAGATCCCACTAGATGACAGGGACTTTTTGGGGCAATTTTACTTAGGGTGGGGGCTGCCCAAAACGGGCATGCCAATGTCTCCACCCCCCCCCCACCAAAATTACCACCTTTCTGACCC
This sequence comes from Triturus cristatus, assembly GCF_964204655.1. Classification (NCBI taxonomy): domain Eukaryota; kingdom Metazoa; phylum Chordata; class Amphibia; order Caudata; family Salamandridae; genus Triturus; species Triturus cristatus. The sequence goes on from NC_140585.1 coordinate 640,064,317, forward strand.
TTCTGGGGGCAGAAAGCCCAATATAAACCAGGGATTTCTTTTTTGTATTCATGTAGGGGTGGGGGCTGCCCAAAATAGGCATGACAATACCCCCCAGAAAATTCCAGTATGTCTGCCCTCCCGGGGGGGCAGATGGGGCAGTGGCCCCTAGTCTGCCCCCCGGGGGGCAGAAAGCTTACTAGGCACCAGCGATTATGCTGGCTTTTTTATGCGTGGGGGTGGGGGTTGCCCAGAATGGGCATACCAATGCCCCCACCCACCAAAAAAATGAGCCACAGTCTTTCTGCCCTCCTTGGGGCTATATAGGGGCAAACTACGCCCCCCCCCCCGATTCCCCCCTCATGGTGGCAGAAAGCCCTCAAGGCACAGAGTTATTTTTAGCAATGTGTCTACCTGTGGATTTTGGGCCCTAGCGCAGCCGGCACATAGGGAAAACTAGCAAACCTGTACATTGTTGAAAACTAGACACCCAGGGAAATCCAGGATGGGGTGACTTGTCTGGCTCTCCCCAGGTTCTGTTACCCAGAATCCCTTGCAAACCTCAAAATTTGTCCCAAAAAACCCACATTTTCCTCATATTTCTGTGGTGGAAAGTTCTGAAATCTGTGTGGATCCACAAAGTTCCACCAAGCCCGCATTCCCCAAAGTCTTCCGAGAAAAATGGTTCCTTACTCGTGTGGGAGGCTCAAGTACCCGCGACAGGCAAGGGCCCAAAACGTATTGAGGTGACATTAAAAACGACTTGGTTTTGCAAGGGGGGGTCACCTGGGTTTTTAGCCCCGTGCTCGGGACCCATCTAGGGAAACCTACCAAACCCACACATTTCTGAAAACTAGACACCCAGGGGATGATAGGGAGGCATGACTTGCATGGATCCCCCAGCGATTTCTTACCCAGAATACCCTGCAAACCTCAAATTAAGCTGAAAAAAATCACTTTTTCCACACATTTTTGTGTGGGAATGTTGTGGCATCACGGGGCTGAAAGAAATTTCCTACCAGCCAGTGTACCCCCAGGTCTACTGATAAAAATGGTACTTCACTCGTGTGGAAGGCCCAAGTATCTGCGATAGGCAAGGGCCCAAAACTTATTGAGGCAACATCAAAATTGCCTATCAAAAAACGACCTGGTTTTGCAAGTTAGTCACCTGGGTTTTTGGTCCTGTGCTCGGCGGCCACCTATCGAAAGAGCAGGACATTAAAGGACAAACTAAGTCCAACCTATGTCAAAAATGTTCAAATACCTATCTCCACCTGGTTACCAGAAAAACCAACACGCTTCTATACATGTTGCAATTGCTGCAGTTGTAAATTTGGACAGAACAAGCTTAATAAATTCAGCAGTTGTCATTCTTGAAGTTCTCTATAAATTGTTTCATCAACTGTAACACAACATTCATGGTGCACATGATCGCATGTACTTGTAAAAAGATGTATATTGGCAGCAGCATTAGTAGTCTTAAACTACGAATTCAAGAACATGTGAGAGCCATAAAAAACTGTGACGCTAAATATCCGGTTGCTATGCATATACACCGTGAACATCCCCATGAAAAGAACATCACTTTCTGCGGTATTGATCATGTCATGACACCAGAGAGGGGTGGTGACAGGAAGTTGATCCTGAGACAGCGAGAGGCGTCCTGGATTTGTCGTCTTAGGACAGGCAAATTTAGACTCAACACAACCAATGGGCTACATCACTTTCTTTAAGACAACCTGGGGAATGCTCACAGAAAACATTCATTGACTTAAAATGTAAAACAGTCAGTTTTGAAAAGTAAATCTATTAAATGTCTTGCAGTGCTGCATTAATTGTTGCTTTAAACTCCGGTGGCTATTGGGCAATAACGTCTTAACACCGACTGATATTCTAAGAAATGTTTGTTCTTTTTATGACTATGTACGTTTTTATCTACTACATATGGGTGCTCAGTTATCATCTGAGTTTTAGCTCAATACATCTCTCGATGATTACTTGAAACACTCTGGTATTATTGTTGACAGTTGTATACACCATTTGTTTTATGACTTTTCATTGATTGATATATATAACGTTGGTGTCCTTTGGGCAATGACAACTATATGTTATCTGACAGCTTAAGAAATGACTGTCAAATGACGTCTTAATGAACGTTTGTTTAACTGAGAATGACTTTTCTGTAACCGAATTCATTGAGAACATAATCATTGAATTTAATCACACAACGGTTATAGCTTATCTGTGCTATATTATTTTATGCTATATATACAACTCGCTTTATGTATTGAACTAGAAAAGTCTATCTTTTTGAAGGCGCTTGATTCAGAATTACATACTCATATTTTAAGAAAGTATGGTACTTTCTTTTTGTATGATATTTCTTATATACTTGTTTTCAATAATGGCTGATAGTTCCATATAATGTTTCAGGTATGTTTATAGAACGAATAACCTTGAGTCACTATTTAATTTGGGACAAAATTACTCTGTTTGATATGAGTCTTTACTCCCCTTTTTTTCTGTGTATGAGGTGTATGAGTAATTACTCCACTCTTCTACATATTAGACGTTTTACAAAACTTGTGCTATTTAAATATTTGCATAACTTGTGAAATTTACCAGAATATGAAGAACACATCTCAAACGACATCTTTATTTTATATATACATCCGGTATTCCTGCTCCAACATTTCTATCTCATAATTGTACTCGGTATTCTCGTGCCAACAGTGGTGAGATGTGAATCTTTATGCATTTTTTTATTTAGTTGGCTCATCGGTTTAAGATGGCCTCTACCTTATACATCATTTTGTATTGCCAAATAATGTACCTTGTTGTCGACAGGAACAGGTGCTTTACATTTCCGGGAGGGGGATTTAAAATTGCCCGACATCGGAAGCTCGGTTTCAAACTTGAAACTGACGAGCACACACGCTGCGGGCCACCGAGCCATTGATGGTGAGTTTTTCACCGTGACTGAATATTGTCTTTTCTTTCAAAATACCATACATGCTAGTTGTTTAACTATGAGCGCCTTCAAATGTATGCGCTGTATTTAAACTATGCGGTACAAAAGGGGGTGGTGATGGACGGAGCATCAGAACCAATCAAACACTCACACCCAGTCAACAGATCTGGGTTTGATCCGTCACCGTTCTTTAGCCCACTCTGCCACCCCAGTTCAGACATGGCCATATGCAAATCAGTCTGACCCTGTGCCTCATGGGAACAGTCCAGCCCGAACTGCCAAGCCATGCCTTCCCTGGAACGGAAACAAGCTCCCTAGGACCGGTTTCTGGCATTTCAGCCGTCTTCAGCCAGGCTTGCTTGAATCCAGTGGCAAAGTGAGCAAGGGACTCACGTCTGAGCTTACCCTGCCAACTTATGGCGAACAAAGCGGTACAAAAGGGGGTGGTGATGGACGGAGCATCAGAACCAATCAAACACTAACACCCAGTCAACAGATCTGGGTTTGATCCATCACCGTTCTTTAGCCCACTCTGCCACCCCAGTTCAGACGTGGCCAATGCAAATCAGTCTGACCCTGTGCCTCATGGGAACAGTCCTGCCCGAACTGCCAAGCCATGCCTTCCCTGGACCGGAAACAAGCTTCCTAGGACCGGTTTCTGGCATTTCAGCCGTCTTCAGCCAGGCTTGCTTGAATCCAGTGGCAAAGTGAGCAAGGGTCTCACGTCTGAGCTTACCCTGCCAACTTATGACGAACAAAGTGGTACAAAAGGGGGTGGTGATGGACGGAGCATCAGAACCAATCAAACAATCACACCCAGTCAACAGATCTGGGTTTGATCCATCACCGTTCTTTAGCCCACTCTGCCACCCCAGTTCAGACATGGCCATATGCAAATCAGTTTGACCCTGTGCCGCATGGGAACAGTCCAGCCCGAACTGCCAAGCCATGCCTTCCCTGGACCGGAAACAAGCTTACTAGGACTGGTTTCTGGCATTTCAGCCGTCTTCAGCCAGGCTTGCTTAAATCCAGTGGCAAAGTGAGCAAGGGACTCACGTCTGAGCATACCCTGCCAACTTATGGCGAACAAAGCGGTACAAAAGGGGGTGGTGATGGACGGAGCATCAGAACCAATCAAACACTCACACCCAGTCAACAGATCTCGGTTTGATCCATCACCGTTCTTTAGCCCACTCTGCCACCCCAGTTCAGACATGGCCATATGCAAATCAGTTTGACCCTGTGCCGCATGGGAACAGTCCAGCCCGAACTCCCAAGCCATGCCTTCCCTGGACCCGAAACAAGCTTCCTAGGACCGGTTTCTGGCATTTCAGCCGTCTTCAGCCAGGCTTGCTTGAATCCAGTGGCAAAGTGAGCAAGGGACTCACGTCTGAGCATACCCTGCCAACTTATGGCGAACAAAGCGGTACAAAAGGGGGTGGTGATGGACGGAGCATCAGAACCAATCAAACACTCACACCCAGTCAACAGATCTGGGTTTGATCCATCACCGTTCTTTAGCCCACTCTGCCACCCCAGTTCAGACATGGCCATATGCAAATCAGTCTGACCCTGTGCCTCATGGGAAAAGTCCAGCCCGAACTGCCAAGCCATGCCTTCCCTGGACCCGAAACAAGCTTCCTAGGACCGGTTTCTGGGATTTCAGCCGTCTTCAGCCAGGCTTGCTTGAATCCAGTGGCAAAGTGAGCAAGGGACTCACGTCTGAGCATACCCTGCCAACTTATGGCGAACAAAGCGGTGCAAAAGGGGGTGATGATGGACGGAGCATCAGAACCAATCAAACACTCACACTCAGTCAACAGATCTGGGTTTGATCCATCACCGTTCTTTAGCCCACTCTGCCACCCCAGTTCAGACATGGCCATATGCAAATCAGTCTGACCCTGTGCCTCATGGGAACGGTCCAGCCCGAACTGCCAAGCCATGCCTTCCCTGGACCCGAAACAAGCTTCCTAGGACCGGTTTGTGGCATTTCAGCCGTCTTCAGCCAGGCTTGCTTGAATCCAGTGGCAAAGTGAGCAAGGGACTCACGTCTGAGCATACCCTGCCAACTTATGGTGAACAAAGCGATACAAAAGGGGGTGGTGATGGACGGAGCATCAGAACCAATCAAACACTCACACCCAGTCAACAGATCTGGGTTTGATCCATCACCGTTCTTTAGCCCACTCTGCCACCCCAGTTCAGACATGGCCATATTCAAATCAGTCTGACCCTGTGCCTCATGGGAACAGTCCAGCCCGAACTGCCAAGCCATGCCTTCCCTGGACCGGAAACAAGCTTCCGAGGACCGGTTTCTGGCATTTCAGCCGTCTTCAGCCAGGCTTGCTTGAATCCAGTGGCAAAGTGAGCAAGGGACTCACGTCTGAGCTTACCCTGCCAACTTATGGCGAACAAAGCGGTACAAAAGGGGGTGGTGATGGACGGAGCATCAGAACCAATCAAACACTAACACCCAGTCAACAGATCTGGGTTTGATCCATCACCGTTCTTTAGCCCACTCTGCCACCCCAGTTCAGACGTGGCCATATGCAAATCAGTCTGACCCTGTGCCTCATGGGAACAGTCCAGCCCGAACTGCCAAGCCATGCCTTCCATGGACCGGAGACAAGCTTCCTAGGACCGGTTTCTGGCATTTCAGCCGTCTTCAGCCAGGCTTGCTTGAATCCAGTGGCAAAGTGAGCAAGGGACTCACGTCTGAGCTTGCCCTGCCAACTTATGGCGAACAAAGCGGTACAAAAGGGGGTGGTGATGGACGGAGCATCAGAACCAATCAAACACTCACACCCAGTCAACAGATCTGGGTTTGATCCATCACCATTCTTAAGCCCACTCTGCCACCCCAGTTCAGACATGGCCATATGCAAATCAGTCTGACCCTGTGCCTCATGGCAACAGTCCAGCCCGAACTGCCAAACCATGCCTTCCCTGGACCCGAAACAAGCTTCCTAGGACCGGTTTGTGGCATTTCAGCCGTCTTCAGCCAGGCTTGCTTGAATCCAGTGGCAAAGTGAGCAAGGGACTCACGTCTGAGCATACCCTGCCAACTTATGGCGAACAAAGCGGTACAAAAGGGGGTGGTGATGGACGGAGCATCAGAACCAATCAAACACTCACACCCAGTCAACAGATCTGGGTTTGATCCATCACCGTTCTTTAGCCCACTCTGCCACCCCAGTTCAGACGTGGCCAATGCAAATCAGTCTGACCCTGTGCCTCATGGGAACAGTCCTGCCCGAACTGCCAAGCCATGCCTTCCCTGGACCGGAAACAAGCTTCCTAGGACCGGTTTCTGGCATTTCAGCCGTCTTCAGCCAGGCTTGCTTGAATCCAGTGGCAAAGTGAGCAAGGGACTCACGTCTGAGCATACCCTGCCAACTTATGGCGAACAAAGCGGTGCAAAAGGGGGTGATGATGGACGGAGCATCAGAACCAATCAAACACTCACACCCAGTCAACAGATCTGGGTTTGATCCATCACCGTTCTTTAGCCCACTCTGCCACCCCAGTTCAGACATGGCCATATGCAAATCAGTCTGACCCTGTGCCTCATGGGAACAGTCCAGCCCGAACTGCCAAGCCATGCCTTCCCTGGACCCGAAACAAGCTTCCTAGGACCTGTTTGTGGCATTTCAGCCGTCTTCAGCCAGGCTTGCTTGAATCCAGTGTCAAAGTGAGCAAGGGACTCACGTCTGAGCATACCCTGCCAACTTATGGCGAACAAAGCGATACAAAAGGGGGTGGTGATGGACGGAGCATCAGAACCAATCAAACACTCACACCCAGTCAACAGATCTGGGTTTGATCCATCACCGTTCTTTAGCCCACTCTGCCACCCCAGTTCAGACATGGCCATATTCAAATCAGTCTGACCCTGTGCCTCATGGGAACAGTCCAGCCCGAACTGCCAAGCCATGCCTTCCCTGGACCGGAAACAAGCTTCCTAGGACCGGTTTCTGGCATTTCAGCCGTCTTCAGCCAGGCTTGCTTGAATCCAGTGGCAAAGTGAGCAAGGGACTCACGTCTGAGCTTACCCTGCCAACTTATGGCGAACAAAGCGGTACAAAAGGGGGTGGTGATGGACGGAGCATCAGAACCAATCAAACACTAACACCCAGTCAACAGATCTGGGTTTGATCCATCACCGTTCTTTAGCCCACTCTGCCACCCCAGTTCAGACGTGGCCATATGCAAATCAGTCTGACCCTGTGCCTCATGGGAACAGTCCAGCCCGAACTGCCAAGCCATGCCTTCCCTGGACCGGAGACAAGCTTCCTAGGACCGGTTTCTGGCATTTCAGCCGTCTTCAGCCAGGCTTGCTTGAATCCAGTGGCAAAGTGAGCAAGGGACTCACGTCTGAGCTTGCCCTGCCAACTTATGGCGAACAAAGCGGTACAAAAGGGGGTGGTGATGGACGGAGCATCAGAACCAATCAAACACTCACACCCAGTCAACAGATCTGGGTTTGATCCATCACCATTCTTAAGCCCACTCTGCCACCCCAGTTCAGACATGGCCATATGCAAATCAGTCTGACCCTGTGCCTCATGGCAACAGTCCAGCCCGAACTGCCAAGCCATGCCTTCCCTGGACCCGAAACAAGCTTCCTAGGACCGGTTTGTGGCATTTCAGCCGTCTTCAGCCAGGCTTGCTTGAATCCAGTGGCACAGTGAGCAAGGGACTCACGCCTGAGCATACCCTGCCAACTTATGGCGAACAAAGCGGTACAAAAGGGGGTGGTGATGGACGGAGCATCAGAACCAATCAAACACTCACACCCAGTCAACAGATCTGGGTTTGATCCATCACCGTTCTTTAGCCCACTCTGCCACCCTGGTTCAGACATGGCCATATGCAAATCAGTCTGATCCCTGTGCCTCATGGGAACAGTCCAGCCCGAACTGCCAAGCCATGCCTTCCCTGGACCCGAAACAAGCTTCCTAGGACCGGTTTCTGGCATTTCATCCGTCTTCAGCCAGGCTTGCTTGAATCCAGTGGCAAAGTGAGCAAGGGACTCACGTCTGAGCATACCCTGCCAACTTATGGCGAACAAAGCGGTACAAAAGGGGGTGGTGATGGACGGAGCATCAGAACCAATCAAACACTCAGACCCAGTCAACAGATCTGGGTTTGATCCATCACCGTTCTTTAGCCCACTCTGCCACCCCAGTTCAGACATGGCCATATGCAAATCAGTCTGACCCTGTGCCTCATGGGAACAGTCCAGCCCGAACTGCCAAGCCATGCCTTCCCTGGACCGGAAACAAGCTTCCTAGGACCGGTTTCTGGCATTTCAGTCGTCTTCAGCCAGGCTTGCTTGAATCCAGTGGCAAAGTGAGCAAGGGACTCACGTCTGAGCTTACCCTGCCAACTTATGGCGAACAAAGCGGTACAAAAGGGGGTGGTGATGGACGGAGCATCAGAACCAATCAAACACTAACACCCAGTCAACAGATCTGGGTTTGATCCATCACCGTCCTTTAGCCCACTCTGCCACCCCAGTTCAGACGTGGCCATATGCAAATCAGTCTGACCCTGTGCCTCATGGGAACAGTCCAGCCCGCACTGCCAAGCCATGCCTTCCCTGGACCGGAAACAAGCTTCCTAGGACCGGTTTCTGGCATTTCAGCCGTCTTCAGCCAGGCTTGCTTGAATCCAGTGGCAAAGTGAGCAAGGGACTCACGTCTGAGCTTGCCCTGCCAACTTATGGCGAACAAAGCGGTACAAAAGGGGGTGGTGATGGACGGAGCATCAGAACCAATCAAACACTCACACCCAGTCAACAGATCTGGGTTTGATCCATCACCGTTCTTAAGCCCACTCTGCCACCCCAGTTCAGACATGGCCATATGCAAATCAGTCTGACCCTGTGCCTCATGGGAACAGTCCATCCCAAACTGCCAAGCCATGCCTTCCCTGGACCGGAAACAAGCTTCCTAGGACCGGTTTCTGGCATTTCAGCCGTCTTCAGCCAGGTTTGCTTGAATCCAGTGGCAAAGTGAGCAAGGGACTCACGTCTGAGCTTACCCTGCCAACTTATGGCGAACAAAGCGGTACAAAAGGGGGTGGTGATGGACGGAGCATCAGAACCAATCAAACACTCACACCCAGTCAACAGATCTGGGTTTGATCCATCACCGTTCTTTAGCCCACTCTGCCACCCCAGTTCAGACATGGCCATATGCAAATCAGTCTGACCTTGTGCCTCATGGGAACAGTCCAGCCCGAACTGCCAAGCCATGCCTTCCCTGGACCCGAAACAAGCTTCCTAGGACCGGTTTCTGGCATTTCAGCCGTCTTCAGCCAGGCTTGCTTGAATCCAGTGGCAAAGTGAGCAAGGGACTCACGCCTGAGCATACCCTGCCAACTTATGGCGAACAAAGCGGTACAAAAGGGGGTGGTGATGGACGGAGCATCAGAACCAATCAAACACTCACACCCAGTCAACAGATCTGGGTTTGATCCATCACCGTTCTTTAGCCCACTCTGCTACCCTGGTTCAGACATGGCCATATGCAAATCAGTCTGACCCTGTACCTCATGGGAACAGTCCAGCCCGAACTGCCAAGCCATGCCTTCCCTGGACCCGAAACAAGCTTCCTAGGACCGGTTTCTGGCATTTCAACCGTCTTCAGGCAGGCTTGCTTGAATCCAGTGGCAAAGTGAGCAAGGGACTCACGTCTGAGCATACCCTGCCAACTTATGGCGAACAAAGCGGTACAAAAGGGGGTGGTGATGGACGGAGCATCAGAACCAATCAAACACTCACACCCAGTCAACAGATCTGGGTTTGATCCATCACCGTTCTTTAGCCCACTCTGCCACCCCAGTTCAGACATGGCCATATGCAAATCAGTCTGACCCTGTGCCTCATGGGAACAGTCCAGCCCGAACTGCCAAGCCATGCCTTCCCTGGACCCGAAACAAGCTTCCTAGGACCGGTTTGTGGCATTTCAGCCGTCTTCAGCCAGGCTTGCTTGAATCCAGTGGCAAAGTGAGCAAGGGACTCACGTCTGAGCATACCCTGCCAACTTATGGCGAACAATGCGGTACAAAAGGGGGTGGTGATGGACGGAGCATCAGAACCAATCAAACACTCACACCCAGTCAACAGATCTGGGTTTGTCCATCACCGTTCTTTAGCCCACTCTGCCACCCCAGTTCAGACATGGCCATATGCAAATCAGTCTGACCCTGTGCCTCATGGGAACAGTCCAGCCCGAACTGCCAAGCCATGCCTTCCCTGGACCGGAAACAAGCTTCCTGAACTGGGGTGGCAGAGTGGGCTAAAGAATGGTGATGGATTAAACCCAGATCAGTTGACTGGGGGTGAGTGCTTGCAATGTTCAACACTCCGTCCATCATTTCCTTTGGTTTTTGCTTTGTTTACCATAAGTTGGCAGGGTATGCTCAGACGTGAGTCCCTTGCTCACTTTGCCACTGGATTCAAGCAAGCCTGGCTGAAGACGGCTGAAATGCCAGAAACCGGTCCTAGGAAGCTTGTTTCCGGTCCAGGGAAGACATGGCTTGGCAGTTCAGGCTGGACTGTTCCCATGAGGCACAGGGTCAGACTGATTTGCATATGGCCATGTCTGAACTGGGGTGGCAGAGTGGGCTAAAGAATGGTGATGGATTAAACCTAGATCAGTTGACTGGGGGTGAGTGCTTGCAATGTTCAACACTCCGTCCATCATTTCCTTTGCTTTTTGCTTTGTTCGCCATAAGTTGGCAGGGTATGCTCAGACGTGAGTCCCTTGCTCACTTTGCCACTGGATTCAAGCAAGCCTGGCTGAAGACGGCTGAAATGCCAGAAACCGGTCCTAGGATGCTTGTTTCCGGTCCAGGGAAGACATGGCTTGGCAGTTTAGGCTGGACTGTTGCCATGAGGCACAGGGTCAGACTGATTTGCATATGGCCATGTCTGAACTGGGGTGGCAGAGTGGGCTAAAGAATGGGGATGGATTAAACCCAGATCAGTTGACTGGGAGTGAGTGCTTGCAATGTTCAACACTCCGTCCATCATTTCCATTGGTTTTTGCTTTGTTCGCCATAAGTTGGCAGGATATGCTCAGACGTGAGTCCCTTGCTCACTTTGCCACTGGATTCAAGCAAGCCTGGCTGAAGACGGCTGAAATGCCAGAAACCGGTCCTAGGAAGCTTGTTTCCAGTCCAGGGAAGACATGGCTTGGCAGTTCAGGCTGGACTGTTCCCATGAGGCACAGGGTCAGACTGATTTGCATATGGCCATGTCTGAACTGGGGTGGCAGAGTGGGCTAAAGAATGGTGATGGATTAAACCCAGATCAGTTGACTGGGGGTGAGTGCTTGCAATGTTCAACACTCCGTCCATCATTTCGTTTGGTTTTTGTATTTAAACTATGAGACCTTTAAATGTACGCGCTGTATTCAGACTTTGATGCATCCTTACATGCTCTAAAATGATTAGCTTACTTGCGGAGTCATGTATTAGTCAACTGTTCTTTCTTTACCCAGATATGAGGGTTACAATTCAACTGAGATCTTTGTCCTCTAAGCACATTTGACAACCCGTATTAATAGTTGAGAGATGTCAATACTTATGTGTTTTTATCTAGTGGTTTTTCGTTTCAAAATGACCTCCGCTTTACATATTTATTTGTGATGACATTTGATGTTCTCTGTTGCCCTTAAGAACGGATATCTTAAATTTTCGGGGAGGGGGATTGGAAAATGCCTGACATCAATAGTTCGGTTTCAATTTTGAAACTGCGGAGCGTATAAGCTACGGGCCTTTGAGCCATTACTGACGAGTTACACAGGGACTGAATTTCGTTTTCTCTCTTAAAGAAATTACAAGATGTGTTTGATGTTTAACCTTGAACGCTTTTTAATATATATGTATTGCACCCAGACTTTGAATATCTCTCAGTTCATTAGTAGAGTTACGCATTAGTCAATTTCCCCCTAAAGTCAGTGTGTTATTGCGAATTACTCCTTACGAGGTGAGGCCCACTAACTGTATGCACCTGGCTTTTTACCTTTCCAATATGGCCGCTGCACCAACATGACATTAAAAGATACTTGCTCACGTTTCCCATTGTTATTTACATGCGCCTTGAGCGCTTTTAAACATATGGATTGCACACAGATTTTGAATAGAGTTGCGCACTAGTCAATTTTACCCTAACGTCAGTCTGATATTGCGCATTAGTCATTATGAGGCGAGGCCAACTAACTGTATGCATCTGGCTTTTTACCTTTCCAATATGGCCGCTGCACAGACATGGCATTAAAAGATAGCTACTCACGTCTCCTATTGATATTTACATGTAATTTTCGCATAAATTTAGCCCTGTAAAATGCTCCATTTTGAGCACCAGCAACATAGTGTTGGGACTTTGCGTGACACGCAATGTTAAAAATGCAAGGAATGACTGCACGTGTAAAAGCGCTAATAAAGAACACTCCGCTTCTGTAATACAAGAGATGGGGCTCTGCGTGGTACATGATGTTGGAATTGTAAGGGGTGATTCCACTTTCATAAGGCCTCAATAAAATACATTCCACATTCCAGAATTTAAATATAAGCGAAAGCTATGTAGAGTTATTTAAATATAATGATACATAAATTGACCATTGTTGAACATGGTTTGCAATTATACACTAAGTGCAGACCTATGATATGTTTGTCCGTTTTAGAATGATATGAGATTCTCTGTAATTGAACCTGAATATTAGTATGGTTTTAGTTGCTCTTGGTGAGTAATAATAACTATATACGTAATACAGTTATACTCTCATAAGCACAATTACTGGTGCATTGCAAAATATGCTATACTAACTCATACATGTCTTTCCTGGTCTTTGTTTCTTTCTCTTTGGACTCTTTAATAGCCTCATTTTAGGGTGTATAATGTGACAGCAGTTTGTAATTTTCCTCCTTGTTGACCAACTGTATTGTAGTAATCCTCAAAAACTACATAAAGTATGTGTTATTAGGCTGTATATTGATAAATAGGATCTATGGAAAATGGCATCTATATATAAATGTTTGCACATTTAATTGACAGAAATAGTTTTACAGTATATACATTTATGTTTTTATACAATGCCTACTACATAAGTCCTTGGAAATTCGGACGCATTGATATTTGGTTACAATCTACAACGTCCTTTTGAAGAAACTTTTCTAACATTTTCCAACGGTATGATAAAAAGAATCACTATTATTCAATTAATAGTGCTGATTCCAGCCTAATGTGTGTGCTTTCTATAATGTGATATAAATTGAATCTTATCGACTAGTAATGTAATTGTCCCCGTTGTGATAATAAATGTAACTAGGCCTATCTACACTGCAAGGAATATCTAAATAATATTCTTTATTACAATAAGGATGATATATTTAAATAATAAATGTATATATGTGTGTTTTCTTTTAAATGTATTGAGTGTGCTTTAGTGTATGTAGGAGAACACCTTTTAAAATTGTACTTGTATGTTTTCTTGATAGCCCTAAAGAAGTCTCGGTGTGAGACGAAACACGTCGGCTTTGCTCTTCTGTTTTTAAGAAAAATAACGCAATAAAGAGAAATCCTTTTAAGAAATCAACATCTGGATTTGGACATCTTCTTGTGTGCTCTCTGCCTCCTGAATACTGATATTGGATGTTACAATCTGTTGAAAAGTGCTGACCCCTTTGTGTTTAATGTTGCCAGTGGGACTCTGTTCCTAGCTAAGGGGCACAGAGGGAAGTGTGCCTTGGTTCATTGCACTATTGTGATACACTAGGATACTTTTACATTGTCATGTGCGGATTCCTATAGACTCTACCCTCAAATCTATTGTATTTATAAAAATAAAGTGTGTCCACGTTGCGTTTTGGACCGTTTCCTGTCGCAGGTACTAGGCCTCCCCACACAAGTGAGGTACCATTTTTATCGGGAGACTTAGGGTAACACAGAATTGTAGAGCAACTATTATTACCTATTGACTTTTGATGCATTTCCGCCTTATAAATGAACTCAATGTGTAAAAAAGAAGTCATTTTGAAAAATGACCTATAAGTCTCATGCTAGTATGGGTACTCACAATTTCGGAAATGTGCAAATATCTACTGTTTCTAAACTCTATATTTTGATCCAATTTCAGAAATACAAGGGTGTCTTCCATACCAATTTTTCCAAGTATATATTTTCCCAAATTAATTGCTATATACCCAAGACATAATGAAAAACCATTGCAAGACGCTGCTCAGTTATTGGCTCTGGGTTCGTCGGGTTCTTGGTGAACCTACAAGTCCTATATATCCCCACAACCAGAAAGGTCTAGCAAATGTAACAGTATATTGCTCTCAAACAACTGTCACAATTAGAAGAAGTTACAGGTGAAAACGTTGGCACAAATGGCTGTTTTGTTCAACTAATTTTCAATTTTTCCTATATTCAACGGTTAGTTTCTATAAAGAAACCTTGAAGGATCTACACAAATGACCCCTTGCTGAATTCAGAATTGTGTCTACTTTTCTAAAATGTATAGCTTTCCAGGATCCTTTATTGCTTTCATACCCATTTCTACCATTAACTGGAAAGAGGTTGAAAGCACATAAAATATCAAAAATAGGCTATGTCCAAGAAAAATGCCAAAACTGTGTAAACAATGTTGGTTTTCTGACAAAAGTCTGCTTGTCCCTGAAAGCTGGAAAGATTGTGATTTCAGCACCACCACCCCTTTTTTGATACCATTTGCAGGGGAAAAAAAGATGCTTTCATCTGTAGCCTTTTTTTCCCATTTTTACAAAAAAAAACAATGTACTTATATTTTGGCTAATTTCTGGGTCCCCTCCAGGGAAATCCATAAACCCTGGGTACCTTTAGAATCCCCATGATGTTGGAAAAGCAGGACGAAAATTTGGCATGGCTAAGCGCAAACTACCCCAAATAGTCAAAAAAAGGCTTAGGGGCGGGGGGGGGGGGGGGCTTGGAGGCCTAGCAGCGAAGGGGTTAAAAAAAAAAAGACATACCATCTTTTTGAAAGCAGAAATATTATACTATTTTTATAAAAGTATATCATTTTTAAAAGAGTATTTTTTGTACATTATAATTTGAAATTAAGAATTAAAAAAACCTTAGAAATTCACTGAAAAACCATAGGTTTCAGGGACGTTATAGTTAAAAATTAGCATTTAAAAAAACCTTAGAAATTCACTGAAAAAACCATAGGTTTCAGGGGCGTTATAGTTAGAAATTAGCATTTAAAAAAACCTTACAAATTCACTGAAAAATCCATAGGTTTCAGGGACGTTATAGTTAGTTGGGACATTTCACTCGTACAAAGCCAGAGAAATTCGGCCTTTATAGTTAGTTGAGCTAAGTGTAACTTGCGCCCCCGTAATGCACTGCTGATGACGATCCCGATTCACATAACTAACTTAAGACAAAATCCTAAATATAATACTATTTTGGTATTCACAGAAGGCACTTACTCATTTTGGTATTCATGGAAGGCACTTACTCATTTCGGTATTCACAGAAGTTAGGAGTCCTAAGTTTAGGACACCTAAATGCCTTCTGTGAATACCGAAAGTCCTAAAGTTAGGATTTTTCTCAGTTTAGGAGTAGTCAAGTTAGGACTCCTAACTTTAGGACTCCTAAACTGAGAAAAATCCTAACTTCTATGAATACCGAAATGTGTAAGTTCCTTCGGTGAATACCAAAATGGTAGTAAGTTTAGGATTTTGTCTTAAGTTAGTTCTGTGAATATGGCCCGACGTCACATATTACATCACTGAATGCATGGTCAGTGACATCACTGATGGCATCACTGATGACATCTCAAATTACATCACTGATGACATCATCCAGTGACTGTGTGTTTCTGTAAATTTTATATATGTTTAATATATAGGCCAAGGTGTATTGAAAAATGAGTGGGTAAATGACTGTCTGAATGGATGATTTAGTAGGTGTGTGACTGTATGAGTGAGTGATTAAACGTGTCTTACGGAATGCATGGGTTAGTGACTAAACTGTGTGATTGTCTGTATCAGTGTCTGTTGGTGTGTAAGTGGTTGCATGGGTTGGTGAGTAGCTACATGAGTGTCTATATGGGTTATTGATTGCTTGTCTGAGTATATGTATGGGTGCCTGAGTGTCTGTGTGGGTGGATGTGTGAGTGCGTGATTCACTGGGTGTATGGGTTCAAGACTGCATGTGTGAAGGGCTGTATGGGTGGGTGAGAAAACATATCTAACAAGCAGGATCTTCTCCCAAAAGAAGTGCTGGGCATACAGGAAATAAGAGGGTGATACCAGCAGACTCTGCTAGTCTAGGCATCGCAAACCCCATACTACTACTATGATCCCCAAAATAACCCTCTCTAGACTCTTCCCTACTCTACCCCCTTGCATCACCTCATACCTCTTTTACTATGCAGATCTCCCAAAAAAGCCTTTCTAAACCCTTCCCCCTCCACCTCCCTTCCATTCATCCCAAGCCTCCTCCTACTGCTATGACCTAAAAAAAAAATCTAAATCCTTCTCAATCCAAAAAACAGATTAACATGTCCACCACTCAAACTAATTTCATATTTCACTATACAAATTCACCACTAATCCTTTATGGGTTCCGGGGTACTGTGCTACTTGCCAAAAAAACGCTTCAACACCCCATCAAGGGTAGCAAGTGCTATATAAATGCAAACCTTTTTCCCTCTTCTATCTCTCCACTATCCTTCTCAATCAAAATAACTAACATCAATCAAATTACTTTCATATTACACTATATTAATTCATCACTAATCCTTTATGGGTTCCGGAATAGCGTGCTACTCACCAAAAAAGCGATTTGCCGCCTTGTCATGGGTAGTAAGCACTATATAAATGCAATTACAATTCAATACAATACAACTAAGGGGCATATTATCAAGCCAGGCGATAAAATTATCGCCGCTTTAGCGGCAGAAAAATGCCGCTTAAACGGCTATAATGGTATTGATAATATGCTCTATGGAATTCCAATTGAAACCCATGTTAGATGTCCTTCACATCTAACATGGGCTTCAATTGGAATTCCATAAAGCATATTATCAAGCCCATTATCGCAGTTTTAGCGGCAGTTTTCTGCCGCTAAAGCGGCGATAATTTTATCGCCTGGCTTGATAATATGCTCCTAAGTAACTGAGTTTGTCAAAATTACTGGGATTATAAAACAATAAAGGGAAAAAGGAGAAACATCTATAACAGTGATAACCCCAATATTTCTGACCATGGTTCATATCATAGTGATAGGCAATGCTGACCAGTGTTTGGAGGCCGATAGCTAATCAGGAGGAAAGAGTTCAGCGCTGACTGTCAGCAGCCTGTCCGTGATGGGTGGTCTGGGGTGGCATGGTGATTGCGGGGACTGCTGTCTTTTAGGCGTTTGCGAAATGCAAGGACATTTGCTGGCGTTTTAAGAAATTTAGGTTTGTCCTCCACCATCACACGGAGTCTTGCCGGGTACAACATGCCATATTTGAGGCCCAGTTTCTTCAGTTGTGCCTTTGCTTCCGAGAATTTCCACCTTGCCTCCTACACTGCGATCGTGAAGTCAAGATAAATGGAGAGGGTGGTGCCCCGGTATTGCAGTGGGGAGTTCTCACAGGCCAGTCGGATGATGCTATCACAGTCCCTGTAGTTCAAAATGCGGGACACTATGGGATGCGGTGGAGCTCCCAGCAGTGGGTGAGGTCCCAGGGACATGTGGGTTGTCAGAAAGAAGAGTTTCCACGAACTGCTCAGGGCGTCCCATATTGGTTGACTCTGCAAGGCCAAGGATTCAAATATTGTTTCTCTGGGACCTCGCCTCCAAGTCCTTGTTTTTAACTGCCACCACCTTCAGGAGGTGCTTTGCTTTTTCTATGCGGCGGATCAGTGTGGTGGTCAGATCTTTATGGGGGACACCCGCTCCTCCACTTCGTCCACACAGGTGCTATGCCCACCCAGTCATTTCCCCATGCGGTCTTGGAGGGCAGCAAGTCTGTCGAATCTTGCGTCAATGGCACAGAACCCAGATAGAAGTTTGGCCATGATGGCTGCCGTGCCCGCCAGGGGGAAGGGGGATCATTTGCCCCCCAGTTGCTGTCCACATCCAATGCCTGTCCCAGGCAGTCGGTCACACCAGGCCTGTCAAAAGTGAGTCGTCTTTGTTTGGGGTCCCCTCGACCCACGGCCCCGTAAGGGTGTAACAAGGATATCAGAGCAACAGTAGAGGGGGATGCTCTGTGTGGTGCTCAAGCTGGGTAGTCAGAAATGCACCAAACGAGTGCCTCTCGAGCAGTCAGGCAGGAGTGGCAATCCCACAGTTACGGCCCAGCTCATGCTCAAAAGTAGTGGGAATGGACTCCCAGGTTGCAGTAGAGGTCCCCCACAGAACACAATCAGATGGAAAGGGCGGCCCCGCCTGGAGGTGTGCACCCCAAGGAGGCCACTTTGGGGGGAAAGCGCCCCAATCACTCACTTACCGCCACAGTGGAGGATATGCACCCCAGATGGGGGAGGGGTCACGTCACCGCAGGCAGAAAATGCAGTCACCATGCGTACCCCCACGCAAGTAGCTGTTGGCGCTTCGGGGCGGCTCTCTGATGGCACTATGTGTGCTGTGTGCCGTGATCTCAGCCGAGCATATCTCAGTGGCAGTTGTCAGGTGTTGCGGGCCAAGCCATCCAAATGCTGTGAGCCCGATGAACCACTGAGTCTGTACAGCGGGTGGTGGGCCCAATGATACTGCGTCAGTGGTGAGGAAGTGGTGAGGAAGGCCAGGCAAAGCCTCATTGACACAGCCTGAAGCTCTCCTGCAGCTCCTTTTGCTTCGGGCCTCCGAGGTCATCGGGTGGCTGCCTCCCCAGCCTCCCCAAAATCTGTCATCTTACCAATCTGCGCTGGTCTGTCTTCGTTCCTTGTTCGCAGGTGAAATTCTAGAGTGTTGCATTAATTTATACATTTAAAAAGATTGTTAAAATATGTCATAATTGAAGATTTCTCTAGCATTAAATTATATTTATATATATAATTGTAACTATTTTAATGATTTAACTGAAGTAACATTATTTTCTATGGGGTTTAATTTTAAGTCCCTACCTCCATAATTTTTTATAAAAGGGTGTTTCAGTTTCATTCGTTGGCCATGTGTGGTGTTAGACTTACTACTGCTTTTTTCATGGCATAGTAACTTACACTCATAAATATATCTTAACCCCCTTTTTTTAGGGAGTGGAGACATGCACATCTAGACTTTGAGTAACTTTACTCTCAGATTTTGTGAATAGGCAAATCTAGTAAAGTTTAAGAGTAAATTACAGGTGTAAATTATGCACAATTTTAGATTACCTTTGTGAATTAATCCTGGATGGGTCCAATGGAAGAGCAGTCACAACATCTTCTTTTGCAGCAGGCTCAACTTCCTGCTCCTCTACTACCCTTAGAAGATCAGGTGTAGCAGACTCTTGTATCAGTTGAGTGTCCTGTGAAGAGTCAGTTTGCCGCTGCGACAATTCGATTTCTTGTTCTCTGATATCAGCCATGACTTCACTCACTTTAGCACTGAGAAATGACTGCTATGATTTTGGTGGTAGTACTACCGTTAATCCAAGTGTCTTCCTGCCTAGAAGAGGATGAAGCAGGTAGGCATGTTGTGTGCCTTGGCGGAAAATGGTTTAGGGCTTGATGCCAGTAGTGACAACAGATGTTTTCCACTCACTAACCACTTCCTTGGCAGGATAGTGATTTTGTGGGGAAATCCTCTTTACTTCTTGTATTTTTGGTAAGCAGCACAAGCAGTAGCATCTAGTAGACTGGTCTCTGGTCTGGGCTGATTCACAGACTTCTCTCCATCTCAGTATCATTTTATGCAACTGCAAGCATTAAAAATAAAACGGAAGACAGTGAGGCTTGCCCTTTTTTTTGTCAATATTAAACAAATCATCATCCTAACAATAACATATCAACACATATACTAACCTTTTTTCTTTTAGACATTACATTATTTACATTTCAAAAATCTATATAATATTAGTTGTCCATCCAGGTCCCACAAGATCTCTTTGGTAGACAGCCGGCAGTCAACAATTGATGGAATTAATTACAAAGAGCAAATAAGTACACACACTACTTCAAGCAGCCACAAGCACAAAAACATATAACAGAAAATATATTAAAACATGAACAAAAAGGATTGTTATGGCATCTAAAGGGCAATAACAACCAATGTTCAAACCAAAATGTTTTTAAAAGTGCCATAAAATGATCATTGATCAGACACACATGGACTTCACAAAATTGTAGTTGCCCACATGGCGTACAAAGAAGCAAGCATAGAGAACAAGGAGACACTGGCCCTGTGTGACACTCACACTGGCACCACAAAATGTTGCTTGCCCACATGTCAAGTGCAGAATGATGCATGGAGAATAGAGAAAAATCATCCACCATAGAGGCACATTCTGGCTCCACCAATTTGTGGTTGCCAATATGCCAAGCAAACAGCGAGGCATGGACAACAAAGAGAAGGTGCCTGCCCTTCCCTGGCTAAAGCCCCTTTGCTCTCACATTGTGCCTGAGCTCCTGGGCCCATCCTTGGGCCTATACATACGACCAGTAAAACAGCAATAGTAATGAAAAAAATCAAACCAAGATACAAAGATATGATAACAGTATACTAACATGGAAACTGTCTTAAAAAATGTAACAAACTTTACAAATGCTCCAAACACAAACAGTCTTAGGCAACAATTACACCAGCAAAAGACATTTAATAGAAGCAGAAAAACACATTAAATAACCCTCTGACACATACTCAATCTTGCACATACACCAATGGGCAAGCAATGGGGAAGAAGGTGGCTTAGGTGCCTGCCACATGGCCTGGACTTCTGGAGCCACTCCACCCTAGCCACCAATAGACTCATGCAGACAAGAATAGCTACTATGGCATGACTTCAAGGCCATCCACAAGCCTCTAAAATAATAAAAACTATCTCTGCTACAGCAGCAGTGAGAATGTGAAAAATACATTAAAAATACATTTTCAAAGCCTACAACAAACTAGGCCCCAAACAGTAAAACATCACAGGATAATGATAAATCTGTACAAAGTACACGAAAACACAAAGTAATCATTGAAAAATATCTAACCCCAGGTCTCAACAATCCGAAAATGTATTTTGCTCTTGCGTACTTATTCAACACCACATGAGCCTGCCTGCATTTCTGACTCCAAACACCATGCCATCCAGCATTAAGCAAAACAAATTAAGCAAAATCCAAAAAAGGAACAAAAATTGTAGTGCTTGCCTTTCCTCAATTACAAACATTTTGCACTGAGCTTAATTACCCATACAAATGTGGAGATCCCCAGAGTGGTTGATGCAGCAGAGATTGCAGACAAAGGATGATGGATGATTTCCCTCCAGCATCCAAAAGACCAAGAGCTGAATAAGGAACAAGAAAGAGTCTTCTGGACAGCAAGAGGAAGTGTATACTGGATGAACAGTACCCTCACTCAATCAGACAGTTCATATGTAAAGAAATTAAACATTTTAAAAAGCTAGATTTCATTCTAAAAAAAGTTACCTGAATGGTCCATGTGAGTAAAAAATCAACTCAAAATGACTTTTCAAGTTGATTTTCTGGATGCCCAAATTAAACACTGTCACTTGCATTTGGTTTGACTGTGTTAATCCCATGGACCTGCAATAGAATTTTTAGCTGAAATGCAATCTTGTTTACACTACATGGCATACATTTGTATGAGCGAGCATTACACATAATTTCTGTAATGCAAATTGCTAGAATTACTCAAGATTACCCCACCATAGTGTAAATTGGTTTGGGTCCATAATAGAGGTCGGCAGAACTCCCAGAGTCTCCCTCCATGGAATTACGCAGCGTTACTGTTAGATCTGCTTCTAGTCAGGGTAGGGGGGGGATATGCACTGTTGATAACCCCTGCTCACCCCCTTGGGAGCTTGGCACAAGCAGACAGGCTTATCCCCAAGGCTATGTGTAAAGTATTTGCACCAACACCCACAGTAACACAGTGAATCACCACAAATGGATGCTACACAAGTTATTTATAAAAAATATATAAATCTCTTTATCTTGATTATTCAGATCCAGAACTACATAAAACCAACATACATAACAAAAATAGTTTCTCTCTAGCAAGTTTTCTTTGGTAAAGGTTCACTTTTAGCAAGATTCTTTGGTAATACTTTCAGCCCCAAAAGCGTGGGCTCAACTGCTCAGTTCTTAAAGGAAAACGGGTGCAGAGATAATTCCTCTTGGTTATCTCCAGACAGAGGCGCTGACCCCTTTGCGAGCCCCCCTGCACTGTCCAGTTCGTGAGCCATGGACTTCCCCCCTGTTGGAATGCGGGCTCCAGTACCATAGCTCGGTTTAGGAATGTTGCACTCTAAAACACAAGGACGCTGTCTGTAAATGTTGCCCCGCTGTACTTTGAATCACCAAAAGGACGCTGTCCTTAAATGTTGCCCCCACTGTACTTTAAATCACAGATGCCCCCGTGGTACAAACAGCCAACGCTGCGCGCACAGGCCCTGCAATGGCAGAAGCCTGAGATAGGTTTGAAAGGCTACTTTGGTGGGTGGCGCAATCGGCACTGCAAGCCCACCAGTAGCATTTAATTCACCAGCCCTGTATGAGATATCACTTTACAAGGGACTGACAGGTAAATTAAATAGGCCAAACAGGTGTAGACCAATCTTAGCATGTTTAACACAGAGAACACACGCATCTTACACTGGACCGCAGTGCTAAAGTGCCCAGAGTCCTAAAACCACCAACACCATGCCAGAAAAAAGGCTAGGAGAAAAGCAAAAAGTTTAGGGATGACCCTGCAAAAAGGGCCAAGTCCAATAGTTACATAAAAACTCTGTGAGATTATGAGAAGTTCTGCCAGCAGGCAGAAATATGCGTTTCACGCTGCTTGTGCTGTATTTTAGCACAAAATCAATGAAAACAGCACCATGCATTGCGCAAGAGCACATGACCATTCAAGTTGATTTTGCTGCTGCTTGAGTAGAAAATCTACTTGGTCAACAGCAAATCTACTCAAAATGGTGCCAGGGGACACAAATCTCACTCACATTTCTGGTGCCTTACAGGAAAAACTTCTGCCACATGGCGATTTGGTGGAATTTGCCCAGAACTCCGCATTACAAGAGTAATGGGGAGTCACCAAATTCCACCACTGCTGCGGGTGGAATGAAACATTCCACCCATCTCTAGTCTATAAAAGATCCTATGTCCATCTGGAGTGATGAAGAGAAGCACACAACCAATTAGAAAATAGTGCAAAAATTACTTTCTGAAGCTCTTCAAGCTTTAAAGAGAGCACTGAGTTCTAATCCCTCTTTGTTAGAAAAATCTTCTTCCCACTCTGATCATGTTCTTGAAATGCTGTCACTTTCTACTGTCTTAATCGAATGGCAGCTATGTGGAGTTAAACATTTCAAATAAAATAAAAAAATTGGAAGTCGCTTCTTCTCCGATGATCTCAAGTCATCTATGAGAATATTCCTAAACGAAGAAATTCAAACGTCTGCTGCTGCGTAAAGGGAAAACATACGTTCCATCAACATATTTTTTTAAAATTTGTTTTTACTATTATTTCACAACAACAGAAGTGAAGCCAGTAAAGTAACATGTTCCATCAACATATATTGATAGTGTTGACTCCTCAAAAAATTGTTTCATCTAGAGTCGGTATAATCAGCATTTGCACCAATGGTAGAAACTTCAGGAAAAATAGCATTTTTTACAAATCAAGCAAAACTATCATGATCATACCTGGATGGCTCTTTAGCTGCAAGGCTCTCACTCTGCAAAGGAGGTAAGTGAGAAACAAATTAAGGAAAGAGGCCAAGGGAAATGAATGTACTTCATCTGCCACAACGAACATAAAGTCCCTGGTGCTGCCTAAGAAGTGTGCTAAGGGAAAAATTGAAAAGATACAATCACTCATATAAACTGTCAAGATGCTTATATTTTCAGAAGTTGGCTAAATCTGTAGATGAAACTACGGAAATGTGTCCTCCAATTACATTCAATAAAAGACTCATCTGATGTGGCAATACCTTCCTAGGGACTTAAATTAAATCCTCAAACTTCAGAATGTATTGGGAGAAATCATCTGAAGTGCCCACCTGTCACATTTTATCAAATAAGGTTTTGCTAGCACCGTCTCTAGGAGAGTTTTTGCCTCCTATAAAAGAATCTGCTTAAATTTGTGGAAACTGAGACATATTATTGAACAGATCTCATATTATATTCATCCTTCACATCCACTCACAGTTACAAATGGTTAGGTCAGCAGTTCTCAAATTGGTCAAGATCCAGAATAAATGGAACTGTCTATATTCTCTGGTTGAATTTAATTAAACATAATTTGACTCTAATATTCTGGATTCTAATCATTTCTTTCAGAATATAAAATATTCATCACAGAACAATTTCCAAAACACCAATGAAGTTCAAGCAAGCTCATAGGTAAATAAAAGTTCCTTGCTTGCTATGAAATATGATTTTCCTTCGCTGTTGCCGGCATCTCCTCCTGTTAATGAATTTCTCACTATTGCTTCTAAACCCACTAGGCTTTTTGTAAGTATTCCTAATTCGAATCAGCAGAAACAAAGTGCAGCATATGTAGTAAATGAACGGTCATAGCTCTATGGAATAATTAATGATTAGCTACCTTTGACTTTAGCTGTAATTTACTAATTTTGACGTGTAATTTGGCCGGCTTACATTTATTTGAATCTCAAGGCAATATTATTTGTTGTCAAGAAACCTGATGTGTTTCAGATAAAAAAATAACATCTTGAAAATTATAATGTCATTAGTAATTCAGCTATACAAAAATAAAGGGCCATGCAAGTGGGAATCCATGAATTCTATCAGTTAATTTGATTTGGAATTAGGAAACGGTTTTATCACCGGATAACTATACACAGGGTTTAAAGCTTATTTTTAGAACATCATTTTCAAAAAAGAAGTTTACTTGCCTGTTGCTAAATGTTTATTTTCCACAAGGTAATATGAATACTGAAAGATTATAAACTTTCCTTAATTCTATTTCTAAATGTATACACTCAGACCCTCCTGATTGGATAATAATTCTAGGGTATTTTAATGCAAAAATCTTAATTTGTCTTAGAAACATATGATAATAAAGTCCCTAGAAGAAGTATGGTCAATCTCCCAGGCATCCTTTTGCAGACTATTGGAAGACAAATACATGAGGTATTCTTCTACTTTCCAAGCTGAGAGAACTGGGCAATATTATATTTAAGAGATGTCTTGGTAATGATATCCCTACTACCCCCAATAAATGGGGGCCTTCTGGTCCTTCAATAATAGATTATATTGATTGTAAAATCCTTTATTAAATGTATTATATGGAGTTCAGGTGATTAGGAATTCGGTAAGTGATCAATCACTTCTTTTCTTTAAAATAGGCCTTTCATCGGAGGAGATATGTTCCTGGGATTTAAAGAGAGGGACAATAGAGATTCTAAAGAAGACGTGTTGTTATGTCGTTTGGAACTCTAACGTTGTAATTCCTGCAAATGATTCTGTTTTTAAAATCCATTACAATATGCTACAGACAATAATAACATTGAGACATTTGAACATTGCCTTTTGGTTGCAGCCTCTTTAGACCGCCGATAGAGATCTACGGTAAAAAAGAATAAATCTTCATTTAGAGGTACCCGAGTTTCTGTCCTCCATCTATGGAATTTAAATATATGATAGAAGGACAATTTCAGGACCTTCAGTTTGAAGAGTAAAAGAAAACAATTACAAAGGTCTAGAATGAAACGGATTTAAAAAGGATCTTCTTTAGCATGATGAGTCAGAGAGAAACAAATTCTAGATCCTTTTAACAAATAATTGCTTAACAATGCTCATTAAGTTTAAATATTCCTGCAGTATCCATCTCACAGCAGGCATGGCTATCTTATATTTCTGTAGTATATACAGATAGTTCTGAGAAGGATTTCCAAGAGTCTCATATTCTGGCAAGTAATTTCTCCCTAATGAAACTCTGGTGCAATGGGTGCAGATCAAATTCCAATTGCATTCTTAAAAGTTGATTGCAAACTCCTGAGAGGAACTACTGGCCATGTCCTTTGATATCTGCTATAAAACTGGTTCTATACGAAAATCCTATACTCATATTATAATTCTTTTACTCTACAAAAAAGCCAACATAGTGACCCTCAAAACGATGGACAAATTGACCTACTTGATTTAGAAAAGTTGCAACACTAGGTTCACAAATAAAACATAATACCTTGTTAACAATCTTGATTTAAACTCAATGTCTTCACTGTCAATAACCTAGCTGTTCTTCAATCTACTCTAGATAAATATTTGTGACCAAAGAAATAACTGTCTATACAGTTGTTATAGATTCCTCAAAGGCTTTTGAATGTGTTGACCCTCCACATCTTTGGAAGAATCATATGAATCCATAATTCCTCAGATGTTGTTATGATTGTTAATTACTTTTCACAGCTGTACCTGGTGTACAGTGTTGTTAGGAGTGATAGAGGACTTTCCAGTAAGTTTACTGTGGAGAATGGTTTACAACGGGATGTTTTTTTGTCCCTTTACTTTTTCACTATATTTATAAGATTAGCCTGCTTCTTTCTGTAGTCATATTCTTTATTATGTTGAGGAACTCATGTTTATCTGATCTCATTCCCATTATTTTGCAGCGAACCTTAAAAAGGTTATACAATTAATTTTTTTTATAATGTTCAGAAGACCAAAATAGTCATATTTAAAGCTAGACGGAAAAAAACTGCATTTAGTTGGAAGTTGGGACTAGATGTCTTAAAGTGTGTTAAAATGATCCCTTTCTTGGCAAAGTTTTGTTGGGTAATCATAGTTTAATACCTTATTCAGATCATCTAAGATGCACAGCTATATTTACTGGGGTGGCATAAGTGGTTTTTTTAATCAATCGAGAAAAAACACTTAAATCATTTACGTACAGTTTAAAAGTTAAAGATTCTTCCAACACTAATCTATTGGGTGGAATATTTACTTTGGAAATTATGCCTCTTTGTCAAGAAATAGAGGAAAATATTTGACATACTCTTTTTATGGTAAGCTCTTCGACCCTAGTACAGACCATATGCCTTGAATCTGATTTTCCAAGCATTATTCCTTTAGCTTGTGCCGCATTAGATGGTTTTTTTAAACTGATATGCATTATCAAGGATAGATTAGTCATATAACCATTTAAGATTAACTTTAAAGAGTGTTTTTCCCTAACAAGCATTAAAGTGAATTGTTCATAATGCCATTTATTAAAGGTTTACAAAGTGATTGCTAATTCTGCGATTTTAAAAAGGATGCCAATCATAGTAAAATGCCATTTAGTATTAGTATTTGAATGGTATCCCTCCCTAGTGGATTCCTGCTTTGGAGCAGGGATCCATCCACTAAGTACCAGGGAGGGGGGACCAGCCCCTTAGACAAGGGCCATTGCTTCGCCAAATTTTTGGGCCATATTCAGTCTTTCTGCCCAATGCCCTCACCCCCCCAAAATTCCACAGTCTTTCTGCCCCCTAGGATGCAGATGGGGCAAATGCCCCTGATCTGCCCCCCGGTGAGGCAGAAAGCCCACTAGGCACCAGGGATTATGCTTTTGTTTGATACGTAGAGTTGAGGGCTGCCCAAACGGACATGTCAATGCCTCAAAAAACCTTGCCACAGTCTTTCTTTCTCCCCTAGGAGGCAAATGGGGCAATAGCCCCTGATCTGCCCACCAGTGGGGCAGAATGTCAACTAGGCACCAGAGATTATGCTATTTTTTTAAAGGTAGGGGTGGGGTCTTCCCAGAATGGGCATGCCAATGCCCCCACCCCGAAGAAAAATTGCTACAGCCTTTCTGTCCTCCCTTAGAGGCAGATTGGGCAAAAGCCCCTTATCTGCCCCATGGGGGGGGCAGAAAGCCCACTAGGACCAGGGATTATGTTTTTAGTATATGTAGGAGTGGGGGCTGCCCAGAATGAGCATGTCAATGCCCCCACTTCCCCCCAAAAATTGCACAGTCTTTCTGCCTCCCCCAGGAGGCAGATGAGGGCAAATGTCCCTGATCCAGGGATATATTTATGGACATGTCAGGGAGAAGCCCCATAGGCAAGGGTTGCTCCCCTTTTTTTCGGCATACATTTTGGCTGTTTCAGTGTTATTTTTAGCCTCATCCATGAGAAACCAGGGAAAGTTTGTGTGTGTTTGAACTGGAGTTTGGCTGACGATCTGCGTGTACTGACATTTGGCTAGCATTTTGCTGGCAGTGTGTGTGGACTTGCACTTGGCTAATGGTCTGGGTGTACTTGCGCTTGATGACAGAGCATGTAAATTGACTCTTGCCTGGTGGTGTGCGTGAAGTGGTGCTTGGCTGGCAGTGTACATGGACATGCACTTGGCTGATAGTGTGCATGAGTGGCAGTTGGCTGGTGGTGTGCATGGATAGTGTTTTGCTGACTGTCTGCATGGGTGATACTTGGCTAGTGTGTGAATGGATGGTGCTTGGCTGGCATTGTGCGTGGATGGTGCTTGGCTATTGCTGTGCATTGATGGTGTTTGGATGCTGCTGTGCATGGATGGTGGTGTGCGTGGACTGACCATCACCACACTGGCACAACCTTTATACAACCCAGCGTACCCCTCAGTATCCTGAGTAAAATGATTCCTCACTTCTATGGGTGGGCCAAGAGCCTGCGACTGAAAAGGGCCAAAATCGTAGAGATTAATGAGATAGCACAGTAAGCCCTAAGCGCTAATTTTTTGTTAGATATGTTTAAGGCTGGCTCTGCATTGGATACCCACACAAGTGAGGTATCATTTTTTTTAAAGCTAAATTTGAAGGATTGCAAGGGGATTTTGGGTAGGAAAACATTGGGGATCCAAGCAAGCCACACCTCCCCAGACTCCCACTGGTATCTAGTTTTTAGAATTGTCTGGATTTGGTAGGTTTTCCTAGACAGCCACCGAGCCCGGACCAAAAATGCCGGTGACACCCATGCAAAAAAAAAGGAAATTTTGTGATTAATAATTTTGAAGTTTCCACAATAGGTATTGGGCCCTTCCCTGTTGCGGGTACTTGGACCACCCACACAAGAAAGGTACCATTTTTATCAGGAGACCCAGGGGAACACTGGGTAGAAGGAAATTTGCATCAGTCCAGTTATCCCACAAATTTCCCACACAGAAATTTGAGGAAAATTTGATTTTTTTTGCTAAATTTGAGGTTTGCAAGGGAGTATAGGTAGGAAAATGTTGGGAGATCCATGCAAGCTACACCTCCCTGGACTCCACTGGGTGTCTAGTTTTCTGAAATGTCTGAGTTTTGTATGTTTCCCTTGATGGCTGCCAAAGACGGAATCAAAAAGCAGGCAAATCCAGATACTTTTGTGATCAATAATTTTGAAGTCTCCACAGTATGTTTTGGGCCATTTCCTGTCGCAGACACTAGACCTACTCACACTAGTGAGGTACCATTTTTATTAGGAGACCTAGAGGAAAGCTGGGTGGTAGGAGATTTTTGTAGGCCTGATGATCCCACAACTTTCCCACAGAGAAAAGTGAGGAAAATGTGATTTTTGTTAGCTAAATTTGAGGTTTGCGGGGGATTCAGGGTAGGTAAATCTTGGGAGATCCACACAAGCCAAACCCCTCGGGACTCTTCTGGTTCTTTAGTTTTCAGAAATATCTGGGTTTGGTACATTTCTCTAGATGCCCACCCAAGTGAGGTACCTTTTTTATTGGGAGACTTAGG
The DNA here is from genome assembly GCF_964204655.1 of Triturus cristatus. Lineage (NCBI taxonomy): Eukaryota > Metazoa > Chordata > Amphibia > Caudata > Salamandridae > Triturus > Triturus cristatus. The sequence goes on from NC_140585.1 coordinate 640,094,118, forward strand.
GCAATGCTGGGTTGGTGGAGGTTTGTGGTTCCTCACAGATTCCAGAACCTTCCATCACAGAAAAGTGAGGAAAATATGTTAAGTTTTTTTTTACAAAATTTGAGCTTTGCAAGGGATTCTGGGCAACAGAACCTGGTGAGAGCCACACAAGTCACCCCGTCCTGGACTCCCCTGGGTATCTAGTTTTACTATGGTTCTTTAGGTGCTGGCTGAGCTAGGATACAAAATCCACAGCTAGGCACATTGCAAAAAAGGGTCCTTTTTCACTGGCAAAATCTGATGTGCCCAAGGAGCGTTTTGGGTCACTTCCTGTTGCGGGCACTAGGCCTACCCACACAAGTGAGGTACCATTTTTATCAGAAGACTTGGGGAAAAAACAGAACAGTAGAGCAAGGGTTATTATCAATTGAGTTTCTATGAATTTCTGCCTTCCAAATGTAAGCAATGTGTAAAAAAGAAGTTATTTTGAAAACTGTCCTCTAATTCAGGTTAGTACAGGTACCCACAATTTTTTCACTATTTATATTTTATCAAATGAGTTTCTATGTACCCGGTACACAATGAAAAACCATTGCAAGCCACAGTTCAGGGCAACTCGGAGTCCTGTTGAACCTACAAGTACTTTATATCCCTGCAACCAGAAGGGCCCAACCAATGTAATGGTATTGTGCTTTAAAAAATCTGCTATACTTGCAAGAAGTTACAGGTGAAAACATTTTTTTATTTCAACTGTTAGTTTCTATAGGAAATCCTTGAAGGATCTACAGAAATGAGCCCTTGCTAAATTCAGAATTTTGTCTATTTGTCTATTTTTCAGAAATTAATAGCTCTCTGGGATCCATTATTGCTTTCATACCCATTTTTACCACTAACTGGATGGAGGTTGAAAGCTCAAAAAACAGGAAAAATAGGCTATGTGCCAGTAAAATGTCAAAACTGTGTAGAAAATGTTGGTTTTCTGACAAACGTCTGCCTGTTCCTAAAGGTTGGGAAGATGGTGATTTAAGCACCACAAACATTTGTTGATACTGTTTGCAGAGAAAAAAACTGACACTCTTCTGCAGCACTTTCCCCTCAAAAACCAAAAAATGCACTGAGACTGGTCAATATGAGGAGGCTGTAGAAAGACTACGGAAACACTATTCTGTAGAACCCAGTATACTACTTGAGAGACACAGATTTTTTTAAACAAAAGCAGAATGTGGAGGAGAGTGTAGAGGCGTATGTCTCTGCAATGAGAATATTTGCTGCGACATGTGAATTTGGGGCAAATATTGACACACGTTTACGTGACAAATTTCTGTTTGGTTGTTACACAAAATCTAGAAGAGCCGCTTCGTACCCTGAGACTTTGCTGCTGACCTTCCTACCTGCAAGGACTTCATTGCCCAGGGGGCCCAGCGGGACTCATCACTCGTTGCACCCGTGCCCAGGGACTCAAGGCATTTAAAACCAGCTCGCCGCTCCCGCTGCGCGGGAGCCGCTTCGTACCCTGAGACTTTGCTGCTGACCTTCCTACCTGCGAGGACTTCATTGCCCAGGGGGCCCAGTGGGACTCATCACTCGTTGCACCTGTGCCCAGGGACTCAAGGCATTCAAAACCAGCTCGCCGCTCCCGCTGCGCGGGAGCCGCTTCGTACCCTGAGACTTTGCTGCTGACCTTTCTACCTGCAAGGACTTCATTGCCCAGGGGGCCCAGCTGGACTCATCACTCGTTGCACCTGTGTAAAATGTGGTAGGAAATAAATTCATTTCATAGGTCACGCATCGCGGGACGCGCGTGGGCGCGCGCCGGGCGAAGCCCGTGCCAAGGGCGGGCCCGTTTGAGCCCGTTAGAGGCTGTGTGAGGCTGGGCTGGGCACACTCTCTTTCCCGCACCCCTCGGCGGCCTCGCTGCCCATGGTCCGATATCACTTCTACCTGTATACCAACTGCACTTCGGTTCTGACCTGATTGTAACACATGTAGTTTGTGATTGTTACTCTTGGCATAGGTATTATGGCTACTGGATCTACGAGACTGCCTTCTAAGGGTTGTAACATTGCAGGGACCTTGGGAAATTTCATCACCAGTGCTAGTAATGTCCTTGCTTATGAGATTGCTGCCACAGAACGCCGTTTATCTTTGGACCCACTATCAGGAAAGCGTTCCTCACTGGGAGCTATTATGCTAGTACCTTCCCCCGAAAAATCTATGACTTTGCATTCCGATGGTCCATTAGACGACCCACTGCTAACAAATTTAGTCTCCGTTGTCGGCCCTAATCCATTTACTTCCTCTGATGCAAAGTCCACAGAGTCCAATCTATCAGGTCCCAAGCCCCTTACATCTGCCCCCATCTTTACGAATTTTGCTACAACTAGGTCAATGTCGGACCCGAGTGTAAGAAGTAAGTGTCCAGGTACGAACCTACTAGTTACAAAGGGGAAGAAACGAGAAGGGGGTCCTACGAGAAATTCCACTAGGAAAAAACAAAAAAGTTCCCCCAGTATAAACTTTGGTCCTAATACTTTGACTCAGGAAAATGTTTCGCCCAGATGCCCCATGCTGGACCTCGTGGTCCCTACTACACTTTTACCGATAGGGAAGGAGGATTCACGGGGCCCCACTAATGATGCCTTTTGGGCAAAAATGGAATCCGTAATTGCTGGGAGCCTGTCCCCTTTAATTAAGCGTTTATCCATACTGGAAGATAAAATAACGTTGATAGCCAATGCCACTAATTTGAACTCTGCGGCAATGGCGCAGTTAGGACAGAAGGCTCTTTCTCCACAAACTGTTCTCCCATGTCTTGACAAACCAAGTGAGTCGGTCCAAGTCTTTAATCCTTCTTGTAATCCACCTTCAATTGGAAGGGACATATTATTCAACAAAGACGGAAAAACTGTTTCTCCACTGCTGCCCCCCAAAATGTGCAGGCTCCAGGAGACATGAGTCGAATAGGGCGGCCTTTACAACAACTCGTACCACCATCTCCCAAGGACTCCAGCAAAAACATACCCACAAGTCATAGGGATCTGTCGAGAATTGATTTGCCCCCAGAGTGCAGCCCCTATGTTGTGGTCATAACAGGCGTCCCTGAACTGCCCCCCGACAGAGCTGAACCTTACTTGTCCCTGAAGCATAAAGTAATCCACTGGTTCAACACAAATAGACCCCTCCCGCCTAAACTTAATGGGGAGATTATGATGGTACGCAGAGTGGCGTGGGTAGGCCGGGGTGTGAAAACCACAAGGGGAGATTGCATTGTTGTTAACTTTAGGGACAAAAAGGTGGTTAAGTACCTGGGGGGTGGGGGGTGGCCTAGAATAGTCAACAGAATACAAACTTCCTTTCTACCACACTTTTTTCCGTTGGAAGTATTTAATTATAGGATGGGCCCAGTGAAGCCATATGGGGCTATAGGTGGGATGGGCTCAGGACCGCATGGAATCCCAGAGGCATTCCAACATGATTTATGTTTTAATATACCATGTCACAATAGGTTCAGCCTGCTTGAATGTGTCGATTGACTGTTGCCAGCTGTTGATGCTGGACCCAGTGATCCTGTGCAGGGGGAGGCCCATACCTGGGTGAGTGCGCAGGAATCCCCTCATTGTCAGGTTAGTCCAAGGATTGAAGGAGTGACATCATGGTAGGATAGGAATGCCATGAGATTAGAGCGGGGTGATTGCAGTCTCCTCGCATCCGCCCTGATCCCTGAGCTAGTTGATATTTGTACCAAAGGGATAAACCAGCAAACAAGGGTGAATAAATTGGAAATATGTTTCCCAAAGACAACTGAGATTCACTCCGATCCTTCTTCCAACTATTCGACATCCCCTAGGCTTTCTACTCCTCCAGGGCTAACCGACAACACTAGGGAAAATATAAGAATTCCATCTGGAGATATTGCCCCCCAACCCATACATTCTGATATCCATTGCTCAAATCATGCTAAGGGGCTAAAAATTTTATCATGGAATGTGGCGGGCCTATCATCCTTGATGGACTCCGCCGATTGGGGGGAGTTCATTGATGAGCACGACATTTGTCTTTTTCAGGAAACTTGGGCATTGAAGGCCTACCACCGCCTAGGGTACATTACCTATTGGGAACCAGCACTGAGGTCAAGAAGGGGGAGGCCATCTGGTGGGCTGACCATATGGGTGCGAACGCACTTGGGCTGCGCAATCAGGAAGATCAACACTGATTCGGCTGATATTATGTGCCTAGCAATGACTTTCCAGGACAACCACGAGTTGAGTTTGATTAACATCTACTCTCGCCCAGTGAATTATGGCCAGGTTTCCAGTATCCTCACTAGCCTAGAGGAATTCCTGAGCTCATCTACCAACTTAGGACACCTGATTATTGGTGGCGACTTTAATTGCCACTATGAACCCTTGAATGGGTTGTCCACCCCAGTGTCACAGGAAGAGGACCAAGTATGGGCAATTCCCTTATGTAATTCTTACATTACGAGGGGTTGGACACCTTTGGTTCTCCAACTCACTTCGCTAACCCTCACTTTTTCATTAAGAGCATGCAATGGAAGATTTCCGGCAGATAATCAGGGCAAATTTACATTTGAGAGGAATGGACATGCTTCCATCATCGACTACATAATGCTCAGTATGGGATTGTGGTCCAGGATCCTGGATTTCCAAGTAAAACAACGCTGTGAAAATGATCATAACCCCATTGTTGCAACTATGGAGGGTTGTAGAAATAGCTCTCATCTGGGCAGAGACTTGGTTCCTCTAACGGCCATGGTTACAACTTGTGGCGCTCGAAGAGTCAGATGGGAGAAGATCGCCCAATCCCATAGGGAGTTAAAAGATATGTATAGGGAGATCTACCCCCTTTTGGAGAGGGTGCTGGGTGATGCTGCTTTGGGAGAGGGATCCTCAGCTCAGGCTATGATAGGATCTACACATTTAGAACTATGTGGCATCTTGGCGACCCATTTTTATCGGGAAACTAGGAGGAAACCGGAAGCAGCCACGAGGGAGAAAAATCTATGGTATAATAAATATTGTAGGGAAGCCAAGTTAGTTCTCCTAACAAATCTAAAAAAGGGAAACAAGATACTGATCAAGGAGGCGAGGACACATTTTAAGAAAGTCATTGAAGAAGCTAAAAAAGATTGGGAATTTAAGAGATGGGAGGAGATCTCTATCGCGTTAAAGAAAAGGGACTCAAGGTCATTTTGGAATTTGGTTAAAACAGGGTAATCAGGTTCCCTGCATGCAGTACAACCTAACTTAGGGGAGGAAATATGGCGGCGTCACTTTGAAGACCTTTATGCTTTTAAAACAATAGAACTAGACGTCCCTGTTTCCCAGCCTAATGAAACCTTACCCCCTAACTTGGGTGTGGTTCAAATGTGTACGCTTGCTGAAGTTAAAATGGCTCTGAGTAAAGTACTCCCAAATAAAGCCCCAGGCCTTGACAGGATCCCAGGTGATCTATATAAGAGCGAGCCGGACATCTGGGTCCCCTATCTACTGGCTCTTTTTAATGCAATTTTGGCTGGAATGCCGTTACCCCCGACATGGGCCGGTGCCGAGATCATACCCATTCACAAAAAGGGCTCCCCTCTTGATCCGGCAAACTATAGACCGGTCAGCTTAATTGATGTGACCCAGAAGATTTTTGCACGCATTTTGTTAGGGAGACTTCAAGAATGGATGGATGAATCTAATATTTTAACACCACTGCAGGTGGGCTTTAGAGCTAAAATGTCAACCATAGACCAACTGTTTAGATTACAGATGATTCACTGGAAATCTATTATTCTAGAAGGAGGCAGCCTTTATCTCTCTTTTTTAGACTTAAAGTCTGCCTTCGATATGGTAGATCGCCGACAGTTGTGGGAGTTGTTAAAAGGGATGGGAGTGCCCCCCCCACCTATGTTACCTTTTAGAGCATCTACATAAAGACACCTTTGCCAGAGTTAGGTTCGGCCTAAATGGGGAACTAACTTCCCCTTTTCGAGTTGAGAAGGGAGTTTTCTCTTGTCCTAAATGGGCTGGTAGATGAACTCTTGGATTTAAGAGATGTAGATGCACCTAGGTTGGCGGGCAGGAAAATACCAGCACTAATGTTCGCAGATGATACCCTGCTCTTGTCCAGGACCCCTATGGGGATGGAAAGAGTCCTGGATGGATTTGCTTCATTCTGCAGGAAAAGGAACCGGGTCATAAATGTGAGTAAGACCAAATATATGGTTCTTCATGAGGACACTACAAATTGCCCCATCCCAAAACTGGATGGTCTATATCTAGAACGGGTGAGCATTTTCGACTATTTGGGCTTAACACTTAATAATAAAATGAATTGGGACCCCCAGATATCAAAAGTTAATTTAAAATTTACACAGATAACAGGGGGCATCCTAAAGATGTACAAAGAAAGCTCATTATTAGCCCACTAGTAGAGGTATACAAAACTCAGGCGAGAGGGGTGGTGGTATACGGTGCTGAACTCTGGGGTCACAACTCAGCCCAGATTTTAATCAAGTCAGAAAACCATTTCATGAGGCAACTACTGGCACTACCTACGAGTACCCCCATTCACCCTCTCAGGATGGATTTGGGCATACACCCAATTGCTGATCTGGTAGCCCCACGCCCGGTCATGTATTGGCGCCGATTATGGAGCACTCCCAAACTTGCAAACTTTCGGGAGGAACTGAAATCTATCTTGATGCTCCCAAAGGCAGGCGACATTCCGTGGCTAGACCATGTAAAAAAATGTTTGAGGGCAATCGGGAGAGAAGAACTTTGGCATACACCTGAGGAGTTATGCCCTGCTCTACCAAAAAAGATCTTGGCCAAAGCTTTGGAGGAATATAACTTAATGCAGATCCTGCGGACAGAAAATAGAAACAATCTAACCTCGGTATTCTTCGAGGTGAAGATTGGATACAGCTTTGAGCCTGCATTAGATCTGATCCATCCGTTAATTGCTAAGAAACTTTACATGCAATTTAGACATGGATTACTTCCTCTTTTTTGTAGAACGAATAAGTGGGCTGGTTCCTGTAGACAGCCTTATCCTGGGTGTGGTGTTGATGAAGAGACAGAGGTACATGTCATATTTTTCTGCACAGCCTATACAAACCCCTGCAGAAAATGGATTATACAGCTCGCCAAAAATTTGGGGATTAGAAACTATAGAGATTTGTTTCGGCTGTTTAAATATGATCCATCGCCTGTATTTGTTACAGTGATAGCTAAATTTTTATTTTCAAAGTGGTTGATTAGAAGACGTTCAATATCATGATAAGGTATCCCCTTGCATCATCCTTTTTAATATACTGTTAAATTTATTGTTCTGGTCTAAGTGTATACCCATAAGTCTACCTAAACACACTTTTAATGTTGCTCTTGTTATTACTCTTATTGTTTTAAAATATTTTGATGTATGAACTTTTATGGCTGATAGCCGAAATAAAGTTTTCTGACTGACTGACAAAAATCTAGAAAAGAATATTGTCATGTGGAAACCCGACTCTTAGTAAAGTTAAAGATTTGGCAAAAAGGAATAGAATGGTCCATGATTTCATCGAAAGCTTTGAATGCTGAAGTTCCTGCGAACCTACTGAGTACTAATAATAAGAATGTCGAAGTATGCAGGGAAGCTCTATGAGCAGCTACGACATGTGGGAAAGCAGCTAAAAGATTTGTAATGAGACAAACTTTTTACTGTTACAGGTATGGTTTGAAAAATCACATTGGTAGCAATCCTAACTGTCCTGCACTTGAAAATGGTGTTTGTCCTGTAAGGAAGTGGGGCGTTTTCAAGCGATATCTAAAAGTAATAAGACACAAGTTAAACTCAACAGCATTGAATTTAATGAAAAAACAGGCTTGGAGACATTTAAGAATGTGGTTTTAGCAATGGAATGCAATTCCATTACAGGTTCGGGGGCGTAATACGACTGTTTGTAGAAGCCCAGATTGGTGAGATTTCTCTGCAAGTCATTGCGGATTAGGTATCTCCCATAACAATCTTGAAGTATTCTATTGTTTATGATTTTTGGGGTTATGATGTAAAACTTATCCGAACCAAAGTGGATCATAAAGCCTTTGGAGAGAAGGACATCAAAATGGTTAGTTACTTTAATGCTAAGGTGGAATGTTTAAGTATAGTTACTTTCACAAAGGAGTATATTACTGTTAAAGAGAAGAACATCATTGGGTGGAAGGATTTAGCAAGGATGGTTTGATATATAGTTCCTGGATCTAAAGAACCCATCAGAGTAGGTGAATTGATAGGGGATGGTATTGATGAGGTAACCAAACATCATTTCCAAGTGGTTAGCCTTGACACAGAATCACAAGATGTTGAAAACATTTTACTAAAATTTACAAATGTCTTCCAGTAGAAAATTGGTTTTGTTAAGGGTTTTGAGCATTATATTAAACTCAAAACTGATGATTGCCCGGTTATCTATAAAGTATGTAATGCTCCCCTTAGCGTAAGAGAGGATTAAAAAAAAACATTACAAAACTTGTGTTCACAAGATATCATCAGGCCAATCTGAGTTCACCCAGTGGATTTCACCCATAGAAGTAGCAAAAAAGAGGTGAGGGGAGCTGAGGTTATGTGCAGATTTATGCTTTACTCAAATTAAATAAAAAATATAGTAGTTGATTGCCATCCTATTCCTAAGTTCCAGGACTTATTGGCAAATCTAGGTGAGGCTGTGTTTTTTCCCTGATTGATTTATGCTCTGCATATCACTGAATTGCTCTGATACCAGCCTCGCAGGAACTTACAATATTTGTGACAACATTTGTGAGCTTATGAGTATTGCAGACTTCCTTTTAGCTTGGTGTCCATGGCGAGCATTTTTTAAAAGCTTATGGATAAGCTACTTGGTGAAAGGCAAGGGGTACAGGCCTATCAGCATGATATCCAGTTATTCGTGAAAGACAGACAAACTCATAATTATATTCTGGAGAACGTATTAAAAGTATTGCCTGATACGGTCACGACATTCAGACGAAACAAGTGCCAATTGACAGTTCAAAAGTTGGAATACTTGGGTCACCCTATATCATCATCAGGGTTAACACCTAACTTTTCCCTCATAAAAGCCATCAAGAAGCCACGGCACACAAGGACAGAAATAATCTTAGACAGCTCCTTTGTCTTGCTGAGTACCATACTAGATTTGTGCAAGATTACTCTCGCATAGTAGAACCTTTGAGAGTACTATTGAGGAAAGGAGGGAAATTTGTTAGGAATGAGGAGTTGAAAGGAGTGTTTGGGGAGGTTAAAACATTATTGTTGAAGCACCTGCTGTGAAAGCATACAAAGCCGAATGTAAGTGTATTATTACTGTTGATGCTAGCTTAACTGGACTTGCTGCAGTTCTCAGACAGTGGGTTAGTGGCAAGGAACAAACTATTGGATAACCGCTGAGAACACTGAAACAAACTGAAAAGCATTAAAGTACCATAGAACGTTAAGCCCTGGCTTAAATTTGGGCAGTGCAAAAATGTTAAGAATATATTTGGGGTCTTCAATGTGGTTTGTTTACCGACCACAAACCACTGTTACATGTACTCAAAGGGAAAGGATATAACAATACTTCTGCAAGGTTGATAAGATTATTATCTAATCTTCAGGAGTAGAATTTTTAGATCAAACATTTGTCTAAAAGCAAGAATTTCCAAGCTGATAGTTTGTCCATACAGAGTGTGTGGTTGCAATCTTGGAAGCAGTTAATGGATGTAAGGACAAGATATCAGAGGACAGGTGGTTAGAGGCAAGCCAGTCAGATACACATTTGCCAAAAGTCATGCAGTATATCATGCAGGGTTGGCCCAAAGTCAGATGTTTACCTACTGTCATTAAGACATTAGCTAAGATTTCAAATGAATTTTCAGTGGTTAATGGAATGATTTATCCATGGAGAAATATTTGTTCCACTCAAAAAGTTAAGGCATGAGTTATTTGAATTTGCTCATCAAGGACACGTGGGTATTTCCAAAACTTGTAGGAGATTAAAACAATTTTTTGGGTGGCCGTGGGATACTAATGTTAAACGGATGATAGATAAGTGTCCTGATTGTTTAAATTCTCTACAAATATTGGAAAGTGAAGGGGACGCCATTACAAGTGCCACTTCCTGTTGCCACATGGGAGAAGTTGGAGTTGGATTTTTCTGGTCCATTTTCCTTACTTCCATCAGATATGAGATATTTAATTGTCTTAATAGACTATTATTCAAAATGGATTTATTTTTCATTTACTGAATCATGAATTAATTAGTTGACATTTGTAGAGTGCATGGCTACCAGAAGGCCTCCCAGCACTTAGGAACAGAGCCTACACAAATGACAAGCATTAATCGGCCGAGAACAGGAACGTTTTAAGCTGTCTACAGAAGGACATATAGTCGTCCTCAATACGAATGTGGTTTGGAAGAGCATTTCAGCTATTTGAGGCAATGTAGGAGAAACGTCTTCCCCCACTCCTGGATCTATATATTCTAGGGACTACTGCCATTCGCTTATTTCCTGAGCGCAGGGCTTTACTGGGACAGTAAGGAGAAATGATGGAGCATAAAATTGGTGGGCCCTTGGAAGAGAGAATCTTATGGACAATACATAGGGACTTGAACTGAATCCTTTCAGCGACTGGGAGCCAGTGGAGGGAGGCTATTGATGATAGCGCAGATTCCCTATAAGGGATCTGTAGAAGGAGGCGAGCTGCACAATTTTGCACAATCTGTAGCTTCCTTATAGTTGATCGCGGGGAGCCCAAATATAAAGCATTTGCATAGTCTAGACGTGAGAAGATTCTTCTCCGTACTTCTTTGACTCTACACCACTATGTGGAGCCCATGAATACACACAACCTCCTGTTTTAGTATTTAGGAACTGCATACCACTATTGTAGAGTTTAACTAACAGGCATGTATGCTGGACCTGGATAAAAAATCGCCTGTACCTCCCTCCCTTTGATTCATTGACTGCACGCACTTTTGCCCGCGGGATTACTAAAGGTTACCAGGAACATACCTTATGTTCCTATGGTCCAATATTACGAGATAGTGTTATTCACAATCCCTACACTATCGTCTTTTTAGTCCACTAGGACCTCTAACAAATAGTATGGAGGACTATCAAGGACTTAGCTTCGATGATGAAGCAGCAGCAGAGATTCTGAGAGCACCATCACTACTGGGGCCTGATGGCAGCTCAGCCTCAGGTAGCCAGTCAGAAGACTGGGCCTCATTAGCCAACATAAAACACAAATTGCTTAAGGTTACTTTACATGGGGCAATGATGACAGAATATCTTAGAGCCAACATTGCCCCTTATGGCCTGATTGTTAACAATGTTCCACGTCTGTTTCTGGAGGATGCTATTTTCAAAAAAGAATGGTCCCTAGTAGCGTGGAAATGCACTAGGGACTGGCTGATTCTCATAATTAACACGGCAAAGAGAATAGCTGATGCCCTACTAATCAGAATACAGACAGCAGAAGGGGCAATTAAGGTCATTGTCCAAACCACAGCGTATTAGAGCAAGCTAGCTGAGATAAATGCAGAAATCAGAAAAAAGGAAGGGAGGGTCCGAGGGAAAGTTTTGAGACCTAGACAGACTCAATCCCCCATTCAGTAAATAATACAACAAGGAGTCTGTCAGTCTGAAAAATGGGCACAGTCACCAAAGGGATAGAGATAAGCGTAGAATATGAAAAGGAACCTCAGAGTGCTGTATGATTTCGTAGGATTTCCATCAATAACCAGTGATTGGTAGATGTCATCATCTGGATATCCAAACCTTCCCACCACTGTGATTCACTCCATCCTGGAGTATCATTCGTGGTATGTTGTTAACCAGAGCACCTGTATAAGGCCCGGGAAGGGGGAAGGAAAGAAGACAGCCAAGCCACTAGCTAAGGCAAGATGTGTGGGTATATACCGAAATGATATATAAGTAGTGCAGTGCAGTAAAGTGAAAATATTAAAAAAGGAGTTGGAGGAAGAAAAAGATAGTTTATTAGAAAATATTCCTACCAATCCTTATTTAAAAATGGTGCAGAAACAGCTTCTAACAAATAGGCTGTTTAACAATAGGGTCGACATGTTTCAGCCTGCTTGCCCACATGGTCAAATGGCTTTCGTCAGGACCTTCAAATTATTTATCGCTACTGCAACAATGGATAGTGAAAAAGGAACTGTGAATATGTTAAAAAATACGACCTTATGCGGTGTATAACTTCTTCGTACTGTCAGTCTATACATGTAAATCTGTGGAAATATGGAAGAAACCAAAGACAACAGAGTAAGGTGAAAACATTTAACATACTCTCGCACGGAAAACTGTGTCCAAATCTCCAGTGCTTACCTGATTAGCACGAGAAGTGAACCTCACCTCACCCGGAATCAACTCAGGTTTGAAGGAGGCCCCGCCCTGAAGAATTAAAGAAAGTGCGGGGAAATTGAAAAACTATGAACCCTGAGATACACGGTTCATGATTAAAAAATTAGACATTACTCTGAATGTCCCAAACACGCTCTGTTATGAACTCTGTAATGACTTCCCCTGATAGGTAAAGCAACACCCAAGGTAAAACCTCGATAATGATTATAATGGCGGCTGCACAAATGTTCCAGTGTTAATGGAACACGCAATGCGTGATTTCGCCAGTTTAAAGGTAATAGTGAGGCAAAAAACTCCTTACCTCTCCGTCGGTACCTCGATGTTGGATCTGAGCCGTTTGGGAGGTAACCGGCACATCAGGTGTGTTGTGTTAAAAACATATGCATGTGTAAAGTCGCATCCTGATTCGTCAAACCGGAGCCAATCGGTTCCATAGTTTAAGTTGTACTGGCTCCTGATTTGGCCAATGAATGCCCGGTATCTCGCGGGACTAGAAAATGACTACAGAATGACGTCAGTGTGTCCGGAAGACGTAGTTCTGTGTATATACAAGCCGTGATCAAGCTTTATCAAACACCGTGTCATGGACATTGAACATTTTACCATGTTATAAGTGGACAAGCTAAGTTGATCTATGGAACAGCTAATAAATAGCCTAGTATCATAAACTGGGGGGCATACACCTCGGTGAAGTGGCTATTAATCACCGTAACACGGACCTTTAGACGGTGTCAAAGTAGACATCCTGCTTAACAATCACCATATGAATATGAACCGCTAATGGATAGGCTAGTGTCGAAAGTTGGGGTATGTATAGCTGAGTGGACTAGCTATAAATGTTCAGTATACATATGGAAACGAGATAGCATGAGGGCTGAGTCACTGTCTGATCATGACTAGTGACCTGTATGTATTATAATGAGATCCAAGGGATGTCATCATTTAATCCTTTTTGAGCACTACAAACTTTAAACACCCAACGTTGTTCTTTTAGAAACAAAAAGCGAGATATATCGCTAACATGAGATGGAATGAAAGGTTTTTCTAGGACTGTCCACCAAAAGTCGTTAGCTTGGTGTTTAGCCTCGTCAAAGTGGCGTGTGAGTCTTGTGTTGGTCTTTTTGCAGCGGAAGGTGCTCTTATGTTCTAGCATCTGCAGTCTGACTTTGCGGGTGGTCATCCCTACATAACGAAGTTTACAGGGGCATTCGATCATGTAGATTAGATTGTCGCTGTTGCAGTTAGTAAAAGTTCTTTGTTCCCACGGTGTATTAGTGCCTATGTCTAATGTTTTAGAATGGCTAGTTTGTGGGCATATTGAACACGTGCCACATGGGTGGTGTCCCTGTACTGCAGGTAAGTCCCATAAGGTGCCAATAGAGCGTGGTCTCTCTTCACGAGGTCTTGTATGGACCAGTTTATCTCTGAGGTTGCTTCCTCGCTTAAAAGAAAATAGGGGTAGTTGTATCTTCTCTTTACACGAGTTCAAGAGGCGCCAATGTTTTTTCACACTCTTCTGAATCCCGTTGGTGAGGGTGCTGAAAGTGTGGACGAAAGTTAGCCGTTCCAGCGGTGGTTTTGCAATGGGTGGCTCAATCAATGCTTCTCTGTTGTTGTTAGAGGCGCGTTTAAACGCTTTCTTAATTAGAGATTTCGGATATTGCTTGACAATTAGTTGTTCTGTGAGGTTCTTTGCATGCATCTGATATTTGTCAGATGTGGAACAGTTGCGTCTTACACGCAAAAACTGTCCGTAGGGAAGGTTGTCTCTCAGTGATTTCGGATGTTGACTGTCATATCTCAGGAGGAAATTTCGAGACATAGGTTTTTTGTACAGTTCGCTTTCAAATCCGGTTGGGGTGCTGAAGATGGAAAGATCTAGAAAGGCTAGTCTCTCTTTATGTGCTTCCACTGTGAACCTCAAAAAATGATTTCTAGTGTTCAACCAGTCTAAAAAAGGTGAAATCGAAGACAAATCTCCACGCCAGATTACCAAGATGTCATCAATGTAGCGCTTCCATAATCGGATGGAGTCGCTAAAGGGGTTGTCATCATTAAGCACATGTGTCTGTTCAAAGGTGTGCACATAAAGGTTGGCTAGACTGGGAGCAAAAATGCTCCCCATGCTGGTCCCGGAGACCTGCAGGTATATGGTGTCTTCAAATTTGAAATTTTTTTCTTTCATAGCCAAATGTGCAAGTGTCATGATGAAATGAACCGGAGTAATGGTATCCAAGTGTGTATTGTTCAGGATAGAGAAGATGGTTTCAAGAGTCTCATCCTGAGGGATAGATGTATATAATGATTCTACATCAAATGATACTAAGAGGTCTCTGTCAGGATCAAAATCAACTGTAGGCAGTAGACGTAGGACATCTTTAGTATCTTGTAGGTAAGTTGGCATCTCTTTGACCAGAGGCCTCAAGAAGTGATCGACAAAAGTGGATAGGGGTTCTAGTAATGACCCCTGTCCCGATATGATGGGTCTTCCTGGTGGTGGCCGTTGGGTTTTGTGAACTTTGGGTAGAGTGTAGAAATAAGGCATCACAGGATGAGGAGTATGTAGGAATGATGCTTCCTGTGAAGTGATCCAGCCATTGGCTGATGCTTCTTCCACTGCTTCGGTGATAGCTCTCTGAATCCTCAAAGTGGGATCTTGTTGGAGTGGTTTGTAAAATCTCCTGTCTGCCAGTTGTCTGAGGCACTCTTGGCGATATATTTCAGTATCTTGAATGACTACTGCTCCTGCGGAGCATCATATCGGGACAGGGGTCATTACTAGAACCCCTATCCACTTTTGTCGATCACTTCTTGAGGCCTCTGGTCAAAGAGATGCCAACTTACCTACAAGATACTAAAGATGTCCTACGTCTACTGCCTACAGTTGATTTTGATCCTGACAGAGACCTCTTAGTATCATTTGATGTAGAATCATTATATACATCTATCCCTCAGGATGAGACTCTTGAAACCATCTTCTCTATCCTGAACAATACACACTTGGATACCATTACTCCGGTTCATTTCATCATGACACTTGCACATTTGGCTATGAAAGAAAAAATGTTCAAATTTGAAGACACCATATACCTGCAGGTCTCCGGGACCAGCATGGGGAGCATTTTTGCTCCCAGTCTAGCCAACCTTTATGTGCACTCCTTTGAACAGACACATGTGCTTAATGATGACAACCCCTTTAGCGACTCCATCCGATTATGGAAGCGCTACATTGATGACCTCTTGGTAATCTGGCGTGGAGATTTGTCTTCGATTTCACTTTTTTTAGACTGGTTGAACACTAGAAATCATTTTTTGAGGTTCACAGTGGAAGCACATAAAGAGAGACTAGCCTTTCTAGATCTTTCCATCTTCAGCACCCCAACCGGATTTGAAAGCGAACTGTACAAAAAACCTATGTCTCGAAATTCCCTCCTGAGATATGACAGTCAACATCCGAAATCACTGAGAGACAACCTTCCCTACGGACAGTTTTTGCGTGTAAGACGCAACTGTTCCACATCTGACAAATATCAGATGCATGCAAAGAACCTCACAGAACAACTAATTGTCAAGCAATATCCGAAATCTCTAATTAAGAAAGCGTTTAAACGCGCCTCTAACAACAACAGAGAAGCATTGATTGAGCCACCCATTGCAAAACCACCGCTGGAACGGCTAACTTTCGTCCACACTTTCAGCACCCTCACCAACGGGATTCAGAAGAGTGTGAAAAAACATTGGCGCCTCTTGAACTCGTGTAAAGAGAAGATACAACTACCCCTATTTTCTTTTAAGCGAGGAAGCAACCTCAGAGATAAACTGGTCCATACAAGACCTCGTGAAGAGAGACCACGCTCTATTGGCACCTTATGGGACTTACCTGCAGTACAGGGACACCACCCATGTGGCACGTGTTCAATATGCCCACAAACTAGCCATTCTAAAACATTAGACATAGGCACTAATACACCGTGGGAACAAAGAACTTTTACTAACTGCAACAGCGACAATCTAATCTACATGATCGAATGCCCCTGTAAACTTCGTTATGTAGGGATGACCACCCGCAAAGTCAGACTGCGGATGCTAGAACATAAGAGCACCTTCCGCTGCAAAAAGACCAACACAAGACTCACACGCCACTTTGACGAGGCTAAACACCAAGCTAACGACTTTTGGTGGACAGTCCTAGAAAAACCTTTCATTCCATCTCATGTTAGCGATATATCTCGCTTTTTGTTTCTAAAAGAACAACGTTGGGTGTTTAAAGTTTGTAGTGCTCAAAAAGGATTAAATGATGACATCCCTTGGATCTCATTATAATACATACAGGTCACTAGTCATGATCAGACAGTGACTCAGCCCTCATGCTATCTCGTTTCCATATGTATACTGAACATTTATAGCTAGTCCACTCAGCTATACATACCCCAACTTTCGACACTAGCCTATCCATTAGCGGTTCATATTCATATGGTGATTGTTAAGCAGGATGTCTACTTTGACACCGTCTAAAGGTCCGTGTTACGGTGATTAATAGCCACTTCACCGAGGTGTATGCCCCCCAGTTTATGATACTAGGCTATTTATTAGCTGTTCCATAGATCAACTTAGCTTGTCCACTTATAACATGGTAAAATGTTCAATGTCCATGACACGGTGTTTGATAAAGCTTGATCACGGCTTGTATATACACAGAACTACGTCTTCCGGACACACTGACGTCATTCTGTAGTCATTTTCTAGTCCCGCGAGATACCGGGAATTCATTGGCCAAATCAGGAGCCAGTACAACTTAAACTATGGAACCGATTGGCTCCGGTTTGACGAATCAGGATGCGACTTTACACATGCATATGTTTTTAACACAACACACCTGATGTGCCGGTTACCTCCCAAACGGCTCAGATCCAACATCGAGGTACCGACGGAGAGGTAAGGAGTTTTTTGCCTCACTATTACCTTTAAACTGGCGAAATCACGCATTGCGTGTTCCATTAACACTGGAACATTTGTGCAGCCGCCATTATAATCATTATCGAGGTTTTACCTTGGGTGTTGCTTTACCAATCAGGGGAAGTCATTACAGAGTTCATAACAGAGCGTGTATGGGACATTCAGAGTAATGTCTAATTTTTTAATCATGAACCGTGTATCTCAGGGTTCATAGTTTTTCAATTTCCCCGCACTTTCTTTAATTCTTCAGGGCGGGGCCTCCTTCAAACCTGAGTTGATTCCGGGTGAGGTGAGGTTCACTTCTCGTGCTAATCAGGTAAGCACTGGAGATTTGGACACAGTTTTCCGTGCGAGAGTATGTTAAATGTTTTCACCTTACTCTGTTGTCTTTGGTTTCTTCCGTATTTCCACAGATTTACATGTATAGACTGACAGTACGAAGAAGTTATACACCGCATAAGGTCGTATTTTTTAACATATTCACAGTTCCTTTTTCACTATCCATTGTTGCAGTAGCGATAAATAATTTGAAGGTCCTGACGAAAGCCATTTGACCATGTGGGCAAGCAGGCTGAAACATGTCGACCCTATTGTTAAACAGCCTATTTGTTAGAAGCTGTTTCTGCACCATTTTTAAATAAGGATTGGTAGGAATATTTTCTAATAAACTATCTTTTTCTTCCTCCAACTCCTTTTTTAATATTTTCACTTTACTGCACTGCACTACTTATATATCATTTCGGTATATACCCACACATCTTGCCTTAGCTAGTGGCTTGGCTGTCTTCTTTCCTTCCCCCTTCCCGGGCCTTACACAGGTGCTCTGGTTAACAACATACCACGAATGATACTCCAGGATGGAGTGAATCACAGTGGTGGGAAGGTTTGGATATCCAGATGATGACATCTACCAATCACTGGTTATTGATGGAAATCCTACGAAATCATACAGCACTCTGAGGTTCCTTTTCATATTCTACGCTTATCTCTATCCCTTTGGTGACTGTGCCCATTTTTCATAAATGCAGAAATAGCAGACAACCGTGAATACCTGATGAAACAAAAGATTTCAAAACTTCAGAAGGATATCCAGAAATTCTCTACTGAAAAGATCTATCTGTATCTCAAAGCAGATTACACTGCTACAGCCACAGGTTACTCCTCTGATGAGGGCTCCACCTCATCACGTAGGGGTTCATCATCAAACAGTGACTCCAGCACTGGCAGCTGGAATAACAGAAAAAATCGGCCTTTCCAACACCCGGTGTAGCCTCCATATAACATACCTCGATACCAGGGACCACCTTACTGGCAATATCCCATGTACCAACAAGGCCCACCGCCCTTCTTCCAACTGGGGGTTGAACCACCTTTTTTAGACAGAGGCTGGGGCAGAGGAAGAGGGTGCAGAAGAGGTCAAAAAAGAGTACAGTGGCAGGACAAGCCAGCACGATCAATAGAGACCAGGAGTCAGACCAGGGGGAAGAAAAATTAATTATTAACCTCTCCTCAAGATTGCTTTCATCCATAGAAGAGAAGGTCCTACAGAAAGGTTTAGGTTATGTTCCAACACCCAAAAATGACAACTTTCGAGACATATGCGAAGTGCAGGGTTTCTTTCGCAAAATTCGCCTTCAAGCCTTCTTCCAAGACGAAACACCACCACCCATTAATGACTCTGGTTTACACAAACCTTCTACTTTTACACCAAATAGCAGCATGATTCCTAATGAAGTGCTGACTTTCGAGCAAGCGGTGCTAAAAGATCTTAATAGTACAACCACCACTGCTCCATTAAATAACTTGACTTGTGACCAAGCCGCTGCCATCCAGGCCTTAGCAAATGATGCAAATATAACCATCAAACAGGCAGACAAAGGCGGGGCAACAGTGATCATGTCCACAGTGGACTACGACATTGAATGCCGTAGGCAGTTGAGTGATAGGAGATACTATACTCCTATAAGAGAAGACTCCACCTCGATATTGAGTAGAACTATTTCTACTATGGTTTTCTCTGCAGAAACACAAGGGTGGATCACTAAGAAGGAAGCCGAATTCCTATTAACCAAAGAACCCATAACCCCTTATTTTTATTGACTCCCAAAAATTCACAAAATGGTCACCCCGGTCCCTGGGCGTCCCATTGTGTCAGGGATTGGATCCATTCTAGAACCTCTATCCAAATTTGTTGACCACTTCATACAGCCAGTGGTTAGGGCAGCTCCCTCCTTCATCAGGGACACTACAGACGTCCTACGTTTACTTGAGGGCACTCCACAACCAGAATCAGTAGACCTCCTGGTCACACTGGATGTTGAAGCCCTTTATACCAATATCCCTCAAAGAGCAACCCTCAAGGTTATTGAAGATGTACTGACCAATAGCGAGTGGAACTCGCCGACACCAGTGGCCTTCATATTGGAATGTGCAACATTAGCACTAACAGAAAGTTTCTTTGAATACGACACCAAACTCTACCATCAAACGCAGGGTACCTCGATGGGCAGCACATTTGCGTCAAACCTGGCATGTATGTACATGGCAGAGTTCGAGGAAAGAGAGATCTATAACCCTGGTAACCCATACATGACTAATATGCTCATGTGGAAAAGATTTATCAACGATATATTGAACCTTTGGAAAGTCAAACGTACCAAATGCAATGAATTTTGCACGTGGATCAATACCTTGAACCCTTTCCTTAGATTCACCAGCACCATCTCAGCCATAGAGATTCCTTTTCTTGATTTATTGATCAAAAGAGAGGGAGATCAAATCTCCACCACCCTCTATCGCAAGCCAACAGACAGGAATAGCCTCTTACAGTTCAGCAGTCACCATCCAAAGGCCTTGAGACAGAACTTACCCTTTGGACAGTTCCTACGCATCAGAAGGAAATGCAGCACCTTAACTGACTACAAAAAAGTCCCACACACTGAAAAAAGACCTACTTCAGAGGGAGTATCCCCTACAGGTTGTAGACATAGCGTGCAAAAGGGCTCCTAACAATTACCGCGAGAACCTGTTGGAAGACAGGATCAGGGAACCCGACAAGACCATCACCTGTGTCACCACATATACCCCTGACTCAAATCATATGAGGAAAATAATTCGCAAACATTGGAACATCCTCAACACAGGAACACTTACCCTACCCATACCAAGGTTTGCGTTCAAACGAACTAATAACCTCAAGGATATGCTTATCCACACGAGACCCAAAAAACAACAGAGCAATTCACAAAGAACACTATGGGACTTACCCCCAGTCATGGGGCATTACCCTTGTGGTTCTTGCTCTCTTTGCCCCCTCACGAAAGTCACTAAAGAACTAAGATTTCCAAATGCGGTGAGTTGGAAAATGACCACACATACTAATTGCAATACTTCCAACTGCATTTATATACCGAGGTGCTGGTGTGATCTGCTATACATCGGTACGACCTCCAGACCGGTCAAAATCCGAATAATGGAACACAGAAGCAACTTTAGGTGCCAACAAACTAACACCAAAATGACCACTCATTTCAAAGAAGCGCAACACTCTTTTGGCTCATTTGAATGGGGTGTACTAGAATCACACCTAGTAATGTCCAAAAATGCACTTTTTTGCATCGAACAACGGTGGGTCCTCTGACTGGCAACCGATCGCTTGGGGCTCAACAAAAATATCCCTTGGAGTCTACTGACCTGATCCATGTTTTGGGCTTAACCTGCATTTATACCTTTCTCACACTTCCAGTGAGACATCTTAGTAGGGTGCATTGGATAACGCTGCTGCTAGTAGGTCTCTACACAGCAGTTATCAAACATTTGGAACCCCCTACTCTTCTACAACCAAGTGACACCAACACGACGATAATACCTGAGCAGATGCAGTTGCACACTTATGGCATTGCATTCCAAACCACTATCACCCCTACAGAGATGTAGGTCTTAACGGCCACACCCCATAAAATTACATGATGACCAGGTTAACACCTCATTACCACTGGTTCATCACTTTGCTCTACCAGTAACACCTTTAGACAGGAACTTACTAATTCAACTCAGCACCAGCAGCCTACACCCCTTCGGAATATAGGGATATCCCTAGGTTGCAACGAGCTCGGTTTTGGAAGCTTTCGGCGTATTAAGGTATTCCGACATGGCGCCCACAATCAGGTTCACGCTCTAGTCACTTTTACTGACCGCCGTAGAAATCACCGGAAGTACCGCCCCCTCTAGGCCGCGCGCGGGTACATAGAACTTAGTTTCTGTTGTGGTTGCCACTGCCCGGACCGGCTGCGTGAGGGTAGGACAACCGCCTGCCTGATTCCAGAGGAACTGTAAGTAATGTGAATATTGTGCCAGGGACTAGTTCTCCGATGCTCGCGCTCAGGCTCCCTTTGTTTCCGCCACCCTCCCGTTCTGGTGGAGTGGAGCCCGGTTTATGCGGTGGTTACAATACTGGCCTCCTCTCACTCACCGATTGCGGTCTGCATACGTCTAATGAGTCGGATTGGGATAGAGCTGGCCTCCTTGATCCCCGCATGTTGTACCGTGTCTGCACCTTCTAGACACGGGGTTTGATTGGTTTTGTGCTGTTGAGACTTGTGTATACCACTGCGTTTGAGTCCTGTTACGTGCGCTGGATACGGACCTGTCTTCACCGCGGTGGATGTCGGGTGAGCTACCCGGCGCCCCGACTGGGGTCCTTCACAGTGCACAGTCTCCCAGCGCAATTATCAATAGGGTGTGTTCTCAATTGGAATTCGGACATGGTTGCATGAAGGGGTACGTACTGGGTAGCCCTGTTGGATGCCTTTATTACTCGGTTTGTGCTCCACACCTTAAGGCCAATGCACCTAGGATACCATGTCTCATCCACTTTGCATTTATTTCTTTTTCTTACCAACCAGAACACTACACATAAGTGTGTACACGAGCCGGTACTGATGCCGTGCAACCTTGACCCTAATGGGGTGAGTTTTTACATTAAGTTCTCTCCTCAGCTGCTTAGATTTTTGATTCGTTTTTAATGTTGCTAAATGCCATTGAGTGCCCATGCCATGCATGCCACTACTCACCTGTGTTTAGCATGCATGAGCTGCACCATGAATACTATTTGGTGCATGTACCATCCATCTTAATCAGAATATCGTGACATGAATCATTAATGTTGTTATTCTCATTTCACCCAATTGTTGACCACTACCAATAAGTGTAGGTAGATCCTAATTGGTCCTGATGAATTGCCATCTAATAGATTAATGGGCAAGAAACATGTTTACCTTATTAACAAGCGCATAAATTTCACATCTTTAGAGTGAAAATACGCGCCCTTTTACTTTTAATTAGGGTAGGGGCCACGTTTCATTAAAATTATTTTGAGTGGACCACCTCCCCTATTTTAACTCACATCCCTACACATCACTATCAACTACACTGATCTAGGGCCCTCACATGCACAGGAATAAAGATCTCCGCCAAGAAGGCCCCATCTCGGGTGCCAATCGGGTATTGCAGCGCCGACACGATAAGGAGCAGACCAGATGATGAAGCAAAACACCTAGCTGGCTGGGTGTGTGAGGGTCTTTTTCCGAAAGGAGAAGATTCTTCTCCGTATTTCTTTGACTCTACACCACTATGTGGAGCCCATGAATACACACAACCTCCTGTTTTAGTATTTGGGAACTACATACCACTATTGTGAAGGATTTTTCTAACCAGCTGAAGTATTCCATAACAGGTTCCTGCTACCTTCCGGGATTGCTCCTTCATGTCTAGATTATGGTCAAGCCAGACTCCAAGGCTTTTGATTTGTTCTTTTGGGAGGGGCATACTATCCAAACATTTAGGCCATAGGGAAATAGGGCCTAGAGGGGAAGGTTTACCCAAGAACATCAGATCAGTTTTTGCTCCATTCAATTGTAGATATGAGCCTTCCATCCATGTCGACACTTTTTCCAAACAGTCGGCTAAATTATTTGCCCCGTTCTTT
This sequence comes from Triturus cristatus, assembly GCF_964204655.1. Taxonomy (NCBI): domain Eukaryota; kingdom Metazoa; phylum Chordata; class Amphibia; order Caudata; family Salamandridae; genus Triturus; species Triturus cristatus. Next base: position 640,117,452 of record NC_140585.1, read on the forward strand.
GATTGATTAAGTGAGACAATCAATTGGGTATCGTCCGTGTATGTGACGATCTGTATGCCAAAGGGTTTGACAATCTCAGCCAGAGGACTCATATAAATGTTAAAGAGAGTGGGGCTCAGAGACGAGCCCTGAGGAACCCCACAACTCAACACCATACTGTTGGAAATGGAATTGTCCTAAAAAATCATGCTCTACCAATGCTGCATCACGTTGTTTTTGGAGAAAAGTTTTAAATTGGAAGGCTTGCCTAAGGAGAGTGTTACTGATAATGGTACTCACCTGGTGTCTGGGAACATAAAGTCGTTCTTTAAACATCATGACATACAACATCACAAGGTAGTTTTGTATTCTCCAAGTTCAAATCGTTTAGTGGAGAGAGCTAACAGGATTATGAAAGAGGGAATACAAACTGCAGTAACTTCTGGGCAGGATAGAGGTACATTTTCTAAAAACAAAGTGTGGAGTTATAACATCACTCCCATGGCACTACGGGTGAAATTCAATTCACTTTATTGAAAGTACGTAAGGTCCATACAGATTTGTTTCCAAGTTGGTTAGAAGATAAAATGGAAAGAGAAAAGAACGCACAATCTGCTTAGAGCATTTCATGTTCAGTTGCATTAAAACAAGTTGAGATGAAGGAGCACTATGATCGGGAACATCATGTTTATAACAAAGATTTGAGTATAGGAGATTGGGTTATGGCTAGAAATCCAAGAAACGTTAAAAAAGGGGATTCAAATCTTCCTCACTAGTGCAAGTTGTGGTAGTTACCAAAGGTTCCATTTCATTAGAAGGTAAAGGTTGGTGGAGTAGAAGACAACTGATGAAAAATTCCCCTGCACAAGCTAACATTATTAAATATAGGGAATATGTGAGTCTGATTCGCAAACCGGGTTGCAAGCAAACATAGAAGTGGGCAATCACGATATTGATGTTCAAGTACCTGTGACAAATGCCAATTATATATCTGACAATATGAGTTCATCTCGTTCATGGATGTTGAAAATACCTAGTAGGTTTAAAGACTATGGGGCATATGTACAAGGACTGGCGATAACTACCGCTAACGATAGTTAGCGGCGGTTTTCTTACCGATGCGTATTGCTGACAACTATCGCCTTGTTAGGGACCTATTTACAAGATGTCGCTACATGGCGATGGCTTCAGGGATCAGCGGTGAAAAATGCCAGTAACATTAGTGTGATGGTGATAGGAATTCCAGCGTTAGTGGGCGAAAACTAAGGAAAGGCCCATTAGCGACAAAAAACGCACGTATGTTAGCCGAACGGGAGGTTTTTTGCCTCTATAGCCATAAATAGCCTATCAGTCGACCTCCAATGAAAAATAGGCAAAGAAAACAATGGAATGCAGAATGGAGCAGCCAGGGCCAAGTGAAGCACAGATCAACAACCCCCTCAAGACCCCCAACATCCAGGATGACCAGCCAGAGTCCCGGGGGAGAGAAAATGCAGGGCTACATCCATGAAAAGAGGTACATCGCTGTGTAACACCAGTGATGCATCACTTCTCATTGCGCACTCTTCGCAACATCATGGGATCCAAGACCTTGAAAGTGCGGAGAGTCCCTAGGGCCCGGAGGCCTCACTGGTCCTGCTTCTGGAGCCTGAATGCCTCGCTGGTCCTGCATCTGGAGCCTGGATGCCTCGCTAGTCCTGGATCTTGAGCCTGGATGCCTCACAGGTCCTGCGTCAGGAGCCTGGATGCCTTACTGGTCCTGTGTCTGGAGCCTGGATACCTCGCTGGATCTGTGTCTTTAGCCTGGAGTGGAATGCGGAGGTGCTGTGGAGTGGATGAGCCGTGGCGGTAGACATTAAGGTGCGGGGATCGCCCTTGCCTGGTGGTGATGTTTGGCAGGGCTCACGGAGACACGTTTCTGACCTGTGTGAGAAGACCGCCTTGAGCCTCTTGAAGCTGTGAATGGTAGAGGCACTCCTGCGCACCAACGTACGGAGGTCTGCATCGCTTACTACGATCCACCACTACACCGTGGTGCATGGAGGGGATTGCTAACAGTGCGCGGCGTCTCTCTGGATCACAGGCCAGATGAATTTGTGCTGGCTGGACACTGTGGTGGGTGAGGCCCCTGAGCTGCACCAGCCCTGTGTGGTGGGAGTGCTGCAACTTCACGCCTAAGGGGACCCTGCTGCATCACCTGCAGCTGGAGGTTCCCAAGTGGACTTGGCGGCGACTGCTGTACCCAGGCTTGTGAAATCCCACCTAGCTGATGCTCCTGCTGGCCGAGTCATGGATTTGGAGAGATTGCGTCATGGTGTCAATGGCCAGGTAACGAGAAGGTGGGACGCATAGCTGAGGAGTACCAGGGGTCGAGTCGCCCTGGCCCAGCACCTGGTGTGACGCACCCCCAGTGGTGGCTCATCCGCAATGATGGAAGAGCATCACCCCACTGCTTTCATGCAGATTCGGGAGAGCAAGAGCAACGTAGACACAGGACCCAGCCTCGAGGTAAGATGTCTTTTATATAAATATTTACAACACCCGCTCACACACACACCACACATCTCTGCCCCATCCAGTGTCCTTTCCAGCGTTTCCCACCTCCCAGCTATCCAGTCATACCTGAAGCACTTCTCTATGCCGGGCGCTGTGCGCCCATGCGCAGCAGGCTTACCACTGGTGTACCAAAGGTATATATGACGTTACAACGCATACCATTACATTGCATTCCATTACAATGCATTATAATACTACGTATATTGCAACAGCCGAGAAAGAGCTGGATAGTGGAGATGAAAACATTACTATTCCCACTTCAGTGAGTGCAACACTAAAACTAAGGCTTGCACCCCAAATTCTTATTTGACCCCCCAAAACACACCCTGAACCCTAAATTTCTTATTTGACCCCCAAAACACATCCTAAAATTCATATTTGAAACCAAAACACACCCCAGATTTAATATTTTACCCCATAATACACCCCAAATTTCATCTCTGACCCACAAAAACCCATACCCACCCTAAAACTTAAAAAACATCATTACTAACCTCACAATGCGTTGGAATGGAATGCTATGAAAAGTCACCTGCATTGTTGTAGTTGCATTGTAAAGGCATTACGATGCAATGCCTGTGTTGTAATGGATGTCTCCCATGCCAAAAGCAAGTCAATGGCAAGCCTGTCTGCATCCGTCGGCCCCTGGACCGCGCTCAGCACCAAGGCCCCTTCCTCTTGGACACTCCACCGCTACGACACCAGCACCCTCCTTGCCATCAACCCTGGACACCACATCCCTTGCCAGGACCAACCTCTGCTCCGGACTGGACATTGCCATCACCATCACTGAGGGCTACTAAATCACCCGCAAGGACCACCCTGACTGTCCAGGAGGACGCATTGCCATCACCTACAGAAGCACACTCCAACTGACCATGCACTCTAATGACGCAACGGTGACCTTGGAACACCTCAACTTCCAGACCTGGACCAACCCCATTCTCTGCAGCACCCTTATCTGCAGGCCCCCCGGGCTATGGACCCCCATTCTCCGATACCATTGTAGACCTCGTTGCACCCCAGGCTCTCCCATCCACCGACAACATCCTACTCGGTGAACTCTACTTTCACCTGGACAACCCCAGTGACCAGAACACCACCCCTTCCTGGGGAAGCTCACCAACATCAGACTCAAGCAGCTGGTCACCGCAGCAAGCCACATAGCAGGAAACACAGTCAAGCATGTATCCTCCGCCAGCGGGAACTTCAATTACAGCCACACCACCGGACTCTCCTGGACCTACCATCATTGTATACATCACGTCTTCACCATGCCCACCGTACACCACCACCATCATCGCCCCCCATCGCAGCTGGATCAAGGCCACCAAAGAACTTCTCGTCAACTCCCTCAGTTACACCACTCCACCAATGCTTACAGGCGATAACACCACAGCGTGCAACTGTCACCAATGGATCTCCAACTGCGCCGACACACTGGCACCCCTCGAGAAAAGACCAGGCAAAATCTAGCACCACGTTGCGCCATATTTGCAAAGTGATACATGTAGGCAGATGCGTGACCTTGCGAAGCCCTGTGCCACATCATACCTGCATCAGGTATGATGTATGCAGGACGTGCGTTCCTACGTGTCAAGGCCTCATAGGAGTGGCATAGTGAAATTCATCAGATTTCACTGTAACAATTGTAGGTCGACAGTGCCACATAGATAGGCTGGCCCCATGCATTGCTGGAGTTGCGTCATGCTTGTGACACAACTGCAGACAGATACATCAGGATACCAGACGTATCTGTCATTACTTGCGTCATGGAGTGCTGTCCAGTGAATACAGCACGTCCATGGTGCCGCAAGAATGGCTTAGTGAAAGGTGTTGAAATGCTGTCTTGTCGCAGCGCTGCAACACTTTTCATGACTGAGGAACAGGAATGCGCACTATCTTATTGATGGTGCGCATTCCTGCCCCGTAGTTTTGTCGCAGGGCAGCGCAGCAACATTGCTTGTAGCGCCGTCCAGCACCAAAACGTGCTGAAATTAGGCCTCAAGTGCTATCTTCATTTTTAAGACCAGCTATTTTAAGGTTTTAAAAAACTGCCTCTAACTGCAGTTAGAGGCAGTTTTTTTGGTCCTCCTACCTACAAGAACTCCCTTGCGAATATAGCAAAGTGCTGTTAGCGGCTGTTTTTGCACAGGAAAGCCTCCCTTGCATGTCATTATCGCGAACAGAGTGGCGATCATTTCTATGGACGTTTTCCCCAGAAAACTGCAGCTAACAGAGTTTAGCGACAGTTTGTACATAAGGTGATGAAAATATCGCCGCCGAACCGTTGGAAAAGTGCAGCTAAGGCGGCTTTAACTCCTTGTACATATGCCCCTAAGTATTGTACAAAGATCATTTTTGTTTTGCTATAAGGAGGGAGGTGTGGTAAGATGTCATTTAGAATTAGAATGTAGGCTTTGGAATGTTTGTTAGGAACGTTCTCTTCTTGAGGTTCTGGCAGTGTCCAGTACGTCAATTGTCACCAGGACATCAGGAGAGTTGGATGTGCCATGTTGTGGGTGCTACATGCTAGACTAAAGCTCAGGTTTCATTGCTACTTTTTGTAGGGATCATTATTACACAAACCTATTTATGTATAACTTTAGAACCTAGTAGCAGAAGATTTATATGTTTTCTAAGGTTAGACAGATTGCTGGCTGAATAGGTACTAGCGGCATGGTAAAATATCCATAGTGAACAGATTTCCCATTGTCTGATGCCAATGTGGAATATTCAAAGTTGGAAATTATCAATTTATCAAACAGATCCATTGATGTTGATGAGCACAGTCTGTTATGCAAAGATTTGGGATTTTGTCCCACACAATCTGGAGATTTATCAGATGTACATGTTGATTTGTTTAAATTCATAAGAACATTAAAATTAAAGGAGTACTTTAAAGATCAAAGACGTGGTGTGTCTTTTGAAGGATTAAGTAGAGAACAGGTGACACATAGCATTGAGGATGTCCGCAACATACAATGTCTCCTTTCTATTGAGGCAGGGGATGAAAAGGAGATGGAATCTCTCTTACAAGATCTTGATATCTCAGAAAATATTGATATAGACAGTGGAATAAGACCTAAGTCCAAGTTTGTGCCTAACTTGGGCTACCATCCAAATATTGACAAATTTCATGAAAAGGTGACTGAAGATTTATATAAGTTAGAGAGATCTGAGAAATATTTGAAACAAGACAAGCTGAATCTGACTAGAGGTGAAAGAGAGGCATTGAAGATGCTAGAGAGCGATATTGATATAGTTATCAGGAAAGCCGACAAAGGCAGCAATGTCGTTATAATGAACAAAGCTGATTATATGGGAGAAATAGATCGACAGCTAAGTGATCAGACATGTTATGAAGTATTGAAAGGTAACCCCATAACTGAACTCGCCTCACAGATAAATCTCAGACTTGGAGAATGGAAAGAAATATGTCTCCTAAGCGATCTAGAATTTAGATTCTTAAGGGTGAGCAATCCACGCTTTCCTTGTAACTATATAGTACCCAAAACACATAAGAAAGCAAAATTTCCACCAGGCAGATCGATAAATTCGGGAGTGGGTTCACCTACTGAAAAAATGTCCGAGTTCGTTGACCAAAAATTACAGAGGTACATGTTCAACTTGCCCTCATTCTTAAAAGATAGTAAAGATGTGCTGTCTTAAATTGAAGGATTTTGCTTGGTCAGATGAGCTCTTATTTGTCACTTGGGATGTTGTTAGCCTCTACACCTGTATTGAGCATAAATGTGGTCTTTTGGCAACACAGTCTTTTTTAGACAAAGACGGAGCTGATACCTTTGAGCACAATAGGATGATCTTAAATATGATGGAACTGATTTTGACAACTAATGCCTTTCTCCACGATGGCAAGTGGTATCGACAACTGTGCGGTATGGCAATGGGCACCAAATTTGCCCCTTCATATGCATGCCTATTTATGGGATGGTTTGAGGGGCTCCATGCATGGGGCAGAGATGCCTCCCCTTGGACACAGCATATAGTGTTCTGGGGAAGGTATATTGACGACATTATATGCCTCTGGTCTGATTCCGAAAATTGTCTACAGGAATATTTTCATTATCTTAATGATAACTCATACAATGTGACGTTCACAATGACTTACAACAAAGACAAAATAGATTTTCTAGATCTACATCTATACGTGAAAGATGGAACGGTACAGAGTGCTTTGTATCGAAAAGAGACGTCTTGTAATGGAGTGCTCCATGCCACAAGCACTCATTCGAGATCTGTTATTAAGAATATCCCTTATGGAGAGATGGTAAGGGTAAGAAGGAACTGCTCAGAAACAACAGTTTTTGAAAAAAATATCTCAGAGACCGGAACTAGATTTTTGCAAAGAGGATATGAAAAAGGAGATGTGAAATCAGCTATTTCAAGAGTACATCAGCTAAGCCGAGACTCCACATTGGAGATATGTACTATGAAGAGGAAAACTCATAATGAGAAACCTCGATTTATAACTAGGTACACCTCACATAGTAAAAGGATTTTCAGAATCCTGAAAAATAGCTGGCATATGTTACTGGAAATACCCGCTTTCAAAATGACTCTTACCAAAAATCCAAGTGTCACCTACAAAAAAGGGACAGCACTGAAAGATAGATTATGCCTTAGCTATATGACCTCATCACGAAATCCTGCAACATGGTTACCCACCAAACCGGCGGGATTTTTCACATGTAGCTCCTGCAACATATGTGTTTTTGGTAAGAACAAGATGAAGGAATTTGTTTTTAACACTCAGAAACAATATAAGATTAGAGAATTCATTAATTGTAAAACCTGTTACGTGGTATATATTTTGGGTTGTACATGCAACCAAATATATGTAGGAAGCACAACAAGAAGCTTAAAACTAAGAATTCAAGAGTACAGAAGAGCCATAGTCGGGGGGGATCCTAGGTATCCTATGGCCGAGTATTATAAACATACTCATGCTAATGACCATACTTTCTGGTTCTTTGGAATTGAACATGTGGCAGCATGTAAAAGAGGGGGTGATAGAGCACTCACCTTGAGGCAACGCGAGGGTAAATGGATTTGTAGATTACAAGCAATTAAATTTGGTCATAACACCGACAATGAATTTCATTATTTTTTAAATTAAGATATACTTTACTAGACAAAGTCTTGTATCTGGCTGAGTTGAATCAAGTAGATGCTTGGTTCAGCATCTACTTTTACTATAAATTTGTCTAAAAACAACTTAATCTACTAATGATTGCGCTTGTCCTGCTGTTGTCCTCCTCTAAAAATACATTAGCAACCTGTATTAAGCTGAAAGTACAGAATGTATAATTAAATGTAATACCTTTTGACTGCTGTCTTATCTAATCTGATAGCACGAGAAGTGGGACTGGTTTTTGAGTGATAAGGGACTACTACCTTTTTCAAATAGAAACAAAAATGAATTACTCCTTATTGGGAGATTAATGTCTTTGCTTTTCTTCCACGTCGCCTTTTTAACAAGTCCATATATAGGACTTCATACTTACAGCCTTATTAGCTGAATACTTTCTTACTTACCTAATAGAAAACTAGATGGTTATTAAGTGCCATTTTGCTGGCGCCGTTAACTTTACGCACTGATTATAGTGGCAACGAGTCATTTCCTTGTATGCAATTTTATTGTATTTTATATAATAATATAGTCTGCTTTATCAACATGATTATATTTCATCCAACACTAGTTACACAAACCCTGGTTTGATTTTTAAAACAACCATCTAAGAATTTTTTTGAATTTACATCTCTTAAGGTATATTTACTCCTTTCCCTCCTAATTTATTATTGACTTGTCAGTGTCTAAACATAAGCTTCTAAATGAAATATTATCTGTTTTATATATGTTGAACAGACATTTCAAAATGGCCGAAATTTTCTTGCTTGCAAACAGTGCCTACCTTACAGCTGTTTTTATTATATCAGTCCATGTTTCTAAGGTTTAAATTACCTTCTCTCTTACTTGAATATTCATTTTCTATTATTAAAGGATCACAGGACTAAATATTACATCTTGCGCGTCTCGCGATATTAAAAGAAATACACCAAAATTGCTGATTCTGTTCGAGTCGTAAATAGCGCTGGATGCACTATTCATATCATTATATTTGTTTATATTATAAGCTCTGATTATCATTTCATTTTTACAACTATTTATATATTTGATGAATATAGGATTTAATATTACTTTCTATGGGTCTTTAAAAATTTGAACTTTAGACATTTAAAAATGGCCGAACCTTTTTACAAAAGGTTTTTTATATCTATGAGGCTTTCTGAATGTAAACGTCCCATCTCTGTGATGTCATTTAGTATGCGCCTAAGATTTGAGATCAGGTGTTTCCAATTTTGAAAACACGGACGAGGTGTATTTAAGCAGCGCTAAACGGTCATGGAGTTTGCCGGTAAATCGGAGAGTGAGAAGGAATCGCTTATCAAGGTATTCCCGTTTGAACTAGAATTTTAGCAACTCGTTTTGGTGGTAATATGGCCTTTAATATTTCAGAATGGCAAGTTACACTTATGTTGTTATCTTTGGATAAAACTTCTGACTCTACCATGAAAGCATTTATACAATTTTTCTTTCGTTGTGCGTTTTGGTATTGTTCAAAGTCGCTATTTAAGCCCTACAACTTTCAAAAACTAGATGACCCCTCCCCCATTGGTCATCACAAATTGTGTTTTTTCTATTTTAGTAATTAAGTTCAAAGGTTATTATTTATCAAATATTTCGGATTATTACATTATATTTGAAAATTTTACTGGGAAACCGAGACTTTATCTTCCGTGCATTTATATATTTTTACTTCGCATCAGGGCTTTTGGTACTGCTTAGTGTAGTTACTAATGCCCTTTAAGAATTTAAATTGAATAACGCTTTCTTTATTGGTTAGTATAATTAGTGCTCGTTTTTTCAACTTATATAATACTAAGCCTGTGATCACTTTTTAAACGCTTAATATGTATGTCCAAAGTAACGCCTATCTCGAGTTTGGATATTGATTAATCTCTTCGGAGTACTTAGCTATTATAAGAGATATCGATATTAATTTATCCGGTATATGGGATGAATATGCTTGTGTTATATGTATATATTAACATATTCATATTTTCTTTACTTATTTTTGTGACACTAGTTATTTCTCAAGCTTCATATGCTTCCTTATGAATTCGTATATACATACATAATCTTTCAAACAGCAATTTGTTGATTAGATATTTAATTATATACAATTTTTATTAGGTGAATGATCGATGTTTCGCATTTATAAGCTGAGCGACTATCTATGCAAATTAGCATTTCCGTCTCAACTTCTAGGAGCTACTCAACAGGTGAGACCCTAGCTAATATTTGAAAGTGGTATAATCCATAATTAAAAAATCTTTGCTTGTGCACTGTTTCTCTCTTTATTGTCAAAAATGAAATTTTTGGTTTCTTCGGTTTGGTCTCTTTTTGAAAACGGTTATCCTTTTTGGATTTTGTGATTCTCACATTTTTTCTTTCTCTGTGCTTTTCACTTATCTTTCTTTGTGTCAACTTGTAGGGATGAGACAATATCGTGGAATTATAAGAAATGCTGAATTATTATATAATAATCTTTCATCTATTATACCCACTATATTATGATTCAGTATTTTCTTCTCTTTTTATTTTAGATTTTTATCACAAATCTGATAGTCGATTTTACAATGGGCTTTTCATCTTTAAAATGAACCAATGGTTTTTTATACATATCTAAACCATCCACGACCGACAAAGCTGAGAAAAGTTGTGTTATATGATCCCATTGAAATGTTTTTTAAATAGTTTGGGTTTGGTCTATTTTGGTTTTCTTTGCTTTACTTTCTAGCTATCTTGGATTTTCTACACGTCAAGTGGGATTCGCCGTCTATTTTTTACTCTCGATTCACCAATATAAAGTTTGAAGTTGACTTGCTATCAATTCGAGGTGAGACAGTAGTCTTCATTTTGAGTTTTAGCTTTGGTAAATATAAGTTAGAATTCTTCAAACTTTTAAAGAAATTGTCGTTATGAACATTGAATAATGTATAGTGTTTTATGTATATTATGACTCTTTCTCTGTGTATTTTGGAATACCCTCAAAATAAGATGTCAAAGAATTTGTCATAAAGAGCACTGAATAATGTATGGTGTCTTGTGTATATTATGACTCCTACTATGTACAGTTTGGAATACCTTTAAAACAACTGAGTACTATTTGTAGAATATTTTAAACTTTTGTAATTATGTGTTAGTCTGTCATTTTTAATGAGTGTTATAAAAATGTTTTTTTCTATTTTGTTGCAGCCCTGAAGAAGTTCCGTTAAAATTGTCTTTATAGGAACGAAACGCGTTGGCTGTTGTTGTGTATTTATCATCTATGAAATAAAAGTCAAACAAAGAAAAAGAGAAATATTTTGGACTCTCTATTCTATGTTTAGTGCACCTCCATTTGTTCTAAATAAATTGTCAGATCTGTTTACTGAGGCACCATTAGGTGAAGGGTGCTGGAGTTTTAGTGCACAAACAGCCAGATAAGGCAGCAGCATTATAAAAGTGTGGTGCTACCATTTATGTCCGTCACCTTTTAGTTATTTTTGATATCAAGATTTCCCGTTCATGGAATGAAGGCTTGCAGAATTTGGCCCATACGTTGTTTGCAAGTCCTGCTCTGTATCTCCAACCTCAAAGATTTGTTTTTCCTCCCATTTGGCAAGAAGGTATATATTCTCAAATAAATACCTTCATTAAATGAACATGTTTGCCACTGCATTTTTGATGTTTTACAAGTTTTGTAAATATGCATTACATTTTTTTATTACTTCTCTGGAACTGGGTTGTAAAGTCATTTTCTACTTCATTGTTTTGTTTCTTTTGACTGGATTGCTGTTTTTACTATATTGTTGACCTCAGTCAAGGTTACTATCATTAACGTTTAGATTGGATTGCAGTAACAATAAATGTGACCCACAGGAGTGCAGTGGTTACAGGTTTCCAGAAGAAAGGCATTATAGGATTCACACAGGAGAAAGTGGGTGAGATCTATGGGCATGCCCTATTTACTTGCAGCCAGTGTAAGTGTTCTGAAGGGTCTGCCGGGATAGACAGGGGGTAGCTAGAGATTTGATGGCATGGGGAGGTCAATTAAATACCACTGTATGCAAGGCTAATTTTTTAACAGATAATAACCAAGTTTTATTCAATAGGCCGTAGATTATGAATTATTGATCTGGAGAGTAATCTGTCCCCTGGATTTGTTTCTATCATCTTTGTCAATTATCTCATAAATGTATGTATAATTCAAAGAGATCCAAATCGTAAACCTTCTTTCATTAGATGAGGCCATTCATGGTTTGCCTTTGAGGATTATTTGCTAATTTCTGATGAATAGGAGTGGTAAACATGAAAACAGCATAACAAAAAAATCGATGAACAATGTATTGAAACTTTTTAAAGACACATCCCCAGTCACAGATCTGGGTTTAATTCATCGTTATATTGCTCGCCACATCACCCCAGTTTAGAGCCAGCCATATGTAAATCAGTCTTGACCCTGTTCCCCATGGGAACAGTCCACCCGAACTGCCAGGCCAGGTCCTCCTTGGACCTGAAACAAACATCCTGGGGCCAGTTTTGGGGTATAACCCCTCATCAGCCAGGCCAGGTTGACTCCAGTGGTAAGGAGAGCATGGGACCCATGTCTGGGCATACCCCTCTCACTTAGGGAGACAAATGCAAAAAGAACAATTGATGGATAGGATGCTGAACAATGTCAAAAATTCACACCCAGTACAGAGATGTGGGCCTAAATCCATTGTTTCCGTTCTCCCAATGCCATTCCAGTTTAGACCAAGCCATATGCAAAGCAGTCTTTACGCTGCTTCCCATGGGAACAGTCCAGCTGGAACTGCCAGGCCAGGTCCTCCCTGGAGCGGAAACATGCATCCTGGGACTGGTGTTAGGGTATCAACCATCATCAGCCAGGCTAGCTTTACTCCAGTGGCATGGAGAGCACAGGACCTACTCTGATCCCAAAGATTGTAGAAAGTGCCAAGCTACTGTACAACGATGCAAGGAGTGCTTGGTTAAAAAAAGGTTTAATATCCATGGTCCTGTGTACGCAGTAAAAGGTGCGAAAACGTGTTAAATGTAAAGTGCTTTGTACTGACATCTGATTGCATGGCATGGTGCGAGGTTACGCAACCAATCACTGCACTGAGGAAAAGTAACCAATCTGTGTAACCTGAGCAAAGTAAAGCACTGACGGTGCTGTGCATTGTATGATAGGTGAATTAGTAATGGCACATCCACTTATGTTGGTAATTCACAATTTATCAGAGAGCAGGTGAAATCATCAGAAGGAAAACTCCAATTTTGCAGTAAATTGGAAATTAAGAGATGCTTGTTTTCAAGCCAGATGCATCTTACATTACTTTGCCCCACTGCCTTTCCCACCTATGTATCAATTTATGAAAGATCGTGGTGTTACATAAAATGGCAAAGCCTAGAACAAAGAGCCCATTGTTTAGTTTATTCCTTCATCCACATTCAGAATTTCTCATAAACCTCATGTGGTACACTGAGCAACTCACCCTCTCCTCACGTGGTGAGTAAAGCATATATTTGTAAACCATGTAAGGCAGGCCAAGTAATGTAGTAAATTGATCAAAAAAAGCTGAGGAAATACTGAGAAAAAATAATCAATGGTTAAATCAAGAAAATATGTATCAGAGAAGAGTCCAGCGCTCCTACACCAAAGGACATAATTAGCCACTGATGTCCATCATTATAACATCATAGTAACAAAGTTGAGGAACCTCATGCATATTATTTGTTAAAGTCCATAATCGTTCATACAAATCTTTTTCTTCTTTACTCATCATTCAAGTTTTCAAATTCTGAAATATCTCTTGATCCAAACACCTTCAAATAATTCATTTAAATATTGTAATGAATTGCCTTTTTTTTATTTACCAACATGAGAGAATTTATACACAATAAATAGAAATGACAATGACAAAGCATAGCATGTTTCAGAGAAGAAAAGGGAATCGGATTAGGAAACAAAAGAGCATCTTACTTATACGAAAATATTCCATAAATTTCAGAACAATGATCCCCAAATTTTCTTGAATTTACATAATGAACGGGTCCCCCTTGTTTTAGCTAGTGCTAATTCCATGTCGTACGTCTCTCTAACCAAGCACCACCATTCCATAACTGATGGAGCACCCTGTGAGATCCAAACCCGGGCAATTATCAGCCTAGCACATACTAATAAGATGGTAATTAAATGATTCTGGCTAGAATTCATATTTTGCCCGCTCATCATCACATCTATTACTTAAAGCGTTATAGGTCTCCCTAGTTTCTGGGACAGTATTTGAGCAATCTTCTGCCAATATTCTGTTAGCTCAGGGCATAAAAAGAACATATGTTTTAAGTCGGCTGCCTGTAGATTGCTTTTTGGACACTTTGTCCGATCGCTAGCTGGATTATTACATGACCATTTCGATATTCTTTCAGGTGTGTAGTATAGTAAGCATATAGTTTTATGCTGCTGCAGCCTCAAGTTAGATGAGTGCACAGACCTGCTGATACTGCTAAGAGCAAGCGAGATAGTATTGGCAGAGATCATTGTCCCCATACTTTTGCTCCAACGTTCAGCTAGTCTAGTGCAGTCATCCTCTTTATAAGTGTTAAAGCTTTTATACCCTATACTAATCAGCGACTTATCATTTACTCCATAGAAGCTATTCCATATATCAGAATCCATAACATTTGTCAGCTTCAGATTACTTATAAAATAATCTCGAATCTGATAATATTTGAACAGCATACTTTCTGGAAGTTTATATAAGATTTTTAATCTTTCAAATGTGATGAACCCATTATAATGTTTAATGCCAGAACTTGCCCATCGCTTTCCCACCTCATCGTGGAAAATTTCTGGGAGGCCAGGGTTATCCCACAAGGGAAGTTTAACATGATAGAACATTGTATTGCATTTAGAGAGAATTGCCCGCCAGATGGTTACAATATCACGTGCAGTCTTAAATTTGACCCTTTTGTAGTAATTTTGGTCATTTATTCTAAAAAGAAACATATTATAGTCCTCCCCTAGCATAAATTTGTGAAAGAAAATGTTGTTCATGGGATTTATTAAACTGCGAAGACGGCCCAGAAAAGCAGCCCAGAAGTATAGTTTAAAAGCAGCCCAGAAGTATAGTTTAAAATCAGGAAGATCAAGCCCCCCCTGATTGAATGGGAGCTTTAGTAAATCAATTGCTCGACGAGCCTTCTTGTAGCCCCAGATAAAGCTGCTAAGAATCCCATCTAAGCGTTTAAAGAAAGTATTATTCACGCGTAAGGGGATCGACCGGAACAGATAGAGGAATTTGGGCAAGATCCTCATTTTTACTAAATGTATTCGCCCGATGATAACCATAGGCAATTTATGCCACTTTTTAAGTGATTTAGTTACTTCTTTCAGGAGCACCTCGTAATTTAATGCAACTATCTTGTCTATTTTGTCAGACACTCTAACCCCTAAGTAGGTAACCACACTGCATGCTCCTAACACTGGAGCTGGGGATTTATAGTTCAGCAAAACTTGAGTTTTATTAGTATTGAGTCTGTAGCCGGAAATAGCCCTGAACCTCTTTGCCTCCTCAATTATCCCCTTCAGTGCTTCTTCGATGTCTACTGAGTACACTGCGATGTCGTCTGCATACGCCGTGACTTTGAGAGTATTCATCCCAAATGTGAAAGGCTTTATTCGAGACTGGTTTTGCAAAGCCAGGATTAAAGGCTCTATCGACAGTGCAAACAGTAAAGGTGATAGAGGGCACCCCTGACGGGTGCCACGTGAGATTAAAAAAGTGGAAGATTGTAAACCAGCATATATAATTTTGGCACTAGGATGATCATATAGAGCCTGGACCCATTGCAAAAAATTTACCTTTGATACCGAATGCTAATAGTGTAGCCCAGAGAAAGTCCCACCCCACTCGGTCGAAAGCTTTTTCAGCATCTAATAGAATCATACTGAGCGGGTCGACTTTGTCTTTGCAACATCAAATGCGGTTATGGCCATATTTACATGAGCCGTTGTATCCCTTTGAGAGATGAACCCATGTTGTTGGGGAGAAATCAAGCCAGGCATTAACAGAGAGAGACGGGTCACCAAGATTTTAGCAAAAATGTTTGCGTCGGTATTTATTAGTGATATTGGTCTATATGACCCGCATTCTTCCGCTGGTTTATTTTTTTTTAAGAAGAAAACAATCTGTGAAATGTTCCATGAATCAAGGACCTTTCCTCCTGCTCTGATAGATCCAATTACTTGGCTATAAAGTGGGAGTAATTCGTCCATACAAATCTTATATAATTCGAGGGGTATAGAGTCATCTCCTGATGCTTTGCCAGACGGCAAAGCAGCGATTGCCGATTTAATTTCTATCGTCGTAATATCAGCTGTTAATGAATCTGATATTTCCTCCCCCATATTTCTCATTGAATTAGTTTGTAAACAGCTGCATATATCGTCCAATTCTGGTCGATTCTCCTGAGTGTACAGTTCTTTATAATACTTAGCAAATTGTTCTAATATCTGGTTTGGGTGCTCATAAACAGCATTGTTAGACCCTCTGATCGACTTTATAAGAGTCTTCGCCTTATCGTCTGCCACCTTATATGCCAGGATCTTCCCTATTTTTTCCCCACTCTCATATTGGGATAACCGGTATTTATTTAAGTTAACTATATTTTTTTCCCTTAATATCTTTTTCAATGCAGATTTTAGATCAATTAAACTATATCCCAGGTCCTCTGCCTTTGGGAGACCCCTTAAAAGTGCATCTGCTAGTTGATTCTCTACTTTAAGAATTTTTGCAATAGTCTTTTCTGTTTCTTTCTTGCGCTTGCTGTTCTGAGTCCAGATAAATTGCTGAGAGAATCCTCTTATACTGGCCTTGCAAGCATCCCAAACTACCGTAGGCGAGGCTGAGTCGATGTTTACTTTGAGGAATTCCTCCAGATATCTCCTAATCTGGAATATGAAATCCTTGTCTAACAATATATATCTAGGAAAAGAGAAAGGTCTAGGTCTTCTTCTCTCCCCTGGCAATTTAAAGGGCAGAAGAATGGGGTTGTGATCAGAAGTGACCCTTGGGCAGATCTCCATTGTACTTGATTCTAAGATTTTATCAAAGACCCAGGCCATGTTTATTCAAGTGCAAAAACAACAATTGATGGACAGAATGCAGAACAATGTCATACATTCACCCCAGTACAGAGATCTGGGCCTAAATCCATCGTTTTTTTGCTCACCATGCCGTTCCAGTTTGAACCCAGCCATATGCAAATCAATCTTGACCCTGTGCCTCATGGGAACAGTCCAGCCCGAACTGCCAAGCCAGGTTCTCCCTGGACTGGAAACAAGCATCCTAGGACCGGTTTCTGGCATTTCAGCCGTCTTCAGCCAGGCTTGCTTGATTTCCAGTGGCATGGAGAGCAAGGGACCCACGTCTGGGCATACCCTTTCCACTCGGGGTGACAAATGCAAAAACAACAATTGATGGACAGAATGCAGAACAATGTCATACATTCACCCCAGTACAGAGATCTGGGCCTAAATCCATCGTTTTTTTGCTCACCATGCCGTTCCAGTTTGAACCCAGCCATATGCAAATCAGTCTTGACCCTGTGCCTCATGGGAACAGTCCAGCCCGAACTGCCAAGCCAGGTTCTCCCTGGACTGGAAACAAGCATCCTAGGACCGGTTTCTGGCATTTCAGCCGTCTTCAGCCAGGCTTGCTTGATTTCCAGTGCCATGGAGAGCAAGGGACCCACGTCTGGGCATACCCTTTCCACTCGGGGTGACAAATGCAAAAACAACAATTGATGGACAGAATGCAGAACAATGTCATACATTCACCCCAGTACAGAGATCTGGGCCTAAATCCATCATTTTTTTGCTCACCATGCCGTTCCAGTTTGAACCCAGCCATATGCAAATCAGTCTTGACCCTGTGCCTCATGGGAACAGTCCAGCCCGAACTGCCAAGCCAGGTTCTCCCTGGACTGGAAACAAGCATCCTAGGACCGGTTTCTGGCATTTCAGCCGTCTTCAGCCAGGCTTGCTTGATTTCCAGTGGCATGGAGAGCAAGGGACCCACGTCTGGGCATACCCTTTCCACTCGGGGTGACAAATGCAAAAACAGCAATTGTCAGAAATGCCAGAAACCGGTCCTAGGAAGCTTGTTTCCGGTCCAGGGAAGACATGGCTTGGCAGTTCGGGCTGGACTGTTCCCATGAGGCACAGGGTCAGACTGATTTGCATACGGCCATGTCTGAACTGGGGTGGCAGAGTGGGCTAAAGAACGGTGATGGATTAAACCCAGATCAGTTGACTGGGGGTGAGTGCTTGCAATGTTCAACACTCCGTCCATCATTTCCTTTGGTTTTTGCTTTGTTCGCCATAAATTGGCAGGGTATGCTCAGACGTGAGTCCCTTGCTCACTTTGCCACTGGATTCAAGCAAGCCTGGCTGAAGACGGCTGAAATGCCAGAAACCGGTCCTAGGAAGCTTGTTTCCGGTCCAGGGAAGACATGGCTTGGCAGTTCGGGCTGGACTGTTCCCATGAGGCACAGGGTCAGACTGATTTGCATACGGCCATGTCTGAACTGGGGTGGCAGAGTGGGCTAAAGAACGGTGATGGATTAAACCCAGATCAGTTGACTGGGGGTGAGTGCTTGCAATGTTCAACACTCCGTCCATCATTTCCTTTGGTTTTTGCATGTTTATTCAAGAACATAATTTATGTGCGGCCGAATGATAAGTATAGCCTGCCACGTTTGGGTGTATTACACGCCACGCATCCCTTATAGCATGTAATCGGCCTAATTCTTTGATTGCGGCACGAGTCTTCCGCATCCTCTGAAAAGCCCATCGTCTAGTAGTATCAATCTCATAGTTCATGATGCAGTTTAAATCCCCCATTACCACCCGTTCCCCTTCCCAGTTTAGCAGCTCTATGTTTACCCGGTCTATAACTAGAGGGTCATCTACATTTGGGCCATACAATACACAAAAAACATATTTACAGCCTTCTATCCCTATCTGTGCTATCGCCCATCTGCCCGCTTTATCTGTGAGGGTTTTACCAACATCAGCTCTGAATCGCTTATGTTTTAAAATAGCGACTCCACGTATTGAGGAGCTTTGATTAGAGCTGGCGACTACCTCATATCCTAGTTGCTTTAGTAAGCCTCTGTCTTTGTAGGAAATATGTGTTTCTGATAGCAACACGATCTGTGGGCTATAGATCTTGAGTTCTTCCGAGACTAGCCGTCTCTTATACCTGCTATTCAGACCTGCCACATTCCAGGCTATACATTTCACGCATTCCATCTCGCTATTGATCCTCTACTTTCTTCCCTAAAATCTGTAGCCATCCTGACCTTTATCCCCTTATTTTGTGATATTCTCATGTTGTTTTTTTTATTTTTTTCCCCCCACCTCCCATCTCCCCCCTGACTCATTCTCTTCCCTCCCATCCCTTCCTCTCCCCCAATCTCCACTAGAGATTGAACGTTCCCCCTCCCCCAGCATCTAGAAGGAGGAATCATCCCCTTTCTCAGAGCTGCCGTTGACTTTGGCAGCCCACTAAGAGACCAGGTCACAGAGGTTCCAAAGGTTTCTAGTCTCCATGTTATTCAGCACGAGAAAAAGCAAGTCATGAAACAGAGGAAAGCATAAGTGAAATATTTCTGTCATATACCACTATAAATCCCTTCCTTACAGAGACCAAAATGAATAAAAATACATTGATGTAGTACCTTCTGCTGCTGACCACTAATAAATTCTACTCTCGCATAAATAAGGGAGCAAGAAATTTACTTTAGAGAGATATACCTTTTCACGTTTTTAACCTGTCCCCTCTTTCTGCCATCCACATAGCGCCTTTTTTGCCTCTGTTTCTGAAAAAAACATATAAGATTGACCCCCACGGACTACTTTTAGTTGAGCCGGCTCTTGCAGATATGCCTGCACTCCAGCAGCTTTCATTGGATCTATCAATTGCCTAAGCTGCCATCTTCTGTCCATTGTTACCTTACAGTAATCAGAACGAAAGAAAATTGAGCTACCATCAGTAGACATCGACGACCTTGGGCCAGCTTTTAAATAAACAGCCTGCCTCAGTAAGAAATTACTAAAATAAATCATAAAAGGTCTAGGATACGGATGGTTTGTTTTTTTTGGACCATTGGCACCCTATGGGCCCTTTGGATCTGGCAATCCCAATCCCAGTCACTGAGGTCCGGACATAGTTTCTGCAGTGTTTGCACTATAAATGTTCTGGGGTCTGTGCCCTCTTGTCCTTCTGGAATACCAAACATCTTCAAATTCTGTCTCCGCTGCCTGTTCTCCAAATCTTCTAGTTTAAATTGCATCGTAGCCAAGACATGATCTTGCTTCTCAGTTATGCTAGCCGTTTTCGCAGCTGTTTCTTCCGTGTCTGCCACTCGCTGTTGGAGTTCTGCAATCTCACCAGCCAGTGATCCTACTTTAGTAGTAACTTCTTTTAGAGACTGCTGAATGCCCTGGGTGTCCAATCGGACCTGGGCGAAGAGCTCTCTAGTCTCTTCTCTTTGGTCTTTGAGATTCTGGAGAATCAGCGAGAGCATCTTAGCTTCAATTCCTTGCTCCTCTTTACTTTCCAGATCGCCAGATAGTTGCAGCATGCTCGTTTCTCCCAGCGACATCGTCAAAGCTGACCAAGGGCCAGATCCTAGGTCCCTGGGGCCTTCAGCCACCAGCCTCATTCCTCCGCTGTCTTCATCAATCATGTCAGCCTCTGATAGTCTTGATACCGTGTTTTTGACCCCACCGTTTGCTTGTACCCTTTACCATAATGAGTTATCCGCTGTTGCTTCCTTTTTCCGTTGTTTTGGCATCTCGTCTCCTATTGCCTGATCTAGACCCCCAAAAGCGTTTTTCAGCTTCTTCACGGCTTTCAGTTTTTGATTCTGCCTTTGATGTTTCTTTTTAACAATTATTGCTTCTGGAGTTTTCTTTTGTTGGCCAACTATGACTTTATGCTGCGACACGAAGGGGGTCTTGTTCTGGCTCTGTTCTTGTGCTTGGTCAGTGTCGATAAAAGATGCCGAAGATGAGATACTCAGATCGCGCAATATCAGTTCATTAGGCAGAATCGCAGTTACAGGAGTACTAGGGCTTTTAGGGGTCGCAATTCTACCCAGATTTCCAAGGCTACCAATCGTCTCAGGATTGCTCTGACCAGACTTAGGTATTCTAGGCTCCATTGCTGTCTCATCCTCTCCGCGGTTGACAAACTTGAACACCCCCGGTGTTCTCGGGGGATCCTGAGCAGTCGCTGATTCAGCAGGGCTGATGAGAGGGCTCCCCTGCTCAGCCCCCACTTCAATCAAGCCCTTATCCAAATCCGG
Source organism: Triturus cristatus (assembly GCF_964204655.1). Taxonomy (NCBI): domain Eukaryota; kingdom Metazoa; phylum Chordata; class Amphibia; order Caudata; family Salamandridae; genus Triturus; species Triturus cristatus. The sequence continues at coordinate 640,138,498 of NC_140585.1, forward strand.
GACCCTCTCATTATCTGAGACTTCCTTAGGTTGAGGTTGAGACTGAGACTGAGACTGAGACTGAGGAAGTATCTGAGGCGATGCCTGCAAGTTATTTGAAACAGTGTGCCCTGAAAGAATAGAAGTCATGTTGCTGTGTTGCACCCGATTGCCTGATTCACCATATCTACTAATATTTTACCATTGTTAAGAGTATCCGCTTCCTCCACAACATCGGGAGAGAACAAATCCCTTGACTTCTTTGATTGCAAGAATTGCAGCACAGGTTTTCCCACCTTCCCCAGTCCAAAAGCCGAGCTGGGAGAGTCCGCCCTCTGTATTTCCACATCTTCGGTATCCATGTTACTACCCCGAGTCGCTGTTGTACTCACCAGTGCTCTATTAGTAGCGCGAGTACTCCTGGCGATCGTTTTCGGTGGGGGCATATCCCGTTGAAGTAAATACAATTTAACCGCCGAGTGAACGTGATGACTAACTCGCCGGCTCTCTTGAACTCGCCGTTGGGCAGCCAAACACTTGGCTACCCTAGTGTACGGCAAGCGCTGAAAGCCAGTCCTTACTGTCGCCTGCATTCAATTATATTCAGCTGCACTCATCTTGCTCTCAGCAGCTCTCACCAGCTCCGCAGCTCCCCAGCGCCACCTCCAACTGCACAGACCACCGGAGCCAAATATTGTAATGAATTGTCAGCAGATGCAGCCAACACGTGTGTAGAGGTCTCCTGCTTCCCCAGGGCTCAAAATGATATTTCTTGGAAGATTACAGAAGAAGAAACTGGATTTGTGTGAATAATTATGGACTTTAACAGACAGCTTGTATGAGGTTCCCCAATCTTTTTGGTTTGTTTTAACAATCAACCTTTAGTTCAAGTGATTACCTAATTTGATCAAATATTAAATAACACCCGTCTGAAGGATATATATTAAAATAAAGATGACACGCAGTGGCCCTGCTTGCTTCAGTATCAGCCGGAATAACACAAGTATCCAGAGATTACTTTATACATGAAATACGAAGACATATTTTACTGCAGGGTTCATTTGTATTCTTAAATTTCAGTGAATTCCTAAACATCTGAAATAAGCTATAATACAAGCTCCAATAATTGTGCGAAACAAGTGGATTTATTCCTACGAAGTTAAACTTAAGAACAAAAGTGCCATAAATTTAGGAAAAAGCATAAAGCACGAATCAAATTAAGAGCCGCTAAATACTTGCTGTAACACGCATCCAAAGTACTATGCGGCATAAAACCTGTTGGTTCCTGAGCAGGGTCTTAGTAGTCACACTGAAGAGAAGGATCAGGTGGAATGTTTGCGTTTATAGTTAAAGCACTCACATGGCAACTCGAAACTGTTCCCCTTGTTTCAGTCCTGGGTCAGAGACTGGGCAGCCAGACGTTTCTACACAGCCAGCAGCGCTGAATAATGCAAGTTCACGCAGAGCCACCTTTCTTCAGTTCCGCCAATAGGTGTCAATAGAGAATCACCTATCGCCCGTCACCTGTCTCACAGCGGGCAGTGCGCTGCAAGTCACGGCAATGAGGGATTCGAACTGAGGCAGGCACGCGCTCTGTCACGGAATTGAATGCAGACTCACTTCTGCTCACTCCAGACTCTCTACAAGTGGCATTTGACCCTGGCGCTCTCTGATAACGGGCATCACCTTGCGGCTGCAGCAATTAGGCTGGTGTTCACAATGGACAGGGGGTCGAAGAATGCAGCGTGAGTCTGGTGAGCTGGTGCAAGCACCCAAAGGCGGAAGCAAAAGGGGACTGGCAGTAGCTCCAGTTTTACTAATGCCTTGTGTCAAATGAGCATGCAAGGGGAGTCTGGCCTCAGTTATTGGGTCTCTCTGTGAGATTCCCTGGCAATGGCGTTTTAACAAACGCTAGGAGGAGCGACCAGAAAATATATTTTTTTTAGTTCCTTTTTTGTTGTTGCTATTTTTCGGTAGTATTTCTTTGAAGAGACTGAGGGGCATTTGTATTAGTGGATTGCGCACCAGAACGTCACTTTTACTGACGTTCCGGTGGCGCAATGCTCTGCTTCATATTTACAAAGTGGCGTTAAGCCGCTTAACGCCACTTTGTAAATATTGTGGGGCAGATTTACAAGCCCCTTGCGCCACTTTTGCATCATTTTTCCCATGTTAAAAATGAAGCAAAAGTGGCGCAAGCGGCTTGTAAATCTGCCCCAGAATCTGCATGAAAGGGGTGTGCAATGGGTGTTGCTGTGGTTGTTCTAATGCAACACCCATCGCTTTTTGTCGTTGCCCCAGATTTGCAAGGATCTGTAAATCTGAGGCAGCGCCAAAAAACTAATGCTGGTGTTGGATTGGCCCAACGAGGAGAAATACTTTAATTTCTCTACTTTTTTGCTTTTTCTACCCATAGAACAACAAAACACCATTAATGATTGTTTTTGTGCATGAAGGCGTCTCTTCATTTACAAAAACAATCATTAAATAATGACTATTTGCTACTCCGATGTGTGCTGAAGAATGCAACACACATAGAAGTAGCAGGTCGCCATTATTGGTTGTTGATGTGCAGGAAGGGACACCTTCCTGCACATAAACAATCATCCCTGCAGCGCAGGCACTCTTGCACTATGGAGCAAGAGTGTTTGTGTGGGTGCTAGGCAACTATTTTTAGCTACAGCAGTAGGGAAAACACAGGGGTGCACTGTATTCTTGTAAATATGGCGCATCCCTGCATTTTGGAAATGGTGCAGCATGGTGCTGCAAAATGTGTTGCAGCGCCGCACTGTGCTTTTTCTCGCACATATGCCCCTGAATCTGTTAAAACCTTATCACTTGTCTTCTGTCACTTCCGGTTTGGAGGTGTGCTGTACCCTGCACTCATTTTAAGTAGCATGACAACAAGAGAACCTGCTAAATCACGTGCGTCAAGATCATTAGATTGCCACATCAAAACATCAAATTGTAGACCAGATATACTAAAAAAGCAGCATGGTGTGAACAGGGAAAGATTGGGTGGCGCCACTGTGATGAGTCAAGCGCAAACAATATCAGCTGCACCACTACAAAGGAATTCAGCTTAGCGTATTGGCAAGTAGTGTTGCACCCCATTTGTACTCAAGCTAGACCCTTGAGTAAAAAATGAGCATTGATACGTATAATATCATTTGGCCCCCAAGTAGTTGGATGCTACCATTTGTGCCACTCTAATTCTTGTGGGCAGCTGCACAAAACCTTCATTGATTTAGGCATGAATTTTACATTTCCAAAAAAGCACCAAAATACCATGATGCCAACTGGTTCCACATCTTGAGGGTGGCATTCAAACCATTTTGGTTTTTAAATTAACACCAGAAAGCATGCTGAGACTTTTATTCATCCCCATTTTATGAGCCATTGTATGAGTGTAGATTTGCAGTGCAGTAACCAAGAAATATTCTAATTCGTTATGTCTAAAATTATTAAGGATTGGCCACTGTGAATTTCTTTATTTTGTGATTACAGCAGAATTGAAGGGTGGTAGAAATGGGGTCTCTAGTTGGCAGTGGTTTGCACCCTGTCTTAGTAGGGACCCTCACTCTAGTCAGGGCAAGGGGAGTACAAACCTAAAATAACCCCTGCTCACCCAGTGGTGTAGCTAGACCTTTGACTGCCCGGGGCGGTCCCTGCTTTTGCCGCGGCCGCATTACAGACTGGGGTGCCGGCGATTTCATGGATTACGGCCGTCGCGGGCAGCAAGAGCAGGGGGTGTGCCAATTGCCACCCCGAGATGGCAGGTAAGAGTTGGGGGGAGCATACCGCCCCAAAAACTCATGCTGCCCAGGGCGTACCATCCCCTCTTGCTACACCACTGTCAGGCGTATCTCAGAGGCAATGTGTAAAGCACTTTTTTGTAATGTCATAAGATTTGCCTAGTTTTGCATTCTAGAACTACTAGTTCACTTTTAATGACCAGACTGAGAGATACTATAAGAAAATATTTGGTCTTCAGCTGAGTATCTGACGGCTGTTCGGTTGGTGCCTTAGGAATAAAGCTCTTCGTACTACAGAACTGCGTCAGAGTCGTTATGTAATGTAAGCGGAACTTAATACATTTGTACATACACACGCAGTAACATAGTGAAAACACTACAAAAAGAGCTCACACCAATTTGGAAAAATATACAGTATTTATCTGAATAAAATAAGACCAAAACGACAAAAATCCAACATACACAAGTAACGATATCACTTTTCAAAGATTAAATTATTTCAGTCCATAGAAATCTATGGATGCATCACTCTTAGCACAAAGTACCTTGGCTGTGTCAAAATTCAAAGATGAAACAGGCGCAGAGGAGGTGAGGTGCTGGTAAAGCAAGGTAATGCGGAAGTTCCTTACTGCCAGGGGAGATGGGAATAAGGAAAATTGAGATATGTGGCTACTGGTGCAGGGGCCTACATTGAGAGTATCCCGTTGTTCTGAGTCCTGAGGAGAAACCTCCAAATATTATTGGGTCTGAAAGACATTGACAGTGTTTAACGCCAGAAAGTGCTGGAGAATGAGACTACTGGCACACAAGGAACCAAAATCAATGATTCAAAAGATAGGTCCCTGTCGAACAGCCAGGCTGCACACACAATAGTGTGAGTGCCTCTTGTGCAAGTCCAAAAGACAGGAGCGAATTGAAAGAAACAAAGTGTAGTAGCTCCTGTTGGCTGATAATGTTCAGAACCAGGATACATGCGTCGTTTTCTTCTGAAACAAACTATGACTTGTTCCATTTGTTTAATTGTATTTGTAGTAATGTTTTTTTTGTTAATTTTTTTTCGTTAAATGTATTGTGGGTTATCAGCACTGATGGACTTGAATGCTTGTCCTATGTGTTGGTTAATTGATGCGATTTTGTGATTTCAAAAGATTGAAAGTTTCCAGAAGATTAATTGAATAAACGGTGGTCGCAAGAATTCAGTTGCATGAACACCAAGGATAAAATTGGATGTGTTAAAGAATCATCAGTATTGGAAATTTCAGTTTGGTTTCTACTTCATAAAAGTGGCATTTTCAAACACGTAATTTAATAAACAACTTCACCAAAAGATGTATTTTTAAATTGTGAGTTCAGAAACCCCAAGCTCCAAATCTCTACATGGTCCCAGTGGGAAATTACACTTTAAAGATATTTAAAGAAAATCCTCATGCTACCCTATGGGAGAGATAGTCCTTGCAATAGCAAAAAAAAGAAAAAATCAGTATTCACTATTAGGACGCGTAAAACACACAAATACATGTTCTACTTTTTAAATAGACTGCACCCTAACCATGGGCCTACTTAGGAGTGTAGCAAAAGGGAAGGCTGGAGCCTTTTTAAGTGGGTTGAAATTGCAGTTTAAAATCGCACACACAGACATTGCAGTGGCAGGTCTGAGACATGTTTGCAGGGCTACTCATGTGGGTGGCACAATCAGTGCTGCAGTAGCATTTGTTTTACCAACCCCTGGGTACACCTGGTGCACTTTACTAGGGACTTACTAGTGAATCAAATATGCCAATCATGGGTAAACCAATCATCAATACAGTTTAGACACAGGGAGCACTTACACTCTAGCACTGGACAGCAGTGGTAAAGTGCCCAGAGTCCTAAAGCCAACAAAAACTGGTCAGAAAAAAAAGAGGAAGAAGGCAACAAGTTTGGGGAAAACCCTGCAAAAAGGGCCAGGTCCAACACAGGGTATAGCCAGACCAGATGAATACATTACCACGGTATGAGTGAAATGAAATGAGACGTGTGCTGTGAAAGGCAGAGACTTTGAAAATGAGACTTACGTCATAGGTTTTACCCTGCTTATTTGAGTCATACTTCAGACCTCAAGGTACAACAGTAACACAATGAAGCTGCAGGATAACTACCTGGAAATAATATCAGCCAGAGATATAAAAGAAGAAAGGGCATTTTTTGCCCCCCCCCTGCATTTAACTAAAATCTAGTCCTATTGATGAGTTACCATAGTCCTTCTGGGTTATGGGTTTTCAACGATCTTACAGTGAAATAAAAGGGAAGCCCTCTGCCAGTTCGCGGTCGCACTGCTATATTTACAAAGCAGCCCTGACCCGGCGGCTTTGCGGTCTATTTCTGCCTCAGATTAGGTGACCTCGGCGCGCGCTGCTTCTGGCGGGAGCAGGCTGCAGGTGGAAGCCGGCACCACATCGGCTAAACCCGGCCTTTGTGTGCTGTGTTCACATGAATAAGTTATAGCGCCGCGGCATCGTGAACAGCAGCGCTGACACTGTTGACATGACAGCGCCGTAGACTGAATCCCGATCTGCCCTCCAAGGATAAAATGGAATATTTGCTCGCTTCACATGTCACCAAGTCGCACTCTTCCATTATTCATGAGATGAATAGAAATTTCCACTACTTCAGCTAACACACCTGGTGCTGACTTAGCAACTGATAACAGCAATAAAAAAATACCAGAGCGGCGAGGGTGCGGTCCGTGCTACGCCTTTAAATAACAAGGCCGAAAGCCGAGGAGGTTAAGCAGGCGCAGGTGAATGCCAATTATTTAAATATATTGGGGCTTATTTACAAGCACCTTGCGCCACTCCTACGTCACTTTTCCTCTGTTAGAAAAGACGCAAAAGTGACGTAAGGGGCTTGTAAATCTGCCCCCGTTGTATGTATGTATGGGCTAGTTAGTAACTCGCCTTCTATTCGAGTTCTGACCAATAGTGGCTCAGTGTGACACACCATGGCCGGCATTCTCTATTGTGAACTGACTCTTAGCCTTCACAGTTTTCAGTTTATGTGACTTGAATTTCTTCAAGCGGATAAGCTTGTGCTCGTTTTTTCTCTCCTGCGTCCAAATGTTGAAATATTGGAGACTGCTTCCAGAGGCTATCACAAAATGGCTGACCCTTCTGCAGAATGTGATGCGAGGTCCCCGAGTCTCCTTCATTATAGAGATATTTCTATGACTTTTCACTGAATAGGTATTCTTGGGGCCCCCATAAAAGTTCAGGGCCCCCATGGAGGGTTTGAGGCCATCTCGTAAGGTTGGAAGCCATGGAGGTTTTGGGGACACCCCTGCGCTGCAGAGGCCTGCATTACTCCCCTGCCTGCATTCACGGCTGTTGCAGCAGTGACCTCACTGTGTGGAAAATCAACAAGTAAAGCATGTGCCAGCGACTGATGAACGATTCTGTTACTTATTTCTACCTCATTTACATCATTGTTCTATGTGCCATATTGATTAAAGTCTGAAAGGGCTGGGGTAGATTTTTAAAGGAAAAATTACACAGTGTCTTAATTTCTTCTGGCCACTAAAAAAACCATGATTACCTGCAAGAGGTATAATTCCATGTCTTTGAAGCATCCACTACACTTGAGAAACTACACTGGCAGCAAATTAGTGATAGTGTTCAGTGGTTGTGCCCTTGAAAACAACTGGGAGTGTCAACACCGTGGAAGAGGTGTGGCGCAGTGGCCAGGGTGGCTGATTCCAGGACGTGGGGGCTCACCATTCGATCCCCGGCGCCGGCGACAGGTAGAGGCACCATGTGACTAATCTTTCCAACAGCCCGAGCGCCTTGACACCCTCCGGTAATTGTTCGCGCTTCACAAATACTGGTATTATTTTTAAGAGAATTTTAGCAGTGGCCAGGTGAAGGCAACGCAAACCAAAGAACACTCCTACAAATGAGTGGAACAGCATGAAGGGAAGGAGAGCCACAACACCAAGAGAGAGACACACCTGCTTTAGTTCCTACCGGTCACACACTTCTTCAGAAACACACATATCACAGCCAGTGTTAGCGGATGCTCAGTGTACATCTCAACAATCCAGCACTAAAGAATATTATTCTATATAATTTATAGAAGCCACTCACTCCTCTGAGAACTTGGTCAAATCCAGGCATGATTACTATAGTCCTACTGAACAGGTGGAGATGAAGAAGGTCAAAGAGACAATGCAACCCAAGGATTGAACATTTCCATTTGACAAAGTGGAGATCAGCACACATAACATGAGACCGAGGCCATGGGCAGCCATTGGATACTTAATCTCACATCACCCACTGTGATATTCCTTGCCATTCGGTGTGAGAAGTGCCTCTAACTGGTTATGTTTCTTTTTTATCAGTCGGATTCCATGCAGCAGTGCAAGCCATCTCCCAAATCCTTGCGTGCAGAGTTCCTCAGGGCTCTGCTATCGTTGCAACTTTTGTTTAATCCCTACATAGCCCTGCTGGCTCAACCTGGTACAGTTTTCGAGCTTTGCTCCATGTGTAACTCTGACGACACACAGATAGTATTAACAAATGTCAGGGCGAGGGGCGATAAGGCATGCATCACATTTTTGAAACTCTTAAAGGCACGTGGCTGACTAGTTGTCAGCTAACTGCCTTAATTTAAGTTCTGACAAAAAGGAGGTTCTTATCCTTGGGATGAAGCTCATTGCTGAACTTCAATCTGGTGACTTTTTGAACTGGGACAATGTCCCGATGTGGTTTGAGCAGACATTTTTAGAAGGATCTTTTTCCAGCACCCCCAGCCGAAGATCCTGAGAAAGATGCTGCCTTTTATTCCCAAACGTCCACACTATCTCATCATTCAAGCAGCCATTGGGTCATGGTCAGTTCCTACAAATGCAATCTATTTGAGGCTTCCGGCCTATCAACTTCTACGCCTTCAATAAGTTGAAAACCATGCTGTGTGACGTCTACTCAAATTACCCTATCAGGCCTCTATCTTAAGACACATCGAGAGCGACACTGACTTTTGGTTCATAAGAGGACTAGTTTCAAATGTCTGTGTACCAGTTTTAAGGCTTTGGCCCTGCATTCATTAAGAATCTATTTTCCTGGAACACACCTTCCAGAGCTCTCTGCTCGGCCCCTGCCCTTGTTTTGAAGGGATCAGAAATCAGGACAAGAGAATAGATCGTTTGTATATCTGGTCGCAATTTGTAGGCACTCTCTTCCCCATATTTGGAAAGTCCATAGAAATCTGCTAAGTATCAGGAGATTGTTTAATACCAGGTTATTCACCTGCCATAGGCTTTCTGGCTTAGTTCGGTTCCTTTGGTTGCGGTTTCCACCAGGAAATCTTCAGGTAATCACTCGCTCTTACAAATGCCTTAAATGAATTAAGAAATATCTGCCCATGCCCATCCTTCTCAAGGTCCTTGGCACAATGCACTTTCGAGCTGTCACTCATTGCAGAGGGAGCCCTGCATCAGAGCATGCATACTGCAGGCTAGAGCATCTTAACAAGAGTGTCCAGTTCATATGTCCCCATGTTCATCGCAATTCAAGAAAGAGCTGCTTCATGCATGTGAATGCTGCCAATGTGCACGTCATCCGTGACTGACACACATGTATATAATCTTACACAGGCCAACTCATCGAAGCTCATCGTTCGTTCAGCAGTCACAAATTCCAACGGTGAAAAGATAAGGATTATGTTAATATTAAGTTGGGGGTGTCAGATCAAAAGCAAGAGTGCTAGCAGGTAATATGTGCACACCCCCAGTTTACAGCCCCCAAGAGCCTATCAGCCAGTTTTGCATTATTCAAAGAGTGCATATATACCTACATACGGATGTGTACCATCAACACCATAGTAAGCTCACACATAATGCAATTTAGGTTCTTTTATTTAAACTTAGATTTGAAAATAAGGAGGAGTTTTATTCTGAATATGATAACAGGACAGGAAAGGAAGGAATGTTATGCTAATCAAACATTGGGGTATGTCCCCAACATTCACCTTATCGATAAAAATGAAAAACAAAATACTATCAGTTTATTGAAGCAACCATAGCTACATTAGCATCATAGCATCAAAAGCCGTATAGATGGCCAAGTCGTGTTCTCCAACCCCATAACCCCACACTCCCATATATAAATTATTCCCCCGGATAAGTAGAATCATGGATTCACAGTGGACGTGCATTGAGTTAAAGACGTTTAAAAATGAAATTGCAGATTTCAGAAGAGGAGTTAGCAAATGGATGCGGTGACTGAGAAGTTACATTTTAACTGGTGAGATATTGCATTTTACTAGAAGTTACCTTTCATCTAATGGCAAGCAAACAGATTATGTAAAGTGGATTGAGGTTCATGTGAATGCTAAAGTGGGTGGTCCTACTTGGTTCTAGTGCATTAATGGGGAAAATATCCTCAAATTGTTTAGAAGTTTTGCTCATAAGTTGTAAGCTATAATAATGTATGTCTGTCTGCGATGTCCAAATAAACAGTAGATATCAGGTTTACCAAGACCATCTCAGAGATGGCAACATTTCAACCAATAGCTGTGCAAAGAGTCAAGCTAAATATGACATCCATAATTGCTAATGCTCAAACCATATTTGCTCTATACATGCTCAAACTAGGGACGGAACAGAGAATAAACTACAGCCTGGATTTGTGATGGAGTAAGGGGTAACCCATAACAATACAGCAAGTACTCATGGTGAAGGCATGCACAAGGCATGTGTCAGACAGAAGTTTTTTCAACATCATCACCCCGTTCTGCGCCTTGAGCTGCTATACATGAAGTGTCTAAAGGTAGCATAGTCACTGGTAAACTGCAAAGTGCATCCTTGATGGTACAAAATGGAGTAACTCAATATCATTCCTGGAGAGGAAACTACATTACAGCAATTTGATTAGGGGTTTTATGAAAGGTCCCCTTGAAATGTGACTAAACGTGCTTCCTTTGACAGAACGTGCAAATACTTGGTATAAAAGACTGCATACTGAACTAGTGTAACTGTAAATTAAGTAGGGTAGACATTCTACCTCACTTCCTCCTGATTTGTAGACACTAAGATACCTTGCTTTAAAGAGAATAGGGTCGGATGCCATGGAATATATTTTGAAGAGTGATAGGGAGGCGGATGCATACCTAATTGTAGTTCATTCTGGAAGCTTTACATTTACAGCAGTATGTTTAGGCCAACCCCAATGTAGCAAATAGTAGGTCTGAAAGGCAGACACACTACTTTTCTGGTGGAATGGCAGGGGAGTTCTGGTATATAGGCTATCATTTTGGAAATAATACCTATAAGATTGAATTTAGGAACAGAAACCAATCGACGAACTCATAAGGTTTTGATGGATAAACAAATTGACTCTCTGGATAAACAATATAAAGACATTGATTTAAAGAACTTTCTAAGATGAAACATTTTACTGTGTTGTTTTGTGTACGATAAATGATGGAGTTTTTAATGATATTGTCATAAATATGTATGCTGTAAAAGTGGCCTTTTTGTGAATGGACTAGCCCGAGCAAAACGATTATTTATACTTGTGAAGATGTAGCGCTGTGAGCAGAAGCCCCACTGCTCACTGCAGGACAAGGTAATGATGCTGTTTGAACTGCGAGCATGCAGGACCACCGTGTGGATTGCAGCATGTGTTATGCATAGTTGATTAAAGGCAGCTAATCAGAAAACATCTCTTGTCCTGGAGTGGAGGTTTGTAAGCGTGCAGGCCTCTGTAAAACCTACTTACTATTCGAGACTGATGAAGGGAAGATTGCTCTATTTCTCATGATGTAATGGAAGGAGAGTTTCCCGAGTTTTGCACTTGGAGTGTTATCTGTAAGGTGTATAGTTGCCAACATGTTTTTACTGCTTGAAAGGATGCAGAATGAGGACAATGATTTAAAAACAATATATTGGAAAGTAATTCGTATTACCCTTCTGTTTTTAAATGAACTAGCAATATAAAAAACATAAATAATTATGCTACATGTCTCAAAAAGAATGTCAAAGCAAATGTGTGACTGGAATTTAATGTGGTTTGGGAGCTCACCTGGCTCATTACAAAAGCATAATGAGCAGATGGTTGTGGAAGAGGGATAGGTTTAGAGATATGATAGACGACAGGTATCGATATAGAGGGGGTGGAAGGCGTCTCCCAAACTTGAATGAAAGACAGTCTGAAGTTGTTCAGGGCTCATGGGTCGATCAGAGGTGCTGGATGGGCACAGGCGTATCGGGGGCAGAGGCGACCCCCTGCAATAGCCAGCATTATAGCACTCTTACAAAATCGGAGCATTACTGTTTACAGGTACATTGAGTCCATGTTTAGAGCCCCATATGAGAGTTCTTTAAAAATAAAAGTAGTTTCCATTTGAAATGAAGGATACCTATTAGTGCTTAAAAACTATCAACGCACAAAGAATAATGTAATTTACTACTTTGTCATTTTTCATCTTTCCACATCCCATTAAAGATATCTTGTTGGGGGGGGGGCTTGGCGCCCATGAGATATGGCAACACACGGGTGAGGCTCTCCGGTCTCCTCGGCAGATACCACGTTATACGGCAGTCCATCAGGGCACAGGAGGCGACTCTCGACTCATGAAGGGTGCCGGAGCATGTTGACGCGATTGTTAATCATGCAGGCATCGTTTTTGAAGATATATTCACGCCGTAAGTTCTGAGGCGTCTTTGTTTTGTTGCGGCCGCCATTTTGTTTTTTTATTTTTTTTTCTCGCGCGTTAGCGCGCACCCTCTGCTTCATCGCTACGACGATTTGCAATATCTGAGCCCCTTTCAATCAGCTCATTGTGTCCAGGAGTGGTTCTTTGATGCATGTCACGCTGGACTTGGGGCTTTATTGAGGACTTCTGTCGTACTTTGCAATTTGGGACCACGTAGGAGGCAGGGCCCTACCCCTGTCTATCCCGGTATTAGTGAACCGCGAATGGTTAATGCGGTATGTACAAGTGCTTTGTGTAACGTTTTAGCTATGAATGCACTGTGTATACGCTATTATACATCACTACGTGGGTTCCATTTTGTATCGGTGGCCATCTTATGGTTGCCCTCACATAGGCTATATAGCATGAAGCGAAAACGGGCCTTTTAGAGCACATGTGTCTTTCTTTGACTTTTCTGTGACCTGGGCAGCTTGGCTCCGCTGCCCCAGGTCAAACTGGTCCCACGAGTTCCCTGTCCTCTGTCCACCTGTGATTAGCATCAGGGCTTGACACACCATAAAGTCTTTTCATCCTACACAAGCCTCCAGCTAATCTCTTTCTCACCTGACTGTTCCTGCTTTATGGCTTGTTTCCCAAAACAGGAGATGCTCATGTTTATTGGGGCCTATCGATATCTGATGTGGGATCTGAGCCTTGCTGTGTAAATAATTGCGGGCTGGCTTAACTGGAATGTGGGATGGTCATCATGACTCTGCCTTTTCGTTTTGTAATGTATACTTTAAATGACCATACCATAAACTAAGGAATGTATGCCTGAGGCAGGAAATTCTGTATTTAAGGAGAAGCCCATTTCTGTGATTTTCAGCAGTCTCCTGAGAACCTACACGCTGTTGTACTTCTAGGATACCTGTAATTGGTCTGCAGCCAATAAACTGATCTTTGACTTCACCCAGAAGACTGTGTTTCTGTAGGTCTGAAACAGGAAGAACCCCGAAGTCATAGGGTGTGTTCCCCTGCACCGCTGGGCTTAAAATACCCAGTACTTCAGTTGGCGCCCAACTCGGCGCGATTTCAGCGGTACCGGTCCAAGCCAGAGGTTCGTGAGGAGCTTCGTGTGGAAATTCTGGAGGAAGGCCGCCACTTCATCGACCCCTGCATGTCGACGTGGTCCGAAAGTCTTTTCTGCGAGGTTCTCCGCGTCCCGACGGCTACGAAGGACTGCTGCCCTGATTAATCGCCCTGTTTTGGACCCTTGACGATTTTTGGTAGAGCGAAACAATCGAGAGAGTCTTCTGGTGACGCCATCGATCATCAATATTCAGTTAAGTATAAGTGGAGCGTCTCCTAGTTTGAATTTGGTATCCTTCGGGATCATTTTGATTTGGTGCTTGCAAGTCCCAAAGCCAGAGGACTCGTGTATTCACGAGACTATCGTATTCGATAATCCTTTGACGTTTGAAACTAGACTAGTGAGCGAAGATGCCTGGTTCTAGTGTATTTTGCAGATTGTTTTGTTTGGGTTGTGGAAGGGATTTCCAGTTAGAGGATTCATGTCCGGTTCCTCCAATTGGAACTCCTACTTATGAGCCTTATGTAAAACATGGCGTGGGCCCCATTGCATATAATGAAATATGGATCCGATATACTAGAAAGGACGGTGTTTTAAAATGGCCCCAAAATGGTAGTTTCGATACAGATATCTTAGATAATTTGGAAGTTAAATTGTTTAAAAAGAAATCCCGGCCGGCGATGTTTGATTCTTTCCGCCTATGGCGAAAGCAAGCCAAACAGAAGGAAATAAAGCCAGCGAAAAGGAATAAGAGAGAGAGAGGTATGTCAGTGATGCAAGCAGCTGTGCAATTTAAAGATAACGAGGAGGAACAAATGAATGAGCAATTGCACAGACAGTGCAAACTAGGGATTGATAAATGTTACCCTGTTTTGTCACCCCTTGTGCAAGATGAGACAAAAGAGAAAGAAAAAGATTCCCTAATGTCCCATTTGTTAAGTTCGCCACCCCCATATGCGCAAAATGCCACCGCACCTCCACAGCTTGTAAATGCGCAGCCTCTAGTAAATATGCCGCAAGCCTTCCCGCAGCTGCCAGCTCCTCTTCAGCTGGCTCCTATCCCTGCAGTGCAGCCCTCTCAAGGGCCGCCAGTTTTGCTACCTGTGACCCCCGCGCTTTCTGTGACTTTGCCTAGCACGCCAGCGGTTTCCCCTGGCGCTCCTTCTTACACTACCCAGGTACCTGTATCTGAATCTGTTTTTCTTCCCTCTGTCTATCCCCCTGTTTTCGCCTCAACTTCTCCTTCAGCACGACAACGACTGGCTAATGTAGTTACTAGTTTAATGTCGCCTCTCTTTGGGTCATCTAGTGCGACACCTGGTTTACAGCGTAAGCAATTGCGCAGTCAGCTACCTGGTCCCGAAGAGAAAGAGGTGTTAGATCATTTGGCGCGTAGGTGGATTTGTTTCCCTTCACTCTATGATGTGGAATCGGTTGTTAACGTTTTTCACCAATGGGATGCCCCAAAACAGAGGTATGTCTTTGATAAAATGTGTGAATTCCTCTGTGAGGAATTGGAGGATAAGGGTGCAAACCCAAACCCACAGGAATTGTGTCGAGTGCGATTTGATTTCGAAACAGGTGTAATTGTGGGCCCCAAGGTAGATAACGCAGTTGCGACTTTACTGTCCCTCAGAAATGGCGATTGTCAGCAATCATTGTTTGACCAGGATTTCCCTGTGGGGAAGGAGGTAAAAGCGCGCCAATATCCGATGCGTGAGGTTCCCCCAGTTTGGAGACCTGCTGATCCGAATGCTAATCCACCTGTCTTAGCACATTTTCAACGTGTTTGGGTGCATGTCCCATGGAAACGATCTGAAGTAATAGCGCTTAAACAGACATTGCCTGACCCCCGTAAAAACCCTACCGGTTATTATAAGGAGTTATCCCAAACTGCAGAGTCGTGTGTCATGAATTTGGCCGACATAGATATGCTGTTTGGGAATGTGGTTCCACAGCCTTTATGGGGATCCATTCGTAATGTAGATCACGCTGCAGAATTGGGTGATACATGGGCTAATATCGTTGCTGCAGACGCTAGACAAGTTGGTGGCGCAAAGCCTGACCCTTTAGTGGCAGAACTCCCTGGTCGAATTATTACATACATGAAGACCATAATGCCCGCGATGCGCGTAAATTGGGATAAACTATCTGCATGGAAGCAGAAGAAAGATGAGACAGTGTCCGATTTCTTCACCAGGTTTGAAGAAACGTTTATCGACCACAGTGGTCAAGACATGAGCACTGAAGGTGGCCAACGATTATTTGTTGATAAATTTGTGCAGAATCTACTCCCCGAGTTGTGTAAGAAATTAAAAGACTGAGAAAGTTCTTGGGCTGTTTCCTCTTCAGCGCAAATACTGGCTACTGCTCAGTATTATGAGAATAGAGACAAAGATGAGAAGGATAGAACAGATAAGAAAACGAAAGAACTAAAGACAAAGGTCCTCTTGCAGCAGGCCTATCCGCCACGTGGAGGATAGAGTAATTATAGGCAAACACAAGGTATCTATCAGCAACCCCAACAGTTTCAGAGTAATCAGCAAATGAACGGGTATTATCAACCACGAATCCCTGTAGGTCCCAACCAATGTTCATATTGCAAAGAGGAAGGTCATTTTAAATATAGTTGCCCTAAATTAATGCAGCGTAACAGTAATGCGTATGGCGCAAGAGGTAGTGGTGGTCAGCAAGCTCCTAGGGGTAGAGGGCGTGGAAATGTTCTCCAGAACGCGCGTCCTCTTCCGCCTCAAAATACCATAAATAGCTTTGATCAGCAAGCCAACGCGACTGGTAATACAGCTCAGTACTATAATAATGATTATTATGCAGAAGACGACAATGTAGAAGATGATGATTACTAGGACAGCCGTAGACAGAGAGAGGGAGTTGTTTCAGTGCCAGTGGATCAGAGCGGACCTTATGTTAAAGTAACTACAGCAAATGTAACGGAGCCCTTTCTGCTAGATACTGGTGCTGTAAAGAGTTCAATCATGCATTCAAAACTCCCTGGCGCGCCTTTGTCTGGCGAAATGAATGTCTCAGTAGGTTTTTCTGGCGCCCCAGTTAGGAACCCGATTTCTAGTCCTATGTCTCTTTCTGTTGGACCTTGTGAGCTAAAAGCACCCCTCATTCTAACGACAGGTTGTGGTGAAAATTTGCTAGGCTTAGATTTGCTAAAAAGATTGCATGCAACGCTATATTGTTCTCCCTCAGGAGTACAACTTACATTAGGCAAGAAAGTGATTTCCCCGATGTATTTGTCTAAAAATGCAATGCCACCTGAATTGTCATCCCTTCCGGATGCCCTTTGGGCTACTGGTACCAATGATGTGGGTCTTTTGGAAATACCGCCATATGTGGTCACTTTAAAAGCCAATGTCAGATTGCCACGCATTCCCCAGTATAAGATCTCCAATGAAGGTCAGAAAGCGTTGTTAGAAATTGTCAGCGATTTGATCAAGAAGGGTGTGATTGAAGAGACAAGAGGCAACGTTTGCAATAGTCCTGTTTTACCTGTCTTAAAACAAACGGACCCTTCACAGCCACCTGTTTACAGATTTGTGATTGATCTTAGAGAGGTTAATAAGATTGTTGTGCCACAGTTTCCAGTTGTCCCTGATATAACTGCCTTGTTAACTATCATTCCAGCCTCCGCTGCATGGTTCTCAGTGATCGATCTAAAGAATGCTTTCTTTAGCATCCCAATTGCAGAGGAGAGCAGAGAAATTTTTGGCTTCAGTTTAGGAGGTCGCAGCTTCCGCTTTAAACGCGCTCCTCAGGGCTACTGTGAAAGTCCATCAATATACAGCCAAGCTTTAAAAGCGCAGCTTGATGCACTTGTTTTACCTAGTGGCGCTATCCTCATTCAGTATGTTGACGATTTACTAATCGCCGCGGATACTGAAAAGATTTGCAAAGAAGCTACATTGTCATTGTTGCGTCATTTGTCTGCCTCTCATCACAAAGTGTCTCTCTCAAAATTGCAATATTGTCGACAAGAAGTGACCTACTTAGGTCATCTCTTATCGAAGGAGGGAAGGAAACTGACCCCAGAAAGAATTCAAGCCATTGCACAGTTGAGTGTGCCAAGAACACAGAGAGAAGTGCGTGCTTTCTTGGGCATTACTTCATACTGTAGGCATTGGATTCCTAATTTTTCCTTGTTGGCAAAACCTTTGTTAGCATTAACATGCAAAGACACACCGAATCCTGTTCCATGGTCTGAAGAGTGTCAGAAGAGTTTTTTGGAATTGCATAATGCATTGTGTTCAGCTCCAGTGTTGGGTACCCCTGACTACAGCAAGCCTTTTACATTGTATGTTCATGAGAAAGATGGTTGCGCATTATCAGTGTTAACACAGCCTTTTGGCGACAGACCGCGTCCATGCGCGTATTTTTCGTCAACCTTGGACCCTGTAGCGAGGGCATTGCCAAGTTGTCTGAGAGCCACAGCCGCCGCAGCTATGTCTATTCGACAGTCTGCTAGACTAGTAATGGATAACACATTGATTGTTATGGTTCCACATGCTGTGGACACATTGTTAAACAGGACCAAGACACAACACTTAACTAGTGCGCGATTATCTGGTTATGAGCTGACACTGTTAGCAAATCATACACACATAAAGAGATGCAACACGTTGAATCCAGCTACACTATTACCAATTCCAGCAGACCTAGATGAGATTGAGCAACATGATTGTCTGTTCAGGACAGAAGAAGAAACGAAAGGGAGAGTAGATCTTAAAGATACTCCCCTAACTGAGTGTGATGGTACTTTATGGGTGGATGGTTCGTGTTTTAAGCTTCCAAATGGTGATACGACTGCTGCATATGCTATCACGACTTTGCACACGATTGTTGAAACTGCGCGTGTGCCACAGAATTCGGCTCAAGCAGCAGAATTGATTGCCCTTACGAGAGCATGCGTGTTGTCTGAAGGAATGAAAGTGAACATATATACAGACAGCCAGTACGCCTTTGGCGTGGCTCATAATTTTGGGCGATTTTGGAAAGAACGTGGGTTCCTGACTTCGCATGGAGCTAAGATTCAGAATGGCAAGTTGGTGAATGATCTCCTTGAGTCGCTGACCCTACCGTTACAAGTTGCGATTATGAAATGCAGTGCGCACAAGAAAATCACTGATGATGTTGGTCGTGGTAATGCGTTTGCTGATGAAGTCGCGAAAGAAACAGCAAAAGATGTGAAGACTCGAATGTATGTTGCAGGCCCTGCCAGATGGGTTGGTGATGTTGGAATGTGTGAAAACACAATGGAGAGTGTAAAGTCCCTTCAAGCTGAAGCCACAGAGAAAGAATTGAGCAAGTGGAGAGAAAGTATGGGTAAGTTGGATGAGAATGGTTGTTGGATTGATTTGCAGAACATAGGCGATGGTTGTTGCCTGATGCATATGTGCTTCCAGTGGTTACTATGGCACATGGAATGGCACATATCAGTACGAAAGGAATCTGTAAGTTGTTGGCTCCAGTATGGCAGAATGCTGGAATTCCTAAGTGTGCAGAAAATGTGGTCAAGAATTGTATGGTATGCTTGAAATACAACCCTGGTAGGGGAACCCCAACTCCAGCTGGTCATTTTGCGTCTCCATCATATCCATTTGAAGTTTTGCAGCTAGATTTTATCCACATGGAAAGGTGCAACAACCTGAAATATGTATTGGTGGTTGTTTGCGCTTTCTCAAAATGGACAGAGGCCTATCCTCTAAAAGATAACACTGCTCTATCCACAGCCAAAGCCCTTGTGAAGGAATTTTTCCCTAGGTTTGGAATGCCAAGAATGGTGTGGAGTGATAATGGGAGTGAGTTTGTGGGCCAAGTGATGAAGAATGTGTGTGAGGGACTAGGTATAAGGCAGAAATTTCACGCTGCAAATCACCCCCAATCAGCTGGATTAGTAGAGCGCTACAATGGCGCTCTAAAACTTAAGTTGGCCAAAATCCAAGCGAGCTCAGGTCTTAAATGGCCTGACGCTCTGCCTCTAGCACTCCTGTCCACTAGAATGACCGTGCACTCACGAGTGGAACTTAGTCCTTATGAGGTTGTTTTTGGCTGCCCGGCCAATGTATGGGGTGTGCCAAGACCGACGAAATTCAGTGAAATCGAACACCCAATACTGCTTGATTACTTGTATGATTTGACGGTTAAACTGCGTGTTTTACACCAACAGGTGCATGATACTCTCCCCCCGGCTTCTGAAGCTCCTGGACACCCTATCGAACCTGGCGCGTGGGTCCTTGTGAAAAACTTCCAGCGGAAAACCAATGATGAGCCCCGCTGGATTGGCCCTCATCTCGTGCTACTGTCTACAAGATCAGCTGTTCGAGTAAAGGGGAAAAGGAACTGGATCCACGGCGCCCACGTGAAGAGGATCCCTTTGCCTCTGCCGTATGACCAGTGGGTCCAGGAGGGTATCGCAGACTCTGAAACAGACACTGTACCTCGTTTTGTGCCGTTCAGTGATGCACGCATAAAAGGCACAAATTCAGACCAGGAGAGTGACGATATTTTGCAAGAAGCTGTGCCACCGTCAATTCGATTGGACACTACAGAGCCTGAACTTTTGTTCCAAGATCAAACAGTACCTGGCCGTCTCCATTACAATCTGAGACCAAGGCCCATGGACAAATAAATATTCTTTTTCTTTTACCTTTTTATTTTTTGATAACCAGAGCTCTCCCATCTGAAGGACTTTCTTGATTTTTGTTTTTCGAACCACCATCCGGGTTCAGCCGCAGGGTCGCGGTGCCAAGACTTTGGGGTACAGGCCGAAGACGTTAGGTCGACGGTTCTGGTTGGTCTAGGGCGTTCCCTGGACTGACAGGCGTACTCCTTAGCAGAAGATATTCACCCGCCGCGAGCGGCACAATTAGAGGATGGAGTTTTGTAAGATGGAGAGACTCACTGAGGAAATGAACTTTAAAGCAAGAATATGTAAAACAATGAGGAGCAAACGCTTTGTATTTTTATGCCTGTTTGTATTATGTAGTATGGTAGTGTTTACTGTAGGATTTGTATTCTTCTCCTCTCAAGAGCCCATTGCCCCCACTGTACAGCCTATACCTCCTCCTACTATCTCCTCACACTCTTTTCACCCTCTGCCTGAACATGAACAAGCTAGACGGTCTGAATTTGTGAATAACTCGTTTATTCAGCTCCTGCACCAGCACCAACTAGTCATGAATACAACCAATTGTTGGGTGTGTGGTTGAATGCCACATACCATTAATAAAGGTATTCCCTATTTGGTGCTGCCGTATAGTTACAATGGATCGTCATGGGCATTCCAGACCATGTTTCTCTATGCACTAGACGCCTACTCCCCGCGACAACCGCGTTCCATCAGACCTAGCACCAATAATAAAGCTTTAATGAAAGGAGTTGCCGATATGAGCAGAGATATCGATGCATACTCATCCATTCCCAAAGAAGAGTTGAGAGCTTATGTAGGGTGGAACGCGACGGGGTATAGTATTAGTCTAGGTGAAAGACAACGGAAAATCTCATCCCCAATCTGGGTTGTACCCCACATAGGTCGGTTCTGTTTGCAAGGTAATGGTCAGAATCCTAGAGCTCAACTGGGAAGAAGTGACTGTACTGAAACGTACACTTTTCCGTCACAGTTTTCCCCTGCGTTTTTGGCTGCCAAGGGTACATATTTTATCTGCAATGACCGAGCATATACATGGTTGCCCCCTGATTTCTCGGGCACATGTTATATTGCAAATCTGCTACCGCCAACATTTACTGCCGCCTCTGACTATCACAAGACCAGAGTTGTGAGAGGCGTGATTAGTAAGGAGGATACTGCCGGTCAGGAAGCGGGAGATTTCTTTTTGGGTTTCCTGCCGTTTTGGGGACCTATGATTAATAGTAGGAACCTGAGACAACTGACTCGTGTGGTTGAATCCACTGTTAATGTAACGGCTGATGCCCTTGGTAATTTGACAGCTGAGCTCCAAGCGGATCGCCTCATGACTTTGCAGAACCGCATGGTTCTAGACGTTATACTTGCAGATCATGGTGGGGTATGTAAGGTTATCCAATCCAGTTGTTGCATTTTCATACCAGACAATGCTCCAACAGTTTATCAAGCCATCTCCAAACTACATAAAATATCTGAGTCCATACACGTGGATAAAGGAGATTGGTCACTGGTGGGGTGGTTCTGGGAACTGATATCTGCCTGGGGTTGGAAAATTCTGATGGTCATTGGAATGATCTTAGCCATCCTTTTCCTGTTCTGTCTGTGCATACAGTGTGCTCCTGCGATATGTGGCCTCTGTGCTACATTATGTGTAAGGAAACCTGTATCGAGGGATGAGCTAAGTATTAGGATGATGCTACAGCAACATCTCCATGACTTCGTGAATATTGACCTAGACTCGGATTGAAATGAGCATAGTTATTGCCTATGTTAGGGCAAAAGGAGGGTCTGTCGTACTTTGCAATTTGGGACCACGTAGGAGGCAGGGCCCTACCCCTGTCTATCCCGGTATTAGTGAACCGCGAATGGTTAATGCGGTATGTACAAGTGCTTTGTGTAACGTTTTAGCTATGAATGCACTGCGTATACGCTATTATACATCACTACGTGGGTTCCATTTTGTATCGGTGGCCATCTTATGGTTGCCCTCACATAGGCTATATAGCATGAAGCGAAAACGGGCCTTTTAGAGCACATGTGTCTTTCTTTGACTTTTCTGTGACCTGGGCAGCTTGGCTCCGCTGCCCCAGGTCAAACTGGTCCCACGAGTTCCCCGTCCTCTGGCCACCTGTGATTAGCATCAGGGCTTGACACACCATAAAGTCTTTTCATCCTACACAAGCCTCCAGCTAATCTCTTTCTCACCTGACTGTTCCTGCTTTATGGCTTGTTTCCCAAAACAGGAGATGCTCATGTTTATTGGGGCATATCGATATCTGATGTGGGATCTGAGCCTTGCTGTGTAAATAATTGCGGGCTGGCTTAACTGGAATGTGGGATGGTCATCATGACTCTGCCTTTTCGTTTTGTAATGTATACTTTAAATGACCATACCCTAAACTAAGGAATGTATGCCTGAGGCAGGAAATTCTGTATTTAAGGAGAAGCCCGTTTCTGTGATTTTCAGCAGTCTCCTGAGAACATACACGCTGTTGTACTTCTAGGATACCTGTAATTGGTCTGCAGCCAATAAACTGATCTTTGACTTCACCCAGAAGACTCTGTGTTTCTGTAGGTCTGAAACAGGAAGAACCCCGAAGTCATAGGGTGTGTTCCCCTGCACCGCTGGGCTTAAAATACCCAGTACTTCACTTCTCCTGCCACCTTTGCCGGGATTTGCACAATGTGCCTGGAGGGGTAGCAATTTTGTATTCACCTGAGGCTGAGGCAACTGAGGCAACGTCTTTTCATGGCATCACCTTGTTCATTTAAATGGCTGTGTTTTCTCATTTTTGCTTACAATCTCTTTGGGGATGGTGAATTCATGCCCTCTACATTGGAGCACCATTTCTTATTATTATACATTGTCTGCTCGCTCCTGCTTATGTTTGGCTTCAAGTCTGCAGTTTTTGCTTTTGAGCCCTCACAGGCGCAACCTTAGTGGAGTTTGTCTTCTTCACTTTGAGTCATTAACGCACTCTAATATTTTTATTGCCTACACAAATATTAATATTACTTCTGTGCCTACACACAGAGGCCTCTTTTATCTGATGCTGGTTTACCATTCTCTTCTACGGCTGTGCGCCTTCTTACATAACTTTCGTTTCTCAGCCCTTCAACCTATACACACTTGTTCAGATGAGAGCATTGTGACTGCGACTGATGGGCAGAACACAAGTAACACACTCTTCCTCCGTTAAGTCAAAGCACATCTTTATTAAGAATTCAAAGATTTTCTCCGAGCTCTCTAGACTTGAAGATTCTCTGGCGTCTACTTCTCGGAGTCTGGAGTTAACAATGGATCCCTCTGTTGCCGGCCCAGGTAAATCTATACTAAAAGGCTAAAAAAGGACCCCCCTTCGCCACCTAAATCTACTTCTCCAGGATCTATGGAGCTACTACTGAAAGAAATTAGAGCTCTAAGACCCTTCATGGAAGAGACCAATACTAAATTGCAAATTTTAATGGATAACTGGTCCCAACTTGAAACAAGGGTCTCATTGGTGGAACAAAGTGTTGTCTCTATGAAGGAAACTTGGGTTAATGCTTCTCATCTTCACTCACAGGTTTCCTCGCTCCAAAGGCAGGTAGAGGATCTTGAGAATCGTAACAGACGGAACAATCTTTGGATCTACAGCCTGGAGGAGGGACTTGAGGGATCTGACTCTCTCTCTTTCTTTAAGTCATTTCTTCCTAAACTGTTACATTTACCAGAAGGCACGACGCTTAACATCCAACGCGCACATCGATTGGGCCGAGCACCCTCTCAGTCCTCAGCCTCACAATGACCAAGAGGAGTCATCTTATACTTCTTAGAATATACAGATTTATTGAAGGTACTTACAGCGGCTAAAGCTTCTCCAAGACTCACGTGGTCAGGCTCATCTTTATTCTTTGCACAGGACTATGCCAAGGCCACTGCCAACCGCCGCAAGGCATTCCTGAACATGGGAGCTGATCTGCGTTCAATGGGGGCCCGCTACGGCCTCTTTCACCCTTGTCTCTTCAAGGTTACTCATAACAACAGAACAACAACCTATGATGACCCTCTGCGTCTACAAAGTTTCATAAACTCCTGTAAAACTACAGCTATGGAATCCTCAGGTTCCTCTTCTGCATCCAACACTTGAGATCGCATTCCTTGACAATCGGATCTCATTGGATTTTGCTTATCTTTCTTCCTGTTATTTGCTTTTCCTTGAATTACGGTTTCTAGTTTTCTTTTTTCTTTTTTTTTATATACAGTTGTTGTATTTTTCGATATTCTAGTTACACGTTTTTATGCAATTGTGATCATTATTATCGATGCCTACTCCTGTTAATATCTTCCTCGTCACTCTCTCAATTTTACTGTTTCTTGTCTCCACAGATTTTCTATATTTGTTCTGTGGCGTCTCCCTGGGTTTCCGTTTGGCCGATCCTGGATGTGCCGCCTATTTCATGTGGTTCCACCCTCCTCCTCGAGTTTTTCCTGATCGTATTCCCCTGACTTCCCTTTTGTAGGTATGTTCTCCTACTGTTTTTTGTCCTATTTGTTTCCCCGGTTTCTGTCCTATTCCCGTCCCTAAGCGCTCTTGATATTTTCTCTTTGGGTGTCGCTCTCTTTCTTTCTTCTTCTGGTCTCTATCTGTTCATTATTTCCTCAGGCTTCCATACTTATCTTTACTGTGCAACTGATTCCTCTATTTCCTTTCTTTTCTCTCTTCATTACTTTGCCTGTTTCTATATTATTACAGTGCATTGGGCTTATATTTCATATTTTTGGCTCAATTTGTTTTCCCATTACCTATGTCCTTAAAATTCATTACTTGGAATGTTAGGGGCTTGAATTCCCCCATTAAAAGGCAAAGAGTTTTGTCTCACCTAGCCAAATTAGAAGCTGATATTGTTTTCCTACAGGAAACCCACCTCTCGTATGTTGAATCATTAAAATTAAAAAGAGGTTGGATAGGTGAAGTTTTTTATTCTCCAGGTGATGGTAAACATAATGGAGTAATGATCTTGTGCCGTAAATCTCTTCCTTATTCATTTGTATCCCAAGATTCAGATGTTAATGGTAGATGGTTAAATGTTAAATTGTCTCTCAAGGGTGTTCCAGTCTCTTTTTTGAATGTTTATGCCCCTACTTGTGGTCACCCCTCCTTTTGGCCCACGTTAGCTGAACGTATTACTCATTGCATTGATGACAACTTCGTCCTTGCGGGGGATTGTAATCAGGTTTTTGATCCATTCATAGACAGGAACTCTAAAATCACCTTCATCCCTAACAAACCCCAAAAGTATTTTGTCCATGCGATCACGCAACATAAACTCCTTGATGCCTGGCGTCTCTGTAATCCGATCACTGCAGAATTTACTTTTTTCTCCCCTTCCCACCACTCTCAATCCAGGATTGATTATATTTTTGTTTTCCATAATATTGCGCAAACCCTCACCAATGCAGAGATTGGTCCCATGTTATTGTCAGATCATGCCCATGTTTCAATGACCATTGACATCTTACCTAAAGTAACAGGTCCCAAGAGATGGCGTTTTAATAATGCTCTACTTTTAGACCCACAGTTTACTAGTTCTTTTACTAACTTTTGCAATAAATCAAACTCCTTCCATGCCCTTTTCCACAGTGTGGGACACTTGGCTAAGTTGCAAAAAAATGAAGAAGTGCCCGTAAATCAACTAGAGACCTTCTTCAGGATATTAAGAGACTTGAGCACTCTTATTATACTTCGCATTCGACAGTTTGTTTGACAGCCCTTGTTAGTGCTAAGATGCAATTTAACAAAAAATCTACAGAAGATGCTTCTTTATGTTTGTTAAAATCTAGCGCAAAATTTTATGGGGGTAAGAATAAAGCAGAGAAAATTTTGACCAATTACTTAAAAATTAGACACAAGTTAAATATTGAATCTATTTATGACACGCATTCAGATTTAAAGTATAAAGATGCTGATATTTTGAACAAATTCTCCCTCTTTTACAAAACACTATATACGTCTGGAACTCAACCTACTGCTCAGTCTTTATCACACTTTTTTTTTCTATCCAAAAACCTCAACATTTCCCCTTAGCTCTTTCTTCCTTGGAATTAGACTTAACGCAACAGGAGCTGTTTAAAGCCCTCCAAATCCTCAAAAAGGATAAAGCCCCAGGACCGGATGGCTTCACGGTCGAATTTTACCTACATTTTCCAAACTTATACTGCCTAAATTGTACTCCCTTATTGACTCTTTTAAGACATTAGGCGGCTCTTCAGGTGCTTTTTCAGAAGCACACATCTGCCTCATACCCAAAGAAGGCAAAGACCCCAAACATTGCAAAAATTATCGGCCTATTTCCTTGGTCAATATAGATTATAAAATCTTTGCCAAAGCTTTAGCTACACGATTAGACTCTTATTTACCGGACCTGTTAGGCAAAGAACAATCTGGATTTGTCAAAGGACATTTCATCACTGATAATACAAGACCCTTTTTTAATGTTTTGTCCGCATTTAAAACAGCCTCTTGTGGCGATTGCATTAGACAACGAAAAGGCGTTTGACAGAGTTGAATGGACTTATTTATTTCATGCCCTTAATTGGTTCGGGTTTGGCCCTAAATTCACATCCTTAATTTCTCTTCTTTACTCCAATCCCCGGGCGGCTGTTTGTGCCAATGGTCTAGTATCTAAATATTTTGCTTTAGAAGAGGTGCGCGTCAAGGTTGTCCCTTATCTCCTTTCCTTTTCAACTTGGCCTTGGAACCTTTTCTCTCTAAACTACGCCAAAACCCCAACATCCACGGATTTCGAACATTGCATTCTCATATCAAATTCGCAGCTTATGCCGATGATATCTTACTCTTCCTGTCTCAACCACATGATTCAATCCCAGCTTTTCTAGCAGAAGTACGTGAATACTCTAATATTTCTGGGTACAAATTGAACAATGACAAATGCGAGATTTTAAACCTAACAAAGTACACTTTCAAATCTGATTTCAGTGCCTCCAACTTTACCTGGAGTCCCAATCACATTAAGTACCTAGAACTACATTTTACCCCCACAATTTCAGACACGGTATCTCTCTGCATGAATAAATGCATACAAAAGGTTTCTGACTTACCTGCCAAATGGCATCCCCTCTATTTATCTTGGTGGGGTCGTCTTGACACTATTAAGATGATGTTGTCCCCAATCATCATTTATATTATTTCTAATATATCGGTACCCATTCCCACTAAATTTTTTAAGAAAATCAACTCCATTCTCTCCTCCTTCTTATGACACAATAAAAAACCTAGAATGTCTATATCCAAATTAACACGTCCCAAGTCAGAATGCGGAGTTAATTTTCCTGATTTCCCGGTGTACCAGAAAGCATTTCTTTTACGTCAAGCCTCCTTGTGGTTGCGCAATCCCATTGATGATTGTCCTTTATGGAAGACAGCGTCAGCACAAGTCGTGCAGCCTGCGAAATCCCGCAGTACATACGCGTCCGTACCTAATCACCGAAGCCTTGAATACAAGCACCTTAAGGTAAACACCTTCTTGGAGCATGTTTTTAGAAAATTAGGCGGAGAATCAAGATATACCGCCCAATGAACCGCTTAAACGCGAATAAGGGTTTTTTAAGGAATAAATGAAAAACCGCACAACCCTGGAAAACAGGTACAAGTGATCCATTCTATTTTTGATTATCAACTACTTGCCGGAAGGTGAATGGACCACATCCCCTTCTATCTCCCCTTATCTTGATTCAAATATGTCCTTTATGGACTACAATCGAACGTCTTTTTCTGTCTCCTTTTTCCTTTGCGGAATACCTCTCCTTTTCACGCAAACCACAAACCTTATCAACTGAACTGCCATAATTAACCTAACATCTAAACTTCTCTTATCTTCTTCTATATCTCCTCATAACAATGTGGACTCCTTCCTCCACTCTACAATTTGGCATAACAAGAGTGTACTTATTAGAAATAAACCTTTTTATTGGAAAACCTGGTGCCAGAGAGGATTAATCTGGATACACCAGCTTTTCTCACATCCAGATTTTATCCTTTCTCTTTGCTCAGTCAATCATTTAGTCTCCCTCCCTCCTTCATTCATAAATACATCCTGCTTAAGGAAGCCGTGATGGTCACATATACCCAGTTTTCTGCTCAGCATACTTCTCACATTACCTCTCCTCTCACTTCAAAACTCCTCACCTTGTTAGCAATTACATCTATGGCCTCTCTCATATACAATTACCTACATAATATAGATAATATCAGGCAAAAATCCAAAGTAGAAGAGAAATGGGAGCATGACTTTGCACTCTCTTGGCCAGTTTCCTTATGGAATAACATATGGATCAAAATTCGTAAGTCATCCAGAGCAGCTAATATCACGCAAACATTATTTTTCGTTTATAATAGACTTTTTTTGACACCTAGTCATCTGAGTAAAAGGTTTGAGGCGGTATCAGATGTTTGTTGGACATGTTCCTCTCCAAACGCAGATTTATTTCATATGCTATTTGTTTGTCCTATTGTGAATAATTTCTGGAAACAAGTATGGTTCCAAATTAATTCGATTTTTAGAACCAGAATTTCTTTTTCTTGTACTCATGTTTTTGTAGGTAGTCTTTCATCTTGTTGGGAAAGTGTCACGCTTAATGTTAAAGTTATTGATCTGCTCCTAGCAGTTGCATTTCAGCAAATTACAGCTAATTGGAAAGATTTTTCTAAAATATCTTACAAAGCATGGTGGTATTATGTGTGCCATAACCACAGGTTGGACACCTCTTTTGTACATCCTTTAAGCATGGCAACGAAGCGAATGGAATTATGGTTACCGGTCACAATGTATGTTGACATATGTGCTAAACGTTCTTTTCGATTGCAGCCATTTCAACAAGAAGTTTCAAAACCCCCTTAACCCCCTAACAGGTTCCAAATATCTTTGAGATTCTACTGTTTTTTATGATTTATGTATAGCATTTTATCTCACTTACTTTTTATCTTTGAGCCCGATCCTTATAACTTTATTGCAGCAATTTTTTTAAAGTATTTTTCTCTTGTATGCGATGCCTTTAATGTTATGAACTTGTGTTGACACCCTTATTTCTATTAAAAAACCTTTTTTGAACTTAAAAGATATCTTGTTTTCCAATGTACTTACTAGATAGGCATTTATTAAATATTATAATTGTTTCTCATATTTGCATTCGTGTGTTTCGGGCATATACTCAACAGGAACACTGACAAGCTGGATACAAGTAAGGGCCTTGAAGTAGGGTTTAATATGTTTCCGAAAATGGGTTTAAGTGAGATGGGGGGAGGGTTTAAATTGTAAAACACAAATACGTTGCACATATAGCAGTTATTTTGTGAACAAAGAAAGATAAACATGATGAAGAGGAAACAGGTAGCAAAAAATAAAAAGAACTCACAAATTGTATTGGTTGGAGAGCGAGAGAACCAAAGAGGGCTAGTAAGTGTCCCAGAAAGTGAAGAAGGCCCAGATACAAAATGTGTTTCCCTTGTGTAAAATACAGTGACAAGAAAGTGGGAAACCCAATATACCCTTGGAGGCTTGGGCAGAATAATTGGTAGTAGGTGACTGTGCCTTCAAGGGATTTTGTTCAACAAACTCAGTTAAATAATTTTAAACAATAAGTTGTATGTAAAGTCCCTACTGGTGACTCACTATTGATCAATCTGAACATAAATGCATTACTTCAAATACAATGAATCTGTAATACACAATTTCGCAACACAGGAATGTATTTTTCAAACTGTAAACAAATTTAATGTAAACAAATCATGAGGGGTACAAAACGTTTACAACAAAACACTATGACTGAGGGTATTGATGTTATACAAAAGATAAACCTTCAAATCATAAGTGTAAACGTCTATTCCAAATTATAAACAGTAGGACTTGAATAGATATACAACAAAAAACAAGTCCTAGCCGTAAGACAGATTACTGAGGAAATAGATGAGTTTGTCGACGTTTCGGTCTTTCTTGTCAAATGTGTCTATCAGACCATCTTCAGGACGAAGAATATGCTGTTATAATAGTCCCTTATGTACAGTTAGAGACTGAATGTGTACCAAATGGGAAATGACGACTTAAAAACAATTCCAGGTCACAGACACCGGAAAAGCCTGTTCAGTAGACTAAGGTAGAAACCCACACAATATTTTATTATGCAGGCGCAATCCTGATATAATATTGCTGCCACTGCTTACATTAATCGAATTCCAAAAAATGAGCAACGCAGAGTCTTGTTAGTGCCAGCTTCAAGGTCCGGATTTTAATGATTGTCTTATGGCCTTGAAACACGTACGTACTGCTCTAAACAGACGGTAGATAAACTCATCTATTTCCTCAGTAATCTGTCTTAAGTCTAGGATTTGTTTTTTGTTGTATATATATATGTTGTAAGATCACACCTAAACACCTTCTGAAACACTTTCCTTGTCCTTCATTATTGTGAATCTCTTTGTATGTACTGGTGTGTGTGTGTCTGTTTGTACAGGTGTGTATATATTAATTTGTATGTGCATGTATATACATGTGTGTGCACAGAACACACTTAGCAATGGTACATGATCTGAGTAAGTATTAAAATGCAGCTCTGCTTTTGCCAAAGTTGTCTAAATGATCACTGTTCTTTAATAGTTCCTAAGAATTTTTTTGTATTGAATATTTGACTTTCTTCAAATAACGTACCATTGGCTCTTTTATTTCTCACATTTTTTCAATGTCTATACGGATTTGTACACCAAAATCAATTTCCTTAGAATGGGTTTTCATAAACTAATGCTTCATCTACAACATGCTCAATGAATTTCAAACTGTAGGTGCTTCATCTGGAACATATTTAATATCTGCTTATATGTTCCACTTATTAACAAACACCATGATTGAAAATCTTGCGTACATCAAATAAAATATTAAATGACACCATACAACGGTTACAGTGTTTATAGACTCCATAAATATCTCACCACATAATTAACTTGCTATTTGTATCACATATGTGTGGCTAGACATCACTATCAATCTATGTTATTCAAAACTCTAATTTAATTTAAAAAAAAGTACAATTCTCTCTATATATTATCAAGCTGCTGGAACTATCTGTGTGAGTTCAGAGGATGCCATAATATAATGCAACATACTAATGCACACATTATTGCACACATTTTCATAGTCTCCATGATCCCATGACATGATCTAGTTCTGTGAGAATGTCTGAAACCATATTAGTAGGTCATATTTCATGTCTTCTACCGGGATCAGAATATCAATGTGTGATGTACTGCTACACTTTCCTAATGGTATCCTGATGCGTTGAATAATCTGCCCTCTCCAAAACTGCATCACTCAACTTGTCCTGTATCACAGATGGTAATGTCCCTATCTTTCATACCTTAATATGTTATCTATGAGTTACTGTCAGGCTTTTATGATGATTACCCGTGCTTTAATACACCTTTTCATGAGCTTAAACTCAATGTACAGTCCCCAAAAATATGTGTATACTCATCAAGTGCCCTAGTCAACATGTATGCATTAGAACCCTGTGGGATCAAAGGTGCACACGGATAATATAATATACTGCATTGTTGTCATCTGTGACTATATCAAAAGCACATCCTTACTCTCATCCACAGTGGACTCGCGTACGCTGGAGAGGTGCCATTACTAGATTAAATGGGTAATGAAATGTTAAGCTTCATACCTCAATATTTTTGGAAATAACGGCTGGCAGATCTATCTGCAAAACAAAGTAATTGAGGAACCATGGTACCCAGTTATGACCCCCTTGTCTTAGTCCCAAGTGTTTTTTAAGTACTCCTTAACTATTTTATCAATTTGTGATTTCACCGCTGTCAGATGGCATCAGTTGTCCTCGCGTTATTCACGAAAACCTGCGTTGCAATAGAATCTATTTTTAACTTCCATTGCCCTCCTGATAATATTACGTCTTATGTTGTCAGAAATGTGATATAAAAAAAAGACTGTCCTCTTGAGATCCCTGACTCATCGGTTTGTTGTGAAGAAAATGGCTCCAATCAATTAAGTGCTCCTATCGTCATGCTAATCCAAATATGTCTAAAAGAGGTTAAAACCTATAATTTCTTTAAATATGTCATTTGTGTTTTAGCTATAACTTACCTTCTTAGCGGAAATGCAATTTGCCTAATGTTTCTTAGGTGACTCTTTAACTAGCCATATTGAACGAAGAAAGGCCACTCCTGTCATCAGTTGTGGGTCTTTTCATAGCGATCCCTAGTGGTGCGCCAGGTAGGGGAGTGGCAGCAGCTGAAGGCTAGAAAGTCAATTCATAGGCCCAGGTTTACAAAAATCTCAGGCAAGGCAGTGCAGCACCCAATGTTGCTCTGCTGCATTACTTGAGAGTGAGAGAGGAGGACAGCTCCATATCTACAGAGATATGGCACTATCCTTTTCTCTCCCTAGCGCCGGTGCCGAATTAATGCTGCTGAGCGCCACGCCACACACCTTAGCGGCATAGCGCAAAGGTGTCTAT
The DNA here is from genome assembly GCF_964204655.1 of Triturus cristatus. NCBI lineage: Eukaryota > Metazoa > Chordata > Amphibia > Caudata > Salamandridae > Triturus > Triturus cristatus. The sequence goes on from NC_140585.1 coordinate 640,171,185, forward strand.
GTGGGGTTAGCATAGGTATTTTACTTGAAGGTATTTTACCCTTCCAGTACAAAATACTATGTTTAGACTGACTTTAAAACTTTTCCTACTTAGTATGTATGCTCTACAGTGCAACACACAGGTCTGAAAAGAAAGAAGAAATTAAAGCATTTCTCCTTTTAATGCCTGATTTCAAATGCTATTAATTCTTGGTGCAAAACCTTGTCTACTATTGTTAGTAGATGGGGTTTTGCATCAAACATCATGGGTGGAGGCAAGGGAACGCCCATGTCCAACCCAAGGAACGCAACCTTGATGCAGAGTAACGTAAAACAGCGCTTCACACTTGTTTGCCTATTTTCGTACAAACCAACGCAAATACCAGTTTGCGTTGCTTTGTAAAACCCAACAATGATGTTGTGTCACGTCTGCATTATAAAAGTAACCCACACAAAACTTTCATAAATTTGGGCCCTGGTGTTCATAGTAAATTAGGAATTTGCAGAGAGCATGCAAAAAGCAGTGGCTTCCATTCCACACTTTTCTCAACCATGGCTGAAAATATACCTGTGGGGAAGCGTCAAAGCTGATCTTGCCTTTACAGGTCACACACATTGAATTATGACAATGAGAATAAATGTGCACCTTGCAAACGTCTGGAAAAATGACACAGAAACTTAGAAAAAAATGATGAGTCAAACCTGTAAAAGCGTGCTTGACAAGGTAGAAACAATAGGATTAATCAAGTAGTTTAAGTAACCAATTACCTTATATTATGTACAAGAAATGTTATGAACGATGATGATAACTTAGCATTGCTATTTGACTTCATTGCAGTGTCCTAACAAATTCCAGTTTAGTACAAATCCTAAATGAAACACAGTAGATGTCTGAAATTTTCAGTACAAGAGCTTAAGAGTGTAAAGATATTTTGTGTTCAGAAACAATTTTATTTTAATGACTTTCAGAATAAATGTACATATTGCTACTTTCCTGAAATAGTGGCAGTAGGCCATACTTGAAGCTGAACATTTCCATGTAACATTTAATGACAACATTGCAAAAAGCTTATATAGGATATGTGTGATTTATTTCATTATACTCAAACTTTATTAGGATTTTATAGTTCTAAAAGTTAAAATTTTGAAATTAAACACATTAAGGTGTTTTCCTCCTTAGGCTGCATTTTTTCATATTCTTGTGCAAAGGACTTGATGCTTTCTCAAATGTTGCTTTATTTGTTCTTGGTTCGTGCAACATTCTTCCTGATAACAAAGACAGCTCTTTCTGTGAATGGTGAGAAGTTGACTTTTCCCCCATATCCATAAAATATAACAAGATAAACAAGCTCCTTGTCTATTAACCTGTGAGGATGGAAAGACATTTGTTTCTCATGATTTCTGTGGGATATTATGTAACAATTTTTACCGCTAAAGACGGAAAGGACGATCGCATGACGATCAGACCATTGTGGACCAACCATTGATGTATGATGACAAATATGAACTATTTAATCATGATGCACAGGAAGAAGGAGTATTAACTCACCCAGGGTCCCAGGGTCCCTCATTGCTTTTTGCATCTTTTGAGGAGAGTTTAAATGTAAGCTCAGGCTGTCCCTTGACATTGTTCCTTGCCTCCAATCTGTCTGTCAAACTATCCTCTTTGTTTTTTGCCCTTACTGATGAACTTGCCTGTCAGCCTTTTTGGAGTAGTTGGGTGAGATATCAGACTTTAACTTTCCTAATGTATGCTCCATTCCCCTATGCAATGGACTTTGTCCATAGTGGACTTTAACTTAATCCCTTTTCCAATACTTAGAGAACCTTCGAGAACCAGTTTCCTGCTTTGATTGTGATAGAAATTGTATTGCTGATCAAAAACCATCCTCTTAGGAATTCCTTTATTTAGGGATAGATTACTTTAACTAGATGTGTGATTTTCTATTCCGAATTGTTTGATTAATGACTAAACCTTTGAAAATGTTACCTATATACATTTATTTTGGATCTTTAATACTATTACCACATATTCTAAAGTTGTCTGAGTCTTATTGTGTCTAGTGTTATTTTAAAGAAACTGTGCTAAAATTCTAAATGTATAATAGAGATAGTCATAGATTATTTCCAGAACATCAGGGTGTTTTGCTCTTGTTTTGTGTAGCTACAGCAGAACGTTTACTTAGCATGATTCTTGTTAGGCCAAAGTACAGGAGCTTCGTTCTACCATTTACCATACTTTATTTCTTTAGCATGGTCTTGAGAGTGATTCATTTGAACCTGATCACCAATTTGTGAGGTGTCTACCAATTAATGGTCCTCGTTGGGTAGCTGAAAGTTGGACATACTGTTTCCTCACCCCTCAATACGACAGAGAAAGGTCCATTGGAGGACCATGGCCTCTGAGGTGAAGTGTTAAACTTGAGTTAAATGCTACTCCATGTGCCCAGTAGAAGTGCTGAGCTTAAGGTCATGAGAGTAAAAGCTTCCCACGCTAACACCTGCATCTGGGAACTTTTCTTTTTTTGGTATTTGTTTGATCCAAGGGGGTTGGCAACCCCCTTTCAAATCAGTATTATTTTGATCAGCATGGGTCCATCAGTCATCCTGTTACAAAAATATAAGGGCATTGACACTGTTTAAGGTTCTTTTTTGTATCAGACCACAACCCTTGTGGTATGAGATCTAGATAATGGCTTGTCACTTGCTACCAAAGGTCTTATTCTAAGATGGCAAATTGCACTCTCCGGTCATGATAGGCAGTGCCATTATGGATCCTCTATTAAAGGTGAGTAGTTTTCAAATGCAGTGCATGAAACCCTGCAAAAATCTCATCTCTTTTGCACACATCACCCTTTTGCACTTCATTCCATTGTTTCCATGGGTTTCTGCATTCTTGATGGTTATAGCCTTGGTTGCTGTGTTTTGATGCTGCGTATTTTGTGAATGTGGTTTGAGAGCTTTTACTGACCTTGTGTTTATTTTATATGTGCGCCCCATCCTTCCTTTTCTACTAGTGTTTTTATGGGACCCTGCTCTAACCACCTTTTGTCTACCTTTTATTCATCTGAGGGACAGCAGGGTGGTATCTACAGAAGGCATATCATCCTTTGGAACTGGAGGAAAGAGCTTTTTTTTTAAAGTGCTGCATGGTCTGCCCAGATCTCCCATCACATGGCCATGGGCTTGAGTCAAGATTCATCTGGAAGTCCAATGGGAAGCACAGTAAAAGTCTGGCTGTGCCGGCTGTAAAGCATAACAGTAAGCTATGTTCCCATAGTCCCATCACTCTAGCAAGATATCTGGAGGGTGTGGGTTCCGCAACCATATGCATATAAGCTACCACACTGATCTTTCCACTCTATGCAATCATTGTTGCAGTATGATCTTAGTTATATAGGGCTTACCGTACCTGTTTTTTATTTATATTATTGTTAAGCTCGGGATCTGCAAAAACATGGTGCAAACTAATCCTTCGATAATTCAATTTCATCCCTGCTTGCCAAGCTATTGTTAGGCCCTTTCACATTTGAGGAAATCGATAATGCTGTTCCTGGTCAAGTTGGCCTCCTTATTATTTCATATTACTAGACATAATAATGCAGGGGTGGGCTCTGATATGATCTTTTATATATGGGAAAGCCAGTTCTTCATGACAGATAAAGTGGAAGGATGATATAGGGGCAGCAAGGACTTTTCTGCAAAACCTGTTTTCTACAGATTGAATAACAGCACTCCTAGAGGTACCCCACACTCCAGCCCCATAAGTGGTGATACACTGTATTTTGTAAATTTGCAGTAGGGGGATAAGAGCTCCTCTTCCAATTGGATGTGATAAGTTAAATAATGACCCAATATCTCTTGTCAATTTCATGCAACACTGGTTAATATGTGAGGACCACGATACTGTTGCAGCAAAAGTGATCCCTAAATAGACAAAGTGCTAGTGAAGTTTAAACTATTAGGACCAACAGAAAGAGTTGCCAACTCATGTATTTGGGCCATATGCCATAAGATAAGAATTGGTGAAATTAGCTTGTAGATCCAATATGCCCATGAAATCCACAAAAGTTTGCACTAGAAGTCACAGGGCTTTTGGAGTGTGTGCCATCAGCACTGCGTCATCCGCATTGGGAGTGGCGAGCCTTTAATTTTTGGGACATCTGGCATAACAAACATAAAAAAAGGCTGCAACTTATTAATGTATCAAATGAAGAAAAGCGAAGCCAAAACACAACCTTGCCTCACTCTACAGTTAACAACAAATTCACCTGATACATCCCCATGGGTAGCGAATATAATTCTCACTTTGTTGTCCCGGTGCAAGTAAGTTAAATAGTGCACCAGCACCTCATCTATCCCACTAGAAAGGAGGTTTGCCCATAGCTTTGAGCGATTAAGGCAGTTGAACCCCAAAGTCAGGTCCATAAAAGCCAAATATAGAGGAGATTGTTTGACTACAGTATATTTTCCGAGTATCAGACTCAGGTTCAGACATTGCTCAACTGTCTCAACCCAGTTCTTAAAACCATATTGACAAGGATACAGAATGGATGCGCCCTGATCTCATTCCTTAATTCTATTGTACAGGACTTTTCCTACAATTGTAACTGTAGTGTCAATTAAGGATAAGGGCCTGTAATAATCGGGCTGGGAATGGTTTCACGTCTTAAGAATTGGGACTATAATAGAAGTTGTCCATGGTTTTGGCAATGGGGACTTACCAAGGTTATTAAAAAATTCACTAATAGAGGGGCCCAAAAATCAGGGTTGCTCTTCATGAGATCAAATGGGACACCATCCGGGCCAGGGGCCTTACCACTAATACTCTCTTATATATCATCTTCTTTCTTACTCAGAGTTACCAGGATGCCTGCACAGTTCTTATTAGTCAAGGGGGGGGTGGGCTCAATCTCAGCAACTGAAGCTGCAGACATTTTTATAAAATAGGTTTCCCAGGTTTTACAAGGGATATGGCAGCTAATTGTGGACACTTTTTGATTCCTTCATTTCGTATCTGATTCTGAAGACCAAAAGAATGTATTGTCCTTCCGATTTGCTGCCAGTACTGTTGGGCAAGCACCCCCCTCCTCCGTCTGGTAGTGACCTCCTTACATTGCCTTCTCAGAGAAGCCACCTTTGAGGCATCCTTAGGTTTCGCCATCAGGGCCTTACGCAGTAAGAGCTTACCGATTGAGCCCTTGGGGTTAATCCACCTGGGTTCATTATTTGCGGGCTGGGATGGTTTTAATAAACTTTTCCTTATGTTGGCGCACAGATTATTAAAAGCACCAACCACCTGATGATCTATATCACGTACCACTAAGCAAGCATCAACCAGTTCCATATTCTCCTTAATCACTTTAATGAATCTACCCTATAAGTGGGTATCACTATATCATTGCAGCCTGCAATGTCCATTACATTATTCAAATCGTGGGATGCCAGGAGTGACATCAGATCTAGGCCTCTAGTGTCAGGGCTCGCCAATGTGTCTGCAGAAATATTTGTCTCAACTCCTCTGGCAGAACTCACAAGATTAATCCGAGGAGTGAGCCTTGCATTAATCTCCTGCCAAGCAAAGTCCAACGAGTGCATTTTACTTGCAACATTGCTTAATAGCAAAGGGATGTAATCAAATAAAATTGGAAATCTAGTGTTGCGGGTGTTGATAAAATAATTGTTATAGAAGTTGATTAGGTACAAAGTCAAGCCCCTCCCATATTTCACTACCTGAACTCTATTATTAAAGGTCTCTATTGAACTAGCAAAACCCCCAGCAGATAGCTTCACCCATATGGCTCAACCACCTGACGCACGTCCATATCAGGAGCTAGTTGCCGCCGTACTATGACACTGAAAGCCATCAATTATCAAATTCTGAGTGGCCCAGGTTTCTTAAATCATAATGAAATTGTACTGTCTTATAAAAGTTTTCCAAGCTGACAACAGTATATTTGATTGAAGCTGTGCCACATTCCAACTTAACATCTTCAACACAGTGCCAAATGGGGCCTTGGCTGATGCTGACTTCATGGACCACAATGCTTTGGGGTAACACGCTGGTAGGACGAGCAGTGTGCGACCAATTGGATTTGTGTTAATATTCAGGCTCCCTTGAGCCGGTGGGGCTGACGAGCTCAAGGTTACGCACCTGAGTGCCACGAGCGGTACTGGACCTGAGAACAATTTTTGGCAGCCTACGCAGCAACCCTACACACATGCCTATTCCCTGCTGACGAGCGGTAATAACCTCGAAACACGTGTCCAGGGTTGGCCAATGCGACTTTGATTTTGCTTAATACTCTGGCAGAGGCGCACTCGCTGATGCTGACTTCATGGACCACAATGCTTTGGGGTAACACGCTGGTAGGACGAGCAGTGTGCGACCAATTGGATTTGTGTTAATATTCAGGCTCCCTTGAGCCGGTGGGGCTGACGAGCTCATGGTTACGCACCTGAGTGCCACGAGCGGTACTGGACCTGAGAACAATTTTTGGCAGCCTACGCAGCAACCCTACACACATGCCTATTCCCTGCTGACGAGCGGTAATAACCTCGAAACACGTGTCCAGGGATGGCCAACGCGACTTTGATTTTGCTTAATACTCTGGCAGAGGCGCACTCGCTGATGCTGACTTCATGGACCACAATGCTTTGGGGTAACACGCTGGTAGGACGAGCAGTGTGCGACCAATTGGATTTGTGTTAATATTCAGGCTCCCTTGAGCCGGTGGGGCTGACGAGCTCATGGTTATGCACCTGAGTGCCACGAGCGGTACTGGACCTGAGAACAATTTTTGGCAGCCTACGCAGCAACCCTACACGCATGCCTATTCCCTCCTGATGAGCGGTAATAACCTCGAAACACGTGTCCAGGGATGGCCAACGCGACTTTGATTTTGCTTAATACTCTGGCAGAGGCACACTCGCTGATGCTGACTTCATGGACCACAATGCTTTGGGGTAACACGCGGGGAGGACAAGCAGTGTGCGACCAATTGGATTTGTGTTAATATTCAGGCTCCCTTGAGCTGGTGGGGCTGACGAGCTCATGGTTAAGCACCTGAGTGCCACGAGCGGTACTGGACCTGAGAACAATTTTTGGCAGCCTACGCAGCAACCCTACACACATGCCTATTCCCTGCTGACGAGAGGTAATAACCTCGAAACACGTGTCCAGGGATTGCCAACGCGACTTTGATTTTGCTTAATACACTGGCAGAGGCGCACTCGCTGATGCTGACTTCATGGACCACAATGCTTTGGGGTAACACGCTGGTGGGACGAGCAGTGTGCGACCAATTGGATTTGTGTTAATATTCAGGCTCCCTTGAGCCGGTGGGGCTGGCGAGCTCATGGTTACGCACCTGAGTGCCACGAGCGGTACTGGACCTAAGAACAATTTTTGGCAGCCTACGCAGCAACCCTACACACATGCCTATTCCCTGCTGATGAGAGGTAATAACCTCGAAACACATGTCCAGGGATGGCCAACGCGACTTTGATTTTGCTTAATACTCTGGCAGAGGCGCACTCGCTGATGCTGACTTCATGGACCACAATGCTTTGGGGTAACACGCTGGTAGGACGAGCAGTGTGCGACCAATTGGATGTGTATTAATACCATAAGTGCCTAGTTGTATTTCAGAAGACTCGGACCTACAGCTTGAGAGTAGGATTGACAAATTAAGTTTAGTTCCAGCTGATATAGTGTCTTTAGACCATATTTTCTCTAGCTTAGTCTGAAAGAAAGCACCAAGAGAATAACTCGACAGCAATCTACAAAATTGGTCAATTATAAAATTCCCTTCTCAAGCTATGACCTCTCTTGTATTGTGCGTGAGACAAACACAACAGAACTAAGGCCTTGTATTAATAAATAAGTTTCCTATCCGGGACAGATATCTCTGTCCAAACCTTCACTAACATGAATCTTAGGGGTATTTCATCTACTCAGAAACTGAGATGTATGGAAGACCACAATTCACATTTCCGTTGAGAACTACAAGTATAAAGTGATGTCTATTGGTTATGAAATGTACCATCCATTTGTCTGTACTTTATGCGTACATTATTTCTCTCACAACATGAGCCTCATGTTTGAAAAGTACGAACATTTACCAATACAATAGAATATGTAGGATACTTCCCCTCTAGAACTGAACTATCAGTAGATCCTATGAAAGTGGCTGCTATCTCTGAATAGCATTCCGTTATACAAAAAAAGAAACTCACTATTTTTGGGGTTTGCTAACTACTTTAGTTAGTTTGTGATAATTTCTTTCTCCTTCTTCATCACTTTTACATGGCTAAGAAAGGACTGGCTGATTAAGCTTTTCCTGACTTAAAGAATGTTTTTGCATCAACATGAATTCTGTGTCATCTCAATCCTCAACATCCTTTTATCGTTAAATCTGATGCATCAGAAGGCCTTCAAGCTATCTTGCTGCAAAATTATATAATATATATAATATAATATAATTGCTGATTATTTTGAATATTCAGTCTTCTTTCTTTTTTGTTTCTGGAACACTTGGTTGTTAACTATACAACCTTTAAGAAAGAATTTACAAGCAATTGAAGAAGATTACACTGAGGAGCATCAGCTGCTGTTAGCATCTGGTTTCATGCTGGAGTACAGGTTGACCATTTCAATTTACAGTTCCTAACAGATGCAGGGGCATATTCTCAAGGACCTATCGCTGAGTTATCGGCACTTTATCTCAGCCAAAGTCACAATAAATTTATCGCCCCATTCACAAGCTGGTGCAAACAGCCAATATCACCAGTTTTCCAGCTATAGCATCCTCAAACAAGCATTTGCAATGCAAATAGGTCTCGCATTTGTGAGTTAGAGCTAGTGACATTGTATATGGCAATTTCTTTTTTACCTACATGTTTTATTTTTTGAGTGAATGTATGTAGTGTGCAAAATCTCTTGGAAAGGTCCTGCACTTCGTAATAAATATATTGAAAAAGACGCAGTGTGGATTGTGTCAACAATTGCTTGGTACATGCCTCATGGGTGAAGTGTCGCCACACATGCACACCGTGGTGCTTTAATAATGCGAAACTCATTAATAAAAGTAGTGCTTACAGACTAAACAACGCAATCGGGATCGGAGCATGTGAATCTGAATCCCTGCTTCTGTTTCATTTTCTGGACTATTTGACTCACTATCCTGCGTCTTGGTTATCGCCAAAACACTGGGAGGCAATGAAGTTTGCCAACGGGGTGGGGGCAGGGGGGCTTCGGGGGTGCATGAAAATGTATTCATTGCCTAGCTTTCAAAGGTCGCCTAGTGCTATTAGTTAAAAGAGTGCAGATTTCATTAAGATATTAAGAGTACTTGACTCGCATCTATGAGGAAATCGACATTAACTAAACAAAATGCCAGAATGCGTGTCAGTTTTCACAGTGTTTTAGACAGTACTGGTTGCTTAGTTTCATTGCATTAATTTGTGTATTTACTCTTTTACACAGCATCCAAAGTAGGTTACCTAACCCCAAAGCCCGAGTTGTTAAATGACCCATAGAAGGGAGTCTTTTACAGTTGAGCAAATGTGTCCAAATGTAGTTTTGGTAGTGCCATGGAATGATCAGCCAATGAGGTACTCGATGAGCAGTTATTTAACTAAACGTTCAAAACGTACGGTATTGTGGCTGTTGTTTGTTTGTACCCAACCACCTCTTTGAATGTGTTTATTAACACACAGGTTCATCTACCAGACAGTGCTCATAGAGGGGCGACTAAAGCACAGAACAAAATGTTTTCATTTATCCTGAGTGTGAAGGCAGCCGGAAGGCTTAGGTGCCCGCCCGGAGAGGCTAGGGGTCCTAGCGCTTCTACAGACTCTGCTGTGCTCCTCTGCACCAGTAGGGCACAGATCAGAATCTGCCGCTTCTGTTAAGAATAGGTGAGGTGGATGAGGTTGGGGCATGCAGGAGTTGCCGGCAGATTTCCAGGTTATTGAAAGTGATGATTCTGACGTGAGGCAATGGAGACTGACTTTGTCTGTTTGTCTGCACCAGTCTATTTTTCTACCATCTACCGGATTCACTGTCATGTATCCATTCATCTCTCTTTGTTAGAGGTGCACAAGCCAATATATTAATTAGCAGGTAGAGCCGGCCGGAGAAGAGCCAAGCATATACGAGCCAGTGGGCGATATATGAAAATGATCGGCATGTTAATCATACAGTAAACATGATGTAAATGTGCGATAATGTCTCTTCAGAATGCAAAAAAGTGCATTTCTTTAGCGCGTCACCTCAGTACACAAGATCATAGCACTGAATTGAGAGGACGTTATTAAAAGTGCTTGTTTTAAGCATGAGTTAAAACACTGCCGCTCCTCCTGCCCGACAACAATGCCATTTGTGAACTAAGAGGCATCAGTTGCCATGCATACCCCGAATGTTGCCTAGAGTCTTATTATATTTAGAGTAGGGGTGGGCGGAATTTGCGGAATTAACTTCCGCAAATTATCGTGAGAATGCAGAAAATCTCCGCAAACACGCCGGAAATATCGCGAAGACGCGGAAGTTTTTTTGCCGCCTGTTCGCGGTATTTTTTGCGTGTTCGCGGGTCGCCAACTTACCCATGCGGTTGCTCACGGGCGCGGCCATCTTGTTTTCACTTGTCCCGCCCTCTGGCGATGTTTACTTCCTGTTCCGGGTCGCGCAATGCATGTTCGCGGTCGATATTTCCTGTTCGCGACCGCTTTTACTTGATCGCGTTGCTTTTTGCTTGCTCAGGGAGAAAATATCGCGCGAACTTGCGCACGTGGTCGCAATGGGCGTGGCCATCTTGTTTTCCACTCTATTGCATGGTTCTGGGGCCTGATTTTCAATCCTCCCTAAATCTTTTCAATCCTTTGTTTATAGCCACTTTTTTTGGATCTTTATTACTTATTATTTCTCTAACTATTTTCCTGCCTCTATATTTTTGGTTTTTGTCTACTTTTTTTCTGTTTTTTAGCTACTTTTTCTCTTTGTATTGCCCGCTATTTATTTCCTTTACTCCTTTATTTATTTTACCTTTTCTTTCCCGCCCCGTCCCCAGAACCATGTCCAAGGGCAGGGCTGTTCGCCGGCGCAGCCAGAGCCGCGACCGCCTTCCTTGCGGAAGGCGGCGCCCACAAGGGGTGCATGCACGGGCCTTATTTGGGGAGGCGGAGTTGGCTGCACTAATTTTCTTTGTGCAGCGCCACCTCCCCTCAACCCTGGCAGCAGGTGGCAGGCCTGGGTCCAGGTACGGCCTCCGGGAGCGTCGGCAGCGGTGGGGGAAGGTGCGCCGGGCAGTGTCGCGCATCTCTGGGGTCCGGCGCACCCAGGCACAGCTGACGCACCGGTGGTCCGACATCCTGGACCGTGAGCAGGACCTGCTGGACCTGCTAGGAGTGGAGGTCCCGGGGCTTGGTGAGTACCTATTTAATTATTACAACTTTGTGTCTGTTCTTCTGCTCTATGTTATATATTGCGAATATCTTTTTTTCCTTCCAACCAGCTAGAATGTTGCTGCTTACAATACATTTCAGGTTAATAACGTTTAAAAGTCTTCTGTGATTATGACACAGGTGCTCTTCTGCGCTACTACTAATCTTACTTGTTTGCAGCTTTGCGTTTGCGCTTGCTTAGCGTGATTCTTTACGAGTTTATTTTAGAGAAATTAAGTTACGTAATGCTACAGTGACTCACGTCCACTCCTTACTTTGTCCTGTCACTAATAGATAGGGGCGGATTGATACATAGGTTTAGGTACTTTGTATGAGCTTCTAATTGGTTAGTGGTATGCGTGATGCCCCCCCTCACTCAGTTACGTGACGTGCTGCTAGTACGGTAGTCTTTAGAACCTTTTCTAGTTTGTTCAATGAGTGGAGGTAGGCTTTGCAGTTACTTAGCAGTAGCAGATCAGCATCAATCAAACCAAAATTTGGTGTATACAAAAAATGTAGTCATGTTCATGTGTCCTCCATGATTGGATCATACACATTGTTGAGGAATACAGTGGAAATGCATACTTAATGTACAATTGGCATGCCTGGAATAGGTGGGCTAGGTTGGGTGGTACATTGTACTAATACTTAGGCTTACTTGTAACTTAGTTTTCTGGAATCAGAATGGAAGAATGGATTACTGTTGATAAATAGTAACTTAAGTAGTCGAACTGCGAATCCCACGATATTACATGTTGACCAGATGAGATCGGTCAATGTAGTTATTGCAATTGTTGTTTACATAAGTGTTTTTTGACCGTTGTTGAAAAATATTGTATTTGTTTGACACCATCCATCAATGTTTGTCTCTTTCTTAATTCTTATATCTCTCCTGTCCATCAGCACCCAGGGGCAGACCGACAGGGACTGGACAGTCGGCGGGACAGGAACACCACCAGGAGGACACCGCTGAGGGCTCCTCTGCTGGCCCCAGTAAGTCTTCTTGTTTTTAATAATATTTCTTATTCCATAACTTTTACTGCCCCATTTCTCCCGAACTATAGTGTGTTTCCAAATGTTTTTTTTTTACCACCAATTATCCTTCGATCTGTACGGTTTCAAAAAGCTTATCCCTGCCTCCGCTATGATGACTGAGTACTACTACATACTATCAGTCTGTCTGTCTGTACTGTAGTAGCTAGTCTTGCCCAGTTGGCCAGTGCCACTCTTTGTGAAAGGTTGTAATATAAAACTCATATTCACCAGTAGCTCGTACAATCCGTTGGGTCGTTGTCTTGTACTACTTTTTACTCTTATTGATGTTGAGGCTTTGAAAATTCACAGCAACAACAGCCCTACCAGATTTCTTAATATTTTGATATGATACCCTATAGGACACACCACTGTTGTAGGGATCTTGCACATACATTTGCACCAGAAAATAGGATGTTGGTGATGGTAGGTTGGACCTTCCTTGCACACCTCAATCAGAAATTCCGCACCCACCACAATTCCACTGCTTGACTATAGTACTGTCTTGTCATACCTATTAGGTCTCGGAACCCTCCCCCCAAGATAACCAACAAGTAGACAACCCAGAACATAACACACCCAACCTCTGTCGTGGAAGCAATTCACATGCACACCCTTACTTTAATTTGCTCACTCGTGTAAGTTAGTCCACTCCACACCAAATACCATGAAGTCTATGTAAGTTTAAAATGTTTATTTCAATTTGAGAAGGTCTGTACACTGTTTTCTGAGCAGCACCAACCGGCAAATCAATAACATTAAAACACTATACATTGTTACACTTATACAGTTGAGAATTAAATCATGATAACTGAACAGTGGTGGAAGGCAGCACCACCATCCCATAGCAATTTAGTTTATATACATTTATAAATGAAGATGTGAGTGAAGGGACCCCTCACCTCAGAAGAACCTAGTACTGGTAGTTGGTGCATCGTTCAGAAGCTCTGGTTCGTAGAAGGGAATCTTGCGTCTGTAATGCGAAAAAAGAAATGGTGTGCGTTAGTATATTGCAACTTGCAAGCATTTCTCAGCCGTGCCAAAAAGTGTAGCATCTATGGATAAGCAATATGGACTAACAGTAACAGTAGTACACCAGTTCTTCCTAAAAAAGTGGCTTGTTAATGTTTGTTGACCGCTTGTACGCAGCGCGTAGACTAGACAGTAGCAGTGTGAGGCAGGTCATGCGGGCTCAAAGGTGTCTTAAGAAGCTGCAAGGTAAAGGTAACGTCACATGTGCATGGCTAGGGCTAATCAAGCAAATGCTACAATGATCATATAACTTAATGTCTACTCTACTACTACCCGATTTGTACTAGTGATGTATGTTAGTATTAACTCATTTTTCAACCTTGCTACTGATCAATAGGGGGGAGGTGTATATGTCGCCTAATAAATGTGTAATGTTTTCTAGGCACACTACCGACCACCATTGCTGGGGCCAGCGAAGGCGACGCCGAGGGCGAGGATGCGGCAGTTGCAGATAGCAACGGAGGGGGAGTGGCAGCACCAGTGGCAGGCGGTGGTAAGTTAGATTCATAATCTTTAACTATTGTTGAACTTGACAGCACACTCACTGCAAAGGTGTACTGTATGTATATGTATACTGTACAGTTGTGAATTAGGGCCCCATTAGGATGGTGGGCGTATTGCCCCCGCCGGGCTGGCTGGAATTCACTGCCGTCACCGCAGGGGCAAACCTCCCGCCATCCCTGTAGAAAATATTCAGACATGTCCAGGCGGAAAAGGGTTCAATATGGCGGTGGTGTCTCTCTCACCACACCGGCAGCCATATAATCTGCATTTTGGAATGCCTTTGCGTGGCGGCATTGCCGTCCGCCACGGAAAGGCATGCACACATTGCAGAGTATGCTTGGGGGCCCCCATGGAGGGTACCTACCGATGCTATGGTACCCCCCTGACTTTCAAAGCAAAACGTGACAGGCTCCGTGCGAGGCCCGTTATGTATGTTGTGCTTGGAAAAGCAGCACAACATTTTAGCATTGCTTTCAGCAAAGCCAACCAGAATTTAAATTTTAAAAAACAGGGTGCGCCCGCCACTGTGCCGGGCGCATCATCCTAATTAATTGTCCCCACGGGACCCCCACCCTTTTTAGCAGTCGGATGGCGGGCGGACAAAGTCTGCCCGCTATCCGATGTTGTAAGTAAGTATGAGTTCTTGGGGACGTTTGAAGAGTGAACTAGAAGACTAGAATTCCCTTTAATTGGTATAGGACTAGGAGCCGGAGTATTGAGTAACCAATGTCCTCATCTATCTGATTTCAACTCCGCTTTGAAAGTTTTATGGAGAAGAGCACCTGGTGCACTGTTCAACTAAAAAGTGTAAGACAGGTGGAAGGAAGAAGGACGGGCGACATTTAAAATGTTATGTACTACTGTGCTTTATTTTATAGTGCTACTCTACCATGCCACTATGTGTATAAATAATTACCTTGTCCTACTGTTTTATTAAGACTATATTTTACAATTGTCTTGTTTTTTTCTATTGAAGCCTCCTCCAGTGCCCCGGGCCCCAGCCACCGCCCTCCAGCGGTACGGCGCCACCGCCGGACGGCTGCCCGCCGCCACCGTGTCATCTCCGGTGCCCCCCCCCCACTGTGGCTGCAACTGCCGCGGCCTTAGACGCCGCGTCGCCCATTTAGAGGACCAGATGCATGTCCTCCTCCAGTCCCGCCCCACCAGTTAGTCCCTGTCACTGCCCCATTTTTAATTCCTGTTCGTTCTTCACTCGTTTGGGTGTTCTCTACTTCTATGGACAGTCGTTGGGGTTAGGGAGGTGGGTGGGTCAGCTTTTGTGGGTTTAGTTTATTTGTTAGGGTCAATTAAATATATTTTTCTATGTTACATGCAATGTTGTTAATGTTTTGTAGGTGGGGTAACTGTTTTACATCACACTGTTTCCTTGCTGGTGCATGGCCGCCCATAGCGTGTGTTTGATTTCAATAATTTGCTGACTGTATAAGACACAAACAGATAGATGCGACACACCTCACTCATTGACTGGTCCTACTATGCATTCTTTGGAGTGGTGTTTGAAACTGAAATCATTGACAACATGTCCATTATTAATTCTGCCTCCCCCAAACTTCTCTCTTACCGGTGCTTGATGTTTATGTCCAACTGTGGCACAGCACTGGCTGCATGGCATGGTGAAGATGGTTTCCTTTTTCATACATGCCATGATTGGGGTGGTGGTGGTAGTATAGTAGTAGTATACACTGGCAGGGTGGCAGCATTTCCAAAAAAAGAAAAGGAGATAGTCAATCGACCTTTGAGAGACTGTTAGAGGAGTAGTTGAATGAAGTACATCACAGAATTTACCGAGCAACAATTATATGCTCAAATATTTGACAAAAAAACTGAATGCTGGTTATTATGAGGATAGCCTACTAGACAGAGTTACAAACTATAGTTTTGTCGACTTGACTATGCCTACAGTCTAACAGTTAGTGCTGTGTATGAGGAATGACAACAAACAAATCCAATCAATGCCGGCAATTCATGCTGAGGTATATGTTCCTTAGTTAAATAAAATAACCTCTGAAATATCCTACTCATGGGTGGGCAAGCAGAAGAAGATCATCGCTCTGCATTGAAATTGAAGTAGTGTTGCTTTCACCACATCCGCCCCAGCAAGTGTGTGATTAAGTATTGGTGTACATTTAATTTAGTTACACCTCGACAATAAGTCACACAGCCCGGGGGAAGAGGGTTAGGGTCCGTTGATTGGATGGGAAGGGGGATTTTGGGAAAGGTTTGACATAGAAAAACAGTATGCATACATAGACAAACAAACGACAATCATTGAAGACTACCATACCATATCCATTCCATATGTTAAGGTAGAAAAAGGAAATGCATGCATGATGATGAGACCCGGATTACATACACTTCTATTTCTTGTTCTGTTCCGGCCTTAATACTTTAACAGATAGCAAATAGAAATTTTAAATATTGGTAGTGAAGAATCATAAACACAGAGCAAACGTAATGATGATTGATAATAACAACTCCAAGAACACACTGTTGTAAAGAATGTATACAAGATATTAATCAAATTATTTAAAAGAAGTGAAAAGTGGATACTGTTACTGTCTTATCCTGGTCAAAAATGTGGACTGGTTTTTTGCATCTCGGCATTCCTCTTGCTCCTCTCGTCCATCAATCTTGGGTGTGTCGCCTCACCACTCGCCACTGCCCGGCTGGAATAAAAAGGTGATTGATTGGCAAGGTAATTAATATGCATTGTAATGTTTTACAAAGTTTTGGACAAGGCCCGGCCTGTAATTTTAGATTGAAAACCAAAGGGGATATTCAGAAAGAAAGTGAAAACAAATGCACAAGTGATGGTGTAGTGCAACAAGAACACTTTCCGAGGTGGCATGTATGCATATGCATCATCTCTACTGTAGTCTGTTTCCAGCATAGACCTTCAACAGTAACAGGAGAGATCAGGCCCACAGTGCTTACCATTAGCACATCCTACGTTAACACCTTAGAGTCCTTTTTTTTTCTCTCAAAGAGTTGGACAAACGCAAAGCACATTATCCATTCCAGACATAGCATTTTACAGTTAAAGTTAGTAAAATCAATGCACTGCAGTCATCCCACCGCTACACTCTATTCAACTTCTACACAGACATTTGGGTGTGCTGTGGTTGTTGTTGACGTGTTTACCTTTAGGCTTTTCCGTTTTATGCCACTCATGAAACATCCTCCTGACTTCATCATCAGCTCTGATACTCTACTGACTGAAGATCGGCCTGCAGTACAAGTGTAATTTTTATAACACAACAAGAATAGAAATATAAATCTTACTGACTTGAGTCATTCTTTGTGTACAGAAAGATAGATTACCACTAGTACACTTTGACATCACTTTGTGCACAACAAACAACGCAAACAAAAAGACCAATAGCTCAGAGTCAGGTGTCCAATGCATGCCATTAATTGTCATCATTCATTACCTGTTCCTTCTCATCTTAAGTTAACGGGCCGTCTCTTTCGCCATCATCATGATGGACGGTGCTGTTAAGTCACAGTCATTTGCATTGCGCAGATTGAGTGAGTCCTCTTCCTGTATTGAATTAAAAGCAATGTATCACCAAGATGCAGGAGAAGTACACATTTCTTGTTTGCCAGAAGGGGAAAATTAGTAATTACTAGTGTGTTCTGTAGAAAGTTGATTAGTGGCAGTGCACAATTACATCAATTCATGCGCAACACACACCACAAAATCTACATCATTCAGTCTGCCATTCTGCAGCCAATGCATGGCATCAATCATTACCTGTTGCATCTCATCTCGTTAACGCTGCAGGCCGTCTCTTTCGCCATCATCATGATGGACGGTGCTGTTAAGTCACAGTCATTTGCATTGCGCAGATTGAGTGAGTCCCCTTCCTGTATTGAATTAAAAGCAATGTATCACCAAGATGCAGGAGAAGTACACATTTCTTGTTTGCCAGAAGGGGAAAATTAGTAATTACTAGTGTGTTCTGTAGAAAGTTGATTAGTGGCAGTGCACAATTACATCAATTCATGCGCAACACACACCACAAAATCTACATCATTCAGTCTGCCATTCTGCGGCCAATGCATGGCATCAATCATTACCTGTTGCATCTCATCTCGTTAACGCTGCAGGCCGTCTCTTTCGCCATCATCATGATGGACGGTGCTGTTAAGTCACAGTCATTTGCATTGCGCAGATTGAGTGAGTCCCCTTCCTGTATTGAATTAAAAGCAATGTATCACCAAGATGCAGGAGAAGTACACATTTCTTGTTTGCCAGAAGGGGAAAATTAGTGTGTTCTGTAGAATGTTGATTAGTGGCAGTGCACAATTACATCAATTCATTCATGCGCAACACACACAACAAAATCTACATCATTCAGTCTGCTATTCTGCGGCCAATGCATGGCATCAATCATTACCTGTTGCATCTTATTTTCAGTTAATGGCCAGTCTCTCTCGGCTCTGAAGGAGGATAGCTATAGAAGTCATCAGATTCATGGTCCACTTGTTTTGGAAGGACGAGGAAAGTTTGAATTTGTTGTCTTGTTACCATCATCCAATCATCATTCATGAGGGAAATGGAATTGACCAGGAGATGCAGTATGATCGAGTGGAGGAGCTGGATTCTGAGGACTGTAGTGTCAAATGGCAGACACCTGAAACTTGTATCTTAAATTAGAAGAGTAGAAGACGGTGATAATGCATTGGTTGCGATTCACAAGTTTATAACCGGAACAACGGACACAAACAAAGGGGGAAAAAAGGGAGGAAGACAGTAAGTGCGAGCCTAATTGTCAGGGAAGTATAGCTCGTCCTCAAACTCTGGGGGATCTTCCAGTAGTAGGTAATCATCTGACACAATACTTCCATCACCTGAGCCGCTGTCCTCATCTTCCTCTGTTGATTCATGCATTGTGTAATTCGGTGGTATGAAGTGCTGATTCATTTTGATCATTGTTAACCTCTCCACGTTTTTGGGAGATAGACTGGTCCTTCTCAAGGTTACAATGGAACCAGCAGCACTGAAAACACGTTCGGAAGAGACACTTGCGACAGGGCAAGCCAGATAGCTTATCGCCAGCCTGCTGAGCTGTGGCCATTCAGACCTTTTCCTATACCAATACTGCACTGGGTTTTGATCAACGTACACCTCTGTTGGGTCGTCCAGATAGGCCTGGACCATCCGCTCAATGTTCAGGGTTGCTGCTGGTAAGCTTTTGTGCTGTTTTTTCTGTGCATCAGCACTGTGCTTACGGCCCATCTTTACATACCAATCTGATAATGATTGTACTCGGCCGAATGATCCAGTTATTGTTTTTGCAGTCGATGGTGATGGTGAGTGTTGCGATTGTGAGCCAACCGCACTGCCCTCAGCCGACGAAGTTGCACTTGATTCTGCATGGCCTGCTTCAGTATCAGTACTTGTTGTGGGTTGATGTGGCGGGCTTTTAATTAGCAGCCCTTCATTTTCAAACTTGATGGCTGCTTCAGCTATACAACTTTTGTAGTTGGCAACATCATTGTCGGTAAAAGAAAGGAATAGTCCTAATTTTGCACGTGGATCCAGAATTGTGGCACAAATGTAATGTTCTTGTGACAAAATTTTATTTTGTATCCTTACATTTTCTGATAATCGCCTGGATAAGCTCTCCACCAAGTCATGGGCTTGCCTTCTGTCCTCTACACCTTTGTAGGATTCAGACACATTATTCAGCTCATGCTCTAGCATTTGCAACAATGGGATAGCTTGGCCCATTGTACAGTCCTCCTTGCTGACTTCACGTGTGAAGACCTCAAAAGGAGACAGCATCTCAGTCAGGCATTGAATTAGGGTCCATTGCTCCCTCTGAAGGGTCATGCCGTTAACACTAGCATCACTGCTTCTGTACCAGACATATTCATTGAGTGACCTCTGCTGTTCGTACAGACGATCAAGCATGTAATACGTTGAGTTCCAACGTGTTGCCACTTCCTGGATGAGTGCCTTGACTGGCATCCTACGCTCACGTTGGAGGATCCTCAGCTGCTTCCGAGCTTTAAAAGAATGGCTGAAATGAGTGCATATTCTTTGGCAGATGGCCAGTAAATTGCTTACTATGGGTTCTTTTTTCAGAAAGTCTTGCACCATAATGTTTATGCAGTGTGCCAAACACGGAACCCTGAAATAGGAACCAAGTTCCATGGCCTTAAGTACATTACTGCCATTGTCTGTGGCAACAAAACCAATACCAAGCCCTCTGGGCCGCAGCCATTCCAAAACCTTGGTGCGAAACTCTTCTAAAATGTTTTCAGCCGTATGAGATTTCTCCATGGCGAACATGGCTACAGTTGCATGTTTCCGAGTACCTTCAAAAATCGCAGCTGTGTCAACAACACCTCGTGCAGATAGTTGATCTCTAACCCCCACAAAAGAGATCCAGTGTGCAGTGATGCACATGTAATCTGTGGCTTGGCAACTGGTCCACATGTCTGTTGTCAGGTGGATATTGTGCACAGCACTCTGCTGCAAACCGTGACCAACCAATTCCAGCACATCATGATGTAGTGACGGAACAGCAATTCTTGCGAAATAGGACCGGCTGGGAACTTTTCATTTCGGGCAGATGGCAGACACAAATTCAAGGAAACCCACCCCTTCCACAAATGAAAAAGGAAGAAGGTCCAGCGCTAACATTTTAGCCAGCTTCGCATTGTACAATCGTGCTGTTGGGTGGTTGCGTTGGAACTGCCCCTCCAACCTAAACATGCTGTCAATGGTAGGCTGGCTTACTTTCCTTAGTGGTGCTGTTTTCATTAACCCACTAAGGCCCAACGACACAGATTGTCTCATTGAGGTACTCGCCGGTCGCCTTGGTGTCTCACCCACACTCTGAGTATGGCTCTTACTGCGGTGCCACTCTGATGTTACTGAGGAGGATGTGGGCATTACCACTGCAGTGACTGCACTACTGGAGACAGGGCTAGAAATGCCTCCCTGTTCTTCACCTGCCACCACAATAATATCGCTCCCTGATTCCTGACCAACTTCAAAGGGTTTAGTTTTCCTACTTTCTTTTAACTTACGTAGGTGATCCTCCCACACGATATTGTGGTGTATTTTTAGATGACTTGCTTGTCCTCCGGTACCATAGTTTGTACCAAGCTTCCCACGCCGAACACCTTGCCGACAAATTGCGCATATAGCAACGTTCTCCTCCTTGGCGCTAACAGAAAAGAAGTCCCAAACTGGGGAGGAGAACTTTCTGGCACTGCTGGATGTGCCACTTTCAACACCAGATGAACTTGAGGGGGTGCTTGAAAATATGTGACCCTGTCCACCTACACTGTGACTTTTACTACCACTTCCTACTGAGATGGTTGAGCTGGATGTAGGTCCCTGCCGGGCCTTGGAAAATATGGCAGCTGGAGGTAGTGGTGGTGTAACCTGTGTTGGTGAGATCCGTGCTACATCCCGCTCAGTAGCAGCCTTTCTGGATGTGGTGAGAATGTCGGTCTCCAATCCCTTTGGGGCGGGAGTAATGTGCGTGATGACTGGCTCGTCTTCATCAACATCATCACCCCCCTCTTCTACATCTACCTCCATAACTCTAAGTTTTTCTGGGACCTTCCTTTTCAGAAGCAATGTCTTGTGGCGTACTTCACTCTCAGACCGAGCTGGTGGGACCCAAGTGTCATCACGATCATCAGAAGCGGGGCTTGAAGAAGAAGATGATGGACTAAGCCTCCTTTTCCTTGCTGGTGGTCTGGAAGACAATAGATGTTCTGAAACAGTGGTTTGACTTCGCTCCGCTTTGTCTGCAGGAAGCTCGATTTCCTGAAATGCCCCTACGTCAGGAGCAACAACTACTATGGTGGGCTGTTGCGGCGGCTGCTGCTGTTCTGGTTGCGGCGGCTGCTGCTGTTCTGGTTGCGGCGGCTGCTGCTGTTCTGGTTGCGGCGGCTGCTGCTGTTCTGGTTGCGGCGGCTGCTGCTGCTGTTCTGGTTGCGGCGGCTTGACACTGATATGCTGAGTTTGCGCCTGCGTTGAACTTGATTGTGTACTACTTTGCGGTAATGACATTTCTTCAACATCGCTGCCCGTTAGTAGACTGGCTACCTCTGCGACAGTAAAGCCCTTGGGCCTAGGTTGGTGGGGTTGCTGGACCGCTGTGCTGGTCCCAGCTTGGTTCCCGGACAACGCTTTGGTGCCAAAAAAAAAACCTTGGCCGGCACACCACCAGTCGTGGTTAATGGCACTTCCTTTTTCTGTTCCTTCTTCTCACCAGCAACTTTCTTGGTACTGGACCTGGTACCTTTCTTTGGGGCCATCTTATTCCGATGTCAGGCAGGAGGCAGATGCACACCAAGTTCTGGTCACACGTGGGCGTGATGCGCAGCAGGACTTCTGTCTGGCTTGCAGTGCAACGGGTAGCCAGGTGATGCCGATGACACCTCCTACTCTGTCTTTTGTGCACCTAAAAGCAAAGAAGACAGGAGAAGAACATCAGTGAAATGTTGCAATTGTTTTTGTGGTTCAGTTACTTAGTACTGTACTAGTGCAAACAAAAGATAGTCTAGCCATTTATGATTTTTTTTTAACTAGAGCTATGTTATACTACTAGTACTGTGTACAGCCACACACTACACTCTCAGGAAGGTGATGTCTAAAAATTCAACAGATCACATAGAAAACACTTGATCAATAAAGCTGTGGCTACCTGCTCTGATCCTAGTGGATGAAAAAGCAGGCCTGTTGGCAGACAAGGCCAGGCAAGCTTGCAGGCCTAGGCCTCAAAATGGCCACCAGCCACATGGCCAGGCCCAACAACATCAGCAAGGCCACCCCAAAAAACACACTTCCCCAACTCAATCCAATGCCATCCATGCCCTAAATGATGTCTAAATTCAACAGAGCAAACCGAAAACAGTAGATTACTAAAGCTGTGGCTACCTGCTCTGGTAGCAGTGGATGAAAGCAGGCCTGTTGGCAGACAAGGCCAGGCAAGCTTGCAGGCCTAGGCCTCAAAATGGCCACCAGCCACATGGCCAGGCCCAACAACATCAGCAAGGCCAGCCCAAAATACACACTTCCCCAACTCAATCCAATGCCATCCATGCCCTAAATGATGTCTAAATTCAACAGAGCAAACAGAGAACAGTAGATTACTAAAGCTGTGGCTACCTGCTCTGGTAGCAGTGGATGAAAGCAGGCCTGTTGGCAGACAAGGCCAGGCAAGCTTGCAGGCCTAGGCCTCAAAATGGCCACCAGCCACATGGCCAGGCCCAACAACATCAGCAAGGCCACCCCAAAAAACACACTTCCCCAACTCAATCCAATGCCATCCATGCCCTAAATGATGTCTAAATTCAACAGAGCAAACAGAAAACAGTAGATTACTAAAGCTGTGGCTACCTGCTCTGGTAGCAGTGGATGAAAGCAGGCCTGTTGGCAGACAAGGCCAGGCAAGCTTGCAGGCCTAGGCCTCAAAATGGCCACCAGCCACATGGCCAGGCCCAACAACATCAGCAAGGCCACCCCAAAAAACACACTTCCCCAACTCAATCCAATGCCATCCATGCCCTAAATGATGTCTAAATTCAACAGAGCACACAGAAAACAGTAGATTACTAAAGCTGTGGCTACCTGGTCTGGTAGCAGTGGATGAAAGCAGGCCTGTTGGCAGACAAGGCCAGGCAAGCTTGCAGGCCTAGGCCTCAAAATGGCCACCAGCCACATGGCCAGGCCCAACAACATCAGCAAGGCCACCCCAAAAAACAAACTTCCCCAACTCAATCCAATGCCATCCATGCCCTAAATGATGTCTAAATTCAACAGAGCACACAGAAAACAGTAGATTACTAAAGCTGTGGCTACCTGCTCTGGTAGCAGTGGATGAAAGCAGGCCTGTTGGCAGACAAGGCCAGGCAAGCTTGCAGGCCTAGGCCTCAAAATGGCCACCAGCCACATGGCCAGGCCCAACAACATCAGCAAGGCCACCCCAAAAAACACACTTCCCCAACTCAATCCAATGCCATCCATGCCCTAAATGATGTCTAAATTCAACAGAGCACACAGAAAACAGTAGATTACTAAAGCTGTGGCTACCTGCTCTGGTAGCAGTGGATGAAAGCAGGCCTGTTGGCAGAGAAGGCCAGGCAAGCTTGCAGGCCTAGGCCTCAAAATGGCCACCAGCCACATGGCCAGGCCCAACAACATCAGCAAGGCCAGCCCAAAAAACACACTTCCCCAACTCAATCCAATGCCATCCATGCCCTAAATGATGTCTAAATTCAACAGAGCAAACAGAAAACAGTAGATTACTAAAGCTGTGGCTACCTGCTCTGGTAGCAGTGGATGAAAGCAGGCCTGTTGGCAGACAAGGCCAGGCAAGCTTGCAGGCCTAGGCCTCAAAATGGCCACCAGCCACATGGCCAGGCCCAACAACATCAGCAAGGCCACCCCAAAAAACACACTTCCCCAACTCAATCCAATGCCATCCATGCCCTAAATGATGTCTAAATTCAACAGAGCACACAGAAAACAGTAGATTACTAAAGCTGTGGCTACCTGCTCTGGTAGCAGTGGATGAAAGCAGGCCTGTTGGCAGAGAAGGCCAGGCAAGCTTGCAGGCCTAGGCCTCAAAATGGCCACCAGCCACATGGCCAGGCCCAACAACATCAGCAAGGCCAGCCCAAAAAACACACTTCCCCAACTCAATCCAATGCCATCCATGCCCTAAATGATGTCTAAATTCAACAGAGCAAACAGAAAACAGTAGATTACTAAAGCTGTGGCTACCTGCTCTGGTAGCAGTGGATGAAAGCAGGCCTGTTGGCAGACAAGGCCAGGCAAGCTTGCAGGCCTAGGCCTCAAAATGGCCACCAGCCACATGGCCAGGCCCAACAACATCAGCAAGGCCAGCCCAAAAAACACACTTCCCCAACTCAATCCAATGCCATCCATGCCCTAAATGATGTCTAAATTCAACAGAGCACACAGAAAACAGTAGATTACTAAAGCTGTGGCTACCTGCTCTGGTAGCAGTGGATGAAAGCAGGCCTGTTGGCAGACAAGGCCAGGCAAGCTTGCAGGCCTAGGCCTCAAAATGGCCACCAGCCACATGGCCAGGCCCAACAACATCAGCAAGGCCACCCCAAAAAACACACTTCCCCAACTCAATCCAATGCCATCCATGCCCTAAATGTGCTTGAAAATGAAATATATTCAAAAAACAAAAGGAACAGTTGCTTCATCATGCACACACACACCCATGAGGCCATGCCCATGGCTAGCTCGGGCCTACTACTACAACCCACAAAATTAAAAAAAATTAAAAAAAAAAAAAGGAATGATGATAATTAATTATCAAAAATAAATTGTAGTTACACAACAACTGCAATGCCCACAATCAAACACAACACTTGTAAAATATCCTATTCCAAAAATCCTGAAATCCAATTGCAATGATGCAGCAGACAAAAAGAGTGATCTTTCCAGCTCCAAATCCAAAGGCAGAATGAGCAGGAGATGGACAAAGCACTGGGAGGAGCCTGCTGGACAGGAACAGGAAGTTGGAGATTCTGTGTCACTTCCTCCCTCTCTCCACCTTGTAAAAAAATGACTCCTTGCACAAAAAAGGAAAGCCAAATGTGAATGTAAGGAGTTCTTTTCATCCAAAATCAGTATTTGCAGATGGTTTCATGCTGCTAGAGCCGATATTCCTCTCCAAATTGTAAATTTTACGTTGTTGAGTTCTCGAGCTTCACATTACTTCCGCCGGCGTGTCGAAAACGATATGATCGCGTTCTCTTCTTTGTCCCTGTCGCGTTGGATATGACGTGTTCGCGGTCTCTTTCTCCTGTTCGCGTTCGATTTCACGTGCCCGCGTCCTCATCCTCACGCTCGCGATGTAGAATGACATGTTCGAGATCTCAATCTTCTCATACTCGCGCGGTGCATGATCGCGAGAAGAAAGACGTGATCGCGCGACAAATGACGTGATCGCGTGAAAAATGACTTTAATGCGGCCGCGAACTCTCGCAAAATGGCTACCAAAATCCAACATCTCGTGGAGAACGCGACCGGGTCAAGAAAACTTGTCGGAGAACGCAGGGATTCAGGTAAGGCGATCGCGCGCGCGCGAGAATGTATTGTTTTACAGCGCGAGCAAGAAAAAAATTATCGCTAATGCGGAATGCGGAAATTTTGACATTTTCGCGCTTTCCGCGGAACGCGAAAATGCCAAAATATCGCAATTTCCGCGAACGGAACGGAATTTTGGCCACCCAAAAATTTTTGTCTTAGAAAAAAAAGAGGAAAGTAATAAAGGGAAGAGAGACTTCAGAACTGCCCACCTTTTGTGTCTGTGAAGCAAAAAAAAGCTCTTCCTGGCAGCACAAATGAGAAGCCACCACAAGTAAAGGGAGGGTAGGGGAAACACGCAGCACACTCTGGAGGAAACAATGGGAGGGAGATAGGAGAGGGAGGTGGGGTGGGGTGTGAGAAAAACATTGCATACAAGGGAATGTTGGAGGGGTGGGAGAGAAGTGCAAGAGAGCAGTGGCCATGACAATGAGAGTGCTTTGGGGAAAGAAGGCTTGGGAGGGATGGAGGAGAGGGGGGGCAGTGAGAGACACTGAAGTGAGCCAGCACTGGAGGACAGAGAAGGGTATATTTATAAAGCAGTTTAATGCACGCACTCAAATGGAGGCAGAAAGCAATATTCAAATAACCAATAGCAGTAGGTGAGAGAGGAATACCCCCACTGTGCTGAGCCAAGACATTATTGATACAGTCTCAAACCGATAGCTGAAAGAGGCTGGCTGACAAAATTCCATGGTTGAAAGGTGTAGAGACAAAGACCAGTCTATAGGTAGTGTAAGCAAGATGTCTGTTATATACCTACGCCGTCAAAACCAACACCTAAAATCATGACATTTACAAACACCAAGGAAAACAAACAGAAACATACCAATACCCATGGATATCTGTGCTGCAAAGCCATAGGAGAATGTTACCCAGCAGCAGACCGGTGGTTTTTTCATTCTGGTACTCTGTCACATACTTGACTGGACACTGTCTAAACCTGACATACATGGCCCAGTGCATTTCCCTCCATCACAAAGGGCAAAGGCTACTTTACCAAACTTTCCCATCCTTTCACATTCCACCATTGGTAGTTCACCTGTAACATAATACTTTTCATTGCCTCCTCTTCCCCTACTTAAGATATCATTTTGAATATGTCCAGCCTCTGTCACACCCAATCTGTCTCCAGATTTAAAAGTATACACTCTAACATGTTTACTTTCCTCATACCTTGACTCACTGTGATCAACACCAAGCTTAGTTGCCACATATTCATGAAGCTCTTACACATTCAGTCTATTCCTGTTTGATTTTTCATGAAAAGTGAACACAATGATGTTAGTTTTTCTTCCTCTCAACAATTCAAATAGATCCATCCTATTGGTAAAGTATCAGGGATATTGTACATCCACAAAAGAGAGCAAATTGACCTGGCATCCATGGCATGGTTTCTCCTGTCTTTTTGCCTCTACCTCCTGTCTTTTTTTACTGTGTCCTTGTAACATTTCAAACATGTAACTTTCAAATGGGAAGAGATAGATTGGGAAGAGATAGAGATTTCGAGTTTGAGTTCCATGAACTCAGAATTTAAAAAGACATCATTTAGTGAAGATTGTTTTTAAATTGTGTGTTTTAAAATGTCTCTTTTAGAAAGTGCCCATGTTCTTACTTTACCATTCTGTGCTCTTCTGCCTGCTTGTAGAATATCGACTTCTGGTTCAGTCTGACAGGTGCTGTTTGTGCATTCACTCCAGACACTCACACAAAGGAAGCTGAGGTGCGCCCTGCATAGCCTGATGGTTGTCCCTGAGCTAGAGTAGTGGGAGGAGTTGTCACTGGCACATGAATATGGATGTGCCTGCCTTTCCATAATGCTGTCTCCACCCCTTGTGATGTGGCTGGACAAGGGAGGACAGCACTGGTTCTAGGAAGCAAGAGAGACTTTATTTGATACCTGCACACTTCAAAGGCTGAAAATAGTATAGGTAGTGGGGCTCTGAGCCCAAACCTTGAGAACACTTCTGGACTAAGAGTACCCTGCCAAGAAGAAGAGCGAAAGAGCTGACAGGAGGCGTACTGCCACTTTTGCTGTGCGGTGCTGGCTGGGGTTGGCCTGCAGTTGCTGCTTCTGTCTGTGGGCAGTGGAAAGAACTGGACTTTTACTTTGCTGTACCGTACCTAAGAAGATTCTACAACGGCTTGATGTAGAGCTTGCCTCCTGTTAAGAAGTCTTGGGAGCACAAAGAATTCACCTGCAATATTCATGAACTCCACTGCTGGGCGTTCTGACCTGCCTTGTGGTGCCAATCCTAATTCTGGGTCCTTGGAGGTTGTTTTGCTGCTCCTTTTGCTGAAAATCCATGCCTCAACCTTCCAGTGCCATTTTTCCCGCCGCAAGCTGCTGTGCAGTTGAAAAACACATGCATCACTATGGGAAGGCTGAAAATATTGATGCAGTACCTGTCCATGGCTGACAAAACCGCCACAGCCCGAGTCCCGTGCACAGAGTGACCGAATGCCGAAATCCCTTCTCTGACACAGGACCTGCTGTGCACCTGGAAAAATCAACGCATCACCTGTCTGCGCCTGAAGAAATTGACGCAGTGCTAGGATCGCTGCTGCATCGACCCTTAGCACCTGAATTTTCTCCCGCATTGCACCTGTGTGCCAAATATTTTCTGACCCAGTGCTTGTTATGTTATTTCAAAAATATTTATATAGGTCACAAACACCAACCGGTTTCTTGGTACCGAATAACGGAACATCACTAATAGCTAAGTATCTCCTTCATATGCGTGTATGAACAACTGAATTTTCAAGAGTTGTCTGAATCTGGAGTAACAGGCTGTCATTCTGATGTTAAGTGGGAGAGAATTCCAGAACCGAGAGGCTAAGACAGAGAATCTAGAACCTCCTAGACTCTTCCCCTTAAAAGATGGAGTAACCAGGAGGGTGAGATGCCGGGACCTCAAATTACGAGAAGATGTGCACTTGTGAATTCAAAAGGATATAAACTCCACACAGATGCCCTGGAGAGATTTAAAAGTGATGCATCCAGTCTTGAAAGCAGAACGCTGTTTCACCCGCAACCAATTAAGTTTCCTCCACTGGGGGGTGATGTGGCACCTCCTAGGCTATCGGTGAACCATCCAGGCTGCCTAATGTTGTGCCAGTTGCAGGCTCTTTATCAAGTATTCAGGGAGGCCAAGATAAAGGGACTTCACATGATCCAAGTGAAATATGATTAAAGCGATAACAACCTGAACAAGGGCTTCAAACATGAGCTTGCAGTAAGAAACCGATGCATCACCTGCCCTCGCAGTAAGAAACCAATGCATTACCTCCCCTCCAGTAAGGAACCGGCGCATTACCTCCCTTGCGTGGCAGTGAGGAACTGACAAGTCCTCATTCCCTGGAGCAAGGAACCAACACATCACCTTCCCTGCGACTAAGGAACTGAAGAATCACCTTCCCTGCACCTGTTTTCGTCCAGTAATTATGATGCATCCAACGTACTTTGTGTTACTGTATGTGTGCACAAATGCTTTACACATTGCCTCTGTAGTTTAGCCTGACTGCTCTGGGCCATACTACCAGAGGGTGAGCACAGGCAGACTTAGGTGTGTACTTTACTCAACCTGACCTGAAGGAAGGGTCCCTACTTGGACAGGGTGTACAACACTACCAACTAGAGACCCCCAATATTAATATTGGTGGCCAGCAGTGAGGATAGGATTTTCATTTGTGCCTCACATACCGTAATTTATGTACACTACTGAATAGAGTAGGCTACTACACAACCACATACTGTTTTTCTTCTTTGGCTGTTTTCATATTTTTGGGTATTTCCTACCAAGTGTTGAACTTCCAGTTTGATCATGTCTAAGGCAGCTTCAGTTGCATCTTTGGATTTTGATTTTGAGGAGGATAGGGTGGATTTCTACAGGGTGCCACAGTTGAAATCACTCAGCAAAATGTTTGAAGTCCCAATGAGAGGCCTCACCAGCAAGGAAGAGCTTCACGGCGCTGAGGGCCTGGTTGGAAGCTAGGAAGGCAAGTGGGCATTCAGAGGAACCTGTAGGGGAAGCTGAGGATTTAAACAAGCAGTAGGATGGGCTTGTGGGCAAGACCCTGTCAGGAGAAAGGGTGCCTTCCAGGGCAGACAGCAGTGTCTCTTCAAAAGGGTTCTCTCAAGAGGTGCTGGAAGACCGATAAAGGAGCAGAGTTCATGAGTTTGAGCTTGAAAAGCTCAGGATGGAAATGGAAAATCAGAAACTTGCAATGGAAGAAAATAAAATGCTTTTACAGTATGAGAGAGGGTTGAAGGAGCTGGACATAAAAGCCAAGAGCAGGGTGTTCAGTTCAAATGGTGGCAGTGCGTCTTCAGTGCACACAGAAGGAAAAGTACATATACCTAAGGAAGTGATAAGAGGGTTTCTGGTAGTGGATTACATTGATCAATGATTTAGGGGATGAGGTAGCAATGCAGTCCCATAGGGTCCTTGAGAGAGACTGGGGGGCTGGGCCTGTGGACCTGCTTCACTGCAGAGAGGAGAGACACTTTGCTAGCTTTGCCTGATGGGGATAAGGTGAGGTACCCCACTATGAAAGAGACTCTGATAGGGAGGTATGGGTTAACCCTAGAAATGTAGAGCCAGAAGTTCAGGGCCTTTAAGAAACTTGAGTCACAGACATGGGTTAAATATGTTGTTTCATTCTTCAGAGCATTGAATGGTTGGGTGAAGGGCAGCGAGGTAACTGATTATCAGGGGCTTTATGATTTGACTGCATGGGAGCAATAGTCTAATAGTAATTTTACAGGGCAGTGCCAGCACTTGATTGGCAGTAGTCTTACTGACCGCAGGAAGCTTGCTGTGGAGGCAGACCACTGGGTCAGCATAAGGGTCTACAAGGGGTACGTGGGAGACTCTGTCAAGGGTGGGCAGGGTTCCTAGCAGAAGAGTGAGGGGGACAAGGGTAAACAGAAGGAGTTCTCATAAGGGCCCCAATCTAGTTCCCAGGGTAGGGATTTCCATCCCCAAGGTGATAAGAAGCCATGGACCACTGTAGGAAAGCCTGCAAAGGAGGGGGGGGGTCCTTGCAACTGTTATGCATGTGGCCAGGAGGCTCACATGAGAGGGGAACACCAACTGTCCCAAGTGGGCACTGGCACCCACTGGTGCGCAGCCACATCGGTTGGTCAGTGTAGCTTTTGGAGTGGAGTTGGTTCCATATGAAGTGTGGGAGTCAGCTGAGATGACCATTGTCTCACTAGGGGACAGTGAAATGGTCCAGGGAACCTCCCTGCCTGAGAACACTAAGAAATACCAGCAGTGGGTTACCATCAATGGACGGAGGGTGAAGGCTCTGAGAGACATTGGAGCCAGTGTGACATCTGTCAGGTGTTAACTGGTGTCTGAAGAGCAGGTGATACCCAATGCCCTTCACCAAGTAGTTGCTGCAGGTAATTCTGTGCACCTGTGCATTGTGGCACTTGTTCCCTTTAAAGTGTGGGGCAGGGGAGCCTCAGGTTCCATGAAGGTAGCTGGGAGTCCAACCATGCCTGTTGACTGTCTGTTAGGGAACGACCTGGAGGATTTCCCTCGCAAAGAGGCGGAATGCAGGTCACACTTGGAGATGGTGGGACTGCCTGAGTGGGCTTGTGTGACTACTGGACCAATGGCGTCCAATAAAGAGGACCTGGAGCCTGAAAGAATGGCACAGGTGCCTTCCAAAATGAGGAGGAGCAGGGGGCATGGAAAACCCACCCTGAAGTTCCCACAGTCCAGGCAGTGGCTGACCTTGAGGGGGATGCCACGGAAACTACACAGGAGCAAGTGGCCGAACTGGGGGACTTACCTAAGCTTGGCAGTGGGAAGGGGGTTCCACCAGGGAGGAATTCAGCAAGGACCAGCAGGAATGCCCTTCTCTTTTTAGTTTGTGGGAGCAGGCTGCAAACCAGGCAGTTGGTGATCAGTCTGGATGACATTGGATCTACTGGGAGAATGATCTCCTGTATATTGAGCCTAACGTTTATGAGCCTGGGCCAGCCCATGTGCTGGTGGTACCCCAGTGTTTCAGAACCTTATGACTGGAGCTTGCTCATGACATGCCTTTGGCAGGACATTTAGGGCAGGACAAAACCTTTGAAAGGAATGTCATTCACTTCATTTGGCCTCAAATGTGTAGACACTATGATGCACATTGCAGGTCTTGCGAAACTTGCCAGGCAAGTGGTCCGAGTGGAAGGACATGTAAGGCTCCTCTCCAACCTGTCCCTATTGTGATCACCGTTTTTGAGACTGTGGGAATTGACATTGTGGGGCCTCTGGACCCCAAGACAGCCATGGGCAACATGTATTTTAAGTATGATGAAAGAAGGCTGGAAGAAACCCCAGGATGATTTTAGCTACATGCTGGCCTTCAGAAACCAGACTGTGTGCTTCAGGAAAATGCTCAGGTGAACCCGTAGGCAAGCCAAGAAGACATGAAATGCTTGTTTGACCAAAAGGCCACTCTGGTAGACTTTCAGTTTGGCCAGAAAGTGTGGTTCATGGCCTCAGCAGAACCATACGCTCTTCAGGACAAGTGGACTGGGCTTTTTGAGGTGTGGAGCACAAGAGTGCTGTCACCAATTTGGTGAACTTGCAGTCTCCGAGGAACCATTTGGAGGTCCTATATGTCAACCACCTCAAACCTCACTTTGAGATGTCTGAAGTAAACATGCTCTTAGCAACAGATGATCAGGTGAGAGTGAATCTCTTCCTGACCTCCTGTCTGCCAAGGTGCATGATGGATCACTGGAAGGCATGAACCTCTCATCTGCAATGACTCCATAACTGTAGAGTGACTGTCGCCAGCTGCTGGGGCAGTTTACCACTGTGTTTTCCCTGAACCCAAGTGTCACACTTTGGTGCACCCATGATGTTGACACTTGGGGCAGTCTGCCTGTAAAACACAACATTTACAGATTGAATTATAGGGTCAAAGCCAGAATCAAGGAAGATATTTCCAAGATGCTGGTGTTAGGGGGGGTGTAGCCCTCCATCAGTTTTTGGGCCAGCCCAGTAGCTGCAGCTGGTTCCACACCTGAACTTTGTTTTTGTTGATACCACGGCGTGCTAAATGCCATCACCAGGACTGACGAGCTCACAGATCGACTGGGAGGTTACAAGTTCCTCGGTACGTTTTATTTAACGTCTGGTTACTGGCACATTGCCTAGACTGATGGGGCCAGAGAGAGGTCTGCGTTCTCAATGCCAGAGAGGTAATACCAGTTCTGAGTGATGCCCTTTGGATTAAAAAACACCCCTGCCACTTTTCAGAACTTGGTCAACCAGGTGTTGGCAGGACTGGAGGATTTCCGTGTCACCTACCTGGATAACATCGCAGTGTTCACTTCCAGATGGGTAGATCACTTGCAACACCTTTGGGAGGTGATGAAGGCTCTGCAGAATGCAGGCCTCACTATCAAGGCCAGTATGTGCCAAATTAGGTAGGGGTCGGTGGTATACTTAGGGCACCAGGTAGGAAGTGGCTAGGTGGCACCCCTACACCCTAAAATTGACACCCTTCTGGCTTGGAAGCCCCCAAAAACCAGACAGAGGTGAGAGCCTTTTTGTGTTTCACCAGCTATTATAGAACATTGGTCGAGGGATATGGCAACTTTGTTACCCCCTTGACTTGTCTCACTTCCAAGAAGCAGGCAAAAAGGGTGGTCTGGACTGATGCCTGTCAGACTGCTTTTGATACCCTGAAAGCAGCCATGTGTACGGCACCTGTGCTCAAGTCACCCAACTTCTCCCGAGAATTTGTTGTACAGACAGACGCTTTAAAGCATGCTGTGGAGGTGGTACTCTCACAGCTGAACGTTGAGGGCCTGAACCAACCTGTAGCCTCCATTAGTAGGAGGTTATTTCTCAGGGACAGAGGTGGAGTGCAATTGAGCGAGACGCTATTTCTGTGGTCTTGGCACTGAAGAAGCTAAAGCACTACTTGATTGGGACTCACCTCCGGGTTCAGACAGACTACTCAGGTGGTTAATGCAGATGAGGGTTGAGATCCTAAAACTGTTGAGGTGACCCATTTTCCTACAGGGGATGGACTTTGCAGTAGAACACTGCCCTGGTACAGACCATGCCAATGCTGATGGTCTATCCAGATTCTTTCACGTTAAAGATGAGAACTCGTAGGAGGGTGGGTAGTTCTTCCCACCTTTCAGCTGGAGGGGACACGAGTTAGACCTGGCATCCTTGATGTCGTTTCCCCAGTCTTTTTGCCTATACCCTCTGCATTCCTTTGACTGTGTGCTGGACTTTGTTTTTGCTGATTTAGGTTCTTCGGGTACTTTATCACTGCTAATCAGTGCTACGGTGCAAGTGCTCCCTGCATAAATTGTGATGATGATTGGATCTCCATGATTGGCATACTTACTGGTAAGTCCCTACTAAAGTGCACTGAGGGTGCCCAGGGCCTGAAAATAAAATGCTATTAGAAAGTAGCCTTTCAAGTGTGTCTCAGAAAGGCCACATGCCCTAATAGTGAAATACTGCCAATATCGTTTTTCACTATTGCAAGATCTGTTCCTCCCATAGGTTATAATTGGAGCTGCCTTGTAACGTGGATTTGGAGTTTAAGCTCTCTGAGCTCAGAATTTAAAAAATGTATCTTTTAGTGAAGATGTTTTTTAAATTGTGTGTTGAAATTACCACTTTTAGAAAGTGGGCATTTTCTTGCTTGACCATTATGTGTGCCTCTGCCTGGTTGTGGAATCAACCTCTGGTTCAGACTGACAGGGGCTGTTTGTACATTCACTCCATACACTCACACAAAGGCAGCCAAAGTGTGGTCCCTGCATATACAGATGGGTCTTCCCGAGCTACCGTAGCAGGAGGAGTTGTCACTGACACCTAAATAGGGCTATGTCTGCCTTTCACAATGCTGTTTCCATCCCCTGTGGTGTGACTGGACCAGGGAGGTCATAACTGGTTCTAGTAAGCAAGAGAGACGGTCTTTGAAACCTGCACACTTCAAAGTAGTAGACCCTGACCCCAAAACTTTGGAACACTTCTGGATTAAGCAGATCCTTCCAAGAAGAAGAGCTGAAGAGCTGACAGGAGGTGTACTGCCCATTTTGCTGCGTGTTGCTGTGCTGGGGATGGCCTGCAGCTGCTGCTTCTGTCTGTGGGCAGTAGGAAGGACTGTACTTTTACTTTGCTGTATACTGCTTAAGAAGAATCTCCAAGGGCTTGATATAGAGCTTGCCTCCTGTTAGTAAGTCTTGGGAACACAAAGAATTCACCTGCAATATTCCTGAACTCCCCTGCTATGAGTTCTGACCTGCCTTGTGGTGCCAATCCCAATTCTTGGCCCTTGGAGGTTGTTTTGCTGCTTCTGTTGCTGAAAAAACCACACATCGCCCTACCAGATCATTTTTTTGCGCCGCAATCTGCAGTGTGGTTGAAAAACACTCACAACGCAGCAGTGAGGCTGAAAATATCAATGCAGCGCCTGTCCAAAGCCAACGAGACCGCCGCAGCCCGAGTCCTGAGCACCAAGTCTCTGAAGTCCAAAACGTCTGCTCTAACTCCAAAGCAGGCCCTGCTGTGCACCTGGCAA
The DNA here is from genome assembly GCF_964204655.1 of Triturus cristatus. Taxonomy (NCBI): domain Eukaryota; kingdom Metazoa; phylum Chordata; class Amphibia; order Caudata; family Salamandridae; genus Triturus; species Triturus cristatus. The sequence goes on from NC_140585.1 coordinate 640,206,861, forward strand.
AATCAACGCATTACCTTCTGAGGCTGCAGAAATTGACACAGCGCCTGGATCGCCCCTGCATCGACCCACAGTGCCTGGATTTTCTCATGCATTGCACCTGTGCACCAAATTTACATCAACGCTTGGCTGCTAGTAAGAAACCAACACATCCCCTCCCCTCGCAGTAAGAAACCAACACCTCACCTCCTCTCCAGTAAGGAACCGATGCATTACGTCCTCTGTGTTGCAGTAAGGAACTGACGCATCACCTTCCCTGGAGCAAGGAACCGACGCATCCCCTTCCCTGTGCTGTTTTCGTCCTGTCATTTTGACGCATCCAAGGTACTTTGCGCTGAAAGTGATGCATCCATAGTTTTTTCCATGGACAGAACTGTTTTTACCTTTCAAAAGTCATATTTGGATACGTTCATGTTGTGTTTTTGTCATTTTGGTCTTGTTCTGATTAGATAAATAGTTACTATTTTTCTAAACTATTGTGGAGTTCTTTTTGTGGTGTTTTCACTGTGTACTTTACTCATCCTGACTAGAAGGGAGGGTCCCTACCTGGAGAGGGTGTATCCCACTGCCAACTAGAGACCCCCAATTCTAACACTCAGGCAGTAGCCTCAGCATCCATTGGATGCATACTATTTGTGTGTGGATGATACAAAGCCACTCTACAAAGAACTATGGCACAGTAAGAAAAACAATTGGCTATTCATTTTTAAGTGAAGTAAACTCAACATTATTATCGATTACTGTGTTGTGGAACATTTCATCTCCCAAAACATGAATGAAGGACTTAATATAGCCCTGTGTCAGGTTGTAGTATAGCCATAGCCAATTTCCATTTACTGCGACAGTCATCAAGGACAATGCCATACTTGTGTTGAATGAACAAAGCACGAAAAGGTCTCAGAACATCTGCCTGAATGCCTGCTTCTATGGTCACTGACTCCATGACGTAGACCAATGAATGGACCATCCGGACAGTCTATACCTGCATCCCAGTACATCTAACCTCCAACACTTAGATGAATCAGCAAGATCAGGGGAACAGGCTTATAGGTAAAGAGAGGTATAGGCATGGCAGACAAGAAAGAAACACTGCAACCTGATCACTGAAAAACACCTTTATCTGCTATGAAAAATAATTATGAGCATATACAACACATTGCAAGTAAGACTTTTCTCCCACGGTTAATGTCACTCACTGACTCCCAGAGACTGCCGGCCTGAAAGAGTGCACTGAGCATTGTCCAAAATAAGCCCAATGTTAAGGTGGAAATAGGCACCAAAATGTATACAGACACATGGGTAATGGCTAGTAAGGTGCCCAAACTGAAAGCTAGAAAACAATAAAAGTGCTTTAGCGGGAAAGCCTGGTGAATGTACTGTTGTAATTAGAAGTATCCACCAACCTTCGCCCTAAAAGCAATGCGAATGAGAGGAAAGTGAGTAAATTGGCATGAGTGTGAGGGAGAGCAAGAACAAACAAATTATGCTGAGAGCGAAGAAGCATGTGAGAGGGCATTAATAAATCAGTGATGAGGCAAGAGTGAGTGTAAGTATGAAAGATTCAAAGGGGCAGATTTACAAGCCCCTTGCGACACTTTTACACCGCCGTTGTGTCACTTTTGTGATACAGCGACGGCATAAACAATGCGCCACTATGCAAAATATTTACATCATGACGCATCTAGTGAGATGCGTCACGTTGTAAACCCTGCGCTACATTATACCTGCGTCAGGTATAATGTATGCAGGGTGGGCGTTCCATCGCAAGGAAGCCCCGTAATCGTGACGCAGTGAAATCTTCAGTGAAATCGACAAGATTTCACTGAGTCACTTTTACGTCCCCGCTGCGTCAAAACCTTACGCCTGCTTGCAGCAGGCATAAGAAGTGACGCAGCACAGCAAGTATAGGGCGCCCCTGAGCAGTGCTGGAGTTGCATCGCACTTGTGACTCCAGCACAGCGTCACCTATATGCTGACAGATGCGTCACGCATCTATCTATCCTTGCGCCACGGTGCGCCGCATTGTAAATGCGGTGCATGCATGGTGGTGCAAGGGGTTTCTAATTTATTTATTTATTTTGAAGGTTTTATATAGCGCGAACACGACTCTTGCGAGTATCTGAGCGCTTTACAGGTAAAAGAAGGCAAAGTGTGGTATACATAGACAACAGACAATAAACAAAATACAATGAGTAGAAATAGAGTTCAAGTGAATTTAGCCATGAGGATAGCTTTCACTTCTCTTTTGAAGGAGGAAGTGGAGGGGTTCATTCTTGTTTCATTGGGCAAAGCGTTCCATATCTTCGGAGCCATACCAGAGAAGGAGCGGTTATAAGTTTTTTTCTTGGCATATCGTTGAGGTTGTAGGAGAAGGTTTTGGCGCTCCTAGAGGCTCTGTTGCCCGCTGAGAGAACCAGTTTCTGTGCTAGGTATTGTGGGGTATTGAGGTAGAGGGCCTTGTGTCACGCAAAATAACTGCGCATCCCTGCTGATATGCAGGGATGCACCAGTTATTGCAAATCTGCCCCAAATAGTAATACATATATGGCGCATACTGATGTGAGTGTACAGGAACACACTAATGATGAGAGAGCAAGCTCTGCAGAAATTAAGGCACACTGGTAGCAAAAGAAAGACCATTATTTAAAAGAAAGTGAAGAGAGGATAAGCGAGAAAGAGGATGAATGATATAAAGAAGTGGAAATGGAGAAAGAGTAGATAGGAATTCTGTGGCACAGCAACTAACTTATCCTGTGAGTGAAACCTAGAACGTGTAGTATGTTACATGAGTGTCATCTTTCGATATAAAAAAAACAAAGGACAGTTATTCTATGGCACAGTGATGAATGAAAACCCAATCTGTGAAACAGTAATTGTTGAGAAATCATTATGTGGCACAGTCAAGGATGGACCTGCCCAGTATGTGATGAGCAAGCCCCTCAGGCACAGTAACTAATCGATATAGCTGTAGTACAGAAAGTCTGATTGACTTATTCCTTAGCATGGTGATTGTGAATGACAGTTGTCTGCCCCATTAATGTTCTCTGACATAGTTCATTTGATAGTGTAACTGCTGTCACAGGGTTTACTGTTAAGCACTATTATGCATGGTGGAGGACAGATAGTTATTTGATGGTTTAGAGCTAGATGATCCAAGGTGAAGCTGATGGCCCTACTCCACCTCAGACTCTAGATTCCATGGTGTGCCCACCTGTGGACAATTTAGTGGTATTGTATGTCAGTGCCTAAAAATGTCAGGTGATATTAACAATTTTTTCAGGGTGTGTTTTTTCATGTTGTTACATAAGTGGAAGATTACTAGAAGGGTTTCTTATACATTACATTTGGCAATAAGGCACCACCATTTCTCACCATCAACAACGAGTATTTTTTTGCAAAAGCACTGAAATGGGTAATGGGGGTATAGTAAAGAAGAATGCGGGAAGAGTTTATAATGTCATTTCCTCACAATTTCCACTACTTGCCTGAGGTCCTACAGTGATTTTAAACATTCTTGTGAATGTTGGGGCTTTTTCAGCAGGTCAAAAATGTGGTCCCCATTCTAAGATTTGATGCACCAGCTTTAAGAGAAAACAATTTTCTTTCATGATTCTTCCTTTGAAATTGTAGATCATAGTCCAGTGAGCAGCAATGGTGTTACATTTATTTGTAAATTCATGGATGTCTTCCTCAATAATCTCAGAAAAAAGCCTGACATAGTGAGTGAAACAAATGCTTTCCATAGTCTGACGACTGAGTGTACAGTCAGTAACTAATCAAACCTGTGTTTTTTTCATTTTTTAAAAATATTGCATGTATAAAGTTTTCAGTGCATGTGTTTCGACTTTTCGGATGTGAACAACATTCAAACCAGCAAAGGGAAATATTGCTTTGTTAGAAAATGGGTTATTAATAGTCCTAAATATGCATCTACCACTGGCATAAGGCCACCAACACAGTCTAAGACTCAGTACAGGTCTCAATAAATTATTCCCATGGTCATCCCTGGTAGTCCGGCTGCGAGCAGGCCCAACTCCGATACCTACCTCTTCCAGTAGGCCTTGGTCAAGATTTTACCTTCTGACTTAGAAACCTTTCTGGGGTCCCTAAATAGTCTTCACAGTCCGGGTTCAGTAAGGATTCACCTGCTTGCTTTCCAGGGAGCTACTGGTCAAACTCTGGAAGTGGGACCTCCAGAGCTTTTCAATGGGATGAACTAGCAGGCCAGGCCAGTTCGCAGTTGAACATGGGCTGCTTGGCTCTCGCGGTTGAGTCAGTCCCCTCAAGGAGCTTTTTTCCAAAGTTGCTCCAAACTTTGTCACAATTCAGGAGCTTCTTCCTGAAGTTCCTCTTGGGGTCCAAAGTGTCTAAAACTCAATTCAAGGGTCTGGAATCTCCAAGATGGTCCTTGAAAGTTTGGGATTTCAGTTCTCACAATCCACTTGTACAAAACCCTTAAAAATCCACTAGACGCACTCCAGGCTGGGGATTCTTGGTGGTGATGGTCCAAGTGAGCTCTGTTAACCTGTAGCTTGCATGGGAGTCCACTCTTTATTCCTTTTGAAGCAAGGTACCTCCAAAGACATTTAGTTCCAGATAATGCAGCAGGCACAGTCAGTCAGAAAGCAGTGCCTGATAATCCAAATCAATTTTCCAGCTTGGCAAGCCTTCATCTTCTCTTAGTTTCAAGCTGCAGATCCGAGAGGCTCTGCACCATTTTTATTCAGTGTTCCCTGGGGGCAAGCAGGAGAGCGCTCCTGTCCAATGAGGTGCAGGGCAACACCCCAGACCATGACCACTTCCTCCAAAGTGTGGCATAATCTTCTCTCGGAAAGCGCTATTCTTCCAAAATTCAGTATGGGTGAACTTGCAGCAGATGAGCAAAAATTAGTTAAAACAACCTCCAGTGTGGCTCATTTCCATAGCTATCCTCCTCCTACCATCAGCAAATTCCTGCCTTAAGCCTGCCTTCTGGCTGGGTCGGGGAGCTGGTGGGTATATGGGCCTGGTATTCCCTGCCTGTCCTATCCCCTTTTGAACCTCCTTGGTTTACGACACCTCGCCCCTTCTCTGGCATTCCTGTGTAGCAGAGCTCTCTCCAAAAGATAGCCTCTCCCTGGGTGAGCCACTTATTATTTCATCAAAGCAGCCTGGATAAACCTCTTAACTTTTACAAATCAGGGTAAACCACAGGAAGGCTGAATTTTGGCTTACTGACAAGTAAGTCTTATAACTTCTTTTCTGTATACTTTGGATACATTCAACAAAAGCATATTGTTGAATTTATCAATGTAAATCACCCCAGTTTTTGAATGACATTTGTTGTTAATCCTCAGTGATAGTTATGCATTAATAAACTATTGCCATGTTATCCTATGTGGCTGGGGCTCTACAATGGGGACAATGAAATGTGCAATTTCTCCAACCCCAGGGCATATAAAACATATTTTGGAAAGGCCCTGCTTATAGTGACATGACCTCCCCAACCCTGGGACACTTCAGGGAGGCGTTAGGGGTCCAGAATATGCAAGAACACTGTAGAGCCTCACTCAACAGTGTTCCTAGCACCAAAGTCAATTTTAGGAGGCACATACTACAATGGGGTAAGTGAAATGTGCACCTTCACTATCCCCAGGGCATATAAAACATATTTTATAAGGGCCGTCCTTATAATGAGATGACTCCCCACCCCTGGGACACTTAAGGGAGACCCTGGGTGTATATAATATGCCCAAATATTGTAGTTTATCACTTTTTAAGGGTCCCTACCACGAAAGTCAAGTTTGGGCACGATTTAAGTTTAAAAGCAGTGCTGCATAAGAGGCCTGTTTTTAAAATGACCTTAGGCTCTCAGCAGTGCACACATATACGTGCAGAAGGGGCTGCTGCCTCAAACTGTTCTGCCCTATTATGTACTAGGGACTTATAGGGTAGGTCATGAAAATTATAAGTGTACCCTCATTTATAGTGTGCCCTCAGGTATGTGTGTGTTTTCACCGTGGATTCAACATAGCACTGGCCCTGGGCCTGGTTATGCAGAGCCCATGGTCAGTCAGAGGCAGTTACCACCAGTACCAGTCAGCAAAAAAAAATGGAGGTGCAAACGGCACACAGGATGCCTTTGCAACATGCTTAATGTAACATACATACATACACAATTTCATAAAACCATGAATATGAACATTAGTGCAGCTTGGACAGAAACAGTGATGGCTGCACGGAATATTACAATTTTCAAAGGGTGAAAAACGTTAAACAGAACGAATAATCCATAGAAAGATAAAGAACGTTGTTGCAACCAGCAGAATTTCTCCCACAAATGGCACATCCTGTGAGCCAGTTAATCTTTCTGTCAACTTCACAGACAGGGCTAATGGAATCAAGACAAGAGTAATCGAATCATGGCATAGTTGTAGGTGGGTTTTGTGCGACTGTAATGAGCCTTGTCGGTTTCCGGATGTCAATTTTCCTGGTACAAACTGAAAAGCACAGCCAATTAAAATGTAGCATTTTAGTATTGCATAACTGCCTGCGTTACAATCCGTACTATTTCTCCTGAATAGTCGTCATTAGACATTCTGAAGATGATTATCATAGCTACTGTTCCATGAGCATGTTCAACGTTCCATCTAAGTAGAAGAGTAATTAATGTGCTCTATTATTATGCTTGAAGTAAAGGATGATTTAATTAAATGTCCTTTGGATCTGTTTCCAAAACTAAAGTAGTTCAGCAAATATGGATGGAAAAATGTACTTTCATAAATTTAAGGCAAAGGCATTTAAACAAAATTCTTAGCGCAAGGTCACAGTCAATCTCCCACCAAATGTTTCAGCACTTGCATTGGTACACAGAGAAAGCAAGAGGGGAGGGCAGCTCCAGCGGTGGGAGAAAGAAAGGTAGGGGCATGTGCGAGAGAATGAGGCAGGGAGGGAGGGGCCGGTGTTACGAGGAGGCGGAGAATGAGCAGTGTGAGGGAAAGTGGCTGAGTCAGGGAGGTGGAGACAAGGCCGGGGCAGGTGGGCTTGGTTTCACTAGTCCCCTGCTTTTTCAGGGCATTGCGCTCGTGCAGCAACAGTAGGGGGGTGACCAGACTGTGCGACTCAAAAACCGGGACATTTCGCAAAAATGGAGAAAGGACTACAAATTTACATCAATAAAGTGGCAAAGAATGGCAGCCCTCATCCTTATGGAAATACAGAAAAAGCACTAAGAAAATAAATACAATTTAATTTGTAAAACCAGTGTTAGAACTGAGATTTCTGGTTGGCTAAGGCTTGCGCCAAAGTCAGGCAGAAACCACCACTCTAGTCAGGGCAAGGAAGTTACACGCCAAAGATAACCCCTGCTCACCCCCTTGGTAGCTTGGCACGAGCAGTCAGGCTTATCTCTGAGGCAAGGTGTAAAGCGTTTGCGCGCACACCCAGCAACAACACCCAAGGCCCACCACAAAGGAAACTCCACACAAGGTATTCTATAAAAATAACCTTTGTATTATAATAAAACACATTAGATAAAAACACACACTTTACAATGTGCCAACAAGCACGGGCAGAATTTACAAGGGATTATATGTACAGGGGACAGGGCCACATGGACCACTGTCAGGAATTAGCACTTTTAGAATTTAGCACTTAGCACCAACTATAAAATTACTGTAGCACAAAAATAACATGTATAGCACACAACCAGTAACTACTGGTAACAAGAAAGTACCACCTACGCAACCCTAACCACTTTAGGAGAATGTCACGCAGGGAACTAGGACCTCACTAGCACCACCTGTACTAGGAGAGAACAAACAACCACCTAAGTATCACAATACAAGTAGGGGTAAACGCACATTACACATGATGCATAAAACATTCAGAGGTGTAGGACATGGCACATGACGCATAAACTCATTCAGAGGTGCCGGGCAGGTAAACACATGATGCCTAAAACATTCAGCGGTGTTCTGAAAGAAAGCACATGATGCAGAAACTACATTCAGCGGTGTTCTGAAAGAAAACACATGATGCAGAAACTACATTCAGAGGTGCAGGTAAGGAACATTAGCGGGAAACTCTCATGAGCCACCACCTGTGGCAGTCCCTAGGCCAACTGGCCTTGTCAGGGCTAAGACGCCCTGTGTCCGGTCAAGCTGCGCCAGCTGCGCAGACCAAAACGAGAAAGGTCCCCCACCTAAACGTGGCAGCTGCCCACTAAGTGCTGGGCAGCTGTGGAACGAGCTCAGGCACCGGCGTGCCTCTGGGGCCCCCTCTAGGGCTCTGTCCATACAAAATGCCCCCTAGAGCCTTCGTGGCTCTGCACAACAAGGCCCCGCAACGTTGGAGCCTCTCTGGGCTCGAAGAGAATAATGCCCCCGTCTGTTGGAGCGTGCACTGCGCTCTGTCCCTCAAGAAATGCCCCCCCTCGTTGGAGTCCCTCACGGGGCTCGAGGACACTGACACCACGTTGGAGCCCCGCGGGGCTCTAGATACACTGTGGGCCCGTTGGAGCGCACCAGCGCTCAGGGAAAATAATGCGGGCCCCGTTGGAGCTCTGGAGCTCTATCCCCAGGCGGCCCCCACTCACCGGGATTCTCCAGCGCGGGGCGGATCCTCCTCGGGGCCTTCCTCCTTCTCCGGCACCGCTCTCGTCCGGATCCAGCGCGGGGTGGGCTCCCACCTGGATGCCTCGATACTCCTCCTGGGCTGCAACCACGCGGGGCTCCCTCCGCTCACGGGAGCCCCGGTCACTTCCTCGTTGCGCCGCCTCTCCTTCCGCCTGAGGCCCCGCCCACGTCCTAGTCAGCGCTGCCTGACTTTCGGGGCTTCGGCCCGGGCTGCAGCGGTGATCTTCCCGGCGATAATAGGGGTGAGCTCCCTCGATAGGTGCGATGTACGGCGGGGTGGGCACCCGCCGTAAGAGTACTCAAATAAGCGGGGTGGGCACCCGCAAGCAGAATCAAAGCGCTCACAGCGCTACAAAGCCAAACAGTGCTCCCAGCGCTATAAAGCCCAAAGAGCGCTCCCAGGCGCTACAAGTAAATACAAGTGCTCCCAGGCGCTTAGGGATACCAAGTCCAGCCAAAAAGTCTTTCAAAGAGCAGGGGGGCAAAGACTGGGCCCAGAGCCAGCTCACAGGGCCCTCCAGCAGAGAGGCAGTCCCCAGTGGCGGTCTCTCCTGGCACCCAGCAGCAGCAGGCCCCCCCTCAAGTGGATCCTGCAAGAGAACAAATTGTAAGGGGACACAGCCCCTTTTTATACAGTAAAAGTCTTTGTCTGAAGGTGTAGGGAAGGGGCGAACCAGTTACAACAGGTTCCTGAGCACTTTGTTTTGCTCAGCCCCTCTCCCTATTCACTGGCAGGGCTAGGGTCATCAGACGCACCGCAGGGGCCGGAGCCAGCATTGTGTGGGGAAAGCCCTGTCCTATTCAGGAGCCAGGTGTACTCCTCCCCAGCCATCAGTATGCTAAACTCCCCATTCACCACTGGGTGACTCCTCCTGACTCTGGGGAATCCCTAGCCCATCACATGACCTCCACCAGCCAATCGCCAGACAAGCCACACATTTCATACTGCACACCGAAGTGCCCACTTCTAGAAGTGGCACTTCCACACTAGGTACATGCACGCCGCACACATCATCGCGCAGCATTCAATCACACGAGTCCGCACGTACCAAACTCGGGCCTGCACAACCCACGCATCAGGAACTACCAGGACACATACATTCCCCCATGCATTCCTATGGGAGGGCAGGCCAACCTCACAACACGCACGCACTTTACCCTGGGACACAGCCGTAAAGTGCGCAGGAACCAAAAATCACTACACCAAGTCACCAATAAAAAGCAAAAAGTTTTGGGGTGAACCTGCCAGAAGGGCCGGATCCAACACAACCCCCTTCCAGCCAAAACGCAGGGTAGACCAATCACCACCGTGAAGGTCTTCCCTGCTTTGGGCGATAAAACACGGACGCAGGCCCGCAACGGCCGGGACACTCTCCGGTTTTACGCCACTCTGAACCCACGTGGTTCCCTCTGGAAAAACCCGGCGGACCAACTGGGCTACCCCACTGGTACTCCTCAGCTTTCCGCGGCCAGGACCAGGCCCTAGGCCATCTAGGTGCCACTGGTCCTTGCCTAACCACAGAGTGGGGGGTAGTAACCCCTGGCACATAGCAGCCATTCTCCACTCTACCCCTCATCAAGGCGGTTCTAAACATCCACTGATCTTCCAGCCCAGGGTCCGTACCCTCAAGCTGACCAACATTCACGGGTGAGGCTCTCCTCCCCTACCTCTTCTTCTAGGGTTCCGTCCTCTCCTCCTCTGAGAGGCGACCCCGTAACATAACTCACCAACCAGCTCAGGACGCCTCCCCGAGAACGGGTCTCCCAACCTAGGGTTTAACCCCTCAGGTTGCACCGGGGTCAGAGGTGGGCTCTCCCACCCTCTGCACCCCCTTCCAGAGTCCTGCTCCCTACCAACTGGAGCGGTACCTCTGGAAGAAGAACCGGTCAGGACACTTGTTACAGTAGTCCTACCCTTCAGGTCAGGCTGCTCCTGAACCTGGCCTCCCAACCTCTGGTCTAAAACCTTCGGTGGAATAATTGCCTGGCACTCCAGGACTTCTGGGGACTTACACACCATCTCCCTGAGGCTGACACATGACCCATGTGTCGTGTGACCGTCTGTCTGGCGCAGATCTCCCGTCCCCTGTCCACCTGACAGTGCGCGAAGATCCCCCAGAACAGAAGTGGCGCCACCCGGGTCCCCCCAAGAAGATCTAGCCCAACTGGCTAGTCCCTGGTCCACTGGTGCATCCACTGGGAAACTCATCCCCCAACCACTCCTCACGCTGGACTCCTGTACCCTCCCTACCGGAGCGGTACTACCAGACTCTAGAACCACAGGAGCCCTGTTTACAGGCGCTCCCGGTCCTCTACTCACTAGGTGATCCTCCTCAAATGGGCTAATAGGACAGCCTAGGTCCCCAACTTGGTGTTCCCTCATGAAACCATCCAAGCCCTGAGGCAGGGTTTCGTACGTCTGGGGACCCTCGGTCACCCACTTACTCCCGCTCCACTGAGCCAGGCCGTAAGGCCCTACACCCTCCTCGCTATCCTGGGACCTAGCTGGGCTACACGGAGCCTCTTCCACCACGCTGGACTGGAAGCTACTTGAGTCACTATTGTTGGAAGAACTATCCCATTCCTCATCATAACTTGGGGCCCCTTCCCATCGGTCTGCTTCCTTTGCAAGTTTCCATGGATCAGTGCACCCCCATGCTAACAGGTGTTGGCGCAACTCGGGTTAAAATCTACTGGATAGCTGCTCTTTGATGACCAGGTCATACAGTTCGTCAAAATCCTCTTTCGTGTTAACCCTTACCCAATCAAACAGTGCCTCATCACATTCCTCCACAAACTTCTCCCAAGACTGGTGCGGCAGCTTCTTACTGCTTCTGAATTTCAACCTACATTCCTCCTCTCGGGAACTAGGTACCATACTCGGGGAATCGGGAATGGGACTCTCTGCACTGCACTCTCTATCGCTGCCACCACTGGACTCAACCCTCCCTGGGGAGCCCAGAAAACTAAGACTGCGCGCAGGGGATAGTCTACTCTCCAGTGCTGATTTCTCCCTGGTGAAGGCCCTCTCAGCCTCCTCTATCCTCTCCTGCGCTAAGACCCTCTCGGTCTCCAGCTTTTTCTCCTCTATATTCAGCTGCGCCATCCCCCGGGCATGCTCTATCCTGAGCTTCTCCATGGCCAGCTGATGCTCCCTCTCTTCCCTCCTATCTACCCACTCCTCTGGGGACAGGGAAAGGGATGGGGTGCTGCTCCAGACACTGGACCCAGCAAGGGACTCCCTATCTATGGGGTCTTCTCTCTCTACTGGCGTCCCTGTCAGGTAATCCTCCTCCTCTTCAGATTCCTCAGAGCTCCCCTCAGACCCACCACCCTCTCGGCGTGCGGCCCGGGCCCTATCTTCCTCTCTGCGCTCTCGCTCCCACTCATCCTTTTGCCATAGGATCAGGTTGTCCCTCAGTTTGGACTGGGTATCTGACTCACCCACCTCTATTTCCCTCTCTTCACAGAACCTTACCAACTCCAACCTACTGTATCTAAACAGATCACAGAAATTAAAAGCAGGCTCCATTTTGGCGGACGTTCTCGAGAAGAGTTTAACACAAGGAACCTGAGTGTCTGAGCTAACACAGAAGTACATAATTCACAAAGGACACCTTTAGGAGAACAAATAATGGAACTCAAAAACAATAATCCCTAAAATGTGATTATCTAATGCAGAGTTTTGTAGTGCAGCCAGTTACTGCTGAGGTACAGCGCAAACGCAAGTCCAAATCCCACCGCTGATCACCAATGTTAGAACTGGGATTTCTGGTTGGCTAAGGCTTGCGCCAAAGTCAGGCAGAAACGACCACTCTAGTCAGGGCAAGGAAGTTACACGCCAAAGATAACCCCTGCTCACCCCCTTGGCAGCTTGGCACGAGCAGTCAGGCTTATCTCTGAGGCAAGGTGTAAAGCGTTTGCGCGCGCACCCAGCAACAACACCCAAGGCCCACCACAAAGGAAACTCCACACAAGGTATTCTATAAAAATAACCTTTGTATTATTATAAAACACATTAGATAAAAACACACACTTTACAATGTGCCAACAAGCACGGGCAGAATTTACAAGGGATTATATGTACAGGGGACAGGGCCACATGGACCACTGTCAGGAATTAGCACTTCCACCTGTGGCAGTCCCTAGGCCAACTGGCCTTGTCAGGGCTAAGAGGCCCTGTGTCCGGTCAAGCTGCGCCAGCTGCGCAGACCAAAACGAGAAAGGTCCCCCACCTAAACGTGGCAGCTGCCCACTAAGTGCTTGGCAGCTGTGGAACGAGCTCAGGCACCGGCGTGCCTCTGGGGCCCCCTCTATGGCTCTGTCCATACAAAATGCCCCCTAGAGCCTTCGTGGCTCTGCACAACAAGGCCCCGCAACGTTGGAGCCTCACTGGGCTCGAAGAGAATAATGCCCCCGTCTGTTGGAGCGTGCACTGCGCTCTGTCCCTCAAGAAATGCCCCCCCTCATTGGAGTCCCTCACGGGGCTCGAGGACACACTGTGGGCCCGTTGGAGCGCACCAGCGCTCAGGGAAAATAATGCGGGCCCCGTTGGAGCTCTGGAGCTCTATCCCCAGGCGGCCCCCACTCACCGGGACTCTCCAGCGTGGGGCGGATCCTCCTCGGGGCCTTCCTCCTTCTCCGGCAACGCTCTCGTCCGGATCCAGCGCGGGGTGGGCTCCCGCCTGGATGCCTCGATACTCCTCCTGGGCTGCAACCACGCGGGGCTCCCTCCGCTCACGGGAGCCCCGGTCACTTCCTCGTTGCGCCGCCTCTCCTTCCGCCTGAGGCCCCGCCCACGTCCTAGTCAGCGCTGCCTGACTTTCGGGGCTTCGGCCCGGGCTGCAGCGGTGATCTTCCCGGCGATAATAGGGGTGAGCTCCCTCGATAGGTGAGATGTACGGCGGGGTGGGCACCCGCCGTAAGAGTACTCAAATAAGCGGGGTGGGCACCCGCAAGCAGAATCAAAGCGCTCACAGCGCTACAAAGCCAAACAGTGCTCCCAGCGCTATAAAGCCCAAAGAGCGCTCCCAGGCGCTACAAGTAAATACAAGCGCTCCCAGGCGCTTAGGGATACCAAGTCCAGCCAAAAAGTCTTTCAAAGAGCAGGGGGGCAAAGACTGGGCCCAGAGCCAGCTCACAGGGCCCTCCAGCAGGGAGGCAGTCCCCAGTGGCGGTCTCTCCTGGCACCCAGCAGCAGCAGGCCCCCCCTCAAGTGGATCCTGCAAGAGAACAAATTGTAAGGGGACACAGCCCCTTTTTATACAGTAAAAGTCTTTGTCTGAAGGTGTAGGGAAGGGGCGAACCAGTTACAACAGGTTCCTGAGCACTTTGTTTTGCTCAGCCCCTCTCCCTATTCACTGGCAGGGCTAGGGTCATCAGACGCACCGCAGGGGCCGGAGCCAGCATTGTGTGGGGAAAGCTCTGTCCTATTCAGGAGCCAGGTGTACTCCTCCCCAGCCATCAGTATGCTAAACTCCCCATTCACCACTGGGTGACTCCTCCTGACTCTGGGGAATCCCTAGCCCGTCACATGACCTCCACCAGCCAATCGCCAGACAAGCCACACATTTCATACTGCACACCGAAGTGCCCACTTCTAGAAGTGGCACTTCCACACTAGGTACATGCACGCCGCACACATCATCGCGCAGCATTCAATCACACGAGTCCGCACATACCAAACTCGGGCCTGCACACCCCACACTTCAGGAACTACCAGGACACATACATTCCCCCATGCATTCCTATGGGAGGGCAGGCCAACCTCACAACACGCACGCACTTTACCCTGGGACACAGCGGTAAAGTGCGCAGGATCCAAAAATCACTACACCAAGTCACCAATGAAAAGCAAAAAGTTTCGGGGTGAACCTGCCAGAAGGGCCGGGTCCAACAACCAGCATAATACCTGTTAATGAAATTGCTTACTCATAACAACTGCTTATTAGCCCTGCTTTGAAACACCTAAAAAGGGCCTCTAACTGATTTCAGTTTACCCTCTCAAAAAAACGGGACATGAGCAACTTTTACCGAAATCTGCCGACTGTTGAAAAACCGGGAAGGTCTGGGGAAATCCGGGACACCTGGTCACCCTAAGCAACAGTGGTTTAAATATTTTAGCACCAGGCTGCACTCATAAGGAAGCGGCAGCCAACACAGCTAATACCACTACAGCTCCAAATAGTTTTCTCTTAACATATCGGGCCTGTGTTTTGAGTTAGGAAAGGTTCCAGTGCTGAGGTGACGCCTGGTCGTACAAGAGACAGGGTGCAGGCACCAACGCCGGTCGTGCTTTGCTGAGCAGGATGGCGATAGTCTAAAATTTAGTACGCCCCTGCAACTGGTTGGTGGCTGGTACGTGGGCCCATAGCCACAACTAGTCTTTTTAAAGGTGTGTGTCCTGAGAAGGTGATTTTTTGACCCCTTCTTGCCCTGATGAATTTGCCACAAACTCTATTGGCAATGAAACATGTTGGCCGTCATTGTTAAGGTATGCAACATGCTGTGGTTTTTAACAGAGTGATAGACTCCTAACCAGAATAAAACAATCATTTGTGAGTCTATACACTTTCACTATTTTTATATTTGTCGTTGTCTGCACAATTTATTTGTTTGTTGTGTGTTTCACATTACACTGTCTTGTGTTTTGTGTTTTCCATTGGACACCGCACACCTTTTTCTCGAGAGAGAGTGACCGATGATGAAATAAACGTGGGCAAGCTGGTGAGAACCAACCAGTAGCTCCTCTGGTGGTGCGCACGTGAGGTACTCTCTCTCTCTCTCTACATATTTTCTCACCTCGTCACCATTTGAGGGTTTCTGTAGAGTGTATCTGTTTGTGGACTGACTACACATTCTCCTTTTCTTACTTTTCTATCTATTTTAATTGTTAAGTTTGTAGCATTCTGGATGGGTTGTCTCCAGACTTTATAAACGAGCATTGGAGGTCTGTGATAACGTACACTTCCTCCCACCTAGTCCAGAGTAACAAGAAAGTTCTTTGCTACATTGTGCCAGTACTTTTTTGTTGAAACTGAGGCTAAGGCTGTAGCCTTGCCACCACACAGGTCCTATGACTGAAGGAATGATTTAGTGCCTGGATCAGACCTACCTGTTAGCAGAGTGTATTCCCTCACTGAACTAGAGACCAAGTATCTGTCTGAATATCTACAAGATATGTTCAAAAAGGGGTTCATACGGCATTCGACCTTCCCTGTCTCCTCCCCTATTTTTTTTATCCCCAAGAGGGAAGGAGGCCTGGGAGCGTGTCTGGATTACCGCGCCCTAAACAGGGTGACCATCAAGAACAAATATCCTCTTCCTCTCATCTCCAATTTCTTGTATCAGGTGAGAAAGGCCACCATTTTTACCAAACTTGATCTGAGAGGGGCCTACCATTTGATCCGAATCAGAGAGGGAGATGAGTGGAAGACAGCTTTTCGCACCAAGTTCGATCTATATGAGTATTGCGTCATGCCGTTTGGTCTATGTAAAGCTCCAGCGGCGTTTCAGTTCTTTATAAATGAAATCTTAAGAGAGTACCTGGACGTGTTCGTCATCGTCTATATAGACGATATTTTGATCTATTCCCAGAATGAGACAGAACATGTGGAACACGTGGGTTTGATACTGCGTCGGTTGAAGGAGAATCACCTCTTTGCCAAACTGGATAAATGTATTTTCCATACCCGAAAGGTAGCCTTCCTCGGGTTTGTTATCTCCCCTGAAGGAATACACATGGATCCTGCCAAAGTATCTGCCATTACCAGCTGGGCTAGTCCTACCTCTGTAAAAGAGGTGCAATCCTTCTTAGGGTTTGCAAACTTTTATAGAAGGTTTATCAGTCATTTTTCAGAACTCATCACTCCTAGCACTAGATTCCTAAAAAAGGGAGTAGTGTTTGAATGGGACCAAGCGGCCGAAAAGGCTTTCTAAGTCTTAAAAAACAGCTTTACCACTGCCCCCATTATTCGACATGCAGATGAGACACAGCCCTATTACGTCGAGGCAGATGCCTCTCAATTTGCCGTGGGTGGGGTTAAAACGGAACCATAGCACAGGAACCCTCCATCCCGTAGCCTATTTCTCTAAGACCCTGTCACAGGCAAAACAAAACTACAATATTGGGGAGAGAGAGCTCCTGGACATTAAAATAGTGTTCCAAGAATGGCACCATTATCTTTTAGGGTCCCCTCATGTGATCACTATCTACTCCGATCATCGAAACTTCCAATATTTTAGAACAGCCAGAGCCCTTACAGCTAGGCAGTTGAGATGGGTCTCCTTTTTCTGCGAGTACGACTTTGTTATCCATTGCTGCCCTGGAGTGAAACAAGGAAAAGCCGATGCCTTGTCTTGTCTAGGAAAGGAACACAAAAACTCAGTTGAGGAACCCGTTCCTATCAATCCGTAACACAAGATTATTGCAGTAGGAGACGGGGATGGAGAAGCATCAGACTCCTTCTTTTTTACTCCTAGAACAAGCTTATGCCTCTCTGGATCAGGCAAAGTGGTTAACAGATCCTTGCAATACAATAACAAACAACCTCTTTTATCATGACAACCGTCTATATCTCCCCACAAGTGAAACTCAGGCATTGATTATGAGATGGTGTCATGCATTACCATTGGCCGGACATCCTGGGGGAGTAAAGACAACACAGACCAGTCAAAGATGGTTCTGGTGGGATGGCATGACTCAAGATATCGCAGAGTATGTCAAAGCCTGCCCAACCTGTGCCAGGCAGAAAACATTGCACTGTGCCCCTGCTGGACTGTTGCAACCTTTACCTGTACCCAATAGTCCTAGGTCATCCATTAGCATAGATTTCATCACTGAATTACCAGCAACACGAGGGTTTACCACTATACTAGTGGTGGTAGACATGTTGTCCAAAATGGCTCATTTAGTTCCCCTTAAGAAACTGCCCACAGCCATAGAACTCATTGATGTATTCATACAACACATTGTTCGTCTTCATGGATTGCCCTCTGTTATCGTGTCAGATAGGGGCCCTCAGTTTATATCTAAATTCTGGCAAGGAATATGCAAAGCTCTCCACATAGATCATCGTCTCTCTACGGCCTATCATCCGCAAACTGACGGTCAAACAGAGAGAACTAATCAGACACTTGAACAATTCCTTCGATGTTTGATTGGTACCATCACAGGAGATTGGGTTCAAGCTCTATCTTTGGCCGAGTTCGCTTATAATACCACCACACACTCAGCTTCCAAGATATCGCCCTTTAATTTCACTAAAGGGTATCATCCCAAATTCCTTCCCTTGGACCTACCCCCTTCTGTCCGTAACACACCAGCCGTTATAGAACATCATACCCACCTCTTGTCCATTTGGGAACAGGCCAGACATGAATTACTCGAAGCCAAAGAGAACATGAAGCACCAAGCTGGCAAACAGCGGATCTAGCGCTGCAACGAACCATCCATTTCGCCATCACTGAGGGCGAGGCGCCACGGCGGACACGCCCACCTCAGCTGGCCACGCCCCCTTACTCGTCCTTATAAGTGCGCGCAGCTGGAAAGCGCGTCACTTTAAATCGTGAGTCTCCTGAGGCGGAAGCCGGGAGTGAACCTGTCTTTTTAAAAACTTTGCTGTGTGATACTTTGCTCATTTTAATCACTCACCCCTTGCACTTAAACAGCGGATCTAGCGCTGCAACGAACCATCCATTTCGCCATCACTGAGGGCGAGGCGCCACGGCGGACACGCCCACCTCAGCTGGCCACGCCCCCTTACTCGTCCTTATAAGTGCGCGCAGCTGGAAAGCGCGTCACTTTAAATCGTGAGTCTCCTGAGGCGGAAGCCGGGAGTGAACCTGTCTTTTTAAAAACTTTGCTGTGTGATACTTTGCTCATTTTAATCACTCACCCCTTGCACTTAAACAGCGGATCTAGCGCTGCAACGAACCATCCATTTCGCCATCACTGAGGGCGAGGCGCCACGGCGGACACGCCCACCTCAGCTGGCCACGCCCCCTTACTCGTCCTTATAAGTGCGCGCAGCTGGAAAGCGCGTCACTTTAAATCGTGAGTCTCCTGAGGCGGAAGCCGGGAGTGAACCTGTCTTTTTAAAAACTTTGCTGTGTGATACTTTGCTCATTTTAATCACTCACCCCTTGCACTTAAACAGCGGATCTAGCGCTGCAACGAACCATCCATTTCGCCATCACTGAGGGCGAGGCGCCACGGCGGACACGCCCACCTCAGCTGGCCACACCCCCATGACGCCCATTTCCACAGACATAAATTATGTGTCTCGCTAGGAAGCGCAGCGGACGGGCGCAGCGGGCGCGCCGTCAGCGCGCCGAAGGCGCGCCTAAGGCAAGCCCGTCTGGGCCCGTCCGGGCCTGGACCGGGCCCAGGGCCAGACCCCCTGCTTTTTCCACTGACTCTGTCCGTACGTGTTGGACCAACACCCAACTACACCTACTAAACCCCCGCCCTTGCTCGACTATCTCTCGCTGCATCCCAAACCACCTTGAGTCTGCTCATTTCCTTTGCCCGCAATGCAACTTCACTCTCCCGCCCTACCAACCTTGTCTCCCTTCTCGTCCCCCATCACAGCCACCCTCCTCTAATCTTCGGACCCTGAAAGCTGGCTTGATCAATTGCCGCTCTCTCCCCCGTCATGCCAATGACATCTGGATGTCTATCTCCTCAGACGAATGGGATATTTTATTCCTCACCGAGTCCTGGATCACTGACTCCTCCTCTCCGGATCTCTATCTGGCCATTCCCCCAGGATATGATATAAAATGCTTGAACCGGGCTGGTGGTAAATCTGGAGGCGGTCTAGCCGTCATCCTCAAATCCTATCTCCAGTTGACCTTTACCAAACTTACTAATATTGGTATAATTGAAGCCATGTACTTCTCTATATCGGACTCCGCGGCAGTTATCCTGGCTGGCACATTAGTTTACAACCCCCCCACCGCCACCTCCCCTTCTCTCACTGCCCTCTTCCACCAATTGGCTGATTTATCCCTCAAACACCAATATTTCTTAGTCCTTGGTGATTTTAACCTCCACGTAGACAACCCTCTCTGCGTGAAGGCAAACAATCTGTTGGAAACTATGGAAAGCCTGAATCTCAAACAATTAGTCGTAGGTCCCACTCATGTGGCTGGTCACACCTTGGACCTCATATTCGCCAATTTCTCGAATATTACTGTCCTCCCACCCCTCCCTCTCACCTGGACTGACCATTACCTCATCCCCTTCTCTCTTGCTCTCGGACGAAAAACTGCCCCCCTGGCCCCTAGGAAGGAGTTGGGAAGAAAGTGGCACAAGGTTACATGTGCCACCTTGGACCCGGTGTTCCACTTTCAGACGGAGTACCTCTCCTCTGATATAGATGAAAATGTCTCTAGGCTGAATGCTGCTCTCGTCAATGCGATTGACTCCATTGCTCCTCAGAAAATCATCACCTCCGCCAGATCGCGACCCTCCGCTCCCTGGTTTTCTACCCCCCTCCGTGAGGAGAAGAGCAGATGTAAAGCTCTCGAACATAAGTGGAGACTAAACTACGACCCTGAAGCCAAACTTTTATACAGATCTGCCCTGAAAAAATTCCTCAAACTAAAAAAAATCGCTATGAAAGATCACTTTTCCTCTCAAATTACCAAGGCCAAAAACTCATCTAAAACCCTTTTTAACATTGTTAAAGACTTTATTAATCCTCCGGCCAGGGCTCCTCAGAACACCGCGAGTCAGGCTCTATGCAAGGGACTTTCAGACTACTTCCTCGAAAAGATAAATAAACTTTGTGTCTCCTTTCCCATAGGGCCAGCCCCCCTGCCTTCCCCCACTAGTCCCCCAGACTCTCCGTGCTTTCTCTCTTTTAATAAACTCAACCGGGATGATGCTATTAGGTTACTCACCCATTGCAAATCCGGCGCCCCCTCCGATCCTGTCCCTGCGAAACTCATGGGAGAACTGGCGCCTTCGCTGGCCTGCTCCTTCCTTTCCATCTGGAATGCCTCCCTCCACCATGGCTTCTTCCCTACCACCTGGAAGGAGGCCTTGGTGATTCCCATCCTAAAAAAAGCGGATGCAGATCCCACTGTTTTTGCTAACTATTGCCCCATCTCCCTTCTCCCTAAACCCGCCAAAGTCCTGGAAAAAGCCGTGCAGCTGCAACTCACGGAATATTTGGAAAACCACTCTCTACTGCACGAATCACAATCCGGATTCAGAGCTGGATTCAGCACTGAGACGGCATTGTTGGAAGTATCCGAAACCATTCGGGAATGCGTGGACAGGGGCGAGGAGGCCATGCTGGTCCTCCTCGACCTGTCCGCAGCTTTCGATACGGTCTCCCACCCCATCCTCCTTGACCGACTTAAACAGATAGGCATTGGCGGCACTGCCTTCAGCTGGATCGAGTCCTTCCTCTCGACAAGAAGTCAGAGGGTTTTGCTGCGGCCCTTCAAGTCAGAGAAAAAACCCCTGTCATGCGGGGTGCCACAAGGTTCCGCCCTCAGCCCCCTGTTCTTCAACGTCTATCTTGCCCCACTGGCCGACGTTGTGGAGTCCTACGGAGTCAGGGTGGTCTCTTATGCTGACGACACTCAGCTGGTGTTTTCCTTCAGGGACCACTCGGACTCCGCATTCGCCAACTTCCGCCAGTGCCTCAACAACATCAGTGTCTGGATGACCGCTAACCACCTCAGACTGAATGCAGACAAAACGGAGGTTCTGTTTTTCAATCAGAAAGCTTCCATCCCCTCTTCTTGGTGGTGGCCCACGCCGCTTGATCCCGCCCCCTCTCCCGTTCACTCGGCTCGGAATCTGGGTTTCCAGTTTGATGACTCCCTTTCATGCAAAACTCAGGTTAATAAAGTGACCTCTGCCTGTTTCATGAAGTTGCGCATGATCAGAAAAATTCTTCCCTATCTCCCCCTGGATTCCCGCCGTACAGTTACCCAAGCCCTCATCACGTCCCACCTGGACTATGCTAACAGCCTCTATGCTGGTGCCCCCCAGTATCTGGTAGGCCGGCTGCAGATTGTCCAGAATGCTGCGGCCAGACTGATTGGTAATATCCCCTACCGCCAATCTGTTTCTGCGTATCGTAAGGAACTCCACTGGCTCCCAGTGGCTAGACGCATCCAGTTCAAGGTCCTTACCCTCACCTATCGAGCCGTCAACGACCGCGGACCCAACTACCTGAAAAAACGTGTCTCGATATTCCGCTCCACCAGATCCTTGAGATCCAATGACCTCCGCCTCCTGATCTCGCCCCGTTTTAGATTATCTAGAATGGGTGGCAGAGGGTTCAGTGTCATTGCTGCTAAACTGTGGAACTCTTTACCAATCGAGTTGAGATTCTGTCCCTCCGAACCCATCTTCCGAGCCAAACTCAAAACCTGGCTCTTCTCCGAACTCTGAGTCACCCTACTGTTTCTCCTTGCTCTATGCTCCCTCTTCTCCCTTGGAGGCTCAGGTTTTTAGCGCCGGGACACCCCTTCGGGGGTAGCTGTGCGCTCTATAAACTACATAAAATAAAATAAATAAAACACGGGTGCCCTGCCCCGAGCTATCAAGTGGGAGACCAGGTTTGGTTAGCCACCAAAACCTTCCGCCTAGCTGGACCACGCAAGTTACAACCCAGATATGTAGGTTCCTTTACCATCAGTCAGGTTGTCAATCCTGTAGCCATAAAACTAGAACTCCCACCAGAAATGCAAATACACCCCGTGTTCCATACCTCCCTATTGAAACCATACACTCCTCCCTCGTGCCCCGAACCTCCGCCTCCTCCTGTTAATGTAGAAGAGGAGCTGGAGTATGAAGTCAGGCGTATCTTTGATTCAAGGAGACATAGGGGTAGACTACAATATTTGATAGACAGGATGGGATATGCCCCGGAAGACAGAACATGGGAACCTGCTGAAAACGTGCATGCTCCCTTGTTAGTGAGACGATTCCATGCACTACACCCCTCCAAACCCAGACCTGTGAGTAGGCCTTTAGGGGGGAGAACTGTTAGACATCAGGCTTCATGCACAGTGAGTAAACTACATCCCCCAGAATGCACAGAGAGAATTGTTGGTTGTGTGCTTTCCCATGCTGCTGTGGGCTTGGTCAGGTGATTGGGAGGTTCTTAAGCCTTCAGTTTCACCAAGTCTGTGCTTGGCTTTCCTTCGTTTGAACCTCGCCCAACCCCTTGTCAGGATTACCTTGCTGACTATAGTTCCCGGTTATTCACAAGCGTTTCTGCTGGTGCTTCAAGTCGATTTGTTCATACCTTCCTTAGCGATCTGGACGCGCTTTCAGCTCTAGTAACTATTTTGTTTCCTATGAGCGCTCTGCACTGCCCTTTAAACCGCCCTACAGCACGAGGACGCGCTGAACCCTTTTCTGTAACGGTCTTAATTTTTCCTATGGTACACGCTGCCTTTTTCATCGTCAGCAGCGCGAGGACGCGTTGATTTCCTACCCGCTTCCACTCCCAGCTGAAGACGCGCTACCTCGTCTCTCCCTTTCCAGCCTACCCAGCGCATAAGGAATGCATTGAAGTCTGCCTCTCGCGTTTGTTTCTTTTTATTGTGACATTTAAGTTCTTAAGCAAGCGCTGGTGCGCTTGATATTCGCTGACACCCCGTGGGGAAGACTGCTATGTTTTGTTCTTTTTGAATTCTTTCTGTGATTTAAGGATTATTGCCGGCTGAAACTATTTTCTAGAATCTGCTGGTATTTGAACTGTGTTTTATGAACTGTATTCTAAAAGAATGGGCAGACGTATGCCCTAAGATTGCTTTCATTTGCCCATAAAATTGGAAGAGTGACAGACTTCCCTCCACCCTCTCCCACTTTTATGTTTCTGAAGAGACCACCTTTTGGGACAGCAACAAGCATTGACTCAAGTAAGTGTGGGAGGGTACACAACCTATGTCCCTAGTTCAGTTATTTGAATATGTTACATAATTCCCTAGAGATTAGTTCCTTTGGTTAATTGTGTGCTTTTTATCTCCTTGTTGTTTTTAACATAGGACTCTGGTGTCTATTTTGGGTTGGACACTTTCCCTGCTGGTCGCGTTTGAGAAGTTTCTGGTCGTCCTCCTTGGTCTCTTCGTTCCCTGGGAATATTAGCCTTCCTCTAATGTGTTTTTGTCTTGCACTGGGGTGGCTGTATCTCTGGGGAGGGGAGGGGCTCTCTCTTCGCTCCTGGGGAACTGATACTTCTGCCTGGGAAAACAGTCTCCGACCCGACAGCGGTCCTATATAGAAAACAAAAGCACTGATTGAAATCCTAACACTGTATCTCAGGGTTGGGAGTAGCTACAAAAATAATTAAGCAACTATTTGTAACAGTTATGAAATATTCAATTCAATTGTGCTGCCAGATTTATCAACAGAATTAAGGAAAAGAAACCTTTTGAAAGTTATCTTTTTGCTACCTGCAGTTCTGGGAGTCTAATTTGCATTTGCTCTCTAACTTCTCCCAGCTAGTGATTAACATTTGAACAGGTGTGAAAAGAGTGCGTAAAACCTCCCAGGAACAAACAATAGGCTAACCAGATGGCTCCTCTGAACCTCATAGGTTGGGAGCTGTAGGCATCCTCTTTGACATTACCATATCAGATCCTGTTGGAGTGCCACATCTTGTTAGATGTGTCTTCTAGGTCCACATAGAACACTGGGGTACACATGAAAAGTAGACAACAGGATGGCAAGACAAATCTCCTGTATCCACAGTCTGATTGCTGGAAAGCCCTGCTGTTGTTCTACCCGACTACTGTCTCTAGGTTTATTGGGGGTACAATGGCTGCTTCAAACCAGATTTTAGTGCTAAGCGTGTGAGGACACTTAGATTACCATAGTACACTCTCTACACACACACCCGACTAGGAGACCAGGATTAGTGAGGCCAAAGACTTTCTCCATCTTGAAAATGACCATAGTGAGTAGGGTTGACCCCATGAATCTTTACCTCATTGGTTAGGGAGTGCCCTGGAGTCATTTCCACACACCAGCTCATGCCAAGTATAAATGTGGCTTTTACAGGCATGTATTTCTGAACAATACTGGGCTTGAAAAAGGACTGAAACTGCTGTCTGAGACCTGAGGGAAGCCCTGAAGGACTAGACCTGCTCCCTTGTGTACCCAGGAGAAAGAAGTGTGGTCCAAGCTGACATCCTGTGAGTCTTTTAGTGTCTCCCTGGGTGTCCTGAGGGACTTCCGCGTTATAATCCTGTGGTAGATTGAGACTTAAAGAACTAAGGGCCTGATTTAGACTTCGGCAGATGGGTTGCTCACTCACAAATGTGACGGATATCCCTTCAACCATGTTACAAGTGCATTATATTCAATGGTACTTGTAATTCAGAGGACAGGATAGCTGTCATGTTTGTGACGGTATAGCCGTCATGTTTGTGTGTCTGTCCACCGAAGTCTAAATCCGCCCTAAGTGAGAAGGTGAAACTATGACGAGGATGAACCTAGCTGGTGTATCCGGCCGGCGCTCCATCGTGGCCAGCCTCTATTTGCACCAAGGTCCCGGTTTACTGCAACTATTGATTATCATTGGTGCTGTGTCCTTTTTGGTGCTCTTTCTACTTAAAACTTAAACACTTAATATTTCGGATTCTCTTTCTTTAATTTTTATCATTTTCATGTTATTTTGTTGATTACATTTTACTCTGTTTTACTCTGTGTTCCCACCGTCGCAAGACCTATGCGACTCTGTAGCCACCTTCTTTCACCGCAAGATCACAGACATCCACTACAGCTTCAACACCCAGACCCTTCCGACAGCCGCCAACACCGCAGACTCACCAACCCCCAGACTCAACGACGACGACACCATCAAAACCATGAACACCATTCACTCCGGCTCACCATCCGACCCCTGCCCTCACCACATCTTCAAAAAAGCAAACCGCATCATCGCACCCCAAATCCGGAAGATCATCAACAGCTCCTTTGAGACTGCCACCTTCCCGGAAAGCTGGAAGCACGCCGAGATCAACGCACTACTCAAGAAACCCGCAGCGGACCCAAAGGACCTCATGAACTTCTAGCCCATTTCCCTACTCCCGTTCCTGGTGAAAGCCATCTAAAAGATCGTCAACAGGCAACTGACCCACTTCCTCGAGGAGAACAACATCCTGGACCCGTCCCAATCAGGATTCCGCAGCAATCATAGCACCAAAACCGCCCCCATCGCTGCCACCGATGACATGAGGACCCTGCTGTACAATGGTGAAACCGCGGGCCTCCTCCTCCTGGACCTCTTGGCCGCCTTCAAAACCGTCTGCCCCCACACCCTACGCACACACCTCTATGATGCAGGAATCAGTGACAAAGCCCTGAACTGGATCACCTCCTACCTCACCGACAGAACCCAGAGGGTCCGAATCCCCCCATTCCGTTCTGAAGCCACCAAGATCATATGCGGCGTGCCCCAAGGATCATCCCTCAGCCCTACCCCTTTCAATGTCTACATGGCTCCGCGTGCCAACATCGTCCGCTTGCACAACCTCAATATCGTCTCCTACACCAACGACACACAGCTGATCCTCTCACTCACCAAGGACCCCGCCACCACTAAAACCAACCTCCACGAAGAATTGAAGGCTGTCGCTGACTGGATGAAGAACAGTCGCCTGAAACTTAACTCAGACAAGACAGAGGTTCTCATCCTCAGCTCCTCTGTGAGGCGCACCGGCACCCACCGACCACGCACGCAACCTGGGGTTCATCCTGGACTCATCGCTCTCAATGACCGAGCAAGTCTCCGCCTCCTGCTTTAACACCCTCCACATGCTTCGCAAGATTTACAGATGGATCCCCACCGGAACCAGAAGAATGGTCACCCCAGCCCTCATCAGCAGCAGACTGGACTACGGCAACGCCCTATATGCAAGTACCACGGCCAAACTCCAGAAAATACTTCAACACATACAGAACGCCTCCGCACACCTCATCCTCGGCATCGCCCGCCACACCCACAACACTGCCCACCTGAAAGACCTGCACTGGCTCCTAGTCAACAAGAGGATCACCTTCAAGCTCCTCACCCACGCTCACAAAGCACTCCACAATGCCGGACCAGCATACCTCAACAAACGTCTCTCCTTCTATACCCCGAATCGCCATATTTGCTCCTCAGACCTCACCCTTGCCACCTTCCCATGCATACACAGAACCACCACCGGTGGCAGATCCTTTTCCTACCTCGCCACCAAGACAAGGAACATCCTCCCCACCCATCTGCGACAGACCCAAGACCTGCTGACCTTCAGGAGACGTCTCAAGACCTGGCTGTTCGAGCAGTAGCTGCACCCCCCCCCCCCATCAGCGCATTGAGACCCTCACGGATGATTAGTGCGCTATACAAATGATTGGTTAAATCACTTTAGGATTTGTATTGTTTCACATTTTGAATTTATTATTGTTTTGGTAATCTATAAATACTTTACACATTGACCTAAGTTAAGCCTGTGTGCTTTGTTTCATAGCTACAGTAGGGATGGCTTCAGTTTAACTTAGTAACTTTAAGGGTTCACCCTAACAACTGTAATCATATTCCTTCAGGTCGGTAGTTACCCATCTCAAATAATAATCCAATTTCTTATAGATATTTTCTAGGTGAATGTGGAAGGTGGACTGCAGATTGTTTTATTCTGGAATGGCTATACGTATTCTGATACAGCATCTTAGTCATCCCAAAATAGATTCCATACAGTGAGACCTGCATGAGCTTGAGGGTGGGGATAGTTCATTATGTTGTCTATCTGTTTCCTGTGGTTGTGGTGCAACCTTCATTGAGGACAGGCTGTCTATCTTTTGGCTTAGTAATTTTTCTGTACTCGTGTATTCCACACACTGTATTATGGGGACCACAAAAGACCTTCCGAAGATGGGTTGGGGAACTGGGCTTGGTTCCTCAGTCTGTTATGGATGGCTACTGCTCTTTTTGTATTAGGGCATCCAGCCAAGCCAAGGGTGGCTGCCATATGATGGAATCTGGAAAGGCAGTAGGGTGAGCATTTCATGCTGCACCCTGTATTTTTTTATATGGCTTAGGAGTGACATCCTTTGAGCATGAATGTCCCATGCATTATGCCCTCTGGCTGGGCACACCTTCAGTGCTTATCTGTTAATTGTGGAGGATCCATCAATGTGAAATGTAGGCCTTGAGGACAGTTAGTGGCTGTTAGAAATGGGGGTCTCAAGTTGGCAGAGGTATTCACCCTGTCCAAGTAGAGACCCTTGCTTCTAGTCAGGGAGGTACACACCCAAGATAACCCCTGCTCACCCCCTTGGTAGCTTGGCATGAGCAGTTAGGCTTATCTCAGAGGCAATGTTTAAAGCATTTGTACAAAACACCCACAATAACATAGTGAAAACACTATAAGTGGACACCACACCAATTTAGAAAAATAAACAATCTTTATCTAAAACAAACAAGACCAAAACAACAAAATCCAACATACATAACTCAAAATATCACTTTCTAAAAGTTTAAGCAATTCTGTCTGCAGAACTCTATGGATGCTGTGATTTTAGCACAAAGTACCTTTGATGTGTCAAAATCCACAAGGAAAAACAGCCGCAGAGGAGAGAAGCATCGGAAAACACAGCATTACGTCAGTTCTTGAGTCCCTGGGAAGCGATGCTTCAGTTCTACTCCATGCAGGAGAAGTGTTGCATAGGTACGGGACTGTAAGGAGAAGCGATGTGTCACAATTCAAAGGCAATTCTGGTCTGTAGGTGATGCAGTGGAAAGCTTGGCACACAGGTGGGATGCGTGGAAATCCAGGCCCACTGTAGTCAATGCGGTGAAACAGGCGCTTTGTAAATTCTTCGAGCCGCAGACGGGTGATGTGTCAATTCTTACAGCTGCACAGAAGGGCCTGCACTGCAGTTGGAGCAGGGATATCGAACGTCCAAGACTTGGTGCTCTGAACTCAGGCTGCAGTGGTTTCTTCAGCTGTGGACAGGCGCTGCATCAATTTCTTCAGCCGCATGGCAGAGGTGCATAAAACGTTCTCCCGCACAGCAGTACTGCATCAGAAAAACAGGTGCTGGAAGGGCGATGCGTCAATTTTGAAGACCTTTTGCAGAAAGAACCACCATCAGAGGACATGGCATCTTGGCAGGTGAGAAATCCCAGCAGTGGATTTCAGGGATGCTGCAGGTGAAGTCTTTGTTGGCCCTTAGACTTCCAACAGTAGGTAAGCACACACGAGCCCTTGGAGAACCTTGGAAAAGCAGGCTTCAAAAGCAAAGTACAGTTATTTAACTGTCCACAGACAGAAGCAGCAACTGCAGGCCAGCCCAGCATAGCAATGCACAGCACAGGGTCAGTACTCCTCCTGACAGCTCTGCAGCTCTTTTTCTTTGCAGGGTTCTAAGTCCAGAAGTGTTCTCAACATGTGGGGTTACAGGTCCAATACTTATGCCCCTTTTGGCCTTTGAAGTAGGCATACTTCAAACGAAAGTCTTTGTTGTCCACAAGATCCTGCCTTGTCCTGCCTTGGCTCCAGACACACTACTATGGATTGAGCCAGCATTGTGAGAGGCCAGGCACAGCCCTATTCAGTGTTGTTGACAACTTCCCCCACCACTCTAGCTCAGGCAGGCTCATCAGCCTGTTGATGGGCCATCAGGATATGCAGGGCACACCTCAGCTCCCTTTGAGTGACTGTCTAGAGCAGTGGTTCCCAAACTTTTCACTCCTGAGGACCCCCATTGAGTCACTACTAGAATCCGGGAACCCCCAAGCAATTTGTATGATTTAAATCTCAAACAAAACTGTAATTCGAAGAAAACAAACACACACGTGTGCACATCAAACAAAGACTAGACTTGAATTACTATAAAGTTTAGTATTTTTACTTTAAAAAATATTTCAAAAATTGAAAATCCTAATGGGAAGGTTGGTGCTGTATCTTGCAATTAACTTTTCATTGATTGGTTTTATTTTGCAGCCCAAGGCTCCTGCTCCTGCCAAAGGTGGACTGGAAACCTAATGCTGCTCTGGCTAATGTTGTCAGACCAGTCCCCGTACAGCGCACACCAAGTGCAGCGAGCGAGCCTGACCACTATAAAGGGGGCTTCGGGGAGCTCTCCCCCACGAAAATATGTGGGAAAATGGTGCATATTACAACACATTTGTCATTATATATTAAATTATATTAGCTTTTAAAGCATAGTAAACAATGACCTTACTATGCACCAGGATACAACAATATTTTGTCAATCTTCAGTGATTGACAATCTTCAATGATTCCCTCACTACTACCTTCCAACAGTGGCTCTCATCTCTCCATTGACCCTCTGTCACATGTATTTAATTTGTTTTATAGCACCTCTCATACCACTATAGGTGTCAGAGCACTTTTACATCACACACTTAGAGACAAGGAATCATATACGTCTACATGGCACCGCTCTCCAACATCGTCCGATCACACAACCTCAACATCATCTCTTACGCCGACGACACCCAGCTGATCCTCCCTCTCACCAAGGACCCTGCCACCGCCAAAACCAACCTCCATGAAGAAATGAACGCCGTCGCCGAATAGGTGATGATCAGCCGCCTGAAACTGAACTCTGACAAGACCGAGGTCCTCATCCTCTGCTCCACCCCCTCTGCCCGGGAGGACTACTTGTGGCCGACTTCACTGGGAGCCGCACCGATACTCTGACCACGCATGCCACCTGGGGTTCATCCTGAACTCATCACTCTCAATGACCCAGCAAGTCAACGCCGTCTCCTCCTCCTGATTCAACACCTTCCGCATGCTTCGCAAGATCTACAGATGGATCCCCTCCAAAACCAGGAGGACAGTTACACAGGCCCTCGTCAGCAGTAGACTGGACTACGGCAACGCCCTCTACGCTGGAACCACGGCCAAACTTCAGAAAAGACTACAACGCATACAGAACGCCTCCGCATGACTTGTCCTCGACATCCCCTGCTGCCCCACATCACAGCTCACCTGAGACCTGCACTGGCTCCCAATCAACAAGAGGATCACCTTCAAGCTCCTCACCCATGCTCACAAAGCACTCCACGACACCGGACCAGTATACCTCAACAACCGTCTCACATTCTACACCCCGAACCGCCAGCTTCGCTCCTCTGACCGTGCCCTCGCCAACGTCCCACGCATCCACAGGTCAACCACCGGCGGCAGATCTTTCTCCTACCTCGCCGCCAAGACATGGAACACCCTCCCCACCAACCTGCGGCAGACTCAGGACCTGCTGACCTTCAGGAGACGACTCAAGACCTGGCTGTTCGAGCAGTAGCTGCACCCCCTCCTCTCCCCTCAGCGCCTTGAGACCGTCACGGGTGAGTAGTGCGCTCTACAAATGATTGATTGCTTGTAAATCAGTGAATAGAAAATGTTACATAAGGCAAAGGGGACTACAAGGTGTAGGATTCACATGTCATCAATACTAGTAGGCATTTTTTAAGAGTGCTTGGTCTGGAGAAGCACATACTCAGGATTCTGAACATAACCCAGGGTTAGCACTGACTTTAATAATGATGTATTTCTACCCAAACAAACCTTTTTAGCAGCATCGGGATAATGAAAGACTGGGAAAAAACATAACTTACTAACTCGTACCATGCAGTTTGAATGCAGCTCTTTGATGGCAGTTCATAGCTCACTGTGCTAGACTACGATTGGAATTTGTGAACTGCACAATAACAAAAGAATCTCTGTGGCAAAAGCAGGAACCCAGTGAGCTATGCACAAAACAAAATGCAGCTTTTTAAAAAATGCGTGGTAGACATTCTTTAGAGTAGTCATATTAACCACCAGCACTTCCTAAGATGAGTCAAAGCTGCCACTGGACAAAACCTCCATCTCTCTACAGCAGGTACATTAATCACCCAAGTTATCTTGACACTTTTATTGCTGCCCAAAAACTGCTGATTATACACAGAACTTTTCAGTGCTTTTAAAACTGCTGCCTGCGGACCCCCTAGGAATGTGTCACGGACCCCTGGGGGTCCGCGGACCCCAGTTTGGGAACCACTGGTCTAGAGTGAATGCACAAACAACCCAGCTGTCAGTCTAAACCAGATGTTGCTTCTACAGGCAGGCAGAGGCACAGGATGGTAAAGCAAGAAAATGCCCACTTTCTAAAAGTGGTATTTTTAAACACACAATTTAAAATCCAGCTTTGCTAAAAGATGTGTTTTTGAATTCTGAACTCAGAGAGCCCAAACTTCAATTTTCTAGCTCTTACTAATTGGGAAAGTTACACTTGTAAGATGTTACTAGGCAGCTCCAATGACAACCCAGAGGAGAGTTAATGCTTGCAATAGTGAAAAATGAAATTTGCAGACTTTTTCTATCAAGACATGTAAAATATACCAGGCCATGTCCCACCTTTCACATGCACTGCACCCTCCCCATGGGGGTACCTTGGGCCTACCTTAGGGGTGCCTTACATGTAGTAAAAGGGGAGGGTTGGGCCTGGCAAGTGGGTTCACTTGCCAGGTCGAGATGGCAGTTTAGAACAAACTGTACTCACAGACACTGCAATGGCAGGTCAGAGACAAGTTTACAGGACTACTCCTGTGGTTGGCACAACCAATGCTGCAGTCCCACTAGTAGCATTTGAATTACAGGCCCTGGGCACACACAGTGCACTTTACTAGAGACTTACCAGTAAATCAAATATGCCAATCCTGGATAACCAGTCAGAATCACAATTTACACAGGGAACACTTGCACTTTCAACAGTGGTAAAGTGCCCTTTTGGTGAGTACACAAACCAGCAAAAACGAAGTCCAGCACACAATAAAAAATACATGAGGTAGAGGCAAAAAGACAGGGGAAATCACACCAAGGATGTCAGTTCTAACAGTGGCCATTGTTGACGATGGGCCATGGTATTAGGTGTTTGTTGCCTGTCCTTTTCTCTAGTGTTGGTTTATGTGACTGATCTTGTGGAGTAAATTGATACTTGTATAGCGTACTACTCACCCACAAGGGTCTCAAGGCGCTTGTACAAATACCACTGTGGAACCCATCCTGGCTTTCCCTGTGAGGCGTCCACTCCTGGGCACCCCCAAGGTGGAGGCCAGGCATCATTAGCGTTGTGGGGGCCGTTGTGGAGATTAAGCAAGCTATTGCCCAGAGTTGCAGAGTGGGACTCCATGATTGGAATAGGCACCGAGGCGAGAATTATCAGGTCAGTGGAATTTTTTAGCCCAAGACCCGCCGAGGTGGGGAATTGAACCCTGGTCCGAGGCTAGACCTCTGCATCAGGGTCTGCCGCTCTAATCATTGAGCCATACTTCTCCACTGGAGTGGGCATGCCCTTTGGTTTCCAACGTGTTGTCTTGGTATATATTGGGAATACCGGCTTAATGGTTTCAAATATCCACACTTTGATGTCCCAATCGTCATAAGTGTTTTCGCATGACGACGGCACATGGACAAAAGACAAATTAGGCGGTCAAATCACATTGCCAGTGGGTACATTCTGCTACTAGAATTCCTCAATTACATTTATTTGCAGATCATAATTTGATACATGAAAGAATTCAAGCCACCAAAATCATACTATTTAGAAAACGTAATCAGCCCACTGAGGGCAACTGTACACAAATACAGTGCGTGCGTTTTTCAAATGCAATAGCAATCATTCCATGTTCTGCTAATATTTATAGAAAGACAGGCAAAGAGATAAGCAACTGATAAGATAGTTTGTAGAATAGTACAATTTTTGGGGGCAACAACGGAAGAATAAGACATGAGTAAATATAGATGATAAGCGGAGAAACAGCTAAAATTGATACCAGTTGATAGCGTGGCGAAATAGGAAATAGTTTAGACCTGCCGGATCAATTAAAACAGACTATTCATATTTTAATTTATAGTAAACATATACTTTATATCATAAATTAATGGCTGTGAAGGCTTCATCGATAGAGTTACAATAACGAAGTTAGAAGTGAATGAGAATGTATTGAAAAAGGGAAACCTGAGTTGCTAAGAAATGCACATGAAACAGAATCACCATAAAGCATACAATACAAAGGGCATGTAACCGTGGCTTAACCATCAATCACCACCATTGCAGGTCTGATAACAGCAATCGCTATCTACGCCTTCAACCTTTGACCGTAGGCTGGGACTTCTGATTGTACATTAAACACAGAAAATCGGTGATCTAACTCAGCATACTCTAAATCAACAGCTGGAAATACCTCCAGTGTTTGCAACTGAAGAAAATTAACACATTAATACAATTCATAGTCCAAGAAAGCAGGCGTTTTGTTAAAACAACAAATCACCTCATAGCCCCTGCCCTGCTGCTTGATGTTTTTAAATCATTGCGTTTAGCCCCTTAATCAAACGTGATGTTGTTGGCAGGTAGTTTTCTAACACTAAAACATAAGAGTCCAAACGAAATGCCGTTCATGGGACATAATACATTTCAGGCAGGCTTAAAGCAAGTTTGTAATACTAATACACTCAGCACATAACAGCTAACCAGCCTCAGTAACATTGTATTTATTATTCTTCATGCACGTTTTGTATCTTCTCTGAACATTCTCAAATTGGCTACATTCTCAGTTGCACATTCTTAATATAGGAAATGGAGGGTATTTTAAATATTTCCAATCACTTGTTTTAAAGGTCTTAAGCAAGGAACTGATACACTCTAGAACATATTAAAATGCATGCAAGGGTCTCTAAATCTGCTCAGAAGAACAAAATCATTGATGCAATTTATATTACGCATTTTACCATCACAGACTTCATACTACCTTGTTATGTTTACAGAGCTTATGAGCTTCTACACATCGGCATCCTGACTTTTCACTAGCCTTTATGCCAGAAGAAAATAAATAGCTAATTGTAGTGTCACCAACCGAGCACGACCAATAGAACAACACCAAACTAAAGTTGGATTGTGCATATTCTTCTCAAAATAATTGTATGACATATTATCCTGGTTCAGCATATTCACCACAGAGGTATCTACATGCTTAACAAGAGTGTATGGGGTAAATGCTGGTAGGTGGCATGTAGCTTGGCGTAGTGTTCAACCACCATGCGAGAAATGCATGGACAGTTCTAAGACGAATGCTAAGCCTAGGAATGTAAAGCTTACCTTACTACATACCACGTCCTGATGATGACCCCACATTTATTGTGGATTGAAACGCCGTCAACTTAAAGTGTACAGACCTGCTAAAAAACATTATTTGAGCAATACAAACTGCTCACATGTTAAATTGTGTGATACACATACTGCACACGTGTATTGATTCCGCTTTAGCACCGAGCAGGTTTTTCTGCACCCCACTGTCACCTATGTACATAAAAAACAGTTTTGTAACATTTTGATTATTAAAAAACTGGCTTTAACAGACGTTTTGTAAAGAATTGATAATTATATTTTTATCTCAGCCACCATTGCTCCTTTTGAAATTCCATATTTATACAGCTTACATATAGTAAAACCACATATGTGTGCATGGAAACAAACAGTCTTTCACTAAAACGCTCAAATAATGCTAAACTTGCCCTAAACATTACATACAATCAAGGATGGCATAAACATCAGCAGGTCGCAAAGTAAATATGCCCCAAAAATGGCAAATGAAAGATCGGAATTGGTCATTCAGCAAAGGAAGTGAGCTATAACCCCAAACAATAAAAAATAAACATGCAAGTGCCACTCAAAACCAAACACAATTCCACATCAGATGTATTCTTTTCTTTTTTTCATAATACTGCTAAAAATTACATCAGCAGAGGTTTTTAAGGGTGTCCTGGCTGCAGGTGTGCTGAGATGCACCAGAGATGTTGAGCTTGTCTGTGCGTTTGTCTGCAAGATAAGAGGGGGTGCTGATCGTGATTGCTTTGTAAATGAGGCAACTGTTTTTGATGGTTGGGCAGGCTAACAAGGGGAGCCTAAGGAGTTCCATGAGAATGGGGGTGATGTGATAATATTTCTTCAGGCCATGTATGAGTCATACTGTAGACATAGGATGCCCGAAAGTGATGCCAGCCTGGAGTAGGGTACCATCACCATACAAATGCAAGAGTACGAGGACGTAAACAGCACCTCTGAGCCACTTTCTAGAGGAAATAGTTTGACTGTCTCAAGAAGAGAGGACTGTCTCCAGGCTGTCTTTGTGTTTTTTGGTAATGTGTTCTTTGAACGTGAGGTTGATGTCCAGGTTGAATCCATGTGACTTGGCATTTGGTGAAAGTTGAGGTTCACAGCTTTCAAGATTGATCTCAATGAGCCATGTTTGTACTCTATCTTGTTTATTGATCTTGGCAAAGAGCAGGGATTTGTCTTGGGTGATGAAGGAAATCCACCTTTTCTGAATTATCCTGCTGATTTTCCTTTTGCCTTTTTCTGGACCTCATTTTTGCTGGCTCCCCTTCTTGATGGAGTAGCACATTTAACTTGTCTGTAAGTCCCTAGAATAAGGTGTAGAAAGTACACCTAGGGCCTGAAAGAATGCCACTTGTTGACTGCAGCACCTACTATGCTATCCACTGTAGTGGAAGTGCAAACATGGCTTCAGGCCTAAACTGTTTAGCCTGAATGCAGCAGTGTAAAATCTGCAGTAAAACACTTGCTTTTTGACATGTAGACCTCCCATTTAAATATTAGTACATCACCCCAATTTAGACCTTGCAGCCTACAAGTCAGGGTGCACTGTATTTAAAAGAGGGACAGGTAGAAAACATTACCATGCACCTACAGTAACAAGGCCCAAAATTCTATTTCCACTGTGGCAGGTGGCAGGCCTAGCTGTCCTATGTTTCAAACCAGAGTGCAGATTAAAATATTAGTACTGATAACCTGGAAAAAGAGACAAGCAAAAAAAAAAATAGTTCACTATTTTAATAGTTATTAAACATTCAACTCGATAGTGAAGTCTGATTTGTAATTAATGTAAAGGAAACACAACTTTTAACAGTTAACACCTTTGCTGCTTGGCCTTTTCCCCCTAGAATGCTAAGCCTTTTTTTGGTTATTTTGGGTAGTTTGTGCCTAGACCTCCATAACGTGTTTTCTACATAAAGTATCCACCTCAAATTTGTATCCTTTTTCTAACATCCTGGGGATTCCAAAGGTATCCACGGTTGATGGACTCCCTGGAGGGGACTGAGAAAATAGCGAACATTTAGCTAACATTCGCTCCTCAAAAAAAGTGTTTTTTCCTAAAAATTGCATCAATGAAAGGTTTGCTGTTTTAAAGTTGCTAGTTTCTCTGCTTTCAGTAACTTGTAGAGCTGAATCAAAAAACTATTTTTTTTAACCACCATTTGGTATTTTTAAAAGAGGAAGCCCATTGTTACAAATGTTTGTGCTTTCACCCTACTTAAAATTTGTGGTGGAAACTGAGATGAAACCCATGGATGATCCAAGAAAGCTGTATATGCCTATTTCTGAAAAGTAGACATACTTCAGCATAATCAGCATGAATCCACAATACTATGACCAGCCAGCATTCCCCCACTTGTACTGCTAAAAATGCTACCCCACTTTTATGGCTGGGTCTAGTGACCGCGACAGACACACATGAACCCAAGGTCAATGGAAGTCTTGTGGAGCGACTCTCATTGAGCCTGGTTTGGTTTGTGCAGATTGGGGGCACTAGGCCCAGACACACAAATGGGGTAATATTTTTACTGGGAAAAGTGGGGGAACACTGGCTGGTAGCAATTTTGTGAATCCCTGAGGTTTACAGAAGTTTACATCACAGGAATGCAAGGAAAATGTACGATTTCAGTCTAAGTTTGAGATTTTCATGGAATTGTGGGTAGAAAATGTTGTGACATCCATGTGAGACACACACCCCTAGACTCCCCAGGGTGTCTAGTTTCCAGAAATGTTTGGGTTTGGTGGGTTTCCCAGTGTGGCTGGCGAGACCGTATCAAAAAACTAGAGCGTACCCCCATTGCTGATTTCTCCACAGTGCCTTTTGGGGACTTTTGTTTCACAGACACTAGGCCCAGTAACACACTGTAATATTTAATAGAAAGTAAAGAACTCAGTTGCAGCTGTATTCAAGTTGAAGGTTTATTCATGGGAAGAAGTTACAGGATGAACAGGATAAACAGCATAATAATCCAAAGAATAAAGTACAGCTTAATCAGCCCCACTGGGAGCAGCAACCCTTCTGCTCAGCCTACATACAGCAACTGACAGGTACACCTAAACATACACAGAGGGAATATTCCATGACATCACTGAGACTGGCTGAGCAGCAGAGAACAAGACGCAGAGAGAGGACAAAGTAGAGAAGAAAGCAAGATACCACACACACGCATGGTAACATTTTTATCAGGACACATGGGGAAGGCAGTGTGGTAGGAATTGTGTAGCTCTCGTGGTTTCCAGCAGTGTATGTCACAGAAATGCATGGAAAATTTGCAATTTAAGTAAAAGTGTAAGCCAAAGTTTGAGATCTCCATAATATGTAGAAAAAATGTCTTGTGATCCACAAAAGGTATACCATTTTGGACTGCCCAGGCGTTTAGTTTTCAGAAATGCCTGGCTTTTGGTAGGTTTCCCTAGGTGGCAGCTGACCCAAGCCCCAAAAGTGCAGCCATTCAGCATAGAAGTAGGACAATATTGGGATTTAGCCCAACTCTGCCACCCATATTCAAAAAAAAAAAATACCAGCCCCAAAAAAGTTACAATTTCCCTTCTTGCCTTAAAGATTACGTGCTTTAGTACAAGGTGGGAGACACACTATAGTGCCCATTCTGAGGTAGGAGTATTGACTTGATGCCAGAGTAGGTCACCCTAGCCTTTTGTTTGCTTTGGTGCCATGTTGAAGTCCCTAGTGTCTAGTGGCCTTCCTCTCACCCTGGGGCAGATTTTGGGCAAACACCCTCAATCCACCCTCAGGGGTTCAAAAAGACTATTGCACCTGTTCTGGGGAGTAAGCATGATATGATGACTGAGTGAGCCTCTCTTTTTTGCCGAGGGGAAAAAAAGGGTGTGGGGGAAGCTTACCCAAACATCACGCCTTGCATCAGTGTTTATGCCCTCTGAGGTAGATTGAGTGTGTTTACCCAAAATGTGCACCCCCGGGAGACAGAAATGTCACTAGACACCAGGGGAATAACATTCCTGAATATAAAAAAGGGGCAAGGACAGCTCATCCATGCATCGTGCCTTGCCCCTAGTCCAGAATGGGCAGTAACGTTTTTCTGCTACCCCACCCCCGGGGCTGATTTTTGGTGATCACTCTCCAACCCCTTTTTTTCTAAGACACAGGAAAAACTCTCTGGTGTGTAGTGGACTTTCTGCCACCCCAGTGGGGCAGATTGGAGTGAAAGACCTCTTATCTGCCCCCGTTGTGCATAAAGACTGTTGGGGTCATATTGGAGATGGAGGCTAGGTCTGCTGTGTGGGCGGACCATTCACAAACCTTGCAGTAATAAAAATTCCCCTGGTGCTGCCCCGCAGGGGGGCAGATTGGAGTTAAAGACCTATTATCTGCCTTTCAGGGGGGTAGAAAGACTGTTGCAGATCATTTGGGGGGTAGGGGCTAGGCTCAAAGCCTGGGTCAGCTGCCCCTACCCATTTCTCAATAATAAAAACAACATCCTGGTGTCTATCAGGCTTTCTCCACCCTTGGGAGAAGAATTGAGGTATCTGCCTCTAAACGTCCCCCAAGGGGTGGAAAAACATTTGGGGCTGTAGTAGGGGGGGGGGGCATTAGCCCATTGCCAGTGGGCCACTGCCACTCCAAATAAACTCCCAGGTGGTCTAGTGGGCTTTCAGGCAGATTGGAGAAAACACCTCTTATCTGCCCTTGATGGGGGCAGAATAACTGCTGTGGGTTAATTGGAAGGGGTGGGGGCTTGGTCTGATGCAGTACGAAGGTGAAAACTGGTACATTCCCTGCAGGAAAGATGGCATCAAATGGGGGTAGCCGGGTGGAGTAGGTGTTTCCAAATCTCCTACCCCTTGGCACCCTGGCAATAGCTTTGGTAAACCCCACCATCACCAACCCCCTGAAGTTCGGGGCTCAAACATGACTTCAAATTGTATGTTCTCCAAATTTAAAAACCATTTCGACGTGAACGTGGACAAATAATCAGACCGGAATAATGGTCATACAGCCCCGGGTCCGAGAACTAAGCCTTGCAGTTGTTTCCCATATAATAAACTCCGTCAAGTCCTCCCAGGCAGCGTGCAAGGCTGGCTTAAAATGCTTTTCTTTCCCACCTCCCACACACCTCTTTGCTAATGTTAATGAAGCCCGGATATTCCATCTGCTGCTCCCAGAATTGCAAATAAAAGTCTGCCCTGCCGTGTATTTCGGTAATTCGTTTCTAGAGGGCCTGGAGGAATCGCGCTGTTAGAAATGTAAAATAAGCACATTGTATAAAATTTCCACAAGAAATGCTAAAATAAACGCAGCCTGCATAACAAATTACCAGCAAATGATCTAGTGGCAAAATGTGTGAATTCTTTCTAAATTGGGACAGAAATCCTGCATTCGTCCCGGAGCCAAGCTCAGTGGCAGGCGTTTTTATTCCGCCTAGCGTTGTAAGGTTAAGTGCTAGGGAGGGCACCAGGAGCTATGGAACTGAAAAATTCCTATTTTAAACATTACCCTTCGATGACAGTCAAACTTGTTTTACATGGAATGTAGAAAAGTAGGCCAAGGACAGATCTAAAAGGAGAAGGTATTTCTCTCACTTACATTCCAGCTTCAATTGTTTGGTGAGTTCACCCTGCATGCCGCGCCATTTACTGAGCGCTAAGAACCCACAATTGGTGGGTCAAACATTTAAAAAGCAGTATTCTTGCTGGTAATACTTCAATTAATTACTTCACGTGTCATTATATATTACAAACAAAGAGTTAATATTAGGATGCTCATTAAGAACGAATTTTCTGGTATCAAAAAAATAGTAAATTAATTTCATAATATTTTAACCAACTTAATCAAGGCAATTTACTTTAAGGGACCGTCTGCTTTCTGTATAACGTTTAAATGCAAACAGGACTTGGATAGATTAGGTAGCATATTATCTGTATCTGTAAGAAATGTTTATTTTAATATGTGTTAAGACTGTATTTGGTTTCATGATTCCTGTATGGTATCTTAAATGGTAAGAGGGAATGGAGATGATGTAAGGTCTTACAACGGGTATGAAAATGTTATAAAACCTTATCATACAATGGTCTTTGAGACTTTACTGCATTGGGCCTTGCATTGGGTTTATGGCCTTGATATGTGCTTCTGATTATGTAGAGAGCACTGTGATTACTTACCAACCATCTTTTTACAAAGAAAGAAATGCAAAAAGAACACTTGATGGCCAGAATGTTGAACAATGGCAAATATTCACCCCAGTACAGAGATCTGGGCTCCAATCCATTGATTACTTGCTCCCTATGCCATTCCAGGTTGAACCAGTCATATGCAAATCAGTCTTGACCCTGCTCCCCATGGGAAGAGTCCGGCCCAAGCTACCAGGCCAGGTCCTCCCTGGACCGGAAACAAGCATCCTGGGACCGGTTTTGGAATTTCGCCCCTCATCAGCTAGGCCAACTTGACTCCATTGGCATTGAGAGCATGAGAGCCACTGCTGGGCATCCCTCTCCCTCTCTGGGTGACAAATGCAAAAAGAATAATTGATGAACAGAATGTTGAACAATGTCAAAAATCCACCCCAGTACAGAGATCTGAGCCTACATACATTGTTTGAATCCGGTCGCAGGGTGCTTGCATCTGGCTGGGTCCAAATTGGAGTGGCGTGGTGAGCAAAATAGTGATAAATTAAGCCCAGATCCTTGAGACTGGGTGTGAATGTTTGCATTGTTTAGCATTAATCTATCATTTGTTCTTTTTGCCAAAGAAAGAAAGGTGGCAAGGTCAATTCACTCACATACACGTATACAGCTACATAATTGTGACTGGAAATATTGTGTTGAACATACCCTGTACCTTGGGCGTATTTGTCTGTATTTGGATATTTTACAAGTATAATTTATCCCTGATGAAGTTGATAGTGAACATACCACAATGATGAAACATGTGTTGGGTACAGGCTACAAGATTTGTCAAGATTGCTAGATGCATGTGAAGGATTAAAATAAAGAACTACTGTTTTCGTTGGATTTACTGAAATTGAACATTTTACTTCCTGGTTGTCAGAGAAATGTACAACAACCATCTTATTAGCATAATGAGATTGTACATTGTAGTAAAGTACCACCCAAGAACAAAATGTAGGGAGAAGACTTTAATCAAGTTAGCATGATGAAACCAGCCAGAGGTGGTCGCAGCACCAGCACCACCCCGCGAGTTCTCGCATCAACTCCCCCGTTACTGAAACATATGTTCTAAATAGACTGTTGGTTTCACACCTGCTAGAGACCAAGGCTGCCAAGGGATTCAAGAATACGGCATGGGTCTTTTCTTTCACAACATTTTCAACATTAGCTTAAATTACGCAACATAACAAGTTATAAAAAATAACTTAAAGAATACATTTGAACATGTCTACGCATTTAAAACATCTTTTGAAAAGATTAAAAAAAATTATCGGAAACATTATAAAAAAATATTTGCGCCAAACAAAAACATGTTTGACTCTATAATATACATATATATAAGCATATGGCAACCAGCAGTAAGATAAATTAGAGAAAACAAAGAAGCATAACAACCTACAGCTTAGCAATATTAAATGTATTGGAGAACAGAGCCTGACTCTGCAAGGATAGCATGAACCCCACGGCAGCAAGATGCATCTGTACCTTGCCGGCAGCTTATGTTCATGCAGACTCCTATGCACAGATTGAGCCTTATTCTATAACCAAACTTCCAGTTCAGAGGCCCCTACTTCCCTAACAATGGGACCAGAAATGTTTTGGGGTGGAACCTATAGTCTCACAAAAAGAACTTCTGACTTGACCAGTCCCGCAAGAAGTTTAGCTATTTTGGCCATGTTCCACCAGTGACGACCACCTACCCTCACTTCAATTCTACATACTTTATTGTTGACCACTGGTTCTGAAAACTTATAATCATTCTGACATATGAACATTTCTTTATATGCACATAATGTCCTACCACAACTGGTTTGACACACTCTTCGATCCTAGAATCATAGTACATTTTCTGTTTGCATTGTGCTTCCATGACATTCTTCCTCTATACTGGGTCAATATTCCCAACAGACATTTCTGTTTCAGCCACCTTGAGATCCACTCAGTGTGAAACTGGGTAGCTGGTTTCCTCGCTCTAAGAATTTCAATTGGAGAGACATTGATAGTTGACTGTGGTGTGGTCCTCTAGAACCACAACAAAGTTTGGACTGCTGCATTAACCACACATCTGTTGTACAAAGCCCATGGCACACTTTCAGGTATAATGCGGTCAAACCACTCAACAAGGCCATTGGTCTGAGGATGGTAAAGTGAACTCTGGAGGAATACAATACCACTTTTCTTTAAAAATTCTTCCACCTCAGATGACGCACACTGTACACCATTGTTAGATACCAGAGTCTCTAGGAACCCTCCTCCCAAGAATATATCTCTGAGAAAATTCAACGCAAATGTGGACTTTGGTTTTCTGACAAATCTCACTTCAGGCCACTTGAAATAGTGGTCCACAGGAACATACTGCAAATGACTAGGTAGAGAATTGAATGGCCCGCCATATCAATCCCTACTTTAAGCCAATGTTTAACAGGACACTCATTAGGAGACAATAGAGGGTTGGAGATTTTAAGATTTTCATCACTGTTTGAACAGAGGTACAGTACATTATCAAAGGATAAAGTTCTCTGGCCATCTATGACCACTAAAACGCTGTCCATACCATACGTTTGGTGAAAACAGCTCCTATGTGCCCCTCATGAGCACTCTCTAATATCAACTTCCTGAGTGTTACTGGAGAAACTCATTTATCAAACCACAGGACCAACCTGTCTTCTAAAGAAAACTCATCAGTCACCTTGTGAAACAGTGGGATCCTGTAATCTAGTGTTTTTGATTTCAGCCATTTCACTTTGATGTATTTAGAAACCACTTTAAAAACTTCATCATCTCTGGTGTCAGTTTTCCATTCAGTTTCAGAAAAGGAACATATTTTCCCTAACTCCATAGCAGCAACAAATCAACTTTAATTTGAATTTTCATCATCAACAAAATCAATTGTGCATTCTTCTTGTTCCTGGACACTCATGGTACTAGGAAACCACAATAAATAGTCTGTTCTGATGTTCTTTACCCCAGGTATGTGTACCATATCAAAATGAAACTGACACAGCCTCACGGTAAACCGGGCTATTCTATAAGT
The DNA here is from genome assembly GCF_964204655.1 of Triturus cristatus. Classification (NCBI taxonomy): domain Eukaryota; kingdom Metazoa; phylum Chordata; class Amphibia; order Caudata; family Salamandridae; genus Triturus; species Triturus cristatus. Next base: position 640,250,800 of record NC_140585.1, read on the forward strand.
ATTATTTTTTTAGTTGGTACCACCAAGAATGTACACCAATGGTTAGTGGTCAGACTGGAGAAGAAAAAGCATTCCCTAAAGATAACTCTGAAATTTCTCAATGGCACACCAGCTGGCTAGCAACTTTTTTTCAATGATGGAATAATGTAATTCTGCATCACAGAGAACACTGGAGGCAAACCCAATGGTGTGTTCATCCATCCCTGACTTTTGTGTTAAAACAGCCCCTACACCTAGCTAGCTGGCATCAACCATCAACACACACTTGAGTGAGGAATCATATGGTTTCAGTGTTTGATCACTTGACAACTAAGCTTTCATCCAATCAAACACCATGTTACACTCATCATCCCAAACAAACTCCCCATTTTTTAAAAACAAATTTGAAATGGGTCTGAACCTTAGAGTAACCCCGGGTGGAGACCTTTGCTCCACCGTGGAGTGTGCGGAGATTTGCAGAGATTTGCCTTCTCCACGTTCCGACAAAACAGTTACTCTCAAATACAGGGAGCTACATGTTTAGCAGCTCTCTGTGAGTGAGAGCAATGCCAGGCTCCTGCTGGAGGTGGGGAGCAGGCTGGAAGCAAGGGGCATTCAGGCTCGCCCTGTTGTCCCCAAAGCTGTGGATTGGGTGCCCTAAAGGGCACCCAGCATTTTAAGATGCTTGACCTCCCTACCCTTCTAATAATTGGGCGAGCCTCCTTAACCACCTTATTAGTATGCATAGGTCTTCCTCCCTTTTGCCAGGATGATGGGCAGCTCACCAAATGTCCCCCCAGTGTGTTTCTCACCTATTTTGGTGATGAGTTCTTTATGCCAAGGAAAATGAGAACATCTCCATCAAACAAAGAAAAACTTAATTCATAGAGCTATGAGGAAGTACCCATGTTTTGGTGAAGATTTACCTCTTTGTAATCTTGCTGTCCTCTCTATAGGAGGATTAATGTTATTACAGATTTCTGGATAAAGACGCCGAAAGTACAATCACATTACTGAAATGCACACAAGGTCACTGGAGACATTTCCTAGTGGTCCATTACACAGATGTAGTGTAGAATACACACTGGACATGTACGCAATGAGGTAGCAGTTACTAATTATCCAGAAGAAAGTAATCCACTTGAGTAGATATTTTGAGCAAAACTGTGAACTTTTGTTGGATCAAGGGGCAGGTAGGGTTCTGTTGTGGCCCAGTCACTCACACAGCTACTGACACACCCACAAAGACACCTAGATACCCACTCACATACCCACTGACAGCCCCACTCATACACTCATGCACCCACTCAGACACTCTCACGTGTACCTATAGATCCACTAAGACACTCATGCACCCACTCACATACACACTTAAACACTCTCATACCCACTTAAACACTCATGCCTCCACTCACAGATTCATTTACACACATATACCCACTTACAGACCCTCTCAGCCACTCATGTACCCACTTATAGAACCACTCATGCTTTCTTACTCTCACTCACATATCTACTCAGAGACTCATGCACCGACTCACAGATCGACTCAGAGACACATGCACTCACTCCCAGACCCACTTAGAGACTCATGCATATGCTCACAGACTAATTCAGATACTCATGCACTCACTTAGAGACTGACTCACACACTCATGTAGGCACTCACAATCCCACTCAGACACTCACTCATGTACCCACCCAGACATCCACTCAGACACTCATGCACCAACTCACTGACCCACTCAGATACTCATGTACCCAGTCACAGATCCACACAGCCAGTCACACACTCACTCACAGACCCATACAGCCAGTCACACCCAAAACACCACACACACACACAGTCATACATACCTATATAGCCACACACACACACCCACTCACCAACCACTCACACATATACTCTCAAAGGTTATAGGTAACAGTTAGGGTATACAATTTAAAAATCCTTCATAATTCACTAAAAATTAAAGGTTACAGGGATGTTATAGTTAGGAATTAACATAAAAAAACTTAGAAATTCACTGATGAAAACACAGGTTACAGGTAAATTATAGGTAGGAAATAGAATTAAAAAAACTCAGAAATTCACCAAAAAAACAAAGGTTACAGGGACGTTATAGTCAGGCTCATGTTTCATCCATACAAAACCATAGAAATTTAGCAGTTAACTATAACTTACGCCCCACCATGCACTGCTTATGACCTCATATATTACATCACTCATGACATGGTCAGTAGCATCACTCATGACATCTCAATTGATGTCACCCATGCAGACAAGTAGCTCTTTAAACGTATCTCAGGCTTGCTACTGCTGAGCCTGTGTGTTCAGTTTTACTATCAGGTCAACTTGGCATTTAAAACCCCTTGCCAAGCCTAAAACTCTCCTACTACGACATATGATTCAGCCCTAAGTTAGGCCATAGGTGGGCCATAGGGCAGGGTGCTATGTGCTTCAAAGGTAAGACATATACTTTGAAGTTTCATTGAGTTACATGTGCACTTACAGACCAATACACCCAGTTAAACATCCAGTCTCCCACTCATACTGCAGCTCACATACCAATTTCCAAAAGCGGAGTTTTTTTCCTCGCTCACGTTCACCAACGCCAAGTTAGCGAGCAAGGAAAATCCACATCCCGGCAAGATTTTTCCTCGTTCGCAATCGTCAACATCAAGTTAACGAGCGCGAGTGTGGAAAATCAACCTTCCGGCAAGATTTTTCAACGCGGGTGGTCAGATTTATCATTTATCATTTATTGTTGCAAGTGGTCGTGTATGCTCACGACTGCTCTCATTTATAAACCGCCCGCTCACGTTGAGAAAGCTGCTGCTCGAGTAAAAATCTGCTAGAATGGGAGAAATAAAGCAGCACCCGCTTGCGCTATGCATGATGCCGTTTGCGATGATTTCACAGTGCGGACAAGGACCTGGCACTGACAATCACCGCAAACTGCATTTAAATAAAAAAACTCCACCGCTCGCGGAGCTCCGCGTAGCATGGCGGAGTTCTTTTTGCACTTTGTGGAGTTCCGCTATGTGGAACTCTCCGAACTCCACCCAGGGTTAATACAGACAAGTAGCCGTTTAAACATGTCTTGGGCCTTCTACTGCAGAGCCTGTGTGCGCATTTTTACTACCAGGCTGACTTGGTATTTAAAACCCCTCGCAAACTCATAGAATCCCCTTGTTCTACATATAGGTCACCCCTAAGGTTGTCCGTAGGTTGCCCACATGGCAGGTTGCTATTTGCTTGAGTGATAAGAGATGTAGTTGGATTTTCAGTGAATTACACGTGCCCTTAAGGACCCATATGTCCAGGTATACATCAAGTTTCTCACCCATGCTGTGACTCACATACCTATGTAGAAAAGCATAGAGCCACTCACACAGCCAGTCAGACACCGACAGAGGCACTTACGTATGCAGTCACACACACACACATAACTTAGGTATACAGAAGTAACTGAGCCATAGTTACATACCCCATCACTTAACTAACACATCCAGAAAATCACTCTTCCATACACTAACTCCTAAATGCACATCCAAAGTTGAAGACTTACACTGCCTTACTTATGTAAGTATGTAATTGCTTGCAGACATCTATGTGTACTTACAAAGAAAGATTAGCAATGCATAAAAAGACAATTGCAATTTTGCAAGGTTTAGATCTGGGCAAAGTAAGGAAATATAGTAACTTACAAGAACATTCTCCGGTGTGTCTGTCCAAGAAATGGTGCACCTTTCATTATTTCAGAATTTTGACTGTTCATCATTCAAAAATGCAAAATTTAGTTTAGACTACTTTGTAAAAAGTTCAGCATTGTGTTTAGGAGTAATGAACAAATAACTTTTGTATGGTACTGTATCAGAGGTTGAAAAAGTTTGTCACAATATACAATTCTGTTTCTTTGGTCGTGAAGTAGAGTCTGGGTAAAACGAGGAGTTGGTAAGTGCAGGTGCAGGGGTAGAGCACACAGATGTTAGTACTGATAACTTTACACAAGAAATTGTAAAGTTGAATGCAATATCTACAGAGAAACCAACCTATGTTTGTATATGTTGTCGGCAGACTCACTACAAAGGCCCAACACGAAACATTAATGTGTTGTCAAAAGGTGAGCAGGAAAACCGAGAAAAGTGCCTAGAATTTGCTGTGTATTTATTTGTAAAGGAACGGTTCAATTTGGGAAAACGGCAGATCATGTGTAAGTATTGCAATGACAAATTAGAGGACAACAAAATGCTTCCAAGAGCAATAGATAATAAGTTAGAGTTGTTTAAAATTCCAGAGGCACTTCGACATCTAAATAATTAGAACACAGTATTGATACAATCTAGACACCTATTTCCAGCAATAGCTTGTATGCAACCAAAGACAGGGAACCACAGACTGAGCTACAGCAAGGCCTTAAAGGCAGAATTGTGTACTTACCTTTAGATTTTGAACATAATATTGAAACTGCTTGATGAACCGCTTACTATTCTAGTGAATGGCATGCCCACAAAAAACTAACAAATCTGGCAAGAACTAGTGGATGTGAATAAGGTGAAGAATTGTGCAATTCATCTGAAACAGAATAATATGTGTTCACTTAGATGGAAGTTGCATGGAGAGAAAAATATTACCTGCACAGTTTGAAAAAGTGAATAGAACTAAATCTGAAAGAAACTCTGGGCACTACAGTATCCATCCACTGCATTCTTTTGAGCTGTACCTGATGAAACAAGATAAAGGAATTCCAATGAGTGTCTGGGGAAAAGCTTAGCAGCGTGTTGTTATCCACAAATATTTCCAACTGGAATAGGTGGACTGTATTATGGCCGCACAGTGAAAATACCAGCAGCTGAGTTTAGGTCAACCAGATTATATTCAGAGGACCCTACATTTCATCAGAGTATTTCATATATATTCCATCAGTTATTTAAAAGTGATTTATTTGGACTATCATACGCTGTTAACCATATTCTGAAGGCAGGAGTTTATCTACAAAATATGTCCGCAAAAGATTTTGTAGTAAAAATTCATGGAAAAGATGACATGTTGGAATACATTTTGGTAAATTTGATTGCCTGCCAATGTGGCACCAATGAATATTGCTATTGTTGTCATGGTGAAGTAGAATGTATGCTACAAAATTTAGGTGCATCAACTTGGTTTGTGACCCTCAGTTGTGCAGAGTACGTATGGGATGACTTACATGACTTTTTGAGGGAAGCAAACTATAATATTAAGGAAATGAATCGGAAGACACGAATAGAACTTTGTTTTTCAGATCCTGCAAATGTTTATAGGTATTTTTAACATCAGATTTCAAGCCATGCTCACCTTCATCTGCAACAAAAAAATCCACCTCTTGGAGAAGACACTGATTTCTTTTGGCATAAACAGTCCCAAGCAAGAGGTTCACATCATAGTCATATGTTATGTGGATTAAAGATGCACCGTTCATGTAACATGTACCATCCCAAAAGACAGTGATGAAAAAGGCCTAAAACAGCAAATTCTGCATTTTCTGAGTTCAGAATAGTTTAATAAATTTTTAATTAACAGATAGAAAGTACAAAAAATAGTACAATAAAAGTACCTAATAAGAATATATGACAATTAGCAATATCATTAAAGTTATAACAGGTACATTATAATATAATATATTATTACAGAAAATGATAAAGGGAGTGAAAAAAACAATTATACATTTGATATTAATAATCATTAAAATAGAACTACTATCAAATAGAAACTATGCAAGAATATTAATGAATACTTAGCTTATTGAAAAAATACATTTTAAGAAGATAAATAGTTATCAATACGTTTCCAAAATAAATTAAAAAAATTACAATTATGAATAACACCGTTCAAGGATACATGGGCTCCTCTTCTAGTAAAATAAATAACCCATGACCACCAAACATGAACAGATAATAATGAAACATCTTTCCAACATTAGGTAATGGTTTTTAAAGTTGCTGATAATAGGAAATTAAAAAGTTTACCTTCTAAGTCAATTAATTTATGAGAAAGAATGACAGATTTTAAAAATTAGCAAGTTAAATGATAAATCATCGTGAATATTAAGTTTTTGTTTTTATAACATCCCAAACTTCAGTTCAAAATTTAAAAATAGAATGACATTCAAAAAGCATATGTTTTAACGAACCAGTATGTAAGTTACAGTGCCTACATTTTGAAGTCGGGAGGAGTTCAGCTTGAAACAATCTCAGTGGAGACCATAGACAATTATGTAAAATATATGAGTTTGTTTGATAAAGCGAAACAGGTAACCATCCTGAAATACTATTAAGCCAAATAGTTTTCCATGTTTCATAAGGTAAAGATAAAGAAAGCTCATTATTCCAAACTGTCAAAAGCATATTAATATTGTCACCCTTAAATGTAATCATCTTTTTATACAATATTGAAACACCATGAGGCAAAGTAGAAGGGGTTTGAATATAAATTAATAAATCTGATTTAGCACTAGAAGGTATAAAGTAAGGAAATTAATCTAAAATAGAATTGCATAAAATTCATATTTGAGTAAATCAGAGGAAGGTAAAATAAATGTTCCCTTTAGAACTTCAAAAGAGATAAAAGAATTGTTGTGATAAATATATTTGAAGCAAAAAACGCCAGCCTTAATCCATGAATGCCAAAATCTAACATATTTAGTAAGTTTTATGTTTGAATTAAACCATAACCACATATCTTCACTAATGGGCATGGTTGATTGAAAATGTATATCGAAATCATGTAATATTAACGTAGTGGATTTCAAAATAACAGATTTATTGAAAAATATTGATTTATTGGACATGGCTAACAAGGAAAAAAAAGAAAACGCCATGCAGGGGGATTAATCAAATGAGAATGATTAAACCACTGAGAACTTTGATTTAATATAAAAGCTTTGTGATAACAAAAGAAATCTGGTACGCCAAAACCTCCATTACCTTTAGGCAATTTTAAGTTTTCTATAACTAATATGAGGTGCTTTATTGCTCCAAAGAAATTTTGTAAGAAGCCGATCTATATCTTTTTAAAACTTCATAGGAAATTGGGTAGGAATCATGGCTAGGGAGTAAAAAAAAATTGGGGCTATAATCAGTTTTATGGAGTCCATTTTTCCCCACCACGAAAGATAAAGTGAAGACCATTTAGATATTTTATCCTTAATGTAACTTAAAATAGACTCACAATTTAATGACATTGTAGTTTTTATAGAAGATGAAAATAAAATGCCTAGGTATTTAAATTTTTCTCTTTGCCAAATTAAATCTTTCAAGGGTAACATATGTTGGATGCAATGAATATTTATAGGAAAGAATTCCGTTTTATTAGTATTTAACTTATAACCAGAAAGTATGGAATGAGATTAAATATTTTCAAATAAAGGAGGAAGTGAGGAAATAGGATTGCTAATAAATAAAATTACATCATCTGCATATTCTAATGTTTTAACATTAACCTCCTTAATATTAATACCATTAATATCATTACATTTCCTAATTGAAACAAGCAAAGGTTCAATTACAAGAAGAAATAGGAGCGGGGAGCGGGGACAACCCTGTCTTTTACCCCTGAAAAGAGGAAACTGGTTTGAAGTTTGGCCATTAATAAATAAACGAGCTGTAGGGGTAGAATAAAGCACAGATATCATTCGAATAAATGTCACCAAAATAAAATGCAAATAAAGTACGAAATAAAAATTGCCAATGAACTTTATCGAAGGCTTTTTCAGCATCTAATGCTAACACTCCTAATATAACATGCAATAATGTTCTTGTATTATTTGCAGAATACCTATTTCTCATAAACCCAGATTGATCTGGATGAATGATAGAATATAAAACAGAGGTTTACCTAGTTGCAAGTATTTTGGCATAGAGGTTACAATCTTGATTTACTAAGGAAATAGGACAGTAATTTGAAACAAGTGTGGGGTCTTTATTAGGTCTAGACAATACAAGAATTAACGCTTCAGTAAAAGAACCTGTTTTAGTCCCCATGGAGCTGAAAAAGGTAAATAATTTAAATAAATGAGGAATAAGTTGTATTTGAAATTTCTTTTAAAATTCTGCTGGAATGCCATCTGGTTGTGGGGATTTTTTTGTTTAAGAGATTTAGGGGCCGATTCCAATCCTGGAAAAAGGCTGTACGAATCGTTGTATGGAGCGTTTTCTCTGTACGACTCGTACCCTGTAAACTTTCCTTACAACCTAGGAAGTACGATTTGTACAGAAAGCCTCTTTCCATACGAATCGTACAAAAGACCATACGGGTAAAAAAAAACAACGATTCTGATCCGGAACAGCCTGTACACAACGTCCGGATGTATTTAAGCAGCGGTTTCCGGCCACGCAAGTACGATTCGTCCCTACGGCACTCCGTACGCCTCTTTTCTTATGGGAGCCAAAAACAGCCATAAAAGCAGAGTCCTACAAACGGAGCCCCGGTATGCAACATACACGCCATCAACCCCATCGTACGTGTCATACTGGTCCTCTTAGCCTACGACCTGGTGCACCGAAACTGACGCACATGCCGCAGAAGGTGAGAACAACACCCAGGGGCCGGGGGGGTGAGGGGCAGGAAACATACCCCATACCCAAAGCCAAACCTATAATATTGAGCCCATACATTACCACCAGGGTCTGGTCACTTGGGGGGGCATGTCCAGCAACCCCTGCATACCGCAACAACGGAAATGGACGTGTACGGTGCATTGCACACATACCCATACGACACCAGTACAATAGTGATACGGGGCGTACACACGCAATGAATGCGGGGGGACGGTGCATTTCACACATACAGGTACGGCCCCAGTATGATAGTGATACGGGGCATACACACGCAATGGATGCAGGGGTACGGTGCCTTTCACACGTACGGGTACAGCACCAGTACGATAGAGATACGGGGCGTACACATGCAATGAATGCGGGGGTACGGTGCGTTTCACAGGTACCCATACAGCACCAGTACAATAGTGATACGGGGCGTACACACGCAATTAATGCGGGGTACGGTGCGTTTCACACGTACCCATATGGCACCAGTACATTTGGGATACGAGGCGTACAGACGCAATGAATGCGGGGTACGGTGCGTTTCACACGTACCCGTACGGCACCAGTACATTTGGGATACGAGGCGTTCACACGCCACGAATGTGGGGTTACGGTCTGGCCCTGCATATTACCTTCATATTGGTGTGTGTGCAGGTCCAGGCCAGCAGTGTACTGCTCCAAGTGGGTGGGTGGGTGCAGAGGATTCCCAGCAGTGGCCAGCCATATGGGGGTGGCTGCAGATCAATACCAGCAGTCTCCAGCCATATGGACATGTAGGGGTGGCTGTAGAGGACTCCCAGCAGGGGTCAACCATATAGGGATGGCTGTAGATGAATACCCGCAGTCTCCAGCCATATGGGGATGGCTGCAGATGAATACCAGCAGTAGACAAAACATATAGGGGTGGGTGCAGATGAATACCAGCAGTGTCCAGACATATGGGGGTGGGTGCAGAGGACTCCCAGCAGTGGACAGAAACATGGGGGTGGATGCATATGACTACCAGCAGTGGCCTGCAATATGAGGGGTGGGTGCAGAGGACTCCAAGCAGTGGACAGAGACATGGGGGTGGGTGCAGAGGACTCCTAGCAGTGGACAGAGACATGGGGGTGGGTGCAGAGGACTCCCAGCAGTGGACAGAGACATGGGGGTGGGTGCATATGACTACCAGTAGTGGCCTGCAATATGAGTGGTGGGTGTAGAGGACTCCCAGCAGTGGACAGAGACATGGGGTGGGTGCAGAGGACTCCCAACAGTGGACAGAGACATGGGGGTGGGTGCATATGACTACCAGCAGTGGCCTGCAATATGAGGGGTGGGTGCAGAGGACTCCCAGCAGTGGACAGAGTCATGGGGTGGGTGCATAGGACTCTCAGCAGTGGACAGACACATGGGGGTGGGTGCAGAGGACTCCCAGCAGTGGACAGAGACATGGAGGTGGGTGCATATGACTACCAGCAGTGGCCTGCAATACGAGGGGTGGGTGCAGAGGACTCCCAGCAGTGGACAGAGACATGGGGTGGGTGCAGAGAACTCCCAGCAGTGGACAGAGACATGGGGGTGGGTGCAGAGGACTCCCGGCAGTGGACAGAGATATGGGGGGTGTACATCATTATCAGATGACCACACCTACATGGTGGTATGGACGCATCCCTAACTTTGGACTATGATGATAGTGCTATAACAACACATCACTGACAGCAGTGTCCCACTCCCAGGAGGATGGATGTCTTTCACCCACTGCATGACACACCACATGTGGGTGTGAGGACAAATAACACATGCATACCCACCCATGGCGGATGCAGCACAATACACACCCTGATATCATGCCACAAGACTGTATAGTCATGTAACTGCCTACAAAACTAAGATAGCAAAAGGGAACACACACTGTCAGGCACATCCCAGGAGTGATAGAAATGTCCAGGTGCTGGTCCAGCCACCAAGATGTTGTCTCTCATGGAAGGAATAAGGTGGAATTCCCCTAGGTACAATGCCCACAATTGTGAGTCAGGTGCCCAAATACCCTGCATAACAAGTACCATTTGTGTGGTAAGCCGTGATTACACACATGCATAGTGCTGAAAAGGGTGAATTTGTCACTGAAGGCCTTTCTACATACTCAAAACACAAGTACAGTGACTAGCAAGGATGGCACAGATGATTCAGCAGGAGACATTGGTGAGCAGGCATGGCCATTGTTGAAGGGATCCTTCACCAACAAAGGAAATGTTGACACAGGTCAGCACAACAATTGTGCAACTCTTTGCAGGGAAGATGTCAGGTGCCACAGAGGAAGGAACACTCCTTGGGACAATGTCTCAAAACAAAATGAACACACACTACCAATGATTCTTTGCAGAGACATTGTGATGGCACACAGATACCATGGTCCACCTCATGACCATCATACAAAAACATTTCTCAGAACCCTAACACATTACCAGAATACCAACTCCAGGAGCCTCATCACCAACATCAAGTACCTGAAATGCAATAGTGCTGAAAGTAAAACAAAAGGCTTTATTCAGCACAAAAAAGAAATTCAACAAATAGACTATTTACACAGGTCAATGGCCAGTCCATATGTAAAGTCCAAAGGGGGATGTAGGGGACCGCGTCTAACCCTAGCATGCCTGCACAAATGAGCCTCCAGGTGTGTCGAATGGGGGTGGGGCATCATCGGGGGCAGTACCAGGCACTGCAGGGACAGGAGGGCGAAGGGAAGGTGTGGTGGGTGCAGGGGTGGACGTCTCCACCACAGGGTGTGGGTCAGCGCTGAAGGTGGAGGCGAGCTCGGCGCTGCACACCGCTGCAAGTACGTCCAGCACAACCCTTGCACCTAAGGATTCCCCAGTGTCAAGGGAGGGTGTGGTGGGCGAGGGATGGGGTGCAGCGCTATAGGGGGAGGGGGTCGACATGGTGGGGGACTCAACTCCCGTGCCCGGGGACTTCCTAGCCTGCTTGTGGGGTGGTGGCTCAGCGGGGGCGAGGTCCAGCTCAGCCAGAAAGAGCTGCTTGGGTGAGCATTTGGCAGGGGAGCCAAGGGGAGTGGTTTTGGAGGGACAGGGTTGTGAGGACTGCGGACTGTGACTGTGGGTGCGTGTGTGTCATCTGTCCCCAGACCCTGTGGGTGTGCCTACATCCCCCTGAGTGTGCGTGCCAGGAGGTGTGCGCTTTGCCTTACTTGGGGGTGTGCTGCCTGTGTCTGGAGGGGTGCGTGCTCGTGACTGTCTGGGTGTGCGTTGGACAGGTATGGGAGAGGGAAGTGTGGATGGGTCTGGGGTAGGGGGGGACGGAGCGCTGCAGGAGAGTAACTGCTGCCGTCAGGGAAGAGTCCATGGACCACAGAATCTTGCATTGGTCACACATCATTGCTGACATGCCCTCCATGAACGACACCATCTGTGTGAGCAGTGTAGTGTGGCCATGGAGGACAGTCAGCACCGATGCCTGCCCAACCTGCAACTGCCGCAGTATGTCCACAGACTCTTCACTGAGGGCAGCAGGGGTGACAGGGGCAGGGGGTGCGGTGCCTGGGCTGAAGGAGACATGGTTGGCCTCTGCACGGACAGAAGGGATGGGAGCAACTGGGAGAGCGGAGATGGTAACGGAGGAGACGGGGACAGATGTGGGGCTGCTGCCAGGTGGTGTAGCAGCCTCCGCCTCCTCGAGGTCAGCGTCGGACCTGTTGGCATCGTAGGTGGTATCGCATCCAGACAGGTCCTCGGACTGACTCCCCTCGCCCTCAGTGCCACTGGCTCTCTCGCACTCGACAGCAATGGTGGCACTGTCGCTGGGTCCCTCCTCCAGGTCTGTGCAGGTGTATCCATCTGTTTGGGATGATGATGCTGTGGGCAAGGAGAAGAAACCGAAATGCATCAGTCACCTGTATACATCTGACACATGAGCACAAAAACAATAGGTCACAGTGCATATCAGGCAATGCATCATGAGTAACAGCTAGATTACTCCGCACATATGTAAGCCCTGTACTGCCCAGTTGGTAGACCCACTATGCCACTTGGACACAAGGAAGAAAAGAAAACACCAGGCCACAACTTAAATGAGAAATACACTGAGAAGATAGTGTCTGTGAACAGTTTAGCACTAGGGGTGGGCGGAATTTGCGTAATCGCGTTACGCAAATCTCCGCGAAACGGTAAAAAATCTCCGCGAACACGCAGAAATTCCGCGAACACGCGGAATTGCTTGTTCGCGATACATTTTTCCTGTTCGTGATCGCTGTTTACGTGCACTGGGTGAAATATCTCGCGAACACGCATATTGAGAACGCGAACAAGCAAAAAATTTCGCGAAGTCACGTAACGCAGAATTTTGGGCAATTTCGCGTTCTCCGCGGAACGCGAAATTACCCAAATTCCGCAAATTCCGCGAACGGAACGGAATTTACTGCCCAGGCCTATTTAGCACAGCAATACAATGAAGTCATGCCACCTCTTGTGTACCCTGAAAGAAACAGTAGTGGTGCACCCAAGGTAAACTAACACACCTCAATACTCAAGGTGTCACCACACTCAGAGACCTGTAAGTACTTTGGAACACAAAACGAAAAAATGTTGGTACCTTGGGACTCACAATACTTTACACAATCGACATGTATTGAATGTGGCAATTCGCCATTTCATGAAAAGAACACTCATGTGCCTGCATGAAAGATGTCTCCCAAGGAAGTGCACACAAAACCACATTTATACTGTCATTGAAGAAGCTGGCACCTTTTTCAAAGAAGCCACTGTTAGAAATAAATGGTGTTGCAGAAAGTACATATACATGGGCCCACGGAGGTCTTGATGTCTTGACACTCGTTAGTTTGTATCGCCAACAACAAAGGAGTTTCACAAAATCAAGACCACTGTGGGAACATGTATATGGAGAATCTGCAACACCATTTAATTCTAACAGTGGCTTCTTTGAAAAGGTGCCAGCATGTTCCATGAAAGTGGAAATGTCGTTTGGTGTGCACTTCCTTGGGAGACATCTTTCATGCAGGCACATTAGTGTTCTTAACACAAATCATCAAATTACCACATTTGACAAGTGCTGTGAGTGCCAAGGTACAATTGTTTTTGACTAACAACTTGAATTATGTCAGTTGTCACATGGCCATCTGTTACCTGATGACACAATTGGTTACACATATGACCTACTGCCTGTCATGTGGAGTGGCACACATATCCAAACCCAGGACAATGCATAAGCTAATGGGCCTAAAATTGGGTTGTAAAAAAGCATAGCTGTATTGTGGAAACACCCTCATGGCAAGCCAGAATGTCCACACAGATGTCAGCTCACAAAGACCAAACTGCGTTGCATCTGAACCACACACAGGTGGCAAAAATGTATGAGCAGGAATCATGTTTTTAAAAAACTGACACAGGCTGCAAAGCACGAACATTAAGCACTGGTCACCATCACAGGGGCACTGCACTGTGATTCTTTGTACAGCCAATTCTCCCACACAGGTCAGAGCTAGCAAGGAAAAATCAGGGGTGCCCTTGTAGGCCTCTCCCGCACAACCCCCCCCATACCTGAGTCAATGTGATTGATACAGATCAAGAAGTGACACCTCTTAATCAGGGTTACAAAAACTGTGCAGCAACAATTGCTACATTGACACAACATCACCTCGTGGGGCTCGCAACACATATTTGTGACAAACAACCATCAACAGATTGTTGTGAATAGCCACACAGGCACTGCCCAGTGTGAGTATGCACAAGCCAAATGGTGTATCCCTGTCCAGTGGACACATGTAGCACACATTGGAAAAATACAAACTAGGCCAGGAAACAATGCCACAGAGGCAGACCTATGCTGAACCCACAGAGAATGTGCACAGTGTTGGATGACACACATGATTAGGAGGCCAGGGTATGTCTCAGGGGACTGTAGTGGGCACACTGCTCCGTGTTCCTTGAATGAGCTGACTGTACCATGAGCAACCGTCATGGCACTATGCATATCTCCCACTCATGCACATCCTGTCTGAGGCCACAACATTGGTCATGCATGGTGCAAGGGTGTTCAGTTGAAACCTCACACTCCTATGTTGAGACTCATCATCAGTGCCAACAAACATGGACCCTCAACATAGTGAACAGGTCATGGCACAGGCAAGGTACCAACACAAGTCACAGACCACCCTCCCACATGATGCAGAAAGCAATGTGCACTTTGATTTTCTGGCACCCTAGATGACCATGTGCAAATGTGATTACACACAGACCAGGGGACACATGTCAAGGAGGGGAAGGGATGAAAAAGAGCACCAGGTGACATTGGGGAACAGAAAATGCACTGCAGATATAAACTCTGGGAGTGTATCCAGGCTACAGAGCACTTCCAAAAGCTGGTGACACATAACACAACAAACAGCCATGTCCCTCCCCTCTCCTTGCTGCAGTCTCTCCTGTAACTGCCTATCGAGGTCAGGGAAGACCACCGCCAGGACACAGGTCATGTGGGCGGTCAGGCGTCAGAACCCGCCATGTGGGCGAGGAGGGTCGATCCCCAGCTGGACCCGGGCGATCCGCCGGGTCCAGCACCGGATATCCTGCCACCTTTTTCTGACCTGTTGTAGGCGCCGACTACGATCCCCCGCCGATCTCACGGCCCTGACGATGTCCCGCCAGATCAACATCTTCTCGTAGGTAGTTACCTATCAGGATGACAAAGTGAGACAACATCACTACACCTGTTCTATGTCCCAGAGACACACATTTGAACATCTTTGATATGTTGAACAGGGCATAGGATGCTGACAGGAATTGCATCATTCTCAATGAGAAATTGGCCTGTGTGCAACCCCCAATGCACTACATGGCATTGAAAGTCAACAGGTGGCATAAGGGGTGCGACACACTCACTGATCATGGCACACACTGTACAACACATGCAATAGCAGGCTGATGGACAGCACGTGCCAAGCAGTCACATGTCCCACTCCACTGATGCACCTTCAGCAGACTAGACACACACACCCAGGCACAGATCACTCGCCTGTCAGTGACAACAGCGGATACAACCCTCACTCTGCACATGTGCCACTTGCCTGTGGGGTGTCACAGGTGTCGTGCTAGCTCTGCAAGTCAGACACACAGCACAGCTTACTTGTCACATCAGATGGGTAGAGCTGTTGCCTCCTCCATGCAGCTGTGGTGCAACACTTCACATAGACACTCACCCACATGACAAGGAACATTCACACACATCAATGTCCATGAGGTTGTACACATCATTTGGACACTCTCACCACAGGTCGACTCAACTCATACACATCTGTGGGTACAGTCACCTGTCACACCGGGGGGACCACTGAATCACCTCAGGACAATAGGAAAAAAGCCACCAAGGATTTGCCAGACTGAATGTGTCATGCACTATGCAGTGAATGTCACAGTAAGCACAATGCAAGTGAGGAGTGCACACAGGAACTGCACCATGCTCTGCATGAGAGACATAAGCATGTCCCCCCCCGGGACCCACTCTAATCAACATTGCTTGTCTGTCACACCTGGACACAATGCCAGAAGTGACAGTCACACAACTGGTGCACAGTCAAAGGTAGTGTTTTACACCGCTTATGGCAACATTACAACAGTGATACGATTCTAACCGACACCATGGGTACGATGCTTACACACGTAATGAATGCAGGTGTAGCTTCGTTTCACATAGCATGTCTGTCCCACCTGGACACAATATTGATAGTCACACAACAGGTGCATAGGCAAAGGTAGTGGAGTCAGCACTCACCTGCTCCCCTGGTCTCCCATACAGCTTGGGGTATTGTGGGAGGAGGCAGTCCAGCAACGCCTCATTCTCCTCTAGGGTGAATGGCTGGGCCCTCTCCAAAGTACGCGACATGGTCCAGAGGAAGCAGAGACAGCAGCAGTGTGGTTGACTCGAAAGTTGTGCAGGCAAGTGCCCTTTCATGGGTTCTGGCTGCCTTATATCTGTCTTGCTGAGGGGCATTCATTTAGAGGAGTACATAGTGATTGGTCAGACTCATTCGCATCGTACATTTACTCCAATCCCTTTAAACATACACCAATGACACGCATTCACATCGTTCAAATTTTGAGCATCATGTCAAGTCAACAACCACTTTGCAACATTGTATTTTTTTGCCAACTGACCGTTCCAGGACACCTGATGGACACATTGCAACTGAAAACTCTGTATCCATGACAACCAGCATGCATTTTGGGCCTAATGCTTGTCCCCTATGTGTCCCCTATGTAATTTTGAAATCCACACACATGTACGGTGCATTTCACACGTACCCGTACGGCACCAGTACGATAGTGATACGGGGCGTACACACGCAATGAATGCGGGGGTACGGTGCGTTTCACATGTACAGGTACGGCGCCAGTACGATAGTGATACGGGGCATACACACGCAATGAATGCGGGGGTATGGTGCGTTTCACACGTACCCGTACGGCACCAGTACGATAGTGATACGGGGCGTACACACGCAATGAATGCGGGGGTACGGTGCGTTTCACACGTACAGGTACGGCACCAGTACGATAGTGATACAGGGCGTACACAAGCAATGAATGCGGGGGTACGGTGCATTTCACACGTACCCGTACGGCACCAGTACAATAGTGATATGGGGCGTACACACGCAATGAATGCGGGGGTACGGTGCATTTCACATGTACCCGTACGGCACCAGTACAATAGTGATACGGGGCGTACACACGCAATGAATGCGGGGGTACGGTGCATTTCACACGTACAGGTACGGCACCAGTATGATAGTGATATGGGGCATACACACGCAAGGAATGAGGGGGTACGGAGCGTTTCACACGTAGCCGTACGGCACCAGTACAATAGTGATACGGGGCATACACATGCAAAGAATGCGGGGGTAAGGTGCGTTTCACACACTTACAATGGTGATATGAGGCGTACACACGCCAGGAATGAAGGGCTACGAGTCGCTCAAGGATGTCCATCAAGTACTTGTCATTGCATACTTTCAGGTGCAGGCCCTAGGTGTGGCAGCCAGTGATATTGCACAGGTCATCTCATCTAGTTGCACAATTGATGTGTGATGACCTGTGGACACATGTCATGTGTGATGGGGCACTATGTGGCACACATCACCTTGACACTTGCCACATATGTGTCTGAAGTCCAACTGTGTCATGCACAGCAGCAGTGGGATGGCACAGTCATCAACACCCGCACCTGTATCCTGATGCCAGGGACAGGGACACTCTATCAACTGACATGCCATATCAGCGTGCCCCTATGTGACTATGTCAGGTGAGTGTCATATGTTCCCATGAGCTTGCTGTTAGTGTTCCATCAACTGCATCTGCTGTCGGTGCATCCAACATGGGTCTGTGTGGAGATGGGCATGGCACACATCTACGCACACATTGCCACATGTGGATTCCCACGGCTGTAGGGTCTGTGTGCATCGGACATCATATTTTCCCAGGCATACATGTCTGCGTCGTCTCAATGGCTGTGTTTTTTTGTTGTCACGTGTACCCCTTCATCGCAATGTGTTTGATATGTACATTTGACATTCCATGTGACCTGTGCGTGTGCCTTGCAGTCAGCTGTCTGGATGAGATGACATCCTTCCAAATGCAGCTCTGTGGATGTGTGTCACTCCGGTGATATCTCTGCCTGTTCACTCAGACTGGCCCCCAGCTCATTTTAGGGCATGTCATGTAGACTTGACAATCAACAGGTGTATCTGGCTTTTCGTAGGAGTGCCAGCAAGCTGGCATATGTGTCCTGGATGTATTGCACACACCAGACTCCATAGTTACCTGATGTTTAGTAGCGGTTTAGCATGTGCTATGTTCATTGACATTGATGTTGGCAGACTCTCAATCTTCATTATTCCAAACAATGTCCTGCAGGGCACCGCCTGTCCCAAGACCAATGCCAGACTTGGCTGCCATGAGGGAACGTGCCTGCATCCGACATTACAGATTCACTCGGCAGTTGATTGAGGACTTGACTAACAAGCTGGCACCACACCTCCAACCACGACACAGGTATCCTACTGCGCTGACCCCCAAGATGAAGGTGATGGCAGCCCTACATTTTTTTGCCACAGGTACATTTCAATTGACCATAGCTGATGTTGGTGGGATGTCACAGACAATGTTCAGCCGTGTTCTGCGTGATGTTTTGGCAGCCATGTTGGAGCACCTTGATGAATTCATCAAATGTCCTACTCCTGAGGAGTTGACAGATGTCAAGGGTGATATCTATGCCCTGGGAAGGATGCCCCATGTCATTGGGTCCATTGATGGGACACATGTGGCTTTCGTACCACCACAGGCACAGGAGCAAGCCTATCGCAACCGAAAACATTACCACTCAATAAATGCCCTTGTGGTGTGTCTTGCTAACATGCTGATTTCCCATGTCCATGCACGTTTTCCAGGATCAGCACACGATGCCTACATCATGAGGCGTAGCAGGGTGCCACAAATGATGCTGCGGCTGCACAACGAATGAGCATGTCTTGTTGGTGGGTATGCTCTGTTTGTCCTGTGTGTTGCGGTATCTTTGGCTCTTACTGCATCTCCTGACCCACTTATTTACATGATGTTTCCATGTAGGGGACTCTGGATATCCCAACATGCCATGGCTACTGACACCTCTCCGCAACCCAAGAACAGCTGCAGATCACCGGTACAACAATGCACAAGGGCAGACCAGGCGAGTGATTGAGAGGACGTTTGGCCTCCTGAAGAGCCGATTCCGGTGCCTTGACAAGACAGGCGGGTCCCTCCCATATGAAACCGGAGAAGGTCTGCAAAATCTTCATCGTGTGCTGCATGCTGCACAACATGGCAGTTGAGAAGGCATGCCACTCATCCTGGATGAGCAGGAACATCCACCCGTGGAGGATCAAGGCAAGTGATGAGGAGGAGGAGGAGGATGATATCCAGAGTCAGCTCATACGCAACTTCTTCTCATAATGGTGAGTCACTGGGTATGAGTGTGCAAGCTTGTAGCATTGAGTGGCATGTGTTGCAATGTGTGTGTCCAGCTGACTGAATGCAAAGTGACTTGGATGTGTGTTCTGATGTGTCACTCGAGTGATGATGTCATGCCACACAGTTTTGCGGAGAGACTTTCTTTGAAATTTACATGTGTCCAACATTGTTCATGTTTCGTAACTGACTATGTGTGCGGCGAGAATTGTTTTAGGTGACTTCTTGTGTGTCTGTCACTCCCAGGTTTTTTCGCCTGTTGTCTGCTCGTGTCATCTTTGTCCTCCTGCTATTCCTCATGAGGATTGCAACGTGTGCTGATTTAGCATTCCATGCACGGACATGTGGAAATGTCAGTTTGGGTAAGGATTGCTGCAAGGCTTTTTGGTGGTGGTATGGGTTGGGAATGTGTGGGGACTGCTTCTGTGCATGTTGTGGTACCATGCATATATGTCTTCTCACCATGGAGCATATAACATGTAGCATCACTCCCATGACATGATAGTCACCCTTCTTGACAGTCATCTGTAGTGGAGTGTGGAGTCTGATGAAGGCATCAATGTGTGTAAACCTTGCCTCTGAAACATTGTGGATGCTACGGGTGGAAATAGTGTGGGACATCACAACAACAGGCTCTATGGGGAATTGCAGCCTCTCCGTGTGCAGCAGGATGTGTTTGGCTCATCCCCTTAACTTGTGTACCAGTTCATTGGGATTTACAACATCCGTGTTGTGAAGGGGGGGTCCAGCGTATGTCCCACATGTTATGTCAACTGACCTGTGAGTCTGTTCATATGGATGCATTTCCCTTTGTGTGAGTTTGTGTAATAAAGGTGTTCACCACAATCCAAAGTGCCTCATCTCTGTCACTGCAGATCTCTTGCCAGTTTGCATGCATCATCTATGGCATAATTGTCAAAGATTGAGCATATGAGTGTATGTGTACTTCGGCAACATGCATGCAGTTCTTCATGGCTAATAATCTCTATTGTGCATCAAGTACCTGGTTGTGTATGTATTTGTGCAGGTTGCTCCCCACAACGGGACGTCAACGCCTGCTGACGGTGTGTCTCCTGTGCGCAGCTCCGCATTTTGTTGCCTGATCCTGTGGCCATCATTTTTGGTGATTGTTCATTAGGGGTGGGCGGAATTTGCGAAATCCACTTTCGCAAATTACCGCGAAAATGTTAAAAATTATCGCAAACACGCGGAAATATCACGAAGATGCAGAAGTTTTTTTCCCGCATGTTCGCGAGATTTTCTACATGGTTGCGGCTCGCCAACTTACCCATGTGGTTGCTCGCGGGAACGGCCATCTTGTTTTCAGTTGTCTCGAGGTGCATGATCGCAAGAAGAAAGACGTGATCGCGCGACGCATGACGTCACTGCGGGCGCGAACTGTCGCGAGACAGCGCAAATGGCTAAAAACAATACAACATCTCATGGAGAACGCGACCGGATCAAGAAAACTTGTCGGTGAACGCAGGGATTCAGGTAAGGCTATCGCGCGCGCGCGAGAATGTATTATTTTACAGCGCGAGCAAGAAACAAATTATCGCCAAGCTGCGGAATGCGGAAATTTTGACATTTTCGCGGTCTCAGCGGAACGCGAAAATGTCAAATTATCGCAATGTCCGCGAACGGAACGAAATTTTCGCCCAGGCCTATTGTTCATACATTTTCTCGGAGTGACCCATGAGTAACCTGGCACTCCTTCCTTTACATACACCTGTTGCACTGTGCCTTTCTGACCTCCTTGTCATTGTGTGCTACTTTTTGCCTAGTTTCTCACCCCTTCCGCCTGCTGCTGCCTCACCTGCGGCACCACCCCACCGAGTGCCCTGATTCTGCAACCCACACGCCTCCAAAATGCTCCTCCCTTCCCCCTCCACCCATTCTTAATGCAGCCAGCAGCTTGTCTGTGCCACTGTTGCGCCAACGCCGTGCCAAAGGCAGGACTGTCTGCGCCTGCAACGTGCACAGTGCACGACCCTCTGGTCCTTGCATGACCCACGTCACACAACAGGCTCATGTTGCAGCCACCCTCCAAGCAATGTCCACCAGACAATCAACCGCCTGCTATCAGACAACCCCTAAGTGCACACACGACACCTTTGCATGCTGAGTGTGCAACTCCAACTGCCTACACAGTGCTGCCCCGCCTACCAGACCTTGTCAGAACAACCAGGTCATGTGCCTCCTACTCCACACCTGCTCCGTCCACCAGCACGCCATTGGACTCTGTTACCTCCTTAACACAACAGCCCCACACATCACCTTCATGACAGTAACCTGGATAAAAGTATCCTCAGCACACAACTTCTTCATTGCCATCTCAGACAGATACAAGATCACCCGCAGGGACGGCACAAACAATCCCGGAGGATGAATTGCAATTTATTCACCAGTACACCCTCAGAGTCACAAAGCCGGTTTCGCACCAACCCCCTGGCAACCCTCAGAGTTACACTCATCTACAGATCTCCAGGCCTACATCCACAATTCTGCTAAGCCATCAACACCTACATCTGCACGCACGCCCTCACCTCCACAGGCTACATGTGGCTGGGGGCCAGTAACTTCTTGCTGGAGGAGAACCACACCACCATCCATCATTGGTCCATCAACATTTGCATCCACGTCTCCGACAAGCTACACACTGCCCCACACCCCACTACCGATCCCCCAAAGATGCTTGATGTAAGTCACCACAGACAAGCTGTGTGGGACACTCGAACCAACACCACCGCCACACCCTGCAACCTCACACACTGGATCAGCAACTGATCCAACAATCTTGCCACATTGACGGACTTTCCTGTGAAGCACAACAATAGTTAAGCCACCTGGGACAAGGCAGACCTACTGGACTCATACAGATCTAGCCGGACTCTTGTGCAAACCTTGCAACACAAAGAACCATCAGTTATCTTACAGCCCTGGAAAACGCCACACACAGCCATCACCATATCATCAGCAAGGACAAGTGGAGATCCTTCAGATAGGGCCGAGGCACCAAAACACACAACATCAAGGAGCTCATCAGCATTGTGAGTGAACTGACAGCAGCTCTCCATCCAAAAGACACCCCACCCTTGCAAGGCAGATCAAATCCCTTGCAACTTTCTACCACTGCAAGCTCATGGACATACACAACAGCCTTGGCACACAGAGGCAGACAGCACTATTATCCGCGGGACAAACCCCCCTCAGGTTCTGGACTCCCGTCAGCAGCAAATACACCACCTGGCACATGTGCACCATCCACTCTGGCTCTCCATCAGGCCCCTTCCCACACAACATCTCAACCACATCATGCCCCATCCTTGAAGCCCACGTCCAGAGCGTCATGAATGTCTCCTTTGAGTTTGCCACATTCCATGGGAGCTGGAGGCATGCAGAGACCCAGGCCCTTCCTAAACAACAGACGGCAGTACCGCAGGATCTCCTGGAACATCACCCTGCTTCCCTACCCAGCAAATGTCAACAGGAAGACACTCAACGAGCAACTAACAAACTTCCTCCACGCAAACGGCTCCAGGCAACCGGCACCAGACCATCTTCCACAGTAATCACACCACTGCAAACGTCATCATTGCCAGCACCGACAACTTTGCCGTGCTCAACAATGGTGAGACCACCCCCCTTGACCTTTCAACGGCATTCTACACCATGTGCTACCACAC
This sequence comes from Triturus cristatus, assembly GCF_964204655.1. Classification (NCBI taxonomy): domain Eukaryota; kingdom Metazoa; phylum Chordata; class Amphibia; order Caudata; family Salamandridae; genus Triturus; species Triturus cristatus. The sequence continues at coordinate 640,274,066 of NC_140585.1, forward strand.
TGTCAGCTCACACATCTCCAACACTGGTATCCAGAGGAGGGACCAGGATTAAATCCACAAGTAGCTCACCAGCAAGGCCCAGGGAGTTGGCCTCCACCCTTCAGCATGTAGTACACTGGGGTCATCTGGCCCATGCCCCAGGGCTCATCTCTCAGCGTGATGATGTTCAATGTCTCCATGACCCCCCTCTCCACCATCACATGCGCACACAACCTCATCATCATCTCGTATGCCATTGACACCCAGCTGCTCCTCACCCTCAACAAAGACCCAGCCATTGCCAGATCCAACCTTCAAGAAGGCCTGAGATCCGTTGACGAATGGATGAACATCAGCCACCTGAGGCTGGACTTGGACAGGACTGAGGTCATCATCTGAGGATTGTCCCCTTACGGCTGGACAACTCCTTGTGTCCCACCGGCCTGGGCACTGCACCAGCACCCAGTGGCCACGCACGCAAGCTGGTGTTCATCATGGACTCATCGCTCACAATTACCGTGCAACTCAACACCATCTGTACCTCATGCTGCAACACCCTCCGCATGCTGCAAATGATCCACAGGTAGATCCACTCCAAGGCAAGACAGACCGTCCCCTGGTCCACGACACCAGCCGGGTCAAATACAGCACCACCCTCTACGGAGGAACAACAGCAAAACTGCAGGAGAACTTATCCACATCCAGGGTGCATCTGCACACCTCATCTTCAACATCCCCCGCCTAAGCCACATCACCGTCCACCTGAGATAGCTACAATGGCTCACTGTCTGCTGCAGGATCACCTTCAGACTCCTCAACCACACTCAGGAGGCAGTCCACAACCCCAGACCCAAAACCTACCTTGGACGTCTGTCATCCAACACCCCATTGGCCCAACTCCGTGCAGCCAACCTTGCCCTGGCCACCATTCATCACATCCTTAGAACAACTGCATGCAGGAGATAGTTCTCCCACCACGCCAAACAGACCTGGGACTCCCTCCGCGGGCACCTCCACATGACCCATGACCTCTACGCCTTCATGATACTCTTCCAAATTGGTCTGTCCGAGCAGTATTGCAAGCCCCCCCTCAGCAGCTTGAGGCCATCACGGGTGAGTATTGGGCTCCATGTCTGTATTTGATGATACATTGTGACCCATGTGTGTCCTCGACCGGACTCAGATCCCAGTGTATGGATGGCTGGAGTTAGTTCCACACTCAGGCATACTTTGACATATCCCCACACGTATGTTGTGGACTCATGCTAAATGACTGCAACATAAAATTTCAATTATTCTTTTTTGTATTATAGGTCTGGGGTGTGATTTGTGCAAAGAAAAAGGTGCAATACAGGGACTATAGAATCCAAAGTTCACAGGGGGAGATGGGATCCTTGGCATTTGAAGTCAGCAGAGTCCAGACCACAGTGTTTGGCATCATTGGTCAGACTGTGACCAGCAAGTCCATGTGGCAGATAATGTCAGTCAATGAGGTGATGCTGTCGCACATGAAGGCCAGGTGCCAGGCCAGGTGATCTGGGAGATGTGGATGGTCCGCTGCCTCTCACGGTCTTTTCCGTAGACGACCCACCTTCCTCGGGGGACCCTCAGATGCAGGCCTTGATGATGCTTGGGACGCTCCGTCGGATGAATCCTCCTCCCTCCCTGTGGCTGGTGGTGGTCTTCGCCTGGTGGCACAGGGAGGGTTGCCCATGTTGTCGGCGATCTGACGGAGTGAATGGCTTATGTCCCTTTGCACCGCCAGTAGCTCAACCAGTCTTGCCTCCATCAGTCCTTGGTGTTCTTGTTGACTGGCGTGTTGCTCGGCCTGCTGGTTCTTCTTCTCTGTGATGGTCCCCTTTATCTCTGTGAGGGTCCCCACTACCTGGCTGAACTCCCTGGTGTCACGCTGGTATGCGTCCATGATGTTGTGAATGTGTGACATACCGGTCCCTTCAGCTGGCTGGTCACATTCTCGCCTCCGCCTGCCTACACTCCCACCACCCCTGCCAACACAAGCCTGGGGTGCCGTTGTGGGCACATCGGGTCTACGGGACCCCTGAGGGATGGCAGTGGCGGTGTTGTCTGCCTCCTCCTGGGTGCCCGGCGCACCTTCTCCCTCCTGGTCAGACTGGCTCAGTTGTTCACAGCGGGCACGGCTCCTCGGTGTCTCCTGGGATGTGGCAGGAATGGGGGTGGTGGTTGGCAGAGATGTTCTTGAACCAGGTGCTGCAGGGGCTTGGACACCAGAGGGTCCAGGTCGGTCGGGGTCATTCGCGGAGTGTTGAGAGGCGTAGCTGCCTGTGGAATCAAGTTCCTCCCAAGCCTGGGACTGTAATTCTACACCCCCATTGTTGGGGGGAGATTCATCACATTGCCCTGTGTGTGAGAGACAGACAATGTTAATGCTGTTTCATGCAACATCCATGTTTCATACACATTCAAGTTGGCACTGTTCCTCCAGGTAGTTGTATGTGCCTAGCATTCTACTCAATGTTCACTTGTGGATGGGTATGTTGCAGGGGACAGATTGAAATGTTCTCCTGAGTCTTTGACATGTAGACTTTTGGCTTGGATGCTTCTTCGGCTATGTATTGGTCTTGTTGTGTTACATGTCCAAAATTTCAAGTAAGAATTTAAATTGAACTGCATGTACCAGGATGCAAAGGGGCAAACTGTGCTGGGAGGTAGCAGTGTGTTCCCATCCCCCTTCTGTTTCAAAAAGGCTCCCTTGAGCCACTGGGCTGACGAGATCATGGGAGGCACCTGTGCGCCAGGGAGAGGTACAGAGACCTGAGAGGATTGTGGCAGCTTTCTCAGCAAACCCCAGAAGAATTTCGTTTTATCTTTACTGAAGAAGGATGAAATCCAGAAACACATGTGTCTAGAGATTAACAGCACTAACCTGCACCAACTTTGGTGAGACACTCTGCAAAATTTCAAGTAAGAATTTAAATTGAACTGCATGTACCAGGATGCAAAGGGGCGAACTGTGCTGGGAGGTAGCAGTGTGCTCCCATCCCCCTTCTGTTTCAAAAAGGCTCCCATGAGCCACTGGGCTGAGGAGCTCATGGGAGGCACCTGTGCGCCAGGGAGAGGTACAGAGACCTGAGAGGATTGTGGCAGCTTTCTCAGCAAACCCCAGAAGAATTTCGTTTTATCTCTACTGAAGAAGGATGAAATCCAGAAACACATGTGTCTAGAGATTAACAGCACTAACCTGCACCAACTTTGGTGAGACACTCTGCAAAATTTCAAGTAAGAATTTAAATTGAACTGCATGTACCAGGATGCAAAGGGGCGAACTGTGCTGGGAGGTAGCAGTGTGCTCCCATCCCCCTTCTGTTTCAAAAAGGCTCCCTTGAGCCACTGGGCTGACGAGCTCATGGGAGGCACCTGTGCGCCAGGGAGAGGTACAGAGACCTGAGAGGATTGTGGCAGCTTTCTCAGCAAACCCCAGAAGAATTTCATTTTATCTCTACTGAAGAAGGATGAAATCCAGAAACATATGTGTCTAGAGATTAACAGCACTAACCTGCACCAACTTTGGTGAGACACTCTGCAAAATTTCAAGTAAGAATTTAAATTGAACTGCATGTACCAGGATGCAAAGGGGCGAACTGTGCTGGGAGGTAGCAGTGTGCTCCCATCCCCCTTCTGTTTCAAAAAGGCTCCCTTGAGCCACTGGGCTGACGAGCTCATGGGAGGCACCTGTGCGCCAGGGAGAGGTACAGAGACCTGAGAGGATTGTGGCAGCTTTCTCAGCAAACCCCAGAAGAATTTCGTTTTATCTCTACTGAAGAAGGATGAAATCCAGAAACACATGTGTCTAGAGATTAACAGCACTAACCTGCACCAACTTTGGTGAGACACTCTGCAAAATTTCAAGTAAGAATTTAAATTAAACTGCATGTACCAGGATGCAAAGGGGCGAACTGTGCTGGGAGGTAGCAGTGTGCTCCCATCCCCCTTCTGTTTCAAAAAGGCTCCCTTGAGCCACTGGGCTGACGAGCTCATGGGAGGCACCTGTGCGCCAGGGAGAGGTACAGAGACCTGAGAGGATTGTGGCAGCTTTCTCAGCAAACCCCAGAAGAATTGCGTTTTATCTCTACTGAAGAAGGATGAAATCCAGAAACACATGTGTCTAGAGATTAACAGCACTAACCTGCACCAACTTTGGTGAGACACTCTGCAAAATTTCAAGTAAGAATTTAAATTGAACTGCATGTACCAGGATGCAAAGGGGCGAACTGTGCTGGGAGGTAGTAGTGTGCTCCCATCCCCCTTCTGTTACATGTCCATTGTGACAGTGGGTAAATCCATTGCCTGTCCCGGGGGTGTCTGCTTGTGTAAGGGGTGTGTGTGACAGGGCCTGCTGGTGGGTGTAGTGTGATTTGGCACTGGGGCTCCCAGGTGATGTAGCTTCCCCCCATGGAGCATGCTGCCATGACAGTGAGTGTGAGTTCCTGTCCTAGATATCTGACCTTGTTGTCTTGGTGTTTGTGTTTGCACTGGTCACAGGAGGGCCTTGTGCTGCCTACACCAGGGCCAAGTGTCAGCTATCTTGTCAGTACTTTCACAGTCCCTGTGCATTGCGCATGGTACATGTGTATGTACCTGGGCCATATGGGATGAGTGCAATTGTGTCTGATTTGGAGTTCAACAATGCCTTTTTTGTGACACCCACCCTCCCAGCATAACGGACATCCATTCTTGGGTTAGTGCTTCGTGTAGCATGGGACATGGCATGGCCTTGCTTTCTCAATGGGGCATACACATGTTAGTGGCATTAGCGTTGTATTTGACTGTGGTTCTGGCCGGCAACGGCTTGTGGGTAGTTGCGTGCATTTTGTGTAGTTGGGGTGTGGATGCCATTACTCCCATGTTACATAAGTTGTTTGTGTACTCACCAGGCTCTAGAAGTCCTTGAAGTCCATGTACTCCCACCGGCGGAAGCAGGGCCATCACCTTCTCCTCCCAGGGATGGAAATGTACCGGTCTGCGGGGCCCACCACTTCCAGTGATGTTGCTCTGGGCGTAGTCGTCATTCATTTTTCGCTTGACTGACCTCCGCAGATCGTACCACCTGGCTTGGCATTCAGTCCTGGTCCTTCTGATGGGTGCAACAGCATTCACCCTATCGACGATCCTCTGCCACAGGTGTGATTTTTCGCCTATGCTGATCTGTCTGACCAATGTTCCAAACAGCTGTGGCTCGACTCTGATGACTTCATTGACAAGGCTCTCCAGCTCCTCCCTTGTGAACTTTGGATTCTTGTCTGTGGGCATGGTGTGGGGTGAGGGTGTGGATGGTTGTGGGTGTGTGGGTCTGAATGTGAAGGTGTGGGTCGGAATGTGAAGAGGGGGTATGTGTGAAGGAGGTTGTGTGAAGGTGTATATGTTGAGGTGGATGGGTGCAGTTGGTGTGTGCTCTCTTGCTGCAGTGAGTCTGTTGCAAAGGCTCATGGTTTGTGTGTGTGGGCCCTTTTTATTGGTCCATTTGTGGGTGGGCCTCTGTTTGAATTTTTGGTGGGTGTGTTATAAGGGGTGGTTGTGAGTTTGCCCTCTGTTTGCCTGTTTGGATGTGGCCAGGTCAGTCATTTCCATGTTTTGTGCACTGTAGGCGTGTTTTGTGGTGTTGTGGGAATCGAATAGACCCGCCTTGTGCTGTTTTACAGTATCCGTGGTTCAGTACGACTTGTTTCGTTGTATTTGCTTCTGTTTTTTTGTGTGTCCTACTCGGTCATACGTGACGTTCTCCACGGTACGAGTCATACTCCGACACGTTCCCAGGGGTGCGAGTAGTACAGGGGTACGAGTCGTACAGGCATACACCCCCATGCGTTGTGTATGTACGGTGCGTACTCCAACATTGCGTATGTACGGTGCGTACCCCAACATTGTGTATGTACGGTGCATACACCAACATTGCGTATGTACGGTGTGTACACCAACATTGCGTATGTACAGTGTGTACACCAACATTGCGAATGTACAGTGCGTACACCAACATTGCGTATGTACGGTGCGTACACCAACATTGCGTATGTATGGTGCGTACACCAACATTGTGTATGTACGGTGCGTACACCAACATTGCGTATGTACGGTGCGTACATACGCGATGTTGTTGTAAGGTGCGTACATATGCATGGGGAGTGCCTGTACGACTCGTACCCCTGTACGACTCGCACCCCGGGAACAACTTTTCCCAGGATACGAGTCGTACAAAGTTCGCTTCGTAGCGGGTAAAGTCATTTCCCGTGTACGGGACGTTTTCCGTACAATTCGTAAATCGGAAAGCCGGTCCGGATCGTACTTGTACGGTCGGACTGTATTTTTACGATTCGTACGGAAAAGTGTCCGGGTCCGTCTCATACAACTTTTCCCGATCCGATTCGTATGGATCGGGCCGATCCATATGTATTTTTCCCGTATGAATCGTACTTCACGGGTCGGACGGGACTTGTACGATTTGTACGGAAAAAATTACGGATACGAGTCGTACGGAAAAAAAAATACAGGGTCGGAATCGACCCCTTAATGGTGAAGTACTGGGTATTTTAGACCCAGCGGTGCAGGGGCACACACCCTATGACTTCGGGGTTTCACCCTGTTCCGGACCTACAGAAACACAGAGTCTTCTGGGTGAAGTCAAAGAATCGTTTATTGGCTGCAGACCAATGACAGGTATCCTAGAAGTACAACAGCGTGTATGTTCTCAGGAGACTGCTGAAAATCATAGGAACGGACTTCTCCTTAAGTACAAAATATCATGCTCCAGGCATACATTCCTTGGTTTACGATATGGTCATATAAAGGTATACATTACAAACGAAAAAGCAGAGTCATGATGACCATCCCACATTCCAGTTCGGCCAGCCCACAATGATTTACACAGGAAGGTTCAGATCCCATGTTTGAAGTAAATAGACCCCCCAATAAATATGAGCATCTCCTGTTTTGGGAAACAAGTCATAAAGCAAGAACAAGCAGGTGTGGAAGAGATTAGCCGGGGGATTGTGTAGAATGAAAGGGTTTTATGACGGGTCAAGCCCTGATACGAATCACAGGTGGAAGGAGGAAGGGGAGCTCGTGAGACCGGTTTGGCCCGGGGCAGCAGAGCCAGCTGCCCAGGTCACAGAGAAGTCAGAGGGAAAGCCCGTGTACTGTGAGGCCCGTATTAACTCCATCATAGCCTATGTGAGGGCAATGACAAGATGGCCACTGCTTCCAAAATGGAACCCGCGTAGTTGAGCAGAATACGTGTACACAGTGCATTCGTAGCTAGAACGGCACATAAAGCACTCGTACGTGCCGCATTTACCATTTGCGGTTCGCTAATACCAAAATAGACAGAGGTAGGGCCCTGTCCCCTACGCGGTTCCGAATACCAAAGTACGACAGACCCTCCTTTTGCCCTTACATAGGCAATCACTATACTCATCTTAATCCGAGTCTAGGTCAATGTTCACGAAGTCATGGAGATGTTGCTGTAGCATCATCCTATTACTTAGCTCGTCCCTCGATACAGGTTTCCTTACACATAAGGTAGCACAGAGGCCACATATCGCAGGAGCACACTGTATGCATAGACAGAACAGGAAAAGAATGGCTAAGATCATTCCAATGACCATCAGAACTTTCCAACCCCAGGCAGATATCAATTCCCAGAACCATCCCATCAGTGACCAATCTCCCTTATCCACGTGTATGGCTTCAGATATTTTATGGAGTTTGGAGATGGCTTGATACACTGTTGGAGCATTATCTGGCATGAAAATGCAGCAACTGGATTGGATGACCTTGCATACCCCACCGCGGTCTGCAAGAATAACGTCTAGGACCATGCGGTTCTGCAAAGTCATAAGGCGATCCGCTTGGAGCTCAGCTGTCAAATTACTAAGGGCACCAGCCGTTACATTGACGGTGGATTCAACCACACGAGTCAGCTGTCTCAGGTTCCTACTATTGACCATATGTCCCCAAAACGGCAGGAAACCCAAGAAGAAGTCTCCTGCTTCCTGACCGGCAGTGTCCTCCTTACTAATTACACCTCTCACAACTCTGGTCTTATGATAATCAGAGGCGGCAGTAAATGTCGGCGGTAGCAAGTTCGCAATATAACATGTGCCCGAGAAATCAGGGGGCAACCACGTATATGCTCGGTCATGACAGATGAAATATGTGCCCTTAGCAGCCAAAAACGCAGGGGAAAACTGTGACGGGAAAGTGTACGTTTCAGTACAGTCACTTTTTCCCAGTTGAGCCCTAGGGTTCTGACCATTACCCTGTAAGCAGAACCGACCCATGTGGGGTACGACCCAGATTGGAGATGAGATTTTTCGCTGTCTTTCACCCAGACTAATACTATACCCCGTCGCGTTCCATCCTACATAAGGTCTCAGCTCTTCTTTGGGAATGGACGAGTATGCATTAATATCCCTACTCATATCGGCAACTCCTTTCATCAAAGCCTTATTATTGGTGATGGGTCTGATGGAACGCGGTGGGCGAGGGGAGTATGTATCTAGGGCGTAGAGAAACATGGTTTGGAATGCCCATGACGATCCATTGTAACTGTACGGTAGCACCAGGTAGGGAATACCCTTGTTAGTGGTATGGGGCATTAACCCACAGACCCAGCAATTGGTCGTATTCATTACCAGTTGGTGCTGGTGCAAGAGTTGGATAAACGAGTTATTTACGAACTCTGATCGTCGGGTCTGTTCGTGCTCAGGCAAAGGGTGAAAAGAGTGAGAGGAGGCAGTAGAAAGAGATATAGGCTGTTGAGTGGGTTCTATGGGTTTTGGAGCAGAGAAAAACACACATCCTACAATAAACATCATGATACTACACAGTGTAACAAAGCACAAGAAGACAAAACATTTACTTTTTACAATTCTACACATCCTTGTTTGAGAGTTCATTTCCTCAATCGGTCTCTCCATCCTACAAAACTCCATCCTCTACTCGGGCCGCTCGCGGTGGATGAGTTTCTTCTGCTAAGGAGTACGCCTGTCAGTCCAGGGAAACGCCCTAGACCAACCAGAACCGTTGACCTAGCGTCTTCGGCCTGTACCCCAAAGTCTTGGCACCGCGACCCTGCGGCAGAACCCGGATGGTGGTTCGAAAAACAAAAATCAAGAAAGTCCTTCAGATGGGAGAGCAAAAAATGTCAAAAGGGAAATAATGAGGAAATCTTTATTTGTCCATGGGCCTAGGTCTCAAGTTATAGCGGAGACGGCCAGGTGCTGTTTGGTCTTGAAACAAAAGTTCAGGCTCAGTGGTGTCCAGTCGATTTGATGGCGGCACAGCTTCCTGCAGAATATTGTCACTCTCTTGGGCTGAAGCTGTGTCTCTTAAGCGGGCGTCACTGAATGGTACAAAGCGAGGTACAATGTCTGTCTCTGAGTCGGCGATACCCTCGTTGACCCACTGGTCATATGGCAGAGGCAAGGGAACTACCTTGCAGTGAGTACCATGAATCCAGTGCTTCTTCCCTTTCACTCGCACTGCTGATCTTGTCGAAAGAAGAACAAGATGGGGGCCGATCCAGCGAGGTTCGTCGTTGCCCTTACGCTGGAAATTCCGGACCAGGACCCACGAGCCAGGGTTGATGGGGTGTCCAGGAGGTTCAGAGGCTTGGGGAAGAGTATCATGTACCTGTTGGTGCAAAACACGCAGTTTAACAGTCAAATCATACAGGTAATCGAGCAGTACTGGATGCTCTATTTCACTGAACTTCGTAGGCCTTGGCACACCCCATACGTTGGCCGGGCGGCCAAAGACTACTTCATAAGGACTAAGTCCCACTCGTGAGTGTATCGTCATTCTGGTGGACAAGAGTGCTAGAGGCAGAGCGTCAGGCCATTTAAGACCAGTGCTCGCCTGGATTTTGGCTAACTTGAGCTTTAAGGCTCCATTGTAGCGTTCAACTAGTCCAGCTGATTGGGGGTGATTTGCAGCGTGGAATTTCTGCCTTATGCCTAAACCTTCACATACATTCTTCATCACTTTACCCACAAACTCACTTCCATTATCACACCACACCATTCTCGGCATCCCAAACCTGGGGAAAAACTCCTTCACAAGGGCTTTGGCTGTGGATAGGGCAGTGTTATCTTTCAGAGGATAAGCCTCTACCCATTTGGAAAAAGCACAAACAACCACCAATACATATTTCAGGTTGTTGCATCTTTCCATGTGAATAAAGTCCAGCTGCAAAACTTCGAATGGACATGATGGGGGTGCAAAGTGACCAGCCGGAGTTGGGGTTCCCCTACCAGGGTTGTACTTCAAGCATACTATGCAATTCTTGACCACATTCTCTGCACACTTGGGAATCCCAACATTCTGCCATACTGGAGCCAACAACTTACAGATACCTTTCGTACTGATATGCGCCATTCCATGTGCCATAGTAACCACTGGAAGCACATATGCATCAGGCAACAACCATCGCCTATGTTCTGTCAGGTCAATCCAACAACCATTCTCATCCAACTTACCCATACTCTCTCTCCACTTGCTTAACTCTTCTTCTGTAGCTTCAGCCTGAAGCGACTTCACACTCTCTATTGTGTTCTCACACATTCCCACATCATTAACCCATCTTGCGGGGCCTGCAACATACATTCTAGTCTTCACATTCTGTGCTGTTTCTCTCGCGGTCTCATCAGCAAACGCATTCCCACGTCCAACATCATCTGTGACTTTCCTATGCGCACTGCATTTCATGATCGCAACTTGCAAAGGTAGGGTCAGTGACTCAAGGAGATCATTCACCAACTTGCCATTCTGAATTTTAGCTCCATGCGACGTCAGGAACCCACGCTCTTTCCACAAACGCCCAAAATTATGAGCCACGCCAAAGGCGTACTGGCTATCTGTGTATATGTTCACTCTCATTCCTTCAGACAACACACATGCTCTTGTGAGGGCGATCAATTCTGCTGCTTGGGCCGAATTATGTGGCACTCGTGCAGTTTCCACGACCGTATGTAAAGTCGTGATAGCATATGCAGCAGTCGTGTCACCATTAGGGAGCTTGAAACATGACCCATCTACCCATAAAGTGCCATCACATTCAGTCAGGGGAGTATCTTTGAGATCTACTCTCCCTTTCGTCTCTTCTTCTGTCCTGAACAGACAGTCATGTTGCTCAATCTCATCTGAGTCTGCTGGAATCGGCAATAATGTGGCTGGATTCAGCGTATTGCATCTTTTTATGTGTATGTGATTCGCTAACAGTGTGAGTTCATACCCTGATAATCGCGCACTAGTCAAGTGTTGTGTCTTGGTTCTATTTAATAATGTGTCTACAGCGTGTGGAACCATGACAATCAATGTGTTGTCCATTACCAGACCAGCAGATTGTCGGATAGACATCGCTGCAGCAGCTGTCGCTCTCAGACAGCTTGGCAATGCCCTCGCTACAGGGTCCAAGGTGGATGAAAAATACGCGCATGGGCGCGGTCTGTCGCCAAAAGGCTGTGTTAACACTGACAACGCACATCCATCTTTCTCGTGAACATACAATGTAAAAGGCTTGCTATAGTCAGGAGTGCCCAACACAGGAGCTGAACATAATGCATTGCGTAATTCCACAAAACTTTTCTGACACTCTTCAGACCATGGGATAGGATTCGGTGTGTCTTTGCATGTTAATGCTAATAAAGGTTTTGCCAACAAAGAAAAACTAGGGATCCAATGCCTACAGTATGAGGTAATGCCCAAGAAAGCACGCACTTCTCTCTGTGTCTTTGGCACACTCAACTGTGCAATGGCTTGAATTCTTTCTGGGGTCAGTCTCCTTCCCTCCTTCGATAAGAGATGACCTAAGTAGGTCACTTCTTGTCGACAATATTGCAGCTTAGAGAGAGACACTTTGTGATGGTAAGCGGATAAATGGCGCAACAGTGACAATGTGGCTTCTTTACAGATCTTTTCAGTATCCGCAGCGATCAGTAAATCGTCCACGTACTGGATCGGGATAGCGCCACTAGGTAAAACAAGTGCATCAAGCTGCGCTTTCAAAGCTTGACTGTATATGGATGGACTCTCGCAGTAGCCTTGGGGAGCGCGTTTGAAGCGGAAGCTTCGGCCTCCCAGACTAAAACCAAAAATGTCTCTGCTCTCTTCTGCAATTGGGATACTAAAGAAAGCATTCTTTAAATCGATCACTGAAAACCATGCAGCAGAGGCTGGAATCATCGTTAACAAGGCAGTTATATCAGGGACAACCGGAAACTGAGGCACAACAATCTTATTAACCTCTCTAAGATCAATCACAAATCTGTAAACAGGTGGCTGTGAAGGGTCCGTTCGTTTTAAGACAGGTAAAATCGGACTATTGCAAACGTTGCCTCTTGTTTCTTCAATCACACCCTTATTAATCAAGTCGCTGACAATGTCTAACAATGCTTTCTGGCCTTCATTAGAGATCTTGTACTGGGGAATACGTGGCAGTCTGACATTAGCCTTTAGAGTCACCACATATGGTGGTATTTCCAAGAGGCCTACATCATTGGGACCAGTAGCCCAAAGGGCATCCGGAAGGGATGACAATTCAGGTGGCATCGTGTTTTTAGACAAATACATTGGAGAAACCACTTTCTTGCCTAATGTAAGTTGTACTCCTGAAGGAGAACAATACAGTGTAGCGTGCAATCTTTTCAACAAATCTAATCCCAGCAAATTCTCACCACAACCTGTTGTCAGGATCAGGGGCGCTTTCAGCTCGCAAGGTCCAACGGAAAGTGACATGGGACTGGAAATCGGGTTCCTAACCGGGGCGCCAGAAAAACCTACTGAAACATTTATATCGCCAGACAAAGGTGCGCCAGGGAGTTTGGAATGCATGATTGAACTCTTTGCAGCACCAGTGTCTAGCAGAAAAGGCTCCGTTACATTTGCTGTAGTCACCTCAACATACGGTCCACTCTGATCCACTGGCACTGAAACAACTCCCTCTCTCTGTCTATGGCTATCCTAGTAATCATTATTCTCTGCATCACCATCTTCTGCATAATAATCATTATTATAATACTGAGCCGTATTACTAGTCGCATTAGCTTGCTGATCAAAGCTATTAATGGCGCTTTGGGGCGGAAGAGGACGCGCGTTTTGGGGAACACTTCCACGCCCTCTGCCTCTAGGAGCTTGCTGACCACCTCTACCTCTTGCGCCATACGTATTACCGTTCCGTTGCATTAATTTAGGACAACTATATTTAAAATGACCTTCCTCTTTGCAGTATGAACATTGGTTGGGACCTACAGGGACACGTGGTTGATAATACCCATTCATTTGCTGATTAGTCTGAAATTGTTGGGGTTGGTGATAGACACCTTGGGGTTGTCTATAATTATTACCGCCGCCACGTGGTGGATAGGCCTGCTGTAAAAGGACCTTTGTCTTTAGTTCCTTCGTTTTCTTCTCCGTTCTATCTTTCTCGTCTTTATCTCTGTTTTCATAATACTGTGCAGTAGCCAGTATTTGCGCTGAAGAAGAAACAGCCCAAGAACTCTCTGAATCTTTCAACTTTTTACACAGGTCAGGGAGTAAATTCTGCACAAACTTATCCACAAACAACCGTTGGCCACCCTCAGTACTCATATCTTGCCCACTGTGGTCAATAAACGTTTCCTCAAACCTAGTAAAGAAGTCTGACACTGTCTCATCTTTCTTTTGCTTACATGCAGATAACTTGTCCCAATTTACGCGCATCGCAGGCATTATTGTCTTCATATACGTGATGATTCTACCAGGCAATTCAGCTACTAAAGGTTCTGGTTTCGCACCACCAGTTTGTCTAGCATCAGCAGCAACAATGTTAGCCCAGGTATCCCCTAGTTCTGCATCGTGATCTACATTACGAATTGATCCCCATAGAGGCTGTGGAACAACATTACCAAACAACATGTCTATGTCGGCCAGATTCATAATGCATGACCCTGCCGTCTGTGACAACTCTTTATAATAACCTGCTGGGTTTTTACGGGGATCAGGCAATGTCTGCTTAAGTGCTAACACCTCAGAGCGCTTCCATGGAACATGCACCCAAACACGTTGGAAATGCGCTGGCACAGCGGGGTTATTGCCGACAGCTGCAACTGCTTCTTTCCATACCGGGGGAACTTCTCTCATAGGGTATTGTCGCGCTTTTGCCTTTTTCCCCACAAGGACCTCGTGTTCAAACAATGACTGTTGGCAATCGTCATTCCTTAAGGACAATACAACCGCAACTGCTTTAACTACTTCGCGGTCCACAATTATACCAGTTCCAAAATCGAACCTCACTCTACACAATTCCTGCGGGTTCGGATTTCTACCACTATCCTCCAATTCTTCACAGAGAATTTCGCACATTTTCTCGAATACATATCTCTGTTTCGGGGCATCCCATTGATGGAAAGTGTTAACAACCGATTCCACATCATACAGTGAAGGAAAAACGATCCATCTACGCGCCATGTGATCTATTACCTTTTTCTCATCGGGGTTAGGCAATTGGCTGCGCAACTGCTTACGCTGTACACCAGGAGTTGCACCAGATGACCCAAAGAGAGGCGACATTAATGTAGTAACCACATTGGCTAAACGCTGTCGCGCTGAAGGAGAAGCTGAGGCGAGAACAGGGGGAAAAACAGAGGGAAGAAAAGAGGATGTAGAGACAGGTACTGGAGTGGTAGAAGGAAGAGCGTTAGGGGAGGCAGTTACTGGATTAAGCAAAGTCGCAGGAAGTGCGGGGGTAGTTGGAAGCACTACCGGAGGCGCTTGAGAAGACTGCGCTACAGGAATAGGAACTGGTTGCAAAGCAACTGGCGGTTGCGGCAAGGCTTGCAGTATATGCACTGGAGGTGGCATATTTACAAGCTGGGGAGGCGCCGTGGCAGTTTGAGCATACGGGGGTGGCGAACTCAACAAATGCGACATTAAGGGATCTTTCTCCTTTTCTTCTGACTCATCCTGCTTAGAATGTGGCAAAGCTGGGTAACATTTGTCAATCCCTAACTTACGCTGCCTGTGCAATTGCTCATTCATTTGCTCCTCTTCATTATCTTTAAATTGTACAGCTGCTTGCATTACTGACATACCTCTCTCTCTCTTATTCTTTTTCGCTAGCTTAATTTCCTTCTGTTTGGCTTCCTTTCGCCATAAGCGGAAAGAGTCAAACATCGCCGGCCGGGCTTTCTTCTTAAACAATTTAATTTCCAGGTTATCTAAAATATCGGTATCAAAACTACCATTTTGGGGCCATTTTAAAACACCGTCTTTCCTGGTGTAGTGGATCCACACTTCGTTATATGCAATGGGGCCTACGCCATGTTTCACATAGAGCTCATAAGTTGGAGTTCCAACCGGAGGAACCGGACATGATTCTTCCGGCTGGAAATCTTTTCCACAACCCAAACAGAATAATCTACCAAATAGTCCAGAACCAGGCATCTTCGCTCACTAGTCTAGATCCAAACGTCAAAGGATTATCGATTACGATATTCTCGTGAATACACGAGTCCTCTGGCTTTGGGGTTTGCAAACACCAAATCACCAATTACCAAATCAAATCAAACGATCCCGAGGGATACCAAAACAAATGGGAGACGCTCCACTTATACTTAACTGAATATTGCTGATCGATGACGTCACCAGAAGACTCTCTCGATTGTTTCGCTCTCTCAAACTCGTCAAGGGTCCAAAACAGGTCGATTAATCAGGGCAGCAGTCCTTCGTAGCCGTCGGGACGCGGAGAACCTCGCAGAAAAGACTTTCGGACCACGTCGACATGCAGGGGTCGATGAAGTGGCGGCCTTCCTCCGGAATTTCCACACGAAGCTCCTCACGAACCTCTGGCTTGGACTGGTACCGCTGAAATCGGCCCGAGTTGGGCGCCAAACTGAAGTACTGGGTATTTTAGACCCAGCGGTGCAGGGGCACACACCCTATGACTTCGGGGTTTCACCCTGTTCCGGACCTACAGAAACACAGAGTCTTCTGGGTGAAGTCAAAGAATCGTTTATTGGCTGCAGACCAATGACAGGTATCCTAGAAGTACAACAGCGTGTATGTTCTCAGGAGACTGCTGAAAATCATAGGAACGGACTTCTCCTTAAGTACAAAATATCATGCTCCAGGCATACATTCCTTGGTTTACGATATGGTCATATAAAGGTATACATTACAAACGAAAAAGCAGAGTCATGATGACCATCCCACATTCCAGTTCGGCCAGCCCACAATGATTTACACAGGAAGGTTCAGATCCCATGTTTGAAGTAAATAGACCCCCCAATAAATATGAGCATCTCCTGTTTTGGGAAACAAGTCATAAAGCAAGAACAAGCAGGTGTGGAAGAGATTAGCCGGGGGATTGTGTAGAATGAAAGGGTTTTATGACGGGTCAAGCCCTGATACGAATCACAGGTGGAAGGAGGAAGGGGAGCTCGTGAGACCGGTTTGGCCCGGGGCAGCAGAGCCAGCTGCCCAGGTCACAGAGAAGTCAGAGGGAAAGCCCGTGTACTGTGAGGCCCGTATTAACTCCATCATAGCCTATGTGAGGGCAATGACAAGATGGCCACTGCTTCCAAAATGGAACCCGCGTAGTTGAGCAGAATACGTGTACACAGTGCATTCGTAGCTAGAACGGCACATAAAGCACTCGTACGTGCCGCATTTACCATTTGCGGTTCGCTAATACCAAAATAGACAGAGGTAGGGCCCTGTCCCCTACGCGGTTCCGAATACCAAAGTACGACAATGGCTAATCTAATTTTATCTTCAGTAATGGGCAGATCTAATTTATTTTTAGTTAAAAGGGAAATCTAGGGTAATCCACATGTAGATAAAAAAGAATCACTAAAAGAAGAATCCTCAAAATTAGGTTGATTATATAAAGTGGTGTAATAATTTAGAAATTCATTAACAAAATCATTTTGCGATATGGCAATTTTCCCATTGGGGCCATGAATCGAATTTATTTGGGTTTTATCTTTTTTAATGCGTAAATAATTAGCTAAAATATGTACAGATCTGTTAGCATTAAAACTAAATTTGACTTTAGATTTGGAGAGTTGAATACCAGCTCTCCTGCTATGAATGGAATTAAATTCATATCTACTTTTTTTTTAATTTCAACCTATACTGAGGGTCATGAGAAGTAATAAGTAGCCTTTCAAATTTTGCATTCTGTTTATCCAATTCTTTAATTCTTACATTAAAAGTTTTATTTTCATGTGCCATGAGAGAAATAGAAGCACCTCTAATATAAACTTTCAAAGCATCCCATCTATTCACCAGGGATGTAGAACCTTCTGGGTTAAGTTGGAAATAATCCTGAATAGCAACTAATATTTTTAGTTTGTTTTGTTCATTAAGAACAATATCAGTATTTATTCTCCATCTGGATTGTGTTTTGAGATTTGAATTAAATTGCAAAACAAAAGATATTAAAGCATGATCCGAAATCAATCAGCAGTGACGGAGCTGGAAAGAAGACGCGTATTGAGAGGCGAAGGGAACTTTTAAAGAGCGCCAACTCGCGGTAAATTCCACTGAATAAATGGCGAAACGGCAGGAGAGCGTTTGGAGGTTTTTGGAGGCTGAATTGAATTTGGTGATACTCAGGGAGTAGTGCCAGGCAAGGAAAGTCCAATGTAGTATTTCAGGCGTGGAACTACAAGGGCCAAATCAACTGTATGGGAGCTAAGTAAAACCCGGCCTGAACTTTTCTTTACACTTTCCCATCGAGGAGACTGGAGAAGAAGGTGGTTAATAAAGAAAAGAGAGGTGAGGAGGCTGGGAGGTGAGGAGGTGAGTGGTTGGTGCCGGGGAGTGCTGGGAAGTGCTGTAGTAAGCAAAATTCAAGGGAATAAGCAGAGTCCGTAAGGCATTCCAGAAAGGGGAGAAGCCCTGCAACAACCAGTGCTAGTATATTAGCACTGACTATGGGGAGACATAATAAACAAAACAATCAAGTCCCTAAAGTAGACTCAGAGACCGGACTAAAAGCAAAAACCCGCTTGGCGCAGGCACAGGCTAAGGCGCTGTCTTCTGGGGTTGGAAGAGCAGGACTTTTGGGAAATCGTAATGACCATAATTTGAGCTTTGAAAGCTCAGAAGAGGACGAATTGGTCGATGAGATCACCGCAACAAGTCTGGGAGACCAAATCTCTCTTTCGGTAGAGACCGGCGAAAGCCGCAAGGAAGAGGGAAGGAATGTCAAGGAGTTTCTCCTCTTCATGAAAAAGCTAGCACTACCAGCCCCTCCACAGTCTAACTCACCCCAGACGGTGGTAGTCGATCTGGCCAGCCCATGCCAGATTCCACTAGATCTTAGTGCGTCATCTTCACCCCCTATCTCCTCTGCCTCTCCAGCCCCTCCACACGTTCAAAACACGCTAGCCTCATTTTCTATGATACAAGGATTGAATGTTAATTCCTTGAATCCTCCCCACTTGCCTGCCACTAAATCGGTGCTTCCTGCGCTGATTCAGAACCAGGCGCTGAATGATAGCAATACGTCATTCATTCCAAGACCACAGGAACAACAAAAGGTTTCAGCGCAGAGGATAAAAATTCCAAAAACGACTCACAGTGAGAAGGTCCAGACTGTATTAGACTCTTCACAGCTTTTAGGTAAAGCTTCTGCCACAGCCTCAGAGTCACTAGAAACTCCTTTAGACGATCTAACAGAAACCGCTTCCATCAAACAGTTAGATATCAAAACGCTGCTCAATCTTATCCTTGATGAAATAAGAGATATGAAGAGGTTTAACCCCTTCAGTGCCACGCCCTTTCCCCGCCCTGTGCCGGGCGTTGCATTAGCGGGCGGGGTTCATGACGAGATAGTCTCGTCATGGGCACAGCGCAACCGTGCTCCATGACGAGACTATCTCGTCATGGGCACTGAAGAGGTTAAGGAAAATGAAACTGCCTCCTTTCATCTCCGCCTAGATAAGATTGAAGACGCAATGTCTTGCTTTCCAGTCAAAATCCAGGAAGTAGAATCCAGGATGTCTCAACTGGAGGACCAGATGACCGGATTGCTCACCAAAGTACGCGAAGTGACTAAAGACAGGAGTTCATTAGAAAACAAGCTTGAGGAGCTTGAAAATCATTCTCGTCACTCTAACTTGCGTATAGTGGGAGTTCATGAGAGAATGGAGGGAGCCCAGACACCGCAATGGGTGGAATCCTTTATTGGGGAAAAGGTTCTCCCCGAATTCAGTGGGGATCTTAGCATCACTAGGGCTCACCGAGTTCCGTTCCATCCTTTGCCAAGCACGAGTGGCCCCCGCACCATCTTAGTCAACTTCGCAGACTATCGTATAAAGGAGAGGGTCCTATCCAAATCAATACAGCAAAGGCAATTTCCAGTTAACGAAACCTCCAATTGTAGAATCTTCCCTGATATGTCTGCAGCGGCGGCTCACAGACGCAAAGAATTCATCAAGTTGCTGTTTTTATTTAAGGCTCAAGGCGCACAGGCATCAATTACTCAACAGTCAAAATTGCGTGGTCTTGTCAAGTGCAAATTTCATGTGATTGCTAATTTAGAAGATGCACAAGATCTCCTTAAGGAAATTACGAAGTCGCAATGAATTGGTGGATTAATGAATGATTTTTTCACTTATTGAGTGAATTTATGAAAGCATCTAACTTGTTCTTTTAAAAAAAAAATATATATAGTTCACGCTGTAGTCAACATCCTTAGGCCGGGGTCGGGGCGAGGTCACAGTGGGTGCAGATCCATGGCACCCAAAATGGTAGGGTGGAACGAGAGGTGGTTAGTGTGGTGGCACGCCTCTCCAGAGGGGTGGGTTGAGAATGAGAGGGGCAGTTTGGGGGGGTGCACAAATCCAGGAAAAAATGAACGGGAAAAGAAAAATGTATACTCGATTTTACAGATTTACTTTATTTTGATGCAGGCCATGGTAATAGAGATTAGCCTTATAGATAAAATGTTTGAATGCAGAATGTGAAAATTGTATCTTGTAATGTTAATGGATTACTTAATCCACGCAAAAGAGCTGCCTTTTTAAATTGGGTTACGTCACTCTCCCCTGAGATTGTGTTTCTATAGGAAACTCATTTTAGATCTGATGACCCAAAAATAGAATTTCCTAAAAGGTACCCACAGGCATTTTTTTCGTCTGTCAATTTAGCCGTTCGAGGGGTTGGGATTCTACTTACGAATACACTGGATTGGTAACTCAAAGATGTCCAGCGAGACGGGAAAGGTAGATGGCTGTGGATAAAGGTTAAACTGCAAGAAATATTGCTGAATTTGGTAAATTATTATGGTCCTATTGAGGATGATACCTCATCACTTGTCCAAATTTACCAATTAGTAATAAGCATGGAGTGTCTTGTAGTTTTGGGCGGTGGTTTTAACTTTATTCAGAATCTAATTTTGGATTAATCAAAGAAAGCAAAGCGTCAACTGAAACCTAAAACCGCAAAAATAATTAAGAGACTAAAAAAAGACTTTTTGTTAGTGGATCCCTGGAGACTAGCTAATCCCACTCTCTCGCAATACCCCTGCTATTGTGGCAGATTCAGATCAGCTTCACGTTTGGATTGTTTCCTAGTCGATAAAACAGCTGTTGCGTGTCCAGTAGAAATAGTAACCAATTCCTTTTCAGACCACTCTCTAGTTTCTTTTTCTTTATTATTAAATAAGAAAGTGAAAAACAGACCTAGATGGCAATTTGATAAAACTCTTTTACAAGATATGACCTGGCTAATAGAAACTAGACGGTTTATCAAGGAATTTTTTCAAAATAATCTGAACACGGCTCCTTTATTCTTGGTATGGGAGGCCTTTAAACCCACTTTCAGAGGTCAGGTTATCTCTTATAAAGCAAGAATTAATAAGCTACGGAGACATAAGATCACCATACTTCAAACTGCGGTGGAGGAGTGAGGAAATATGAATTTTGTGATCAGTTATGTCCCCTATCGTAGACCCCAACGGCTCCATGTGCATGCTATAAGTACATGTATGTTCCCTCCAGTTCCAGTTTTGAAGACGCAAATACATGTGCGTCCACCGTCAACATGTCCTCTTTCAGATCCGCCATGAATGGGTCAGATATTCCATTCCTAAGTATGAAAGGCCACCGACTTTATGTGGTTCACTTTCCACATTTTACAGATTCAGGCGAGTAGGCCCTGAATTCTGCCATCAAGCCTTTTCCTGCCTTCTGCCTCTGAAAGCTCCAGCCCGAGCCCGCATCTGTATCCATGAACTTTGTCCTACTCCCTGCGCGGCTAACGGTGCCTGATCCAGCCTGTTGCCTGCCAAAAACTGTATTTCACCTTCAAGATTATCTGCTCCGCTCCTCATCCGATGCATTCCTGTCTAGTAGTTTAGGTAAACATTCTTCCAGCTACCGTGCAAAGGGCCAGGCCTCACTGTCCTCATGCAAGTAATTCATAGCCCCTGTTACCATGGAAGATTCCTGCCCCCTCGCATCTCATGTAGACACTTAGACGCTTGTACACGCACTAACAGTCAGTATAGAATAGATTCTATCCTAGAGACCTTTCCTTTTGGATAACACAGTTCTTTAAACATAGGATATTAGATATGATTTGGGATTAGGTTGACATGACCCCCCAGACTTCTGTCTCCACATGTAGAGCTAAATGTCAAGTCCCCTTCACCCTCTAGTTGCACGTCAATCACACGTCATGCGGCTGCGCGCGCATCTCTGCCAAATATTTCTGCTGACATTGCAGGATTCTCTCATGGATCCACCCACTTGTGACATCATGTATAGTGACGTTTTCTAAGTTACGCCTATATGTCCGCCTTTTTAGTTACGTATGCATATTTTATCTGTATTATCAGCTGTTACGCCTCTTGCATCTGTCTTAATGTAATGCTTTCCATATAAATACCATTACTTGTCAATAATGTATTGCCCTTCCTTCCTGAACTCTCGTGGTGATGGAATTTGAAGCCTGCAATTCGAATTGTATTTCCTTTGTAAAGGAATAAAGCCTTTTAGAACCTCTAATACCACGGATTCTGCCTCTTATATTTACTGAGTTATTCTTACTAGACTTTACCGCATAAAAAATAGTACCGGTAATGAAATATTTACCACATAAATTGGCGCCCGAATAGGGACACTTTCTCATCTCACGCGCCGGAGGTGCGTTGCAGGCCCGGTCTCCTGCCACAGCTGAACGGACAAAAACGCGTACCTGCAGGATTTCCTGTATCTCCCTCCGGCCAAGCGGGGGCGACTGAGGCTGCGATCAACACCCAGACGAGGCGGTGAGAAGTGCGAAGTATCCCGACCAGAGCCTAGCTGAGAGAGCAAGATCCGAGGTATACAGAGGCCCACCAGGTTCCGAAGTTCCGAGTCCAGTCGAGTCGAGTCCAGTCCGGTCCAGTTTCAGTTCCGTTCCGAGGCCTTCCGTTCCGAGCTACCCGGTGAGTACCATTGCCGGGGAGGCATTTAACGTGCACATAGTCTGTGCCGGTCAAGACGGGTTTGGGTACACAAATCCGGTCTGCACTGTTTCAGCAGTGTATCTGTACTGTTTAGCAGTATATCTAGTATGTCTTGCATATAAATAAGTATTATTTAGTGTCAGTATTATGTCAATAACTAGTTTTCTATTAGTTATCATCGTTCGTTAAACTGTTAAGTGTTAAATGTTTTAAATACGTTCTACATATTGTGGTGTGAATGATTGTTCATCATTGTGTTTACTGTATTAAGTGTGTTTAAGATTAAGTAACCAGATCTAAAAATGCCGCTCTTTTCGAAATTAAGACAGATCAAAACCAGAAAAGGGGTACTCCAAGAAGCTGTTCCCATCCCACCTAGGGACACTCCAGGGTACTTTATGTATCATAAGCATGGCCTAGATGCCGTATTATTTCTTGATTTATGGGTGGACTACACCAAGGATTTGCCAGAAAATCAGAGATGGCCCGCAGCGGGGACCTGGGATGCAGATTGCATCATGAGAGTAGAAGAAGAATTATGGAAAAAGAAAGCCAGACAGTCACAGAAAGATGCCATTGAATTATGGCGTAAAGAATCATATAGACGTACAGAAAAAGCGCTCAGACAGGAAGAGAAAGGTAGAGAGAATTCAAATAAAGCCCGAGAAAATCTATTAATTGAGGAAGGTACTCGAGTAAAATCAGAACAAGTAGATAGACAAAGAAACACTCTTATGAATGGTATGTATCCTCTTCTGGCCGAAGGGTTACCTAAGGCTACCCCGGAAATACCAAAAGACTTGACTCCTCCATTGCTCCCGATAAAAGCACATCCCAAAACACATCCCAAAACAGCAAAGGACGTTTTCCTTTCCTCCTATTTAGATGACTCAGCTCCCGAGTATGCTAATTCCACCCCACACACACCTCTTGCCGATGGTGTCCAACATCAAGAGCATCCGTCTGTATCCCCGCAACAACAAACTCCTACACAGGTTCCGACAGGTCCGTCCGTTTATACTGTTTTTCCCGCATCTACAATTTCTATCTTACGTCCAACGAATCCTTTCTTGCCCAGCACCTCAGATGGTGCTACAGGAGGTACGACAGACATGTTTGCCACACCGCCGCGAAATAAACAGACCCTTAGAGATTTAGCACTCCAACGTACACCCCAACTAGCGACATCCGACATGTTTAAAGAACAGCTTGTGGATTGTAGATACGACCCAGTGCCAGGTAAACAGGACAGATTGCTCATATCATCACTGCGTATACGACGAGCTACATTGTATTTAATGACGATACCAGGAATGGTTGAACACCTAGACAATATATATCGCTTTATCCAAACAGGGCGAGGTCCAGAAAGTATTAACGAAGCTATGGAATACCAGAAAGTTGATGTACAAAGACAACTACTACGCTTTTTCATAAATTGCGTGATTAGGAACCAAGACAGGCCTGGGGCAGATCATGATACCATGCAAAAACTTGCCAAATGGGGTCAGAACATATCAGAAGAGAAACATGATAAACAGGCGTGTATAATCGCCATGTATCGAAAGATCCGCAAGGAAGTAGAACGAATACATAAAGAAAGACGAGAAGCAGACAGAATTGAATCAGAGGAAGAGGAGGAGCAAGAATCAGAACAATTAGAAACGATAGCTTACGTAGGTAGAGGAAGACCCCATAATAATGCTAGAGGCTTTAATGATCCGATACGTCCGATACGTCCAGAATGTAGCAGACACTTTCAAACCCCTATGTTAAATACAAGATCCCCTGAACACCTATTCCAAGCCGCTGATAAATTACTCCGAGATCGAAGGGGGTACCATATGCTCGATTCCATGGACGAACAAGAATTAGCCAGGTCAGCAGTACAATGGGCTGATAGTCCCAGCGAATACAATGATGATGCACTAGCACACACGTTTCTGAATCTTGCCCCATACGAACAGCGTTTAGCTAGTATATACATGATTCAACACCTCCTTATATTATATAAAAGCCAACACTCCGATCCAGGACCCTTACCTGACATATTGACCGAACTACTCACGAATACATGGAGAGGGTCAGGTACTGATTTGATTAAAGAAATTCTAGAATTTCGAAACCAGTATATAGCTTTCGTGTGTCCAGAACACGTTCCAGTTCCCACTATGGGAAGAAAAATGTATCACATAGATAGACAGAATCCGTTACGCGAAGTACACCCAATCAGAGGTGAAGGTAATAACTTTACACGCGTGTTTGTGTACACGCCTATAACTAAAATTGAACTATTAGAAATGAAGAAAGTAGTACCCAGCCATGACAAGGATCCAGCAGGTTTCCACCGTGAGATAAAAGACATGTTACTCATGGGAGAGTATACCTACCCCGACATTATGAAAATATTGAAAGTGCTATTACCCGCCGGTGTTTACGAGAAACTCAAAGAAAAGGAATGGGAGGTGGGAGACCAAAAGATAGATTGGACAGCATTAGAAAACGAAGAAAAGGCCCGAGCTGCAGGAGCAGGGCTTGGGGAAAAGACTACAGCACTACCAGGATTACTAGTGCAGGTACTGCCACGTTTATTAACTACGAAAAAGGAGGACTGGGGTGCAATCTCAGCCTGTAAACAAAAGCAAGATGAAGACACTAGTGATTTCTATTCCCGATTTGAAAAATGTTTTGGTATTAATAGTGGCATAAAAGCAAGTAGCGAGTCATATCCACATCTGTTTGTGACAAAATTAGTTGAAAATTCCCTACCACAAGTCAAGAATAGAGTATTGAAATTCGAGAGTACCTGGCAAGGTAATACCCCGTCACAGATGTTACAGATGTTACAATATCACCACAATAGAATTAGAGAAGAACAAGAACACGAACAGAGACGTATGAAAGATACAAAAATGAAAATGCTTGTTGCTCAGTCAGTTCCAGCTGATGGTCATCAAAAGGGTGATTCCGCAGGTCCAACGAAAGGGACATGCAACTATTGTAAACAACAAGGTCATTATATACACGATTGTCCAGTCCTGAAACATAATATTGCCACAGGTAGAACACAGGAAAGACCACGTCCACCTAGACAGGATCAGAATCAACAACAAATCCCTCAGCATGCACAACCTAGGTCAGCTCCGCAACAACTAGCTCCGCAACAGGCAGCTCCACAACAGATCGTAGCACCACCACAAGCGCAGCCTATTGCTGCCACACAAGCAACCACGCAACAGATGTATCAGTATGCACTAGCAGATTATCCCGATTATCAGCGATACACATGAAATAGCCTAGAGAGGGAAGTTGGCTTACCCCTTATTGAGGTTCCTGTAGATCAAGAGGGACCTTATGTACATAGTGAACTATTAGGGGAAGACAGAAAGTTTTTACTTGATACAGGGGCAAGCAGAACAACTATACGACGCAGTGAAGTTCCAGGGGCACCCCTCTCAGGCTCACAAAATATTTCCCTTGGATTCTCAGGAAAACCTATAATTAATGACGTAACACAACCTCTTCCACTCACGGTTGGTCCATTGACACGTACTACAGATTTATTGCTTACTAAATCATGTCCAGAAAACTTGTTAGGTATAAAAACATTGAAAGCTCTAGGAGCTATAATATGTTGTTCTCCGGAAGGAGTACGACTATTTCTACGTGACTTTAAAGGTCACTACGTGTCCAGAGACATGGATCACCGGCTGCAGAATTTACCTACACATTTATGGGCACAAGGCCCCACTGATGTTGGTTGCATGAACATTACACCATATCGAGTCACACTGAAAACAGGAGTAGTACTACCACGAATGCGACAATACAAGTTACCACCAGATGCTGTTGTGGCTTTGCTGCAAATCATTGACGAGCTCATTGCACAAGGTGTGGTTGTCGAAACCGACTCCAATGTATGCAATTCCCCGATAATTCTGATTCTTAAAAGAACGGATCCAAAAGCACCACCAGTATATCGATTAGTTATTGATCTGCGCGAATTGAATAAATGTATTGTACCACAATACCCTGTGGTCCCAGATATCTCTTCATTACTAACAGCTATTGATTCAGAAGCAACGTTCTTCACTGTAATTGATCTCAAGAATGCTTTCTTTAGCGTCCCAATAGATCCGGAAAGTCAATATCTGTTCGGATTCAGTTTAAATGGACGAAGTTTTAAATTCACACGCGCACCTCAAGGATTTACAGAAAGCCCCAGCATCTATAGCCAAGCACTGAAACGAGAACTTGACAGTATCCACATGCCAGTTAACACTGCCTTGCTTCAATATGTCGATGATCTGCTGATCACCGCCCGAAGCGAACCTGAATGTGAAAAAGCGTCACTGACGGTTTTAAAATTTCTGGCCGACAAGGGGCACAAGGTGTCCCCTTCTAAGCTGCAATTCTGTGTCCAGCGAGTTGTTTACCTTGGGCACTCGCTGTCCAAGGAGGGAAGACAGCTTACACCCGACCGCATTCAGTTAATTGCTAACATGCCACCACCCAAGACACAAAAGGAGGTGCGGGCTTTTATAGGTCTCACTTCATACTGTAGGCAGTGGATCCCTCAATATGCATTTCTAGCAAAACCACTCATCCAGTTGACAACACAGGAGGCAGCCACATCGACTGTCCTCCCTTGGACTCCAGAACATACACATGCCTTTGAAAGCTTAAAGAAAGCTTTATGCCAAGCACCTGTTTTAGCAACACCATGTTACAATAAACCGTTTACACTCTTTGTTACAGAACGCGAAGGTACTGCCTTGTCAGTACTCACTCAGGAACAAGTAGGATCACACAAACCATGTGCTTATTTCTCTAGTACATTAGATCCAGTAGCTCAGGCTCTTCCTGCGTGCCTGAAATCGGTGGCAGCAACAGCTTTAGCAATCAGACAAAGCGATGCCATAGTGTTAGGACACCAATTGACAGTACAAGTACCACACGCAGTAGAGGTTCTCTTGAACCGCACACAAACACAACACTTGACTATAGCGAGACTTACTGGTTACGAATTGACATTGTTTCAGCCACACATAGAAATCAGACGTTGTAATACGTTAAATCCTGCCACACTGTTACCAGTAGGCGGAACAGATCCATTGGCACATGATTGTGTCGAAGTCATTACTATCACGACGAAACCCAGACAAGACTTGACAGACATCCCTTTATCAGATCCAGACCTGACATTGTATGTAGATGGTTCATGTATGAGAACAAGTACAGGAGAGTTAGTGGCCGCTTATGCAGTCACAACAGACACTGAAGTCATTGAAACAAATTGTATTAACACTTTGTCAGCTCAAGCAGCAGAGCTCATCGCTCTGACACAAGCCTGTATTCAAGCCAAAAATAAGAAAGTCAACATATACACAGATTCACGTTATGCATTCGGAGTCGTCCATGACTTCGGCGTACTGTGGCGAGAGAGAGGTTATTTAACTTCTCACGGTGCCCACATCCAACACGGACCCCTCATTCAAGCCCTATTAGACGCGATTCATCTACCTACTGCAATATCGATTATGAAATGCAAAGCCCATACAAAAGTTACCGATATCATTTCTCAGGGTAATGACCTAGCTGACAGAACAGCTAAACAGACTGCTCAGAACCAGACTCATACAACTGACGCGACAAAGACAATAGTTCCGACACCAACACATTGCATGACAGTTAAGGATCCCGCCCTTGATGTAATTGACATACAGACACATGCTACACCAGAAGAAATAAAGAAATGGACTGAATTAGGAGGGATCCAAACGGATCAAGGATGGATGACGAAGGAAAAATCTATATGGTTTCTTCCCGACTCCATGGTTCAAGTCATCATTAACACAATACATAGTCCAGCGCACCTAGGAGAAAAAGCTATGCTAGACAGCATTCAACACATCTGGTTCAACAAACATTTACGAGCCGCAGCTAAACAAAAAGTTCGTACCTGTATGATATGTTGTCAGTTTAATCCAGGTAAAAGCATCCCCGTAGAGCAGGGTGGATTTCAATCTCCCGATCATGCTTTTGAAGTCCTCCAGATGGATTATATCCAGATGGAACGATGTCGAGGATTCAAATATGTTCTCGTAGTTGTCTGTGCTCTTTCCCGTTGGACAGAAGCCTACCCGGTTTCAGATTACACTGCCCCGACTACTGCCAAACAGTTAGTTCGAGAATTCTTCCCACGATATGGTTTGCCACGTGTTGTCTACTCAGATAACGGCCAGCCATTCTCATCCGAACTAATGAAACACGTTTCCCTTTTGTTAGGCTACCAATGGAAATTCCACTGTGTCCGACATCCCGAGGCAGCAGGTCTCGTGGAACGCCATAATCAAACTCTGAAAATTAGATTGTCCAAAATATGTAGAGAAAAAGGTGTCGATTGGATAGTAGCCTTACCAGTTGCGCTCTTTTACATGAGAATGGTAGCACATTCTCGAACAGGGCTATCCCCGTACGAGGTGATCTTTGGTAGACCACCAAATATGTGGGGGACGCCTATACCTCGCAAAATCACTGATGTTGATTGTAATATGCTGACAGATTACCTGGCTTCCTTGATGTCTGCACTACAATCTTGTCGTTCACAGGTAGCTGCAGCTTTTCCCGATAACACTGAGGTGAAGCCCCATGACGTGGTTCCAGGCGACCTGGTTCTGGTACGGAATTTCGACCGGAAGACCCAACTGGAGCCTAGGTGGAAATCGCCAAAACTTGTTCTACTAACCACAAGGACAGCCGTGAAGATCGAGGGACGTAAAGGGTGGTTGCCCTCGAGTCATATCAAGAAATTTTATGGACTACCGTCCAGTGTGAACACTCAGCCCTGCATTCCCTCACAGACAGACTCAAAGCTCCCCTTGGTTGAACCCACGAAAACGGAACTTTATAAACTAAAATTAAGGTCTAGCAAGTCAGACAATTTGATTGTTTAAGTCCTCTCCAAGGTGAATCGGTTGAATTTGTCTCTGACATGTATCCTCTAGACCGGAATAGAGAAAAAAATCAACAGATGCAGCTTAAAAAGCATGCGTATTGTAAATCACTTCGTAGTCACTGCACAGTAACATTATTAATTTTGTTTTTTCTAAGTCTTCTGATCATCATTTCTAAGTATACTACTGCATATGTATTATCCTATTTCTAAGCGTGCTTACAATGTTACCGCAGAACATTCTTTTAGCGAATTACCTCCGCATGAGTTGTCCTATAGATTTGCGCTGCGCAACAACACTTTTATTAGTATGTTACATCATTCCCATCAGACCAGCAATGCTACCAATTGTTGGATATGTGGCCGACTCCCTCCCTATCAGAACTATAAGGGAGTTTTGCCCCTCTTTCCATATCCGTTCACACACAATGGCTCCTGTGGAGCATGGTTTAGTTTGATTAATTCCCTAGATTCAAATTCCGTAGTTTATCAAGACAACTGGGTATGGGGAAACCTGAACCTAGTTTTGCTTAAAGTCTGCTACCCTAACAAGGAGGGACTTCCCAAAAGAACAGGAACTGATCTAGAAAATGAAGTATATGGATTAGGTAATTTTACACTTAACCTCATGATCCTGAACGTTGAATCTGAAGCTACACCAATCTTGCCCGCCATGTCAGTATTCCCAGTTAAAGGGGAATTATGTGTAAGAAAGAATGGTTCCATACACATGGGCCATAGTAAATGCACCATTGTAATAAAATTCAGTGATCAAGGCAAGTCTACATTTAGAGCTTCCCGTCATTCCTACTTCATATGTGGCCAGACCGCATATATACGTCTACCTCTAGATTGGGATGGTACCTGTTACATAGCATTCCTTCTGTCACCTGTTTTCCTAGCTCCTCCTGATTATCACAGAAATACCCATTTAGTACACAATAGACAGCAGAGAGATCTCCCAATTGTCGATTACACTGAAACGGCATGGGAGCAATACACAGATTTCAATAAAGGTTTCTTTCCCTATATAGGTACAGTCACTAATAGTAAGCTGATACGTAGATTAACTAGAACCCTTGAAGCAGTAGTGAACGAGACTACTTCCGCCTTAGGCAATTTAACAGAAGAGCAGTCTGCTATGCGGATTGTTGTGCTTCAAAATCGTCTTGTCCTTGACGTCATCCTGGCCGATAGGGGCGGAGCTTGTAGGGTCATCGGATCAAGTTGCTGTGTTTTCATACCAGAAAATTCGCCGTCAGTATATAAAGCCATAACTCGCCTTCATAAGATTGTGAGCCAGATACATCAGAGTACAGGCACCTGGACTTGGTCCGGTTGGTTTTGGAGCGTGTTGTCAGCCTGGGGATGGAGAATCCTATCCTTCCTAGGTATTGGCTTTCTCATACTATTCAGTTGCTGCTTATGTCTACAATGTGGGCCAGCGATTTGTGGTCTGTGTGCCACATCGTGTATCCCACATCCAAGTTTTCGTTCAAGATCCCGGAAGAAGAAAGAAGAACAAATGATGCTATATGAACAGATCGATGGATTGATGAAGATCGATATCTCCTGAGGGTCCGTAGGGGACAAGGAGGGAATGAGGAAATATGAATTTTGTGATCAGTTATGTCCCCTATCGTAGACCCCAACGGCTCCATGTGCATGCTATAAGTACATGTATGTTCCCTCCAGTTCCAGTTTTGAAGACGCAAATACATGTGCGTCCACCGTCAACATGTCCTCTTTCAGATCCGCCATGAATGGGTCAGATATTCCATTCCTAAGTATGAAAGGCCACCGACTTTATGTGGTTCACTTTCCACATTTTACAGATTCAGGCGAGTAGGCCCTGAATTCTGCCATCAAGCCTTTTCCTGCCTTCTGCCTCTGAAAGCTCCAGCCCGAGCCCGCATCTGTATCCATGAACTTTGTCCTACTCCCTGCGCGGCTAACGGTGCCTGATCCAGCCTGTTGCCTGCCAAAAACTGTATTTCACCTTCAAGATTATCTGCTCCGCTCCTCATCCGATGCATTCCTGTCTAGTAGTTTAGGTAAACATTCTTCCAGCTACCGTGCAAAGGGCCAGGCCTCACTGTCCTCATGCAAGTAATTCATAGCCCCTGTTACCATGGAAGATTCCTGCCCCCTCGCATCTCATGTAGACACTTAGACGCTTGTACACGCACTAACAGTCAGTATAGAATAGATTCTATCCTAGAGACCTTTCCTTTTGGATAACACAGTTCTTTAAACATAGGATATTAGATATGATTTGGGATTAGGTTGACATGACCCCCCAGACTTCTGTCTCCACATGTAGAGCTAAATGTCAAGTCCCCTTCACCCTCTAGTTGCACGTCAATCACACGTCATGCGGCTGCGCGCGCATCTCTGCCAAATATTTCTGCTGACATTGCAGGATTCTCTCATGGATCCACCCACTTGTGACATCATGTATAGTGACGTTTTCTAAGTTACGCCTATATGTCCGCCTTTTTAGTTACGTATGCATATTTTATCTGTATTATCAGCTGTTACGCCTCTTGCATCTGTCTTAATGTAATGCTTTCCATATAAATACCATTACTTGTCAATAATGTATTGCCCTTCCTTCCTGAACTCTCGTGGTGATGGAATTTGAAGCCTGCAATTCGAATTGTATTTCCTTTGTAAAGGAATAAAGCCTTTTAGAACCTCTAATACCACGGATTCTGCCTCTTATATTTACTGAGTTATTCTTACTAGACTTTACCGCATAAAAAATAGTACCGGTAATGAAATATTTACCACAGGAGGCTAGACAAAAGATAACCCTTACAGATTCCTCAGCGCCCATAATAAAAGCACAGCAACAAGCGTTAGCTACAGCAATGAAAAATCTGAAAGATTTTTTCTTAATAGAGGAAATTTCAGGAAGTAAGGCTTACCAACAAAAAATATATGAGGAGAGTCAGCAGATTGGCAGATGTCTGGCTTGGTCCACGAAAACACAAAAAGCTGTACAATGAATCTCTAAAATAAAAAATCCTGTAACTGGTCTCCTAGTAGAGGATAAGCAGAGTATCGGAGAGGTGTTTAATTCACATTTTATGCATATCTATGGAGAAACGCAGAGGGTGGATGAAGCAGATCTTGAGAGATATTTGGACTCACTGGAGCTACCGTTGTTATCACAGCATTTCTCAGAAGCACTGAGCTCTCAAATTCAAATTTCTGAAGCACAGGAAGTATTAAAAAGTATGGCGAATGCCAAAGCTAGTGGAGCAGACGGGATGCCCGTAGAAATTTATAAGATATTTCAGACTGAATTGCTTCCTTTTTTAGTAAATTTGTTTAATGAAATTAAGGATGGCATCGATACCCCTAAAAGTTTCAAGGAGTCGGTAGTAATAGTTTTTCTTAAAAAGGATAAGAGCCCTGCCGACCCAAATTCCTATCAGCCTATCAGTCTGTTAAATACAGATTATAAATTTCTAATGAAAATTTGGGCAAAAAGGATAGCTCCCTGTGCATAACAGCTGGTACATAATGATCAAAACGGTTTTATCTCTGGACGTTCAAATACTTATTTTTTAATGCAAGCCATAGATTACTTTTCTATCAACCAGACAGATGCAGTGATTATGATCATGGACGCTGAAAAAGCTTTTGATTTGGTAGAATGGAGTGCGTTATTTTTTATTTTATCAAAGTTTGGTTTTCCTCAACAACTTATACAGATGCTAATAAGAATATACAGAGGGGCAGAAGCTACAATAATGATTAATGGCTCAATAAATGGAAAGGTTACTATCAAACGAGGCACCAGTCAGGGATGCCCGTTGTCCCCTCTCCTATTTTCACTATTTATTGAACCCCTAGCCGAGTAGATCCGGAAGAACATAAGTATCGTCCCTCCTATAGGCGGAATGTCAAAAATTAAGCTATATGCAGACGATATTATTTTATATCTGAATGCAGGGGCAGATAACCTACAGAATGTATTAGATGAAATTCAAAATTTTACACAAGTTGGAGGATATAAAGTCAACCATGCAAAAACTGAAATTTTTGCATTAAATACAACTCCTTTGGATTTTCCATCTGCCATCTATCTAAAACCGATGCACACAATTCGATATCTTCGGAATTTATGTCACTAATGATTTTAGGAAATTATTTTCTCTGAATTATGTTAGTTTGCTTTTGAAAGCTAAAAAGCTATTTGATAACTGGTAGTTGCTGCAACTGTCTTTAGTGGGAAGGGTTTCAATGGTCAAAATGACGGTACTTCCATTGTTTCTGTTTTTGTTTATGAATCTGCCTATGAAAATCCCCAGTCATTATTTTAAGGAACTCAATCAATTAATAAGGAAATTTGGGGCATATCAGCAACAACCGGCGATAATTATCGCTAAGCGCACTTAGTGCTAGGATAATTATCGCCGGCTAGCGTGGATTTTTATCGCTGAGATAGCGTGCTATTAGCAACGCTTATCTCAAAAGCGATAAAAATCCTAGCGCTAACTGCCTAATGTGAGATTATCCCTAGAAACCCAGCGACAATCTCATGAAATGTGGTGTTAGCTTGTTGATAGGACCTCACAAACTTCCATAGGATATCATGGCTAAGTCAGTCCTGAAGCAGGCGTAAGGAAAGTAGCGATAACAGGGGTTATCACTACTTTTCTTGCCGCTATGCTTCATGGCGTGGGGCTTGATGATAGGAGAAATGTCGCTCAGAGACTTTTCTCCTGTCATGTCAAGTCAGGAACGCCCACTTTGCATCTCATTAGAGATGTAAAGCTGGGCGTTAGGAACTCCTGCGCTAACGCAAGGTTTCACGCGTTAGCGTGACCTTGCTAATTAGGCGATACAATCATCACCGCTTTTCGTCCGAAAACGGCCACAAAAGTGGCGATAATTTTCTATCGCCGCGTTGTAGATATGCCCCTTTGTTTGGAATAATAAACAACCTAGGGTTAAGTTTTCTATATTGCAACTTGATGAAAATTCAGGAGGAATGGCACTCCCACATTTTTTAACATACTATCAGGCTTCTTTACTTAATCTATTTTCTCAACTGGGTAAGGAAAATTTTGTTTTTGCTAAAAAGAAATTGGTACATATGCTGGATGAAAGTGCCATCAGACTTCCAGCTTTCCTACGTCTGCCAAAACTTCCTAAAAAAATGCGTTATAAGATTATTTTTACTCTGGTTGACAGAATGCAGACATTTGTTAAATCACGGAATATCCCTTTATTTCACGCTCATACCCCAATACAGGATGGGGCAGCAGGAGGTCTTAAACTTTCTAGTAGGCTCTTTCAGGACTGGCAAGAACTAGGCAATCCCCAGGTTGGGGATTTTTATAATCTTGATTCCTTAATTACTTGGGAAACTGTATCTCTTCAGGCCACTACACCAAATACTGCACTGGCTTTGAGCTTCACACAGATATCTAATTTTCTTAATAATAATTATGCAATTCTAGATGAGACAAAAAAGCCAATTGTCAGGCAGATAGTAAATAAAATGGTAGGGGTTATCAGCTACATAATCAAAAAGGCAATTCAGAAGAGGTCCTGATAAAAGAGCTGCAAAAAATTCATTCAGAGACAGGCTGCAAGTTTAATACCAAAGAATGGAGCTTAATGAATTAGCGAATAAAGCTCTTAGAGGTGCCAACTTTAAAAGAATACATTTTATATCTTGACGGTTATTATATTTTACTCCTTTGAAACTGTCTACAATGATTTCAACTTGCCCAAATAAATGTTTTCATTGTAATAGAAAGGTGGAAGGGGGAAGGTTACATATATTTTTTTAATGTAATGATTTACAATATTTCTGGAAGAGGGTTTTTGAGGAAATATCCATAATTTTATCTTTGGAAATCTGTCCATCAGTCATGTTGGTGTTATTTGGTTCTTCAGCAGAAGTGAAATGCTTCACAAAAAATCAGCAATATTTTATATTAATTGCCATTGCAGTTGCCAGATCACTTGTTCTGCAAAACTGGAGAACCAGCTCACAACCTAGCATTGAACATTGTTTTAATAAAATGACTAGGATGTATAAACTTGAAGAGGCCTATGCCAAACGTATAGGAGTCGTAGTAAGATTTAAAGGTATATGGCGCTGTTTTTCTCCTTATGGCTTCATTGCCGAAGCTTGATGATCATAAATTAGTTAATATAAAAGCTATATATGCACACAGCACTTTGTAGAAAATAGGGTATGTCTTAAAAATATAAATATAAAAATAGGCAAATGGCACTTTCTATATTTGCACTTTGCACTTTGCACTTTAATTATTATTATTTTTTTTCTCTATTTAATGTAATTTATTAGATTAAATAGGTTAGAAAGGATCTTTTTAATATAGGGCTGTGGGAATCTGATCCTTTATCAGCTGCTTTCTGAAAATGTAATATGAAATGTTTTGTATAAATTGTTGAACATGCCTGCTTAAATATATTTTTTTGGGTCATGCTATATGTTATGTAAATTGATATGTAAAATGTTTGCTTTATCTACTTTTTCCTGTTCTAATAAAAAACAAAAAAATAAGAGAATGTCGGTAAAAAGGCGCAGGTTTGCAAGGTAGTAGTTGCAAAATGCACTCTCATGGGTCTGATAACCTCTTGGCCATGACAGAATACACAGATATATTTACAAATGTTAGTGTGTAACCTTTCCACGCTTAAAAATAGCATTCAATTGTTCACCATAACCTCAGAAGTGGAATCGTTCATAGGTTTTCTCATGATTCATTTTCACTGCGGAACATTCCAGCTCTCACGCCCTCACTGCAGAGTGGTTGGTCTGATGCTGACATGTTTTATAATCAACTCTTCTAGTTCGTATATGAGTGTCATGGCTGGCGACAAAAGGGCCAGTTGCGCCTCTAACATACATGTTCTAAAGCGCTCATAAAAACATTGGCTAAACGGGATAAACAAACCACAAAACCCAAAAAGCATTCATTAACTAGTTGTGCGTATTTCTGTAAAATTCAGTGCCTGGGAAAGTAAGGGCTTAACATCAGTGTTGCGAAGGAACAAGGTAACTCTTGGCTGGGTGGGGATAAATGGTGTGATTTACCATGTAGCTTGAGCTTGTCACTTACTAGAGAACTTGCAGACTTTCTTTTGGTCAAATACTTGATAATGTCCCATCTTCCTCCCTACCCCATTTATGCTCCGAGTTACTTCAAGGAATAGCTCTCTGCTTCTGGTCTCCTTAGCAGTCCATATTGCCAAACCAATCATCTCCTCAGTTCGGTCTTCCTCATCCCTTGGGCCCTGCACATAGTGCTGTACCATGGTTATTTTATTACCTATCACCTTTCCGAACCTTTTTCCTTAAGTTTCTCCGAATTTAAAAAAAACAAGAAAGAAACAATGGAAGTTTAAATAAGGACATGACTCATCACACCCTCACATATACTGCCCTTCTCGAGAAGGAAGTGCTGTGTCCTAACAACTTGTAAGATTTCTAAAACAAATATAAATGTGTGATACCATCCTACAAGCAGCATACTTTAACAAGGCCCTAAAGAATTACAACTACATCACCCTACCCTGATGGAACTACACTAGCTGTCCTTGTCAGCCCATGCCACCTTAAAAAATAACTGCATCATCTACAAAGCCATCAAGGTGAGCTCTCTTGCCTATCTGGCTGACAAGTTCACCATCTACAGTAAATATCAGAACACCAGTAGCCAGAACACAATGAGACTTGTGACCAACAAGTGCAAATAAGGCAACAGGCTTTCTCAATCTATGTATGTAGAAAGGATCTTTAGCACCGATCCAACATTCATCAAGACTTCTCCAACCGTGCATCAAATTAGAAAAAACCTGAAGACACACCCGATTAAGAACACTACCCCATACTGCAGTAACAGCCCACTTACAATCTTAGAAACTAGATAGCCCTCCAATCACATTGAGTGACTCATTGCCTTTGACTGTGTACAGCACTCTACTGCCTTTCGTCTAGGTCCATTTTATACAAATACCACAGACATACATGCATCCATACAGGAAAGGTTGCAAGAAAAGGCCAGAGGTGTTCGCAAGAAGGTCGACTTGCAAACACCTATGGCTAATGTAGCTTCTAAGAAGAAATGTGTGTGGACCTTGAAGGCATTGCAAGTGCTGTAGCGGCCTATTCTGCTTCCCAAAGGGCTGTCAATCCATGATCTTCTCCACATAGGCACAGCTCAACATATAGTCCACTACAAGTTTACCAAATCTCTGGCTGAACTCACAGATGTTTCCTACTCAAAAGTCTTATCCCTGATATTGCTACACATCTCTTCTGCACCATTGTAGCTTAGATAGACCTTGAATGTAGCAAGCACTGCCTTCAGGCCACTTCAATAGTAATATAAAATCACTCAGGAGCAACTCACAGCAGAGACATTCCACTATACAATGCATGGCTACAAGAATATTGGCTACCCATCTCCATTTCTACTGCAAGAACGTTAGAAGAAATAGTGGTGGGCAGCACAAGTTGAAACCATGTGAGTGCATGCCTCCATGCCATCACTCAGTTAGGCAAGTGAAGTATTCATTGATTACTTATACATTGTTAATAACAGAAATGCAAAGGCTCCCAATCTGATAGTTTCGTTTAATTTACTTAATGTAGGATATATTAGAACCACAGTCACATATAAGCAACACTGGTAAAAAAGATGTTTTAATAAAACATACCAAGCCATTTAATTAATAACATAAAACGCAAACAGTAGATTATACCCAGTTGCACAGAATATCATAAATTTCCTCAGCACATCAAAATATAAGCTATAACTGTGTTGTATTAAGGTGTCAAGGATGGATGTTTGGCAAGAATATAGACTTTATTTGAAACCTTGAGTAGAAAATAAAATTGATTGAAACATGCCCATGATTGGCAATTGCACTGGCACAACCATCACAAAGCCCACCATGAAAGTTCATTTCCCACGCCTAATCACTATGGAAGTAGGTTGAAGGAGTAACAAATACAATCAGTGTTTAAAAAGTCCCAGTAGTAAGATAAACAACATTTACTAAACACAGAAGTGGAGGTGAGAGAGAATGTGAGGAATGATGTGAGGCCTATTACTGGCAATGCACATAAACCTAAATGTTTTGTATGCACCTCAAGAAATGACTCTTTCGAGATTCCTTTTCCATTGAACTACCAGGAAAAGAACACTTTCTGATATCAATTTGGTGAATAAGGCATACAATCTTCACAAAAAAGTAAACAAAAAGCATGATTGCTCCTTGATAAAATTGTCACGTTGAACAGGAAAGAGATGGGACTTTTTGAAACGTATTCCTAGCCTGGTTGCAAAACCAACTATATGAGAGTTATCGTTATCAGACAGCAATTTTATAGAACCAACATACTTTTTCATCAAAGAGGTTTTTTTTAATAAAGGAGATTTAACACATAATGTAGTCATCATCATTATAAAGGCTTCATTCGACTATTAAAAAATATTAACTATCACCTAAATGTGTGACTTTAAGTATATATAGGAAGATATAGATTGGCTATTTGTAACTCCACATCTACAAATCTTGATTATATATACATATATTATAGATAGATAGATAGATAGCGAGATAGATAGATAGATAGATAGATAGATAGATAGATAGATAGATAGATAGATAGATAGATAGATAGATAGATAGATAGATAGATAGATAGATAGATAGATAGATAGATAGACATTTAGATATATGTTAGAAATTGGGTTTCTGGTTGGTAGAGGTATGCACCGTGTCCAAGCAGGAACCACAATCCTAGCCAGGGTAAGTCAGATACACACCCTAAATTAACCTGCGCTCACTGTCTGGTAGCTTGGCACAGAGCAGGCATGCTTAACTTGACAGGCAATTTGTAAAGTATTTGTGCAACACTTAAAACAATACAACAATGAAAACACCATACAAAAGTAATCCACACCAGGTTAGAAATAAAGGGGCATATGTATCAGTATTCAGTATTTAATTAAATTAGCACAGTTAATTAAAACCATTGCAATGTAGGCGTTTCCGTAGCATCTTAACCGCATTAAAAAACAAGACGAACAACCGTCAGGTTTAGGGCGCAGGTTACAAACAAAACACTCTTATACAAAGCTGCAAATTCAAAGATAAAATGGATCTTGTAGCTCAATCTAATGAAATAAGCTCAAACATTTTGCAAAATAGTCTGTAATATGTTTTTGAGTAGGAGGGGCCAATTGTTGGGCAGCAGGAGAAGGAGAGAGCAGGTTATCCAAAAGTCTCACATATTTTCCAGACCTTGTGAGCATTTGTATATCGGTATAAATAAAACAGAGAGCAGATGCCTCCCAACAAGTGTGGATGCCCTTCTTGAGATATAGTGGTTTGAGAAGGAGCCTTCAAGGGGCATCTAGGGCAGGGCAGCAGCACAAAAGATGTAGCCATGATTCAGACCTATAGTTACACAGTCTTCAGGCCCCCTCCTCACCTGATGGTGCCCATCGATGAAAAGCAATGGAGCGCAGTCCTAGAAGACACATAAACATTATATTTTTCGGGCCACTGCATTTAAACTCTCAGAGAGATATCGTTGGGGTAACCCAGGAAGGTACGATTCATTTAAGGGGCTCAGGATTTTAGATGTATTTAAAGCCTGGCAGTCCTTCTGGTAAGAGATTTGTCTTGCCTGCTTATTGATAACCCTTTTCCAGAGGGGGAATGGAGTCTGCTGTAAGTGATGTTTCATCAATGTGTAATACAGTTAAATCTTTTACAATTTGACGATTCCATGGGTTCCCAGGGCAGGCAAGGGTTTCTTTTAACTGGACCTTAAGCATATTGTCTGCGGCTTTTAGTACCCTTATATAGTACTTCAGGGTGTCTGCCACGCAGGAGATGGATTGTCTTGTAAGGCCCAGCTCCAGTCGTAGTCTTGCCCTGTCAATGTAATTCGGAAGGCGGAAGATTTTTTTGTAAGTGGTAATCTGGGCGTGGTCAAAACTAGCGGAACATGCATCAGGGAAGGCCTGATGCCAATAAGCTAGGGCGGGAAGAAGACTAGCTTAAATCACCTTCAATATCCGTTTTGCAGAAGGACTACTTAGGGATTGGTTTTGGTTGAGTCGAGTCAGACTGTATGTTATTGCTCCAGCTCTCTTTTTCAGAGCAGCTAGATGGACTGATGGTCTGGAAGCCTCACTGAACCAAACCCCCAGGTAATTGTATTTTGATGTTGATTTAATCTTAGCGGGCCCGATATTCCATGTTAGAGTTTTCTTTTTTTTTGCAGCGGCCAAAGATCAAGACCTTGGTCTTATCCTGATTGATTTTGAGAGCATTAGCTGCCATGTATTCGCTAAGCTTGCTCAAGGCTCATTGAAAGCCGGAATTGGTCTGGTCCATGATGAGAATATCATCAGCATACTGCAAAATGTGCAAATTTATTTTTGCATGCCCCAATTTTTGAGGAAGCAGACTACTTTGCTCCAAGAATCACCCAGGTCGGCGGTATACAGGTTAAACAGGAGGGATGCGAGCACGCATCCTTGCTTTAGGCCGTCTAGTGTTGAAATTTTTGCAGAGACGGTCTTGGGGCCAGTTCTAATTCGTACCCATGTGTTCTTATGCATTGAAATAAGAGCACCAAGAAGGCTCCCTGGGATCCCACACTTATCTAGTTTTCTCCAAAGGGTGTTACGGGATACTTTATCGAAAGCAGCACTGTAATCTATAAAGCAACAATAAAGGGGAAGCCGACCTCTTTGTGCTGCTTGTTGACTCAGAATGGCTAAGGCAGTGATGTTGTCGATTGTGGAGGCAGAAGCTCGAAACCCACTTTGAAAATAGGGAAGAA
This sequence comes from Triturus cristatus, assembly GCF_964204655.1. Taxonomy (NCBI): domain Eukaryota; kingdom Metazoa; phylum Chordata; class Amphibia; order Caudata; family Salamandridae; genus Triturus; species Triturus cristatus. The sequence goes on from NC_140585.1 coordinate 640,315,334, forward strand.
TATTGTTTTCCACAACCCAGTCTTCTAATAACTTGAGAAGACACCGAGCGTAAATCTTGGCCTCATGGTCCAGTAGGGCTATGAGTCGGTAATTACATGGGAGTGATGGGTCACCTATTTTAAAAATTGGGCATAAAATCGAGCCATTCCAAGAATCTGGCATCTGGAAAGCAGGGAATGCATGGTTATATAGGGGAAATAATAGCTTGGCCCATTCTTCTGGCGCACTTTTGAATACAGCAGATGGGAGGCCATTGGGCCCTGGGGCACCATCGTTTTTCATGGATTTCAAGAACCTGCGGACCTGGGCCGAGGTGGTCAGCACACAGGTGTCCATCGGCATGTAATCAGAGGAATCTCTGATTTCGAACTCCACTGAGACGAAGCCTTCACAGCAGCATTGTTGGATGACATACCGAGACCAGGCTTCTTCAGACACCGTGTTTCCCCTGCTCTTGTTGGAGGAATGAAGTTTGTTTATGTGGTTCCAAAAATGACTCCGGTTTTTTTCCTTTAGCAGACCAAATATTTTTAGCCAGTCCTTCTGTTCTTTTTGTTTCTTAGCTTCCCATGTTGATTTTTTGTAGGTTGTACGTAGTAGGGCCATATTGTTAGCGGATTGCTCTGTAGCTTTAAGTTTGTGCAGGCGCATGGCCCTCCTTAAGGCTCTTTTTTGGGAGACTTAGACTGAGTTAAGGAAGTGAGTGACTATGATGAACTTCAGGGCCCGTTAAGAGGTCTCTTAATTTGATAATGGCTAAATCCCACCTGTGATGGTAGTCAGTGGGGGAGTATTGAGTGGGGTTTGAAATTATTTCCGTGAGCTAGGAGCCCACCAGAGCCCACCAGAGAGTCCCATTTGATTCTTCTGACTAGTGTATGTAATTTGGTTTCCGTTGAATGCCCCACTTCAATAATGTCAACAGCTACAGGAACTTGTAGGTCCATTGTTACAGTCAAGAGATTATGGTCACTTTCTGTGCGGGTAGGAATCTCCAGTTTGACCAAGTGCCCAGTCAGAAATGGTGATAAGAAAATATAATCAATGGTCGAGAGATTCTTGAATGTTGTGGATAGATGAACTTTGGGATCTGGTGCCAATGCAAGTTGCTTCGTAGAGTGAAGGTTGTAGTTAGTTAATAAAGTGTTCATGGCTTCTTGCTCTTTCAATTTAGTTGCTAAATGGTCATTAAGACCTAAGCCCTGGTTGTTGAAATCACCTAATAACAGAACTTCAGAAGGGGCGAACTCGAGTAGGAGATCTTCCAGATGCTTAATCAACAGGGTTGATGCCAGTGACTTTGAGGTTTTAACTGTATTATGATAACAATTAATTAAAAGAAGATGAAAGTCTCTGGATGGAGTTGAGAGACCTGGAATTAATAAGATTTGCCCAGCCAAAAAGTTCCGATCTAGGGAGTTAACTGCAATCTTACAAGAATGTTTTATGGAAGTGGAAAGACCCCCAGAAGGTCTGCAGAAAGAATTGGGCTGGAATGCTGAGTTCATTATATCCATGAAAAACAGATGGGGACAAAGACCAAATCGCTTGAAAGCAAATAATGTCACATTTACTGTATGTATCAAAGAATACATTTGCGATTCTCAAATAGCGATTTTTAGAGAATCGCTATTTGAGAATCACAAAACAAGAAGTAAATATAAATTACCAAATTTTTTGCGAATCCTTGGCATTCCTTAATTGCGATTCGAAAATTGAGAGTCGCAATTAAGGGATGGCTTACCATTCATTTCTATGGGCCAAGAGGCCCATCGGAATGATTAGGAATTGCATGCGCAATTTGCAAGTACCCAATAGGTACTGGCAAATTGCGCATGCAATTTCAATGGTGCAAGGGTTTCAAAAGGACACCCAGTTGCCCCCCTGAAATATGCATGTGTGCACATGTGGCACACATACATGCTCTAAGGGCATGTATGTGTACCACATGGCACATTGAAAATAGCAAAAAAGTGCTTTTTCATAGAAATCACAATTTACCACCAACTTGAAGTTGGTGGTAATTTGTGATTTCTTATGCCAAAGTCGTACAACTTGGGTGCTTCATGCACCGCATTTAAGGAATCGCAATTTGCGATTCCTTAAATGCGATCACAAAATAGGGAATCGCAAATTTTGCGATTTTCGAATTTGCGATGCCCTTTTGGGATGATACATCCCAAAAGGCCTTTTCCTGTTCACAAATGGCTCGATTCTGAGAATCGGCCCATTTGTGAATGTTAAAAGGGCATGATACATATGCCCAAAAGAGCTTAATTTAAATTATTAAAACAATACTAAAATTACAATAATTCAATAAGTAGAACCGTAGTTATTAATTTTTAAAGATTATCTTGAAATATAGTGCTTAGAAACTTAAAGCAAACACAAGGAGATGATGGACGGAGAGCTGAAACTTTTCAGACACTCACCCCCAGTCACAGATCTGGGTTGAATCCACAATTGTTCTTTAGCTCACTTCCCCACCTCAGTTCAGACCCAGCCATATGCACATCAGTCATGGCCCTTTTCCTTGTGGGAACAGTCTAGCCAGAACTGCCAAGCCAGGTCTTCCGACTGGACTGTACCCATTGGGTGCAGGGTCATGACTGATTTGCATATGGGTTGGTTCAAACTGGAATGGCATGGGGAGAAAAAAAACGATGGATTTAGGCCCAGATCTCTGTACTAGGGTGAATGTATGACATTGTTCTGCATTCTGTCCATCAATTGTTCTTTTTGCATTTGTCACCCCAAGTGGGACGGTTATGCCCACACGTGGGTCCCGCGCTCTCCATGCCACTGGAGTCAATCTATCCTGGCTGATGAGGGGTGAAACCCTGAAACCAGTCCTAGGATGCTTGTTTTCAGTCCAGGGAGGACCTGGCCTGGCAGTTCGGGCTGGACTGTACGCATTGAGCACAGGGTCAAGACTGATTTGCATGTGGCTGCGTTCAAACTGGAATGGCATGGGGAGAAACAAAACTATGGATTTAGGCCCAGATCCCTGTACTGGGGTGAATGTATGACATTGTTCTGCATTCTGTCCATCAATTGTTCTTTTTGCTTTAGAAACTTAAAGGGCCAACGGAGACAATCTGGTTGTGCTGGACCAGGTCAAATCTGAAAAGACAAGCCGACCGTGATGGAGTGCGGACCAGATACAGGAGCCAGGTAGGCCCGCTGAAAACAATACCTTCACTGAGTAAGCGTCGTTGTCGAGAAGCAACTGCGAGGAGCGGTCAGAATGTGTCAGCATTGATCTGGAGGATTATAGGAAAAGTGTTGGTTCACAGTCGTGCAGTTTGGGATGCATTGGCATTGAGCACTTGCTGATTACGGCAATGCGTTATCATCGAGCTGGGCTGTTGGCACAGTGGTGTCCTCGAAGCGGCAATGTGTCAGCATCAAAGAAAATGCTTCGGTTTTGGTTGGTGCAAAGGTACACGTGCATTTTGCAGGAACAGCCAGAAAACAACCATCAGTGGCACTGGACTGTAGGGGCACCACTATGTTGGGTAGAACTCACAGTTGGCAAAGAGACTCATGTACCCACACACACACCCACTGACAGATCTATTTAGACACTGATGCACCTAGTCACAGACCCACTCAGACACTGATGCACCCACTGACAGAGCCATTCAAATGCTCAGACACACACTAACATACCCACTCAGAGAGTGATACATGCACTCACAGATTGATTCAGAAATGCAGACCATTATGTACACAGTCACAGACCCACTCAAACAATTATGCTCCCAGTCACACTTGCTACTCAAACATTCATACACGCTGTGAGAAAGACATTGGGAGAGTTATGTATTTTTTTGCACTTATTTAGATAGAAATGTATGGAGTGTGATGGATAGAACCAATTTGTTATGTATACATTTTGAATGTGCTGTTGGCCTTTGAATGTCTGCTTTTGTTTTGCGACATATTGGCAAGTATTGTAACAACGTCGCAAATATATTTCCAGAAATTGAAAAAAAGATATGTATAGAGAAAATTTATATAATGTTTGGTTTAGGGTGGCTCTGAGAAGAGCCTTTGGGTTGATTGTGTGCATATGACAGCTACACATAAAACTGTATGTAGAGTTTTAGGTTGCTTAGAAACACTCTGTTGCCTTCGTCTGTAAAGTGCAGTCCATCTCTTGTATAGATACCATGCATGTCAAAACACAGGTTGCTGTTGTATATAGAGTCCATGCTGTGGTCTCTAAGAAATTCAAAAACAGTCTTATTAACCTGTTTCCTGGCTTTGTCGATTTGTGGACAGAATTGATTAGACCACTTCCATTTCTGATTTTGCATATTTTGGAGTAAACCAAGACAGTGTACGGGAAAATAGCCATTAATTCTGCAAAGGTATCCTTCATTAGGATTTCCAGTCCTACCCCAGTCAGTGTGGCTAGGTCCTTGCCACCACAGTCCGCAATCATGAAGTTAGGGGGTTGGAAATCTACAATGCATTTAGCCAAAAGCAGCAATTGATGACACTTTAACCCTATCTGGCCAACCCATTTAATGTCCAAATTAGGCAAACCCAAGTCTCTGTCAATACCACTCGTTCTAGCAGCTTATCTCGCACAGAAGACATAGCTGTGGCCCACAATCCACAATCTAACCATTTTGCAGTGACGCAGTATTAGCTGACAGGAAAAGGCTGGAGCTCGATGAGGCAGTTTTCTAAATAAAATACAGTTAAAAGGGAGGTGTTCTCCTAGTTTAAAAAAGTATATATTTGATTGTATGTTGTGAACATGCAGCTGAATACAATTAGGTAGTGTGTTGAACAGATTACTAACTAGATCTCTGATTGGCTCTGGAAAACAGAGTAATACAGACATGGATATGCTTTTTAATGTGTACAGTAAACCACACTCGTTATAGCTCTTTTTGTAACAAGCATGATCCTTCTAGAATGTGGTGTGAACTTGAGACCTACTGGTTCTAGTGGGTTGGTATGGAAACTGTGCTAAGAGAATATTAGGGGAAGGATGTTAAAGAGACAGGTCACTCTTTCTCATAAATGTGAGGTGTTTAGACCAATTTTAGTGTGAAAATGGCTTTATTTCCTATCGAGGGCTTGCTACAAAAGTGTAATGTAGTGTTAAAGGTGTAAAAGTAAAAAGGTAAATATGGTTTTTATTCATGAATTCATCATGATGGTCACGATGAAGTTTCGAAAATAAACAAATATGCATCCATTTTGGTGGCCTTTATAAAAGGGAGGGAAAGGGGTTAACATTAACATATACTAACCATTCAGAATTGCACTCACAACACTAAAATATGAAAGGAATGTTTTCATTTGCTGCGTTCTGCAATATCAGATAGTGTAAAGTTGAAAAGATTTTCATTTATGGTAACTTTGTAAAGTGTTGTGCCATTCCTGCGCTTAGTTATTACAAACTCTAAGGCTATTGCATCTATCTAATAAAAGCCATAAAATCTATTTGATCAATGAACTCTATCTTCTGGTATGCAAATTATGTTTCTTTTTAAGCAGAAATATTGATTTCGAAGGTATATGTGTATGTGAGATTTTTGAAAAAGAGTCTCAAATGTTTATATAACTATTTATTTATTTTATTTGGAAGGTTTTATATAGCACTGGCTGGACCCGTGGGTATCAGAGCGCTTTACAAGAGCAGAAGCAGTACAAGAAATAAAAACATTTGCTCAGGGTAAACATAAACAGGAGAGTACAACACCACAATTGAATTAGAGAAAAGGGGGGCAAAAAACAATACATATAAGAGGAGGAAATAAAGAAGAGCAATTTTATAGAGGTAACAGAAACACGCAGGTAGAGCTCAACAATTAAGTTAAGTGGGGGGCAAAACTTCTGGGTGGAATTAACGAGATATGAACAAATAAATAATATAAATGGATGAGACAATTTAGGGAATAGAAGAGAGTATCGAGGGAGCAAAGATAAAGGTAGTGATGAGGGAAATGGTATGAGAAAAGGGGGAGGGGCAAAAGGGGGTAGTGTCTGAGTAAAGAGGGTGGCTATGTAAACAGGGGAGAGAGGAGAGAGCAAGGAAGAAAACAAAGGATCACCAATTCAGGGGAGGCAGAGAGCAGGGTCAGAGGAGAGATTATGGACCCAAATATTTGTTGAGGAGGTGATGTTTTAGGTCATCAAAACTATTTGAAGAACATTATATAGTTTATGAGTGGTAGTAAATACATGATGTGGTGGTTACAGAGAATGTTTTTCTTTACATTCTGGAGATTGTAGTCATATTTATTCAATTGTAAAACAGGACGAGAAGAGTTAGAATTCAAAGAGGAACAAATTGACACTAGGTGTATATAAATCATGAAGCTGTGGAACCTGCCAGGTTTATGTTATATATTCTTTAACGTAGCTCTTTCTAAATTATAAAGAAGGTTTGTATATGCTTAGATGGTGAGATATGTTCTTAGCGCTTGTAATAAATAACACATGTAGTATGGGACTGCTAGGCATAGTTAAAAAAAGCACTGTATAAAGATTGGTCAGGGTTCCTATTTTAGACTGCACCTCTGGAGTGTCACTATGAGCTTGACTTTGCATATTATTTCCGTTTCAGAAGTGCTGAATATTTGTTTTACAACAGATAGCTGACATGTGAGATATGCTGCAGGTATGCCATAAATAATGGTCTTTTAAGCTTAAAAAGTAAAAGTTGTTGTTTTGAGTTTTAGAAACTTTGTCATGTATGTACACACTATTATTACAAGCAGTATATGTACTATAGCACCTATAATACGGGCAAAATTGATGTTTGCAAAGTATTGACGATCTCTCACACTCACTGACAGACTAAAATATGGTGTTATACATTCACTAAGTTACTCCTAAACTAGTTATATATGCAGGTTAAAAGGTAATACATGTAGTCTGAACTTTCAGTGAGCTACATGTGGTTCCACAGATCCTGGTGCCCAATTATATATCCACCCTGGCACCCAGACTTTAATGTGTCATATGTAAGTACAAAAGCAGGGAGACACAAAAACACTCAGTGAAACAGTGATAGAAGTACCTAAAGATTCACTCATACAGACAGGTACAACTGATATGTATGTAGTGCTGAGGGAGATGCTTGCACATACACTTCAAAAACCCAATATTCACCAATACACTGAGTAGGTAAACCATGCAGCTCATTTCATTTCATTTTAGGGAGCCAGATAGGTCACAAACAGAGGTAGTCATTTACCCTCAAAGTTACATGCCTATTTAATCTCTGTCCCAGAGAGGAACAGAGACACTCATTTGGATTTCTGCTAAAGAAGTGACATTTTCTGCCAGAACATGCAGACAGCTTTCCCTTCCATCATCTATGAGGCCTTCTACACCTGAGTCCATGAATGGACTTTTACAGATAGACCAACCGTCTGCTTTGATAGTCCTACACATGACTTAAACTGTTCTTCTATTATGTGTGAGTGACCACTGAGGTAGCCTGCAGCTCGAGCACAAAGCACGGTTGTATGTGCTTAAAAGGTACCCCATGTACTCTCGGCTACATGCACTTCTACAGATCCATGTGCCCAAATATATATACACCCAGTCACCCACAATTTAATATGATATTCCTAAATATAAAAGGAGGCAGACACTTGAGCATCTATTCAATTAGTGACAGAAGCAGCTAAACATTTATGGAGAGGCACAACTGATATGTATCTTGCGCTAAGGAAGACAGTTGCACGTATACTTATTTACCTACACACCCAGGACACAATCCATGGAGCTCTTTTTATTCTGTTTTACAGTACCTGAGAGGTCACAAACAGAGGCTGTCATCTGTCTAACAAATACATGCAGATGCAATGAGAGCCCAAATTGGGGCTTAGACACTCATTCGGATATGGGCTAAAGAAGTGACATTTTCTACTCTAACATTCAGAGAAGTTGCCCTTTTACCATGTTTGAGGTCTCCTATACTTGAGCCAATTTATGGAATTCTACAGCTAGGCCAACTGTCTGATTTAAAACTGCTACAGAAGGCATAAACTGATCTTCTACTACTTATAACTTACCACTGAGGTACTCTGCAGCTAGGCCATATGGCAGGGTGCCATGTGCTTGAAATGTGCCACATGTAATCTGTATGTTCTCTGAGCTATATGGATACCCACGGACCCTATAAAAAATTATTGGTATAATATTACATATATTAGAGAAAGAAAGTTGTTTATGATTGCAGTTAAATACCTGAAAAATATATTCTCAGTATGGCATTAAAAGGTAACTGTGTTTATTTTGCTTTTTCTTTTCAGACACATAAGATGCTATCAAAAAGTGGAGAAGAAAAAACAAAAACAAAAATACCATCTTCTGAGAATTGAGAAACAAAAGGGGAAATGCCAGAAATAGTGGTAAAAGAGACAGGAGCTGCTGGTAAGAGGACAAAGACATTTGTTAAAAGCACCTTTCATCATTTCAGAATGGTAGACGTACACCACTCAAAAATACGAATTTTCATTAGGAGGCTTTACTATATGAAAACTCCTGCTCTATGTTTAGAAGAAATACATAGATCTCCTTTGCATGGTACTGTAGCAGAGGTATACAAGGTTTGTTATGATGTGCAGTTTTGTTTCTTTGGTCCTGAACTAGACTGTAGGGAAAATAAAGAGTTGGTAGCAACAGGAGTTGCAGAACATGACACAGGTAGTACTGTTGGCAGTTTTCAAAAAGAGATTACAAACTTTACCATAGTGAGTTCAGAGGAACCAAACTGTGTTTGTATATGTTGTCGATGCACTCACTACAAAAGTCAAACTCAGAATGATGATTTTTACATTAAAAGTGAAAAAGAGAACAATGATAAGTGCTGTGAATTTGCTGTTCACTTCTTTGTAGAGAAATGGTTTGACTTGTCCATCCGAAAAGTTGTATGTAAGTGCTGCTATAAATATTATTATAACAAGATGTCTGCTAGAGCAGTAAAGAACAAGTTAGAAATAGTACCTATTCCAGAAGTTCTTAAAAAGTTTAATGTTTATGAATCTGTACTAATCCAATGTAGAAAGCAGTTTTGTGCTATTGTTCGTATGAAGCCAAAGACAGGGAAAGTACCTTCAACTGAGCTACAGAATGGTCTCAAAGGCAGAATTGTGTATTTGCCATTACATTTTAAGCAAAATATTGAAACTATAGGGGTGTAAAGAGATTTGGAAGACGGACTTGTAATTCTAGTAAATGGTGTCCCTACCAAGAGCAAAAATATATGTAAAGAGATAGAAGATGTTAGTAAAGTTAAAAAACAACTTTATATCTAGTAAAAAATAACATTTACTTTAGAAATGTAGATATTCTTCAAGACATCACACACATAAAGGATGACATACTGCCATAGACAGGTCAGATTGAAAAAGTGGATCAATCCAGATCAGAAGAAATTTATGAGCACTAGTCCATCCATCCCTTTGCATTCTAAAGAAATTATTAGTGATGCTATAAATCTGTATGAAGTAAAAGAAGCAAAAAGAGCTCCCTTAAGTGTATAGGAAAAATATGTAGAAGCTCGCTGTTTCCTGCACGTGTATCCTACTGGAGTAGGTGGTAGGTATGATGACCGGCCTGTTCAAATTCCAGCAGCCCAGTAGAGATCATCTAGACTTTATTTAGAGGACCTTAGATTTCACCAGTATATCCCTTACATGTTTCATCTTCTATTTGACAGTGACTTGTCTGGGTTGTTTTTTTCCATAAATCACATTGTGAAAACAGGAGTGAATTTGAAAAATGTATCAGCAAGGGAATTTGTTGAGAGAGTTCAAGGAAAAGGTGAACATCTGGAATATAACTTGATTAATCTTATGGCATGTCAACGTAGTACCAACAGGTATTGGTATCATCGTCATGGTGAGCTGAAATGCATGTTGAGAAACTTAGGAGCACCTACATGGTTACAAACACTTGGTTGTGTTGAGTATGCATGGGATGACCTGCTGGAATTCTTGTGAGAGGCAAGTTCAAATATAAAAGACATCAATCAGAAGACACCAGGAGAACTCGGCTCAATGGGCCCTGCATTCATTTGCAAATATTTTAACCACAGATTTAAAGCCATGAAAAGGCTTTTGTCTGCAAAAAAACTAAACCTCCTCTCTGTGAAGTGACTGGTTTCTTTTGGCACAAAGAGTAGCAAGCTAGAAGTGCTTCACATATTCACATCTTGCTATTAGTAAAGGATGCCCCAAAGTTTGAAACAAATACTGATGAGTCTGTGTTCTCTTTCATAAAGCAGCATGTGACTTGCGTAATCCCAAAGAACAGTGGGTACAAGATGTTAAAACAACCAGTTGTACGATTCCAAAATCAAAAGTGTGGAAAAACGTTTGCTGAAAATTCAGGTACAAAGAACCATTTTACACGAGATGTTGTTTTGGATTTCCACGACCTATTGTCTCAGAAGGAAGAGTAAACAGCTTTTTGTCTACAGTTAAACACACACGGAAGTCACGAAAAAATACAAACAACCTGAGAAGAACAGAGGCTTCCAAATATATCAATGACTACAACCCTGTCATTCAGAAGATGTGGAACACAAATATAGATCTAGAATTTGTTGCAGACAACACTATTGCTGTTGCTCGATACTTCACTTCATATATAACAAAGTCAGAGAAGACAGAGTTGAAGGAGATGCGGGAGGAGATTTCTGCTGAAAGGAGTCTTTGAATGAAAATGTACAGATTCAGTTTGAAAATGCTTACCACAGAGAAATAGTTTCATATGAATGCTCTGACAAATTACACTCAGCTAGTATATTCTCTAAGTCAAGAGGTATTGTGTGGGTGATCATAGGGCTTGCAAACAGTTGCATGAGAGTATTAAGGTCTTTCCCAGAAAAACAATTTCTTGCTGAATTTGAACACAAAAGTATAGACATTCTGAAGGCTAACATGCTGGATACAAACTACCCAAGTAGAAGTTCACATCTTGAAAGCATGTTTCTATATGAAATACTTCAGCATTATACATATAGAAGTAACACTACTGAAAACATGGAAGAAGGAAGACATGCAGTGCTTGGATGGGCTGGTTGTTTGGTGAAACATAAGAAAAGAAATCTAATCATCCACAGAAAGCTGAGTTTCTGAACGCCAGACAAAAATAGTTTTTCTACTTGGCACTTTTGAAGTTGTTCAAGCCATGGGGTGCAGAATCAGAATTACTTGGAAACTATGACTGATATGAAGACTCTTTCAATGCTGCGAATGACACCATTGAGTGCTCAGTATTTCCAAACAATCTTCAACTGTTGGGTGATGAGATTGTTAGTACACCAACTGAATACTGAACAGAAACACATTTTTAACAAAGTTAAAGATAACATAGAGCATGGATTCCTGCATGAGAAAAAGCAGTGTGATTGTTCTTCAATTAAACCAGTTATACTATATATAAGTGGTCAAGAAAGCACTGGAAAAAGTTTCTTAATTAAAGTTCTCACCGGTTATCTACATAAGACTACAAATTCAAATGTGCCATGTGTAGTTACTGCACCAGCAGGATTAGCTGAACATAACATTAAAGGAATCACTCTTCATCGACTATTATTGCTACCTGTGGAACATGACAATAAACTGGGATACCAAAAGTTATCAGGTGATGCTTTTCATGAGGTAGCAAGAGTTTAAAAAACTGAAGCTTCTAATTATTGAAGAAGTCTATATGGTGTCAAACCTAATGCTTGCCTTCCTACATTTAAGAGTACAGCAGATATTGAAAACAAACTATGATGTACTGTTTGGTGGGAAACATTTTATTGTATTTGGTGATCTTCTATAACTAACACCTGTAAAAGCACAACCTGTTTTCAAGACACTTCTACATAATGAAACGAGAAGTTCTCTAGGAAGTATTGGAAACGTGAATATTTGGCAATACTTTGAATACAAATAATTTGTGAAAAATAAGTGACAAGCAACAGATGTGGAATATGGAGATATGATAAGGACATTAGAGTAGGAGTTCTGACAAAACAAGGAAAACATGCTTAGGAAACTCACCTTATCAACAAATATTCCGAATTATTTCCATTAAATAATACACCACATCAAGTAAAGTATAATTCAGTTAACAACAAGTCTATAGTTTGTTTAATGCCAACCCTTCAAGAATGCTCAAACTTCTATGAACAATTACGCCAACTGGTGAAACAAGATATTTTAGGAATGACAGCTACTGATCAAATGGAAAATCAAAGAGTAACAGTTATATGGAAAGATAAACTACAAGCAAAATCGGATTGTTTGGAAAAGTCTGTATCAAAAACAGGAGGATTAAAGAAGAGGTTACATCTCTGTAAAAACTGTTGTATAAATTTACGTCAGAATCTAAATGTTGAAGAAGGGTTAGTAAATGGCACAATGGGTAATGTTATACATTTTGTTAATAATGCAAACAGAGAAAATGTGGAATACTTGATGATAAAATTTGATGAGGTTGATAGTGTCAAGCAGATTGGTCGATGTGTTGTATGTTTTTTGTTAGCGAAGGACTTATTTGTGTAGCGAAAGCAGTTTCCAGTGTCACTAGCAAATGCTATAACAAGCCACAAATCACAAAGGTCCAGTGTAGCTGCAGCTTTTGTAAAAATTGGAAGTGCTGTATTCAAAGAAGGCATTTCCTATGTATTATTACTGCCAATTAGAACATTGCCTGGTTTGCTTTTGATTGACTGTGATGGGAAAGAAATTATTGCTGATTTAAACTGCATAAGGGAGTATAATCGGTTAAGGAGAGTATTTGCTCCTCATTTAGGCCAGTACCCTGTTTATGAGAAATGAGTAGCAGAAAACAACAACACAGAATATATATGTTGAACAGAAAGAAGTACAGAAATAAAATCCCAAACAATCAAGGAAGAGAAAAGTAGTAAATGATGGAGAAAATGTAGGTGACCAGTTCAACAACTCTTCAGGGGACAACTGCTTTGCAAATGTTTTTGTCAATGTACTATTCCATTTGGCAGATGTTATCAAAATTGAATGAAAAAGAAATAAGAGAATTTGTTCTGTACTATATGTTTTGCTATAACGTTCACTCAGTGACCGAACTACATGACATTCTGCTTCAGGAATACGAGCTCTTATAGATGTGTATATTGGATCAGTAGTATTTTCTCTCAATATTCAACAAGATGCACACTAATTTTCTATGGTGATGCTAGGAGTATTAGAGGAAGAAGAAGTAAATATTTATGAGTTATTTGGATTAAGTTTCAAATGGGAGCATAAGTGTGAAGATTGTGAATTCAACTCCAGCACTGCAATCAATTCAGAACGAATCCTCTACTTAACATTACCAGTTTGTAAAACGGTGTCTTTTCAGCGATTGAACAAAAAGGTGAACCAAAATATGACCTGCCCAAACTGCAGATCAGACCTTATATCTACAGTGGTTCTACAAAGAACGTGAAATATTCTATAATAATGTTACAGTGATGTAGACCATATGGTTCAAAATTGGATACTGAAATAACAAATTTTGTAGCTCGACAAATATCAATTTCAGGAAGGACTTTCACTACTTTGGCAATCATATTTCATGAACGAGTAAATACAATGTCTGAATACTATATTGTCTATTTAAAATGTCAATCTGGATGGCTAGACTGCAATGACCTTAATCTAAAAACCAAACCAACACTATCTAGGAGCTTACCAAATTCATATCTCTTATTTCTTAAACCAAAGTTCTGAGAATTAAACTGGTGTACTGTATTTTTTATTATGTGGTTTATGGTTTATTAGAATTTATTTGGCCTGTTAGGGATAATGTCTTCAAAATATTGTTGGAAATGCAACAGTCCTTTTACCTTCAAAAAGAAGTTTATATAACATCTAAATACTACATTTTTTTGTTACAGTTAAATACTGAATGGATATAGTGCAATAATAGCAACCTTGAGTTACCACCTAAATCTGTCTTGAAAAATAAAAAATTGAAGACTGCTTCACAATTATATGTCATATTGTACCAGATATAACAATGTAGGAAATAATTATAACCTACATTTTCTCAGATTATTGTAGCATGTTTAGAATAAGCCACTAATTAGTGAAATGTAGTGAGTGCAAAGCATTGCATTGCTTATTTGTAGAGATGTACTATGCAGCATATACTTTTTTTGTATTTTACAATACATTTATTGTTTTTTCCCCACTGGTCGATGATGATGCTTAATATAGACAGCTATTTATGAGTGGGGCAACGGTATGAAATTTAAGACAATGAAAAATAAAAAATGATGGGCCTGATTTTGATGGCGGTGAACCCACCACCGTCTGGCTGCCGGTGGCAGGTTCACCCCCCTCCGTAAGGCCAATTTCCGCCCACCACATTGTGATGGCGGACAGTGCACGTTGCGGACAGATAGCCCCTCCACTGCGGGTCCGACAGTAGCAATCGTTATGATTGACTGTCAGACCGCCCCGCATCCACAGAATGGTTGAGGTGCCCAGCAGGCGCTGTCCGCCAGATTAGGATGCTGCATACCTGCCAGCCTTTCCATGCTGGTGGGGATGCACTTTGGGTGCCATTGCGGGCCCCCATTGTGCAGGGGCTGGTTGTTTTTGCACTTGGGGGCTACCTATGGTGCCCCTACATTATCCTGCACCATGGGGCAGGCCCCTCATGGTGCCTGCCACGTAGTGAAGGGAAATTCAAACAGTGCATTTTTAACATTTCAGCATACGCTGCAGCCAGCAGAACCCGCCGCAATGTTAAACGTGTCATTTGAGGCCCCTGTGGTGGCGGTCGCATTGTAATATAATTTGCGGGACTGCCACCTTATAGGCAGCCGGTTCCAATCCCCAGGACGATGGCGGACAGACTAAAGTCCGTCCGCCATCGTAATGAGCCCCAATGTTTTCACTATGTTGTCTTAAACTGTTACATGATAAGTAATGTATGTTGGTATAATTCTTTAATGTTGAAGATCAAATACTGACATATAATTTCTTTGTTTTTCTATTTCCAGACTAGCTGCAGTTCAGTGACATTGAATCGCTTTTGTACCATAGACACATTTTTTAGTGATAAGGAAACTGCTACATCCATTTATCCACACAAATACAAGCACTCATGTATCCATTTACACACACACATGCAGGCACGCACACACCCATTAACTCAGCGATACAGCTACTCATACAGCCAATCACTAACCCATACACACACTTATTCACTGTTTCCTTGACCTTACATAAACTGAAGGACCCATTCACTCACGCATACAGTCACTGATGCACACATTCACTCACTATAACACACACAGATACATCCATTCCCTCACTCATTCATGCACTAATACACCCATGCATGCACTTATCCACCAATTCAGTTACCCATACCAGCACTAATACACCCATTCACTTAACCATATACGCACTATTTCACCTATCTACTAACTGAAACAGTCACTCAACTACCATTAACTCATCTATAGACACAATCATGCTTTCATTTACTCACTAATACTGGCACTGATGCAGCTTTTCACACTCCCATACAGACACTCACACTGATGTAGTCACTCATACCGCCACTCATGCACTCATTCAACGAGACATGCATACCTCATGCACACATTAAATCACTCATGTGCCACTCATGCGCTCATTCAACAATCCATACACTTCTCATCCACTCATTCAATCATGCAGGTGGTACTCATGTATTCATTGAAGCACCCATACACTACTCATGTACTCATTCACTCATCAAACTCCTCTGATGCACTCACTCAATCACTCATGCAGCACTCATATGCATATTCAATCACCCATTCACCACCCATGCACTCATTCAGCTACCCATGCACTACTTATGCATTCATTCAAACATCCATACACCCCTCATGTACTCATTCAGTCACTCATTGAACAGTAATGCACTATTTCAATCACATACGCACTAGTCATGAACTCATTCTAACATTCATGCACCTCTAATGCACTCATACAATCAACCATACACTACTCATGCACTCATTCTTAGATGCATATACCACTCATGCATTCATTCAATCAACCTTGTACCACTAATAGACTCACACTAACATCTATGCTCCACTCATGCACTCATTCAGTCATCCATGTGCCAGTCATGCACTCATTCTGACACCAATGCAGTTCTTATACACTCATTGTAACATTCACACCATTCAAGCACTCATACTAACATCCATGCACTATTCATCCACACCGTCTGGCATCCATGCACCACTCAGACACTCATTTAATCATCTTTGTTCCTCTCATGCACTCATACTAACATTCATGCACTCATTCAATCATTCATGCCCCCTCATACATTCATTCAATAATCCATGCACCAGTCATGCACACATTCCATGTACCACTCATGCATTCATTTAATGACCCATACACCTCTTGTGTACTTATTCTAACATGTATGCACCCATTCAATCATTCATGCACCAGTCATGCACTCATTCTAACATCCATGGACCACTTACTTGTGCACTCATTCTAAAACTCAAACAGCCCTCATGCACTAATTTTAAAATGCATGCCCCTCTAATGCATTAATTAACTCATCCATGCATCACTCATGTACTCATTCAACCATCCATGCACTACTCATGCAGTCATTTAATATCCATACATCACACATGCACTCATTTAGTCATTCATGCACCTCTCATGCACTCCTTCTAGCATCCATGTACAACCTATGCACTCATGCAATCAACCATGCACCAGTTATACACTCCTTCTAGCATCCATGCACCACTTATGCAAACATCCATGCACTCATACTAACATCCATGCACTATTCATGCACTCATTCAATCAGTCATGTACCACCCATGGACTCATTGAATCATTCATTCATTGTTCATGCGCTCATTCAATTATCCATACACCATGTGTGCACTCATTCAATCATCCATTCATCACTCATGCACTCATTGAGTTATCCATATACCACTCGTGCACTCATTCAATCATCAATGCACCTCTCATGCACACATTCTAACATCCATGCACCACTCATGTAATCATCTATGCACCACTTATACACTCTTTCTAACATCTATTTACCACTCATGCAGTCATACTAACATCCATGCACTACTCATGCGCTCATTCAATCATTCATACACCATGTATGCACTAATTGAATCATTCATTCATCATTCATGCACTCCTTCAATGACCCATGTACCACTCATGTGCTCATTCAATTATCCATGCATCACTCATGCACCCACTCACTCGGGCATACATGCACACATGCAGGAATTCACTAACACATGCAGGAATTGATGCACCTATTCACTCACCCATTTATGCAAACATGCACTCAGTCAGCATACTTTATGTTTTTTTTACTGTAAAAGGTGGTTCTAGCAGGATATTCTTTTATTTGTTGAACTATTTTTGTGATTTTTAAACTTTTAAACATTTTATTGTTTTATGATAACAAAAATGGTAACTGGGACAGGAACATTTTGAAAAAAGAGCACTGAAAAAGTTTTAAAAAAACATCAATGGGGAGAAGAAATATCAGCATTTGTGCTTTTTTGAAGCATTGCAAACAGCTGTAACAGATTGCTCTCCAGTAGTCAACACAACTTGGCAATCCATGCAGTCTGTTGTCATTCGGGAAAATTCTGGAGCCATATCTCCAGCACGGCTCTCCACCTCCGAAAGGACTCTCTGCCCCAGAATTGTTGCTGCCACCTGTGAAGTAGAGGGTCCTCCAGCCTCTCACGGTTTTCTTGCTATCTTCAAATGATTGCCATGGAATGTCCCCAAATGGTAGAGCATGGATGTAGTACCACAAGAATATTTCTTACTTGTACCTCTAGACAGTATGTTGTCACACATTGTGCACTGCACAAATTCAGCTACTGTCTTTGATTCCCCTGATAGGATCCTGAAGAAATCTAGAGCAGTGCTAGATTTTTTCTGAGGAGGCTCCTCATCTTCAGAATCTACAGAATGAACCTCTTCCATATCCTGCTGCTGGTCCACCTGACACCCCTCTCTGGGTTGAGATGCCAGTCTTTCACCAAATATTAGAAAAAAATGATTGGATTACATGTCAGTCCCCAGCTCACAATGAAGTGCTCTGAAAGAAGATTCAGGAAATCTAAATGGGTGTGTACTTCCTGTTCATATAATTTAAAAGTGTATTAACTAATCATATTCCTTTCTTTCCCAGTAACTTGAAATTCATAACAATGGATGTCATCACAAACATCAGAAATTTCAAACAAAAAATATTTTCTTTAAACTAAGTGCACAAACATAAGCATACACTTTATCCTACTAAAACCCCTAATGTCCAACATACACTATAGTATGTGTAAATATCTAGTAGACACTTTTCAAAAAACATGCACTCTTTGCAGTTACTAGTATATTTGCAACGTCGGCAATCGACGCGCACAAGTGAAAACGTATTTCAAAGTCATTTTTTCTTACACTGAAATATAAATCTGACATATACACAATGTGATAGTAAACCCCTAATGTCTAGAATATATTATAATATGCTTAAATATGTGTTTTATACTTGATAAAAAGCACACGGTTGTCACGGTTACCGACGTCATTGCGACTTCGAACATCACTGTAAACAACTGGAATCGAATTCAAAAGGACTTTTGTCGTACTTTAATATTCGGGACCGCGTAGGGGACAGGGCCCTACCCCTGTCTATCTTGGTATTAGCAAACCGCAAATGGTAAATGCGGCATGTACGAGTGCTTTATATATCGTTCTAGCTATGAATGCACTGTGTACACGTTATTCTGCTTCACTACGCGGGTTCCATTTTGGAAGCAGTGGCCATCTTGTCATTGCCCTCACATAGGCTATAATGGAGTAAATACGGGCCTCACTGTACATGGGCTTCTCCTCTGACTTCTCTGTGACCTGGGCAGCTGGCTCTGCTGCCCCGGGTCAAACTGGTCTCACGAGCTCCCCTTCCTCCATCCACCTGTGATTAGCATCAGGGCTTGACCCGTCATAAAACCCTTTCATTCTACACAATCCTCCGGCTAATCTCTTTCACACCTGCTTGTTCCTGCTTTATGACTTGTTTCCCAAAACAGGAGATGCTCATGTTTATTGGGGGGTCTATTGACATCAAATGTGGGATCTGAACCTTACTGTGTAAATCATTGTGGGCTGGCCGAACTGGAATGTGGGATGGTCATAATGACTCTGCCTTTTCTTTGTAATGTATACTTGTAATGGCCGTATCATAAAACCTAGGAATGTATGCTTGAGGCAAGAAAAAGGGTATTTAAGATGAAGTCCGTTCCTATGATTTTCAGCAGTCTCCTGAGAACATACACGCTGTTGTACTTCTAGGATACCTGTAATTGGTCTGCAGCCAATAAATGAATCTTTGACTTCACCCAGAAGACTCTGTGTTTCTGTAGGTCTGGAACAGGGTGAACCCAGAAGTCATAGGGTGTGTGCCCCTGCACCGCTGGGTCTAAAATACCCAGTACTTCAGTTTGGCGCCCAACTCGGGACGATTTCAGCGGTACCAGTCCAAGCCAGAGGTTCGTGAGGAGCTTCGTGTGGAAATTCCGGAGGAAGGCCGCCACTTCATCGACCCCTGCATGTCGACGTGGTCCGAAAGTCTTTTCTGCGAGGTTCTCCGCGTCCCGACGGCTACGAAGGACTGCTGCCCTGATTAATCGACCTGTTTTGGACCCTTGACGAGTTTGAGAGAGCGAAACAATCGAGAGAGTCTTCTGGTGACGTCATCGATCGGCAATATTCAGTTAAGTATAAGTGGAGCGTCTCCCATTTGTTTTTGGTATCCTTCGGGATCGTTTGATTTGGTAATTTGGTAATTTGGAGTTTGCAAACGCCAAAGCCAGAGGACTCGTGTATTCACGAGACTATCGTAATCGATAATCCTTTGACGTTTGGATCTAGACTAGTGAGCGAAGATGCCTGGTTCTGGAATATTTGGTAGATTATTCTGTTTGGGTTGTGGAAAAGATTTCCAGCTAGAGGAATCATGTCCGGTTCCTCCAGTTGGAACTCCGACTTATGAGCTCTATGTAAAACATGGCGTAGGCCCCATTGCATATAACGAAGTGTGGATCCACTACACTAGGAAAGACGGTGTTTTAAAATGGCCCCAAAATGGTAGTTTCGATACTGATATTTTAGATAATTTGGAAATTAAATTGTTTAAGAAGAAAGCCCGGCCGGCGATGTTTGACTCTTTCCGCTTATGGCGAAAGGAAGCCAAACAAAAGGAAATTTAGTTAGCGAAAAAGAATAAAAGAGAGAAAGGTATGACAGTAATGCAAGCAGCTGTACAATTTAAAGACAATGAGGAGGAACAGATGAATGAGCAATTGCACAGACAGCGTAAGTTAGGGATTGACAAATGTTACCCAGCTTTACCACATTCTAAGCAGAATGAGTTAGAAGAAAAGGAGAAAGATCCCCTGATGTCGCATTTGCTGAGTTCGCCACCCCCGTATGCTCAAAATGCCATGGCACCTCCCCAGCTTGTGAATATGCCACCTCCAGTGAATATACTGCAAGCCTTGCCGGTACCGCCAGTTGCTTTGCAGCCAGCTCTTATCCATATAGCGCAGCCCTCTCAAGGGCCGCCAGCTGTGTTCCCGACTGCCCCCGCACTTCCTGCGACTTTGCCTAATTCAGCAGCTGCCTCCCCTGACATTCTTCCTTGCACCACTCCAGTACCTGTTTCTACATCCTCTTTTCTTCCCTCTGTTTTTCCCCCTGTTTCTGCCTCAACTTTTCCTTCAGCGCGACAGCGTTTAGCTAATGTGGTTACTACATTAATGTCGCCTCTCTTTGAGTCATCTGGTGCGACTCCTGGTTTACAGCGTAAGCAATTGCGTAGCCAATTGCCTAACCCTGATGAGAAAAAGGTAATAGACAGCATGGCGCGTAGATGGATTGTTTTCCCTTCATTGTATGATGTGGAATCAGTTGTCAACGTTTTCAATCAGTGGGATGCCCCAAAACAGAGATATGTGTTCGAGAAAATGTGCGAAATTCTCTGTGAAGAATTGGAAGATAGTGGTAAAAATCCGAGCCCGCAGGAGTTGTGTAGAGTGAGGTTCGATTTTGGAACTGGTATAATTGTGGACCGCGAAGTAGATAAAGCCGTTGCGGTTGTATTGTCCTTCAGGAATGATGATTGTCAACAGTCATTGTTTGAACAAGATGTCCTTGTGGGGAGAAAGGTAAAAGCGCGACAATACCCCATGAGAGAAGTTCCCCCGGTATGGAAGGAAGCAGTTGCAGCTGATGCTAACGCCGGTATTGCCGCTGCGCCAGCGCATTTCCAGCGTGTTTGGGTGCATGTTCCATGGAAAAGATCTGAGGTGTTAGCGCTTAAGCAGTCATTGCCTGATCCCCGTAAAAACCCAGCAGGTTATTATAAAGAGTTGTCACAGACGGCAGGGTCATGCGTTATGAATCTGGCCGACATAGATATGTTGTTTGGTAATGTTGTTCCAAAGCCTCTATGGGGATCAATTCGTAATGCAGATCACGATGCAGAACTAGGGGATACATGGGCTAACATCGTTGCTGCTGATGCTAGACAAACTGGTGGCGCGAAACCAGAACCTTTAGTAGCTGAACTGCCTGGTAGAATCATCACGTATATGAAGACAATAATGCCCGCGATGCGCGTAAATTGGGACAAGTTATCTGCATGCAAGCAGAAGAAAGATGAGACAGTGTCAGACTTCTTTACCAGGTTTGAAGAAACATTTATTGACCACAGTGGGCAGGATATGAGTACTGAGGGTGGCCAACGGTTATTTGTGGATAAGTTTGTGCAGAATTTACTTCCTGACCTGTGTAAAAAGTTAAAAGACTCAGAGAGTTCTTGGGCTGTTTCTTCTTCAGCGCAAATACTGGCTACTGCACAGTATTATGAAAATAGAGATAAAGACGAGAAAGATAGAACAGAGAAGAAAACGAAGGAACTAAAGACAAAGGTCCTTTTACAGCAGGCTTACCCACCACGAGGAGGTCAGAACAATTACAGACAACCCCAAGGTGTCTATCACCAACCCCAACAGTTCCAGAACAACCAGCAAATGAATGGGTATTATCAACCACGTGTCCCTGTAGGTCCCAACCAATGTTCATACTGCAAAGAGGAAGGTCATTATAAATATAGTTGCCCTAAATTAATGCAGCGGAACGGTAATGCGTATGGCGCAAGAGGTAGGGGTGGTCAGCAAGCTCCTAGAGGCAGAGGGCGTGGAAGTGTTCCCCAGAACGCGCGTCCTCTTCCGCCCCAAAGCGCCATTAATAGCTTTGATCAGCAAGCTAACGCGACTAGTAATACGGCTCAGTATTATAATAATGATTATTATGCAGAGGATGGCGATGCAGAAAATAATGATTATTAGGACAGCCATAGACAAAGAGAGGGAGTTGTTTCAGTGCCAGTGGATCAGAGTGGACCGTATGTTGAGGTGACTACAGCAAATGTAACGGAGCCTTTTCTGCTAGACACTGGTGCTGCAAAGAGTTCAATCATGCATTCAAAACTCCCTGGCGCACCTTTGTCTGGCGATATAAATGTTTCAGTAGGTTTTTCTGGCGCCCCAGTTAGGAACCCGATTTCTAGTCCCATGTCACTTTCTGTTGGACCTTTCGAGCTGAAAGCACCCCTGATTCTGACAACAGGTTGTGGTGAGAATTTACTGGGATTAGATTTGTTGAAAAGATTGCACGCTACACTGTATTGTTCTCCTTCAGGAGTACAACTTACATTAGGCAAGAAAGTGATTTCCCCAATGTACTTGTCTAAAAACACGATGCCGCCGGAATTGTCATCCCTTCCGGATGCCCTTTGGGCTACTGGTCCCAATGATGTGGGCCTCTTGGAGATACCGCCATATGTGGTGACTTTAAAAGCTAATGTCAGACTGCCACGTATTCCCCAGTACAAGATCTCTAATGAAGGCCAGAAAGCATTGTTAGACATTGTCAGCGACTTGATTAATAAGGGTGTGGTTGAGGAGACAAGAGGCAACGTTTGCAATAGTCCGATTTTACCTGTCTTAAAACGAACGGACCCTTCACAGCCACCTGTTTACAGATTTGTGATCGATCTCAGAGAGGTTAATAAGATTGTTGTGCCACAGTTTCCGGTTGTCCCTGATATAACTGCCTTGTTAACGATGATTCCAGCCTCTGCTGCATGGTTTTCAGTGATTGATTTAAAGAATGCTTTCTTTAGTATCCCAATTGCAGAAGAGAGCAGAGATATTTTTGGCTTTAGTCTGGGAGGCCGAAGCTTCCGCTTCAAACGCGCTCCCCAGGGCTACTGTGAAAGTCCATCAATATACAGTCAGGCTTTGAAAGCGCAGCTTGATGCACTTGTTTTACCTAGTGGCGCTATCCTGATTCAGTACGTGGACGATTTACTAATCGCTGCGGATACTGAAAAGATTTGTAAAGAAGCCACATTGTCATTGTTGCGCCATTTATCTGCTTTCCATCACAAAGTGTCTCTCTCTAAGCTGCAATATTGTCGACAAGAAGTGACCTACTTAGGTCATCTCTTATCGAAGGAGGGAAGGAAACTGACCCCAGAAAGAATTCAAGCCATTGCACAGTTGAGTGTGCCGAAAACACAGAGAGAAGTGCGTGCTTTCTTGGGCATTACCTCATATTGTAGGCATTGGATCCCTAGTTTTTCTTTGTTGGCAAAACCTTTAGTAGCCATAACATGCAAAGACACACCGAATCCTATCCCATGGTCTGAAGAGTGCCAGAGAAGTTTTGTGGAATTGCGTAATGCATTGTGTTCGGCTCCTGTGTTGGGTACCCCTGACTACAGTAAGCCTTTTACATTGTATGTTCACGAGAAAGATGGATGTGCGTTGTCAGTGTTAACACAGCCTTTTGGCGACAGACCGCGCCCATGCGCATATTTTTCATCAACCTTGGACCCTGTAGCGAGGGCATTGCCAAGCTGTCTGAGAGCGACAGCTGCTGCAGCAATGTCTATCCGACAATCTGCTGGTTTGGTAATGGACAATACATTGATCGTTATGGTTCCACATGCTGTAGACACATTATTAAATAGGACCAAGACACAACACTTGACTAGTGCGCGATTATCAGGCTATGAGCTTACACTGTTAGCAAATCACATACACATAAAGAGATGTAATACGCTGAATCCAGCTACGTTATTGCCAGTTCCAGCAGACTCAGATGAGATTGAGCAACTTGACTGTCTGTTCAGAACAGAAGAAGAGACGAAAGGGAGAGTAGATCTAAAAGATACTCCCCTGACTGAGTGTGATGGTACTTTATGGGTGGATGGTTCATGTTTCAAACTCCCTAATGGTGACACGACTGCTGCATATGCTATCACGACTTTACACACGGTCGTGGAAACTGCACGAGTGCCACATAATTTGGCCCAAGCAGCAGAATTAATCGCCCTCACGAGAGCCTGTGTGTTATCTGAAGGAATGAGAGTAAATATATACACAGATAGCCAGTACGCCTTTGGCGTGGCTCATAATTTTGGGCGTTTGTGGAAAGAGCGTGGGTTCCTGACTTCGCATGGAGCTAAAATTCAGAATGGCAAGTTGGTGAATGATCTCCTTGAGTCACTGACCCTACCGTTGCAAGTTGCGATCATGAAATGCAGTGCGCACAGGAAAGTCACAGATGATGTTGGACGTGGGAATGCATTTGCTGATGAGACGGCGAAAGAAACAGCACAGAATGTGAAGACTAGAATGTATGTTGCAGACCCCGCAAGATGGGTTGACGATGTTGGGATGTGTGAAAACACAATAGAGAGTGTGAAGTTGCTGCAAGCTGAAGCCACAGAGAAAGAGTTAAGCAAGTGGAGAGAAAGTATGGGTAAGTTGGATGAGAATGGTTGTTGGATTGATCTGACAGAACATAGGCGATGGTTGTTACCTGACGCATATGTGCTCCCAGTGGTTACTATGGCACATGGAATGGCACACATCAGTACGAAAGGAATTTGTAAGTTGTTGGCTCCAGTATGGCAGAATGCTGGGATTCCCAAGTGTGCAGAGAATGTGGTCAAGAATTGCATAGTATGCTTGAAGTATAACCCTGGTAGGGGAACACCAACTCCAGCTGGTCACTTTGCACCCCCATCATGTCCATTCGAAGTTTTGCAGCTGGACTTTATTCACATGGAAAGATGCAACAACCTGAAATATGTATTGGTGGTTGTTTGTGCTTTCTCAAAATGGATAGAGGCTTATCCTCTGAAAGATAGCACTGCCCTATCCACAGCCAAAGCCCTTGTGAAGGAATTTTTCCCTAGGTTTGGGATGCCAAGAATGGTGTGGTGTGATAATGGAAGTGAGTTTGTGGGTAAAGTGATGAAGAATGTATGTGAAGGGCTAGGGATAAAGCAGAAATTCCATGCTGCAAATCACCCCCAATCAGCTGGACTAGTAGAACGCTACAATGGAGCCTTAAAGCTCAAGCTGGCCAAAATCCAGGCGAGCACTGGTCTTAAATGGCCTGACGCTCTGCCTTTAGCACTCCTGTCCACCAGAATGACCATACACTCACGAGTGGGACTTAGCCCTTACGAGGTCGTCTTTGGCCGCCCGGCCAACGTATGGGGTGTACCGAGGCCTACGAAGTTTAGTGAGATTGAGCATCCAGTACTACTCGATTACCTGTATGATTTGACTGTTAAACTGCGTGTTTTGCACCAACAGGTACATGATACTCTTCCCCAAGCTTCTGAACCTCCCGGACACCCTATCAACCCTGGCTCGTGGGTCCTGGTCCGAAATTTCCAGCGCAAGAGCAACGACGAGCCTCGCTGGATCGGCCCTCACCTTGTACTTCTGTCGACAAGGTCAGCGGTGCGAGTAAAAGGGAAGAAACACTGGATCCATGGTACCCACTGCAAAGTAGTCCCCTTGCCTCTGCCATATGACCAGTGGGTCCAGGAGGGTATCGCCGACTCTGAGACAGACACTGTGCCTCGTTTTGTACCATTCAGTGACGCACGCCTAAAAGACACAGTTTCAGACCAAGAGAGTGACAATATTCTGCAAGAAGCTGTGCCACCATCAAATCGACTGGACACCACTGAGCCTGAACTTTTGTTCCAAGACCAAACAGCACCTGGCCGTCTCCGCTATAATTTGAGACCAAGACCCATGGACAAATAAAGATTTCCTTACTATTTCCTTTTTGACATTTTTTGCTCTCCCATCTGAAGGACTTTCTTGATTTTTGTTTTTCGAACCACCATCCGGGTTCTGCCGCAGGGTCGCGGTGCCAAGACTTTGGGGTACAGGCCGAAGACGCTAGGTCAACGGTTCTGGTTGGTCTAGGGCGTTTCCCTGGACTGACAGGCGTACTCCTTAGCAGAAGAAACTCATCCGCCGCGAGCGGCCCGATTAGAGGATGGAGTTTTTTAAGATGGAGAGACCCGTTGAGGAAATGAACTTCAAAGCAAGGATGTGTAGAATTGTAAAAACTAAATGTTTTGTATTTTTGTGCCTTTTTACACTGTGTAGTATCATGACGTTTATTGTAGGATTTGTGTTCTTCTCCGCTCAAAAGCCCATTGCACCCACTGAACAGCCTATACCTCTTTCTACTGCCTCCTCTCACTCTTTTCACCCTTTGCCTGAGCACGAACAGACCAGACGATCAGAGTTTGTAAATAACTCGTTTATCCAGCTCTTGCACCAGCACCAACTGGTAATGAATACGACTAATTGCTGGGTGTGCGGGTTAATGCCACATACCATTAACAAGGGTATTCCTTATTTGGTGCTGCCGTATAGTTACAATGGATCGTCATGGGCATTCCAGACCATGTTTCTCTATGCTCTAGATACGTACTCCCCTCGCCAACCGCGTTCCATTAGACCTATCACCAATAATAAGGCTTTGATGAAAGGAGTTGCCGATATGAGTAGGGATATTGATGCATACTCATCCATTCCCAAAGAAGAGCTGAGACCTTATGTAGGATGGAACGCGACGGGGTATAGTATTAGTCTGGGTGAAAGACAGCGAAAAATCTCATCTCCAATCTGGGTCGTACCCCACATGGGTCGGTTCTGCTTACATGGTAATGGTCAGAATCCTAGAGCTCAACTGGGAAGAAGTGACTGTACTGAAACGTACACTTTCCCGTCACAGTTCTCCCCTGCGTTTCTGGCTGCCAAAGGCACATATTTCATCTGTAATGACCGAGCATATACATGGCTGCCCCCTGATTTCTCGGGCACATGTTATATTGCGAACTTGCTACCGCCGACATATACTGCCGCCTCTGACTATTACAAGACCAGAGTTGTGAGAGGTGTGATTAGTAAGGAGGATACTGCCGGTCAGGAAGCGGGAGACTTCTTCTTGGGTTTCCTGCCGTTTTGGGGACCTATGGTGAATAGTAGGAACCTGAGACAGCTGACACGTGTGGTTGAATCCACTGTCAATGTAACGGCTGGTGCCCTTGGTAATCTGACGGCTGAGCTCCAAGCGGATCGCCTTATGACTTTGCAGAACCGCATGGTTCTAGAAGTTATTCTTGCAGACCGCGGTGGGGTATGCAAGGTTATTCAATCTAGTTGTTGCATTTTCATACCAGATAACGCTCCAACAGTATATCAAGCCATCTCCAAACTCCATAAAATATCTGAATCCATACACGTGGATAAGGGAGATTGGTCACTGGTGGGGTGGTTCTGGGAATTGATATCTGCCTGGGGTTTGAAAGTTCTGATGGTCATTGGAATGATCTTAGCCAGTCTTTTCCTGTTCTGTCTGTGTATACAGTGTGCTCCTACGATATGTGGCCTCTGTGCTACCTTATGTGTAAGGAAACCTGTATCGAGGGACGAGCTAAGTAATAGGATGATGCTAAAGCAACATCTCCATGACTTTGTGAACATCGACCTGGACTCGGATTAAGATGAGTATAGTGATTGCCTATGTAAGGGCAAAAGGAGGGTCTGTCGTACTTTAATATTCGGGACCGCGTAGGGGACAGGGCCCTACCCCTGTCTATCTTGGTATTAGCAAACCGCAAATGGTAAATGCGGCATGTACGAGTGCTTTATATATCGTTCTAGCTATGAATGCACTGTGTACACGTTATTCTGCTTCACTACGCGGGTTCCATTTTGGAAGCAGTGGCCATCTTGTCATTGCCCTCACATAGGCTATAATGGAGTAGATACGGGCCTCACAGTACATGGGCTTCTCCTCTGACTTCTCTGTGACCTGGGCAGCTGGCTCTGCTGCCCCAGGTCAAACTGGTCTCACGAGCTCCCCTTCCTCCGTCCACCTGTGATTAGCATCAGGGCTTGACCCGTCATAAAACCCTTTCATTCTACACAATCCTCCGGCTAATCTCTTTCACACCTGCTTGTTCCTGCTTTATGACTTGTTTCCCAAAACAGGAGATGCTCATGTTTATTGGGGGGTCTATTGACATCAAATGTGGGATCGGAACCTTACTGTGTAAATCATTGTGGGCTGGCCGAACTGGAATGTGGGATGGTCATCATGACTCTGCCTTTTCTTTGTAATGTATACTTGTAATGGCCGTATCATAAAACCTAGGAATGTATGCTTGAGGCAAGAAAAAGGGTATTTAAGATGAAGTCCGTTCCTATGATTTTCAGCAGTCTCCTGAGAACATACACGCTGTTGTACTTCTAGGATACCTGTAATTGGTCTGCAGCCAATAAATGAATCTTTGACTTCACCCAGAAGACTCTGTGTTTCTGTAGGTCTGGAACAGGGTGAACCCAGAAGTCATAGGGTGTGTGCCCCTGCACCGCTGGGTCTAAAATACCCAGTACTTCACTTTTTAATAAAACATAACTCAAGAACACAAAGTTAAACATTATTCCAAAAAACCCAATGTCAATACTACTACACAATAGTTCTATGTATGTGTTTTATTCTTCCTGGGTTACTGAACTTGTCCAGGGATCCACATTCCTCAAAAACACAGAAAATCATATTGAAAAGTGCTTTTTTATTAAAGTGAAATCAAAACTACAAGTTTGAATGTTAGGCAACTAAATCCCCAATATCCAGCATATACTACAATATGTCTATGTATGTGTTGGACACTTTTTAAAAAAGACGCAGTCTTCGCGGTTACTGACGTCTCAGCGATGACCAGTGACATAGTGGACACAAAAAAAACACTTTAAAGGTAGTTTTTAGAGAAACTTCCTTAAGAAACACAACAATAAAGATTATTCTAACAAACCTCTAGTGTCCAACATACTGTAAAATATATGTATATGAATGTTTTACAGTGTACAATAATTGTGCTTTTTGCAGCGATATAGTGGAGCTGAGTGCAGTGGAATAGCTTAGAGCAGATTACAGTATCGAAGAATGCCATAGAAAGCAGTGGCACACAGTGGAGTTGCATAGACTAGAGTGGTGTACAGTGGATTGGCATGGAATGGAATAGCGTACAGTGGAGTGATGTAAAGTGGAGTGGCACAGAGTGGAGTATGTTATAACTTAGTGGCATACAGTGCAATGACTAGAATGGAGTGGCACGGATTGGTGTAGACTTGAGTGGTGTAGAGTGGAATAGTGTACAGTGGATTGGTGTGCAGTGGAGTGCCATAGAGCTGAATGTGGTAGCGTGTAGTGGCGCACAGTGAAAAAGCAGAGAGTAAAGTGGCGTGGAGTGCAGTGGTGGAGAGTGTAGTGGTGCAGTGTGGAATAGCATACAGTAGAGTGGCAAAGAAGCAAGTGGCATAGAGTGGAGTGGCTTAGAGTGGAGCGAGTACTGTGCAGTGGTGTACAGTGGAGGAGTGTACATTAGAGTGGCATGCAGTGGAATAGCGTACAGTGGAGACGTGTACTGTGGATTGGTTGAAGAACCAGAACCTTTTGGGCCTGGCGGCGCAGGGTACGCCCAAAGTCTCCGGAGTTCACCTGCTTCGCTACACAGAGACACAGGACACTCTGTCGGCGTTAGAAGATCAGATTTATTTCGCTACAGCTAGTACAGTTATCCTAGAAGTACACAAAGTAGGTTCTCAGGAGACTGCCACTTCACTCTGTGGCGCACAGCGTTAAAAACTATACAAGGTTCGGACATTTTGATCCAAAGCCCTCCCAGAACATACAAGAAAGAGCCAATAAGGAAAGTTAGAAAACAGGATGGAACCAATGGGAAAAGTTGGAAAACAAAAGTGTCAGATGACTCGAAGAGACCTCTCCTCCAACTATGTTTGTCACCCCACCCTCAAACTAATTCATTAACAGATTCATAACTAACTTGCAGGTAGCGAGATACGTTTGTGTGTGTTGGAGGACAGTCGTGAAACGAGAGAATGCTAGCAGGAGACAGTGAAGGCCAGTCGATAAGATAAGGTCAGGAAAGAATAGTGTGAATCAACAGATAGTTGAGACGGGGATTAGAAAAGCCAGACAGGGATTAGTGTACTCGGCTAGTTCTAACACCAGCTTTGCAAATAGAGGCAGAAAGCGTATTTTGACACCAGGCTACAGAAAAAGCAGAATAGACTTTGTTCGCCGTGCTGCCTGAGTGATGACAACACAAAATGGCGGCGAGCCACAAAATGGCGGGTCGATTCGATCGTGATCGAAAATCGAAGTTCCTCAGACCCTCCTTTTGCCAGAACTCAGGCAAGATAGACTCATGTTAATCTGAGTCCACGTCAATGGCCATGAGGTCATCGAGCTGTTGCTGTAACATCATTCTTATGTTTTCTGTTACTTGTGGTTTGGGTTTTGGGATGCACATAGTAGCACAAAGATCACAGATAGTTGGACCACAGTGCATACAAAGGCAACAGGAGAAAATAATGGTCAAGATTATACCAAGAAACGTCAATGCTTTCCAACCCCATTTAGACAGTAGTCCCCAAAACCATTCCGTTAAAGACCAATCTCCTTCGTCCTGATGAATAGACTCAGAGATTATGTGCAACTTGGAGATTGACAGCTTGGTATACTGTCGGAGCGTCATTAGGTATGAAAATACAACAACTTGTCCCGATCAATTTGCACACTCCACCACGATTGGCAAGAAGAAAGTCTAAAGCAATTCGATTTTGTAATGTCATAAGACGGTCTGCCTGTAGTTCTGCCGTGTTGTTACTTAAGGCTCCTACAGTGATGTCTATTGTAGTCTCTACGACACGGACCAGTTGCCTTATATTTCTGCTGTTAGCCATGGGACCCCAGAAGGGAAGAAATCCCTTAAGGAAATCTCCTCCCTCTTGTCCTGCTGTGTCCTTTGAATCAATAATCCCTCTGCCGTATCGGGTTCGGTGATGATTTGCGAAAGCGGTGTAAGTAGGGGAAAGAAGAAAGGCTATATAACAAGTACCATAGAAACCCGTTGGTAACCAAGTATAAGCTCTTTTTTGGCAAATGAAATAGGTGCCTTGAGACGGCACTAAAGGAGGCGAGTTCTGAGAGGAATAAACGTATGTGTAGGAGCAGGTATTCTTTTGTATGGTGTCAAAAGAGCGATCGTTTATCTGTAAGCAGAAGATACCCTGATGTGGTATAGTCCAAATCGGCAAGGACTTTCCTTTCCCAACTTTACTACTAAGACTAGACATATATTGGGTGACGTTCCAATTAGTGTATGCTTTTTTTTCATCAATGGAGATTTTACTATTTTCCATGATTTTAGCCATAGCTACCATACCCTTAATCAAAGAACTATGACTAAAATCCGGATAGTTAATATGTGAACTAACAGATCGTCTGAATTTTGTTTGATTAGCATTAGAGAAAATGACGAAGTAAGCCCAAGCAGAACCTTCGTAAGAGAACGGAAGAACTAAATATGGCATTCCTTTCTCTGTGGTGTGTGGCATAAGCCCACACACCCAACAATCAGTTGTATTAACCACTAATTGGTGCTGATGTAATAGCTGGATAAAGGAATTGTTATAATATTCGGTTCTTCTGACGAGTTCATGTGGAGGAAGAGTATGAAAGAGGTGTGGAGAGATAGTAGAAGAAGGCAAAGAGGAAGAAGGGGAGGCATCTTTTGGCTGCAAAGCATAAATTATCCAAATAATAAACGCCAAAACAATACACAATGATATAATAACACATAAAGTTATGCTGAAACGACTGTACATTATTTTACAGGATGCTTTCTTCATTTCATCTTTTCTTTCTTTATTACCTAGTGTAGTTTCCATCTTTCTAATGGATGCTCACGGCAATCTTCCTCAATCACTTAAGTCACGATGTTCCACCGTCCTATGACACTGAAGATCCTGTAGGCCTATTGCCACTACTCAGGTTGTGACTTAGACCCCTACCGTGACCCTGCAACCGGGACAGAGTACTATACAAGGGAGAAGAGTCTTAAATGTTCTTTGGTCTGGGTCTTAAATTATATCGTTCCTTCCCCGGAACATTCTGGTCTTGGAACAATGTTCGTGGTTCAGTCGTATCCAAGCGACGATGTGATGGAATTGCTTCCTGTAAAATGTCGTCGTCCTCTTTCTCAGACAGTGTCCCATTCAGGTGTGCATCACTAAAAGGCATGAATCGTGGAGTCTTTTCACTTTCACAGTCACCAACACATCTGCGAACCCACTGATCAAAAGGCAAAGGCAAAGGCACTTTCTTGCAATGCACAACGTGATTCCAATTTTTCTTTCCTTCGACTTTAACTGCTGTTCTCGTGGTCAGCAAGACCATCCGGGGCTCCCGCCATCTGGGCTCCAAATTGCTGGACCTCTGAAAATTCTTGACGCAGACCCAGTCACCTGGTCGGATGGAATGACCTGGGTCTGTGGAAGCCTCCGGCAGAGCACTCTGAACCTGTTGATGGAGAACACACAATTTAGTCGTAAGGTCATCGAGATAGTCAATCAACATTGGATATGGCAAGTCTGAGTATTTCTTAGGGTGAGGGATTCCCCATACGTTAGCCGGACGGCCAAACACCACTTCGTATGGGCTAAGTCCCAAACGAGAGTGTATTGCAGTTCTGGTGGATAGCAGAGCTAACGGCAAAGCATCGGGCCAATTGAGTCCTGTACTTGCTTGAACCTTTGCTAACTTTAACTTCAAGGTTCCGTTGTAACATTCTACTAAACCCGCTGACTGTGGGTAATTTGCCGCGTGGAACTTTTGCTTGATACCAAGACCTGCACAAACCTTTTGCATGACTTGGCCAACAAATTTGCTCCCATTGTCACTCCAGACAATGCGCGACAAACCAAACCTGGGGAAGAATTCTTTTAGAAGGAATTTAGCTGTGGATAGGGCTGTGTTATCCTTTAGAGGGTATGCTTCTATCCATCTTGAAAAGGCGCATACTACCACCAGAACATATTTGATGCTGTTGCACCGCTCCATATGAATGTAATCAATTTGCAACACCTCAAATGGATATGTCGGAGGAGCAAAGTGACCTGCTGGAGTTGGGGTTCCCTTTCCCGGGTTGTACATTAAACAAACAATACAGTGCTTCACTACATTGTCTGCACATTTTGGGATACTCTCATTCTGCCACACTGGAGCCAGAAGTTTACAAATGCCTTTTGCACTTAAGTGGGCTGGACCATGTGCCATAGTAACCACTGGGAGAACATAGGCATCCGGTAACAGCCAACGTTGATGTTCAGATAATTCCACCCAATAACCCATCTCATCTAACATTCCCATACTTTCTTGCCACTTGCTTATCTCCCTCTCTGAAGCCTCTTTCTGAATCTCTTTTATACTTTCCACTGTATTCTCATACATTCCTCTCTCTCTGACCCAATTCGCAGGACCTACCACATACATTCGACTTGTTGAATCTCTCGCTGTCTTCTTTGCTATTTCATCTGCAAACGCATTTCCCCGACCAACATCATCCGTAATCTTTTTGTGTGCACTACATTTTACTATCGCTATTTGGGTGGGTAAGGCAAGTGATTCGAGGAGATCAGTCACTAACTGACCATGTTGTATTTTGGTGCCATGTGAAGTGAGAAAACCCCTTTCCTTCCAGAGACGCCCAAAGTTGAACGCTACACCAAAAGCGTATTGGCTGTCAGTGTATACGTTCACTCTTTTACCTTTCGATAATACACAAGCTCTTGTTAATGCTACCAATTCTGCTGCTTGCGCTGAATTGTGTCTAATGCGTGCAGTTTCCACAATTGTATGTATGGTAGTTACAGCATAATCTGAAACTGTATCTCCATTAGGCATCTTAAAACAAGAACCATCTACCCATAGAGTTCCATCCGGATTCTCTAGCGGTGTGTCTCTCAGGTCAATTCTTCCTTTTGTCTCTTCCTCAGTACGGAAGAAACAATCATACTGATCCTCAACACTTTCCTCATTTGGAAGGGGCAACAGAGTAGCTGGATTTAGGGTATTACATCGTTTGATGTGTATGTGACTAGCCAAAAGTGTCAGCTCGTAACCAGTTAAACGAGCACTCGTAAGATGCTGTGTTTTCGTTCTGTTTAGCAAAGTATCCGCTGCATGTGGCACCATGACAATGAGAGTGTTATCCAACACCACTCCAGCAGACTGTTGGATAGAAATTGCTGCTGCTGCTGTCGCTTTGAGAAAACTGGGCAATGCTTTAGCTACAGGATCTAACGTAGCCGAAAAATAGGCACATGGCCGCTGTTTGTCTCCAAATTGCTGTGCTAAAACTGACAATGCACAACCCTCTCTCTCATGAACATACAGCGTAAAAGGCTTAGTGTAATCTGGAGTGCCTAGTACAGGAGCAGAACACAGAGTGGTACGTAAGTCAGTGAAACTCTTTTGACACTCATCAGTCCATGGAAGGGGCTGAGGCGTATCTTTTAAAGTGAGTGTCAACAAAGGTTTGGCTATTAGAGAGAAGTTAGGGATCCACTGTCTACAATAAGAAGTAATACCCAGAAAGGCACGTACTTCCCTTTGTGTGGATGGTACAGACATTCGCATAATCGCCTGAATTCGTTGTGGTGTCAATCGTCGTCCCTCCTTTGATAGGAGATGACCCAAATAGGTAACCTCTCGACAAACATATTGTAGTTTGGAAGGTCAAACCTTGTGATTCAGTTTAAACAAGTGGCGTAACAATGCAACAGTGACATCTTTGCAGATATCTTCTGAATCAGCGGCGACTAATAAGTCATCCATATATTGGATAAGAGCAGCACCAGACGGCAAATGAAAAGTATCAAGATGACATTTTAAAGCTTGGCTGTAAATAGAGGGACTTTCACAATAGCCTTGGGGTGCGCGCTTTAACCGGAAGCTTCGGCCTCCAAGAGAGAAACCAAAAATGTCCCTACTCTCTTCTGCAATTGGAATACTGAAGAAGGCATTCTTTAGATCGATAACAGAAAACCAAGTCGCTGTGGAAGGTATCATTGTCAACAAAGCAGTGATATCTGGAACACCAGGAAATTGTGGGATCACAATTTTGTTTACTTCTCGCAGATCAATTACGAAACGGTACACAGGAGGCTGAGAAGGATCAGTGCGTTTAAGAACAGGAAGAATGAGACTATTGCATGTATTACCTCTTGTTTCTTCAACCACACCCTTCTGAATCAAGTCATGAATGATATCCAAAAGCGCTTTCTCACCTTCAGCAGAAATTCTATATTGTGGGATGCGCGGTAATTCAACATTGGGCTTGAGGGTGACAACATAAGGTGGAATTTCAAGACAACCCACATCGTTCGGACCCGTGGCCCAAAGTGCTGTTGGAAGAGAAAGTAATTCAGGTGGAAACTGATCTTTGGACAAATACATTGGGGAGACCGATTTCTGTCCTCAAGTAAGATGTACGCCAGAAGGAGAACAATATATTGTAGCATGCATTCTTTTCAATAGGTCTAGACCCAACAGATTCTCACCGCAACCATTCGTTAACAGAAGTGGAGCTTCCAAATCATAAGGACCAACTGAAATAGGCAAAGGGCAAGAAACTGGATTGCGAACAGGGGCGCCAGAAAATCCTACGGAAACATTCGTTAAGCCAGACAAAGGTGCCCCAGGGAGTTTAGAATGAATGATAGAACTTCTCATTGCTCCAGTATCCAGAAGAAATGGCTCTGAAACACCCATTGTAGTGACATTAACATAAGGTCAATTTGATCTACTGAGATTGGCACAACTCCCTTACTTTGTCCATGGCTGTCCTAGTTAGCATGAAGACTTTCATTCTCGCCTTCAACATAATGGTCTTCATTGTAATATTGTGCAGACCTCACATTTTGCTGATCAAAGTAGTTCATGGAATTGGAAGAAGGAAGGGCACGCTGTTCTTGAGTCAACACACCCCGACCTCTACCTCTGTTTGCTGACTGGAGGCCAGCACGACCTCGTGGAGCAGGTAACGCTCCATTGCGCTGCAATAAAACTGGACAACTACTCTTAAAATTACCTTCCTCTCTACAATAGGCACACTGATTAGGACCTAACAAAGGTCGCGGATTGTATGGCTCAGGTTTTTGATACAACCTCTGAAACTGCAGGGGCTGCTGAATTTGAGGCTGAGCATAACGTGGCGGATAGGCTTGTTGCAAGAGAACCTTCGTTTTTAATTCTTTCGTCTTTTTCTCTTGCTTTTCTTTTTCTTCCTTATCTCTGTTCTCGAAATATTGCGCAGTAGCCAATATCTGAGCAGAAGACGAAACAGCCCATGAACTTTCTGAATCTTTTAATTTGTGTGACAGCTCGGGAAGCAAATTGAATACAAATTTGTCCACGAATAATCGCTGTCCTCCCTCTGTAGCCATATCTTGACCACTGTGGTCGATAAATGTCTCCTCGAAACGAGTAAAGAAGTCAGAGACACTTTCATCTTTCTTTTGTTTGCATGCTGCTAGTTTATCCCAGTTAACTCTCAGTGCAGGCATCATAGTTTTCATTAAGGTAATGATTCTACCAGGGAGTTCCGAGATCAAAGCGTCAGGTTTTGCGCCACCCACTTGGTCTCTATCTGTATTAGTTATAACAGCCCAAGTAGCACCTAGTTCCTGCGCGTGATCCTCTCTACGAATGTTAGCCCATATTGTCTGTGGGACTACATTTCCCATTAGCATGTCAATATCTGCTAGGTTCATAATGCAGGCATCAACTGTCTGCGATAGTTCTTTGTAATAACCTGCAGGGTTTTTACGAGGATCTGGTAGAGTCTGCTTAAGGGCTAAAACTTCCGATCTCTTCCAAGGGACATGTACCCATATACGTTGGAAATGAGCAGGAATAGGTGCATTAGCACCTACTGCCGCAACCTCTTCCTTCCATACTGGAGGAACCTCTCTCATAGGATAATTTTTCAACGTCAGTCTAACTGACGGATCGGAATCAAGGAAAATCGTCCTTACAACTTCCTCAACCTTTGAACCCACAATAAGACCTTTTTCAAAATGAGTCTGAACATTTAACAGACCTTGTGGGATCGGACTCAAACTCACATCTTCCCATTCTTTAATGAGAGTGTCGCACATTACATTGAAAACGTATCTTTGCGTAGGCGCATTCCATTGCAAAAAGGTAGGCATAATATCAAGCACACTGTATTGTGGACCCTTCTTGATCCATTTTCGTGCAAGAGAGTCTAACCTCTCTCGTTCCTCAATATCCGCGAACTGACTACGAGATTGTCTTCGGACAAAAGCCGGAGACACATTTTAAAGCTTCAAAGAAAGGAGATAGAATGGTAGTGACAGAGTCTGTGAGACGCTTACGCACAGACGGTGAATTAGACATAAGAATTGGAGACAGAGTATTAGGGGAACTGACAGAAGAAGAATCAATAACTGCAGGAGGAGCAGAAGGCAAAGGAGATCTAAGATCAGGAGATGAAGGTAAAGAAGTTGAGACTAACGGTAAAACCGGCAAGGGCGGTAATACTGGAGGAGGCAAATGCAGAAGAGCCGGAACCGGCGGAAGTACCACTGGTGGCTGAACAGGCTGTAACGGCTGAGGCCTATTATTACTTTGAGCATAGGGCGGAGGCAATCTTAATAAGTAGGACATTAGGGGATCTTCATCTATATCTTTCTTATTATCAGAAGGAGAAACAGGCAACACCGGATAGCATTTATCTATTGCCATACGATGTTGTCTTTCTGAAATTTCAGTCGCATTATCAATTTCATCGTCTTTGAATTGTTGGGCAGCCTGTATAATTGTCATACCCTGTGCTTTCCTATCTCGTTTTGCTTGTTTAATTTCTTTCTGTTTGGCTTCCTTACGCCAAAGGCGGAAAGAGTCAAACATTGCCGGCCGGGCTTTTCTTTTAAATAAAACTGCTTCCAAATTATCTAGCACATCAGGATCAAAACTACCATTTTCTGGCCATTTGAGAACACCATCTTTCTTCGTGTATCGGGTCCATGTCTCGTTAAAGGCAATGGGGCCGATACCATGTTTTGAATAGAGCTCATATGTGGGAGTTCCAACCGAAGGAATCGGACAAGAGTCCTCAAGTCGGGAATCCCTATTACAACCAAGACAACAAATTCTTCCAAACTTAGTCAGACCAGGCATCTCGAGATTTTTCCTGTCTGTTCACAAACTTCAAGGGAGTAAAACTCAGTTTACGCAGCACAAATGCACTTACCCTCGGCTTTATCTATTGCAAGAGATAAATCTAAGAACCCAAAGAAATCAATCAAAGAACCAAACTTGTGGGCGCGACCCACGAAAATACTTAACTAAGGACGTCTTCTTCCACCAACAGAGGGCCGTCTATCGTCTCGCCTTACCATACATCATCAAAGGAAGGGCCAAAGCAGGGCGGCAGTCAGGGCAGCGGTCGTCAGTAGCCGTCAGGAAGGAGTAACCGCGCTGCAAAAGACCTTCGGACCACTTTCGACATACAGGGGTCGCTTACTGTGGCTCGCGAACCCTCCGGAATTTTCTTGCGGGGTTCCGCACGACCTTCGAGCAGAACCGGTACCACTGAAGCCGCCCCACGCTGGGCGCCAGTTGAAGAACCAGAACCTTTTGGGCCTGGCGGCGCAGGGTACGCCCAAAGTCTCCGGAGTTCACCTGCTTCGCTACACAGAGACACGGGACACTCTGTCGGCGTTAGAAGATCAGATTTATTTAGCTGCAGCTAGTACAATTATCCTAGAAGTACACAAAGTAGGTTCTCAGGAGACTGCCACTTCACTCTGTGGCGCACAGCGTTAAATACTATACAAGGTTCGGACATTTTGATCCAAAGCCCTCCCAGAACATACAAGAAAGAGCCAATAAGGAAAGTTAGAAAACAGGATGGAAAAAATAGGAAAAGTTGGAAAACAAAAGTGTCAGATGACTCGAAGAGACCTCTCCTCCAACTATGTTTGTCACCCCACCCTCAAACTAATTCATTAACAGATTCATAACTAACTTGCAGGTGGCGAGATACGTTTGTGTGTGTTGGAGGACAGTCGTGAAATGAGAGAATGCTAGCAGGAGACAGTGAAGGCCAGTCGATAAGATAAGGTCAGGAAAGAATAGTGTGAATCAACAGATAGTTGAGACGGAGATTAGAAAAGCCAGACAGGGATTAGTGTACTCGGCTAGTTCTAACACCAGCTTTGCAAATAGAGGCAGAAAGCGTATTTTGACACCAGCTTACAGAAAAAGCAGAATAGACTTTGTTTGCCGTGCTGCCTGAGTGATGGCAACACAAAATGGCGGCGAGCCACAAAATGGCGGGTCGATTCGATCATGATCGAAAATCGAAGTTCCTCATGGTGGAGACTGGAATATCGTACAAAAGAGTGAACATGCATACAGAGGAATAGTGTGGAGTGTTGTGGAAGAGTGGAGAATGGAGTAACGTAGAGTGGCTTACAGTGGATTACAGTCGAGTGGAATGGTGCATGGTGAAGTGACATAGAGTTTAATAGTGTTGAGTGGAGCGGCGTACACTGGAGTTGCATACAGTGGAACAGCATACAGCAGAGTTGCATTAAGTGTAGTGGCATACAGTGGAGTGGCATAGACTGAAGTGGCATTGATCGGAATAGCGTTGAGTGTAGTGATGTACAGTGGAGTGGTATGGAGTGAAGTGACATAGAGTGTAGTGACATACAGTGGAGCTCCGTAGAGAGGAGTGGTGTAGACTGGAGTGGCAAACACTGGCATTTACAGAGTGGAGTGGCGTACAGTAGAGTTACATACAGTGGAGCGAGTACTGTGCAGTGGTGTACAGTGGAGCAGTGTACATTAGAGTGGCATGCAGTGGAATAGCGTACAGTGAAGACGTGTACAGATGATTGGTGGAGACTGGAATATCGTACAATAGAGTGAACTTGCGTACAGAGGAATACAGTGGAGTGTCGTGGAGGAGTGGAGAGTGGAGTAACGTAGACTGGAGTCTCAGAGAATGGAGTGGCATACAGTGTAATAACATACAGCGGAGTGGTTTGGAGTGGGTTAGAGTGGAGTGGCATACAGTGGATTACAGTCGAGTGGAATGGTGCATGGTGAAGTGACATAAAGTTGAATAGTGTTGAGTGGAGTGGCATACACTGGAGTTGCATACAGTGGAACAGCATACAGCAGAGTTGCATTAAGTGTAGTGGCATACAGTGGAGTGGCATAAATTGAAGTGGCATTGCTCGGAATAGCGTTGAGTGTAGTGATGTACAGTGAAGTGGTATGGATTGCAGTGACATACAGTGGAGTGACATACAGTGGATAAACAAACAGTGGAGCTCCGTATAGAGGAGTGGTGTAGACTGGAGTGGCAAACAGTGGCATTTGCAGAGTGGAGTGGCGTAAAGTAGAATTACATAGAGTGGAATAATGTAGAGTGGATTGACGTGAAGTGGAGGGCTGCACAGTGCAGTGGCATGGACTGCAGTGGTGTAGACTGGAGTGGCATAGAGTGGAATAGCATACAGTGGAGACTTGTAGTGAGAAGTGGAGTAGCTTAGAGTGGTGTCGAGTGGAATAGCGTTGAGTGGAGTGGCATACAGTGGAGTGACATAGAGTGGAGTAGCATAAAATGAAATCACGTAGAGAGGACCAGCAGTGCTATATACTGAAATAATGTACAGTCAAATAGCGTACAGTAGAGCAGTGTACAGTAAAATAGTGTAGAGTGGAGCAGCATAGAGTTGAGTGGTGTAGAGAGTAGTAGCATACAGTGGAGTGCCATACACTGAAATAACATACAGTGGAATCGTGTACATTAGAGTGAAGTAAAGTAAAGCACAGAGTGGAGTAGCATAGACTGGAGTGGCGTACATTGTAGTGGTGTACACAGGAGTGGCATTGAGTGGAGTCATACAGCGAAATAGTGAACAATGGAGTTAAATATAGAAACGTGGCATACAGTGGAGTGTTGTAACTGGAGTGGCATAGAGTGGAATAGTGTAGAATGTATTGGTGCAGTCTAATACCATATAGTGCAGTGGCACAGATTGGAATAGCATAAAGTGGAGTGGAGTAGAGTGGAGCTAGGTAGATTTGAATAGCATAGAGTGGATTAGAGTGGCATAGAGTGCCATAGAGTGGTGTAGTGTACAGTGGAGTGGTATACAGTGGAAAAGCATACAGTGGAGTGATGTAGAGTGGAGTGTGGTACAGTGTAGTAGAGTATAATACACTAGTGCAGAGTAGAGTGGCATGGAGTGGAGTGGCAGAAACTAGAGTTGCGTAGAGTGTAGTAGCGTACAGTAGAGTGCCATACAAAGCAATAGCGTACAGTGGATTGGCCTCGAGTGGATCGGTATACAGTGGAGCAGCATAGAGTGGAGTGACGTAGAGAGCAGTAGCATACAGTGGAGTGTTATACACTGAAATAGTGTATAGTAGCATGACATACTGTAAAATGGCCTATAGTGGAGTAGCAAAGAGTAGAGTGTAAAACAATGGAGTGGTGAAGATTGGAGTGTCGTGGAGGTGAGTGGCATGGAGTGAAGTGGCGTGGAGGGGAGTGGTGTGGACTAGAGTAGCGTGCATACAGTGGAATGGCCTTAAGTGGAGTTGGATTCAGTGGAATTGGGTACAGTGGAGTTGCATAGAGTGGGCTGGCATAATGTGGAGTGGTGTAGAGTGTAGTTGCGTGCAGTGCATTAGCAAATAGTTATATGACAGAGAGTGGAGTGGGGTGGGTTACACCAGAAGGGTGTAGACTAGAGTGGCATACAGTGGAATAGAGGAGAGTGAAGTAGCATACAATGGAGTGGGGTAGAGGGGAATAGCGCACAGTGGAGAGGTGTAGAGAGGAATGGCATAGAATGCAATGTGGCAGAATCTAGTGGCGCACAGTTGAATAGTGTAGAGTGGAGTGGCATGGAGTCGTGTAGAGTGGAGTGGCGTAGAGTGGAATGTGTTAAAATGTGGTAGCATGCAGTGTAATAGACTAGAGTGAAGTGCCATAGAGTGCTCTAGAGTGGAGTACAGTGAAATAGACTAGAGTGGAGTTGCATAGAGTGGAGTGCAGTCGAGTGGAGTGGCATACAGTGGAACAGTGTATAGTGGAGTGGCGTGGAGTGGTGTAGAGTACAGTGCCGTAATATGTAATAGCATATGGTAGAGTGACATAGAATCGAGTGGCATAGAGTGGAGTGACTTAGTGTGTAGTGGAGTACAATAGCTTACAATGGAGTGGTGTAGAGTAGAGTAGCTTAGAGTGAAGTATGGTACAGTGGGTGGCATACAGTAGAATAGCATATAGTGGAATGGTACAGAGTGGATTGGTGGAGACTTGAATAGCATATAGTAGAGTGGCATAGATTGGAGTTCCATACAGAGAAAAAGTGTAGAGTGGAGGGGCAAAGAGTGGAGTGACGTTGGACAGACTCTTGTGGAATGGAGTGCATACATTGTAATACCATACAGTAGAGTGGTGTTGAGTGGAGTGGCATAGAGCAGAATGGGGTAGAGAGTAGTAGCAAACAGTGGAGTGCCAATACACTTAAACAGTGTGTAGCGTACAATAAAATAGCAGAGAGTGGAGCAACATAGAGTGGAGTGTCGTAGAGTTGAGTGGTGAAGATTGGAGTGACTTAAAGGTGAGTTCCATGGAGTGTAATGGTGTGGAGTGGAATGGCTCTGAGTAGAGGGGACTAAATTAGTGTGGCATACAGTGGAATGGCATCAAGTGGGGTTGGGTAGGGTGGAATTAGGTAGAGTGGAGTGGCACAGAGTGGAATAGCTTAAAGTGGAGTGGCGTAGAAAGAAGTTGCATACAGTGGAATAGCATATATTGTATCGGCATAGAGTGGAGTGGCGGGGTACACTGGAGTGGCATAGAATGAAGTGGA
Organism: Triturus cristatus; assembly: GCF_964204655.1. Lineage (NCBI taxonomy): Eukaryota > Metazoa > Chordata > Amphibia > Caudata > Salamandridae > Triturus > Triturus cristatus. The sequence goes on from NC_140585.1 coordinate 640,358,617, forward strand.
GTACAGTGGAGTGGCGAAGAGTGGCGTAGAGTGGAGTGGCATAGAATGGAGTGTGGTAGAATCTAGTGGCGTACAGTTGAATAGTGTGGAGTGGAGTGGCATGAAGTGGTGTAAAGTGGAGTGTCATAGATTGCAATAGCATACAATGGAGTGGTGTAGAGTAGAGTGGCATTGAGTGGAGTGTGTTAGAGTATAGTAGCATACATTGGAATAGCGCAGAGTGGAGTGGCATCTTGTGGAACAGCATACAGTAGAATGGCATAGAATTGAGTTGCATAGGGTGAAGGGGCATACAGTGTAGGTATGTACAGTGTAATGGTGTGAGGCTATCTGAGGTTATCATTGGCACAGGAATAGTACTATGAGTGATGGGACCTGATGTAAGCACTAAGCACACACAAAATGTGCACTCTCAAATGTATCCTCTTTCGTGCTCACAGAATGACCCGTTGACGTCCTCCACACTACCTTCGCAATGCAGAGAATGCTTGAAAATGTAGACCATCAATGCCAGTTAGGGTTACATCAATACTACTGTTACTAAATAGATAAAGGGGAATTAAACTTTATACAAGAGAGGGGCAGCCTGGAACCTCATCTGATTCAGAGTAATTTGTGGACGCAGAATAGAGCTATCTGTAAAAGGAAGGAAGAAGAATCAAACGATCTGCCCAAATTGTGTTTTGGAGCATTGCATAAAGAGAATCAACCTAATGTACCTGACCTGAATGTGACATGAATTAACTCAAAGCTAATTTCCATGAAGACCATCATTTTCTGGTAAGGCATCCTCTTAGTTAAATCTCGTAATGAAAGATGTCTGTCAATATGATCACATTGATTATATTGGGTCTCTCGTTCACATAAAATATAAACTGTTTTGGATGTAGTTTCTGGTAGTGCTGCAATAATGCAATTCATCTGAATATCAGGGTTTAATTACATAATTTTGAACATGTTAGCGTTTATTAGGTATATCTTCCTAATTCTACATGGTCCACAATATATTTTGTGCAAATTGACATGATGTGCATTATTATAACCATACCATATTGAGAGGACCGGAACTGTACAGATTTTTAATACATTAAATACTGTACTAAGCAAATACATCTTTCTTGGATCTTTCCCGGTCGTCCCTAGTTCCTTTGGTAGTAAAAGCCTCCATTTAAACTTATCAAAGTACAATGCTAGTGTGATTAATTACACCTAGGAACTCTTACATCTGTAATCATAATTAATCAGATCAATGTATTGACTCCTCTTTTTCTGAATAATGTTATTTCATTTCATTGTTGTTGTTTTTTTGCCACTGATGGATTATCTAGAAAGAATCAAGAAACATGAATTTGCAAGTTCGTAACCACTGCTACAACCTGGGGTACAGAATGGGAGGCCCTCTAGGTTGGGACACGTGAGTGCAGTCAGAGGCTCCACGCAGAGGGGACAAGATTGGAAGGTTGTTGGCAAGGCTGCTTTGACAAGAGTGGTGTTGGTTAATAATGAAGACAATGGTGCTGCCATCTCCACACAGCTGGGAATTAACAAATGACTTCGACTCCATCTGCAGGAGTTATATAGGTGGCCTCCTCCCACTCCGCTGCCCTTAGTGCGGACCTACTCGGCCTTGAAGAATTTGCCTGGATTGACAGGAGAAAAATGCAAGGAGCAGCTGGCCAAGATCATCAAAGAACTTGCTTGATGCAAAACATCAGACCCAGATGGACCTAAAATTGTTGGAGACTCTCCAAGAAGCCAGGCATATGGGTGCCCTGCCACCCTCCCTGTAAGAAGGCACTATAATAAAGATCCCTAAGCCTGATAAGGACCCATAAGTGTTGGGTTCTATCATCTGCTTTTAATGATTATATGTGGACACGAAGATCCTCTTGAAAACACTGGCAATGTAACTGTGACGCGTGGTGAACCAACTGATCAGAGACGATCAGTATGGTTTTATGCCTAGTACACGCACACGTCCTCCATGCCACCCAAAATATGGTAATGAATGGTGCATTGGTGGCGTTGGACATTGAGAAGGCATTCAGCACCCTGATCTGTAATTACCTGGGGATGGTGATGCAAGAGATGGCGATAGGCCCGCAATTCATGCTATAGGAAAAACAGTTATACACCCGCCCAGTGCCTGGGATCCGTAAGGACAACATTGTCTCAGAATCTATTGAAATTCAGAGAAGGACAGCACAGAGTCGCCCCTTGTCACCCTTGCTGTTTGCTCTTGCCATGGAGCCTCTGGCAGTGCAGCTGCACGCGGAGGTGGCTGGATGGGGCATACAGATGGGACACATTATGCACGTTGTCTCCATGAATGCAGATGACCCCCTTGTGTATTTGAGACAACTGGTCCAATCGATCCCCATACTGCTACAGGAACTGGCAATCTTTGGAACATTTTAAGCACTTAGATTGAATAAGAGCAAGACAGTCCTGTTTCCACTGGAAAGGTGGGCAGGTGGTGAGCTGGAAAGCCTGCCCTATCCAGAACTTACTTAGGAGACACGTAGATTTATCTATATGGGTATACAGGTTGCCCATTCACCGGAAGGCCATTACAATTATAATATGGCAAAGAAATGCAGGGACTCCATATAGTTCTGGAACACACTCCTGCTGTCTAGCACAGGAAAGGTAGCATTCAGTAAGATGGTGTATCTCCCCTGCTGCTTATACGTGCTCCAAAACATTGGATTTCCTTGATATGCACAGAGAAGCATAATAGGGTGAAACAGACCACACCGAAGAGGCCTGGGACTCCCAAACATGCAGCTCTACTACATAGGAGGGCTCCTACAATATGCAGTACAGTGGTGTGAGGAGGAGGAGGAGCATAACTGGGAAAGTGACTTCTGCAGGGAGTAGTGGGATTGGTGGAGCTTATCAGGTAGCTTATGAATAAACCGCAGGTTCCAACAGACTGCCCTTATGTGGTCCGACAGGTGGCGCTGGCTTAGGAAAACGGCAGCTAAACACATGATGTGGTTGCCCCCTTATACCAAACTGCTACTAATTTGGAGGGGAGATTCTGCTGTATGCTGGACCTTCATCGGAGTGGGGAATTCCTTGCCTTTGCAGACTCACTGAAGATTTAACTTGGGAACAGGTCAATTCCTTCAGTTTATGAAGCTGTCCCACACAGTCCAAGAATTATGGCTGGAGTTCCCCAAGGAGCCGGCAGAGTCACAGATGTTTTACTCCTCTTGGAGCAGAGGTTGAGCAGCAGGCTTGATATCACGCCTCTATGCCATGTTGACGGAAGATAGAAGGCAGCCACTGCTAGTTGTGAGCGATTAGGTGGCCCTATCTGAACTGCTATCAGATACTGAGTAGTCGAGGGCATGCGTGAAGGTGGAAGAAATGAGTTATAAGCTAGATTCATGCTCACCCAATGCTAATACCCACACCAGGTATACCTTACACCACAACAACTCCAAAGAATCTTCCCTGCTAAACCTGAGACTTGCTCGAGATGTGATGCCAGGCCGGCAACGTTTTACCACATGACATGGTACTCCCCGGCACTGCAACACTACTGGATAACTGCGGTGGACAAAGCAACAAGGGTGATACAGACCCCTAAAACATGTTTGCTTGGACTCCTGCCCACACCGCAAAAAAGCTCAGAATATCAGCGGAAGATTTGCAGAGTTGGTTCTGGTGCACGTCAGGAGAGCATGGCCAAAAATTGGCAGGAGCCCAATAGATGGATAGACCTGCAGGACTGGGAGATGGCTGAGGTAAGACAACAACATAAAGTGTGCAGAGAAGAACATGTAGACAGGGTCCTCAATTTGTAGGCTGGGATGCTTGACAAACGGATGCTATTGCCCGCAGCCGGGGGGTGACGCCAGTGAAGGTGCGGAGTCGGATGTGTAAATTGTAAATAACCCGAGATGGCTGGGGCGACCCGGAACTGCACAGTACGAGTAAGACGGAGCTCTCCGACTGTCACAGTTGAAATGAGGGATGTATACCAGATTATGTAGAGCATGCACCCATATTGTAAACCGCATGCACAAAATCTCACAAGAGCCTGATTGCTAAACTGTTGCTATATTGCGACATTACTTTCTGTTATCTGTGTAACCATAATAAGCAAATACAAAACTATGAATATGCATGTTAAAGAGAATTCTATTAAATAGCTAATGTTCTCCATGTATTTGAGCCACCTCATTACACAACTAAGGGGCATATCAACAACAACCGGCGATAATTATCGCCGGCTAGCGTGGATTTTTATCGCTGAGATAGCGTGGTATTAGCAATGCTTATCTCAAAAGCGATAAAAATCCTCACGCTAACTGCCTAACATGAGATTATCGCTGGAAACCCAGCGATAATCTCACAAAGTTTGGCGTTAGCTTGATGATAGGGCCTCACATACTTAGCCATGATATCCACCTTCCATAGGATATCATGGCTAAGTCAGTCCTGAAGCAGGCGTAAGGAAAGTAGCGATAACAGGGGTTATCGCTACTTTTCTTGCCGCTATGCTTCATAGCGTGGAGCTTGATGATAGGAGAAATGTCGCTTAGCGACATTTCTCCTGTCATGTTAGGTCAGGAACGCCCACTTTGCATCTCATTAGAGATTCAAAGCTGGGCGTTAGGATTTCGTGCGCTAAAGCAAGGTTTCATGCGTTAGCGTGACCTTGCTAATTAGGCGATAAACTTATCGCCGCTTTCGGCCGAAAACGGCCGCAAAAGTGGCGATAATTTTCTATCACCTTCGTTGCTGATACACCCCTGAATTTTATGGTGGGCGATCTCTGTTTATGTAATATTGCAACGAAATGGACGAGGAATTAATGGTGGTGTTAAATTCAGCAGCAAGTGTTTACAAGTGCTCTGTTTCGCATAAGTATGTATGGACGGTTTTAGTACTATATGGCTAGACTATGGCCCTCTTTACAAATCCCACGTAATCTTGAGAGATAATACCACATCGGGCGAATATAAATATCACCCGTGTTTTATTCACTGAGTGTGAAATTAGAGCGTCATTCTGAGTTTTCCACATTGGAAACGGCCGTAGCATAGAAATATCACGATGTCCATTCCAAGGTGTGAAAACTCAGAACACTAAGGGGCATATTATCAAGCCAGGCGATAAAATTATCGCCGCTTTAGCGGCAGTAAAACGGCGATAATGGGCTTGATAATATGCTCTATGGAATTCCAATTGAAGCCCATGTTAGACGTCTTTCACATTTAACATGGGCTTCAATTGGAATTCCATAGAGTATATTATCAAGCCCATTATCGCCGTTTTAGCGGCAGTTTTCCTGCCGCTAAAGCGGCGATAATTTTATCGCCTGGCTTGATAATATGCCCCCTACATTTTTGTTTCAAATATCTCGTGTGAGCGAAAGGCCCACAGATCTGTTAATTACCCCAATTCTGACTCGAGCTTGAAAGCAAACGAGGCCCCCAGTGTAAAGGGGGATCTAGAGAGACGCATCTAATAGATTTATATTATTATTAAGGGTTTTCTGTTCTTTCAAAAAACATCCCTTGCGACCGTGAGGGGCTTCTTCTTTCATCTCACGCAATTCCCCTGTGGAAACTCCGGAGGTTTAAAATTGCACTATAAAGACGACTTGTGAGTACTGTCTTTCTTCCTGACAGATGTATTAGGAGATAAAACTGTCCTATGTTTCTTACAGCTTCCTGAGCATATTTTCACACATCTGAATCTTGACAGCTGTTCGTCTAATCGGACACAAATATATTCCATTAAGATCTTGCTATGTGTGCCATATTTTACCTAAAAAACTATGCATGGAACAGATGTGTGTTATTACACTTGTAGTTGATAAATAATGTTGTCAGCATCTTTGAGAAGAATGATCAAGTGTTCATCTCATTTCTTTAAAAATTGTTTCGTGGTTGTTTTGTTTCATTTTAAGAATGGGATGTTTCTTGAATTTTGCTAGCAGTACACCGTGGTGATTGCATTTTTCCTCTAGACTAGGCTATTTGTGGGGTATGCAAACCTGTCCAAATCTATCTTTTTCAACCTTTGTGAAGATTTTCGCTTTGCCTGCGTGAAAGTGGTGAATTTTACGATAATCCAGGTTGCACATTTCGTTTATTAATATTAACACAATTATTCTACACACTATGGGGGATATTCTCAAGAACGTGTGATAACTATCGCCAAATTGCTTAACGCAACTTTGTACATCGCGGGAACACAACGCAGTGTTAACATTGTATTCTTAACCCGGCCGCACCATGCGATAGTCTCTTGATAACGTAACAAATGACCGCATTAAAACTAACACGACGCAGGAAAAACACGAAACACAAACACGAAAAAAGTTGCGATGTGGCCAATCGTATTACAAAAATCAGTGATAATCGTCATGCGGGAAAATGCACTTTAAATGAAAAACAAAAAAAAAGGGCAAAGAAAATAAACTGCGTAGTACCATGGATGCACCCGGACCGAGTGCAGAGGACAACGCAAACCCCACAAGCCCCAGATACGGCCAGCAAGGAACCTCGGGGTCAAGGAAGGCCAAGGAGAAGAGGAAGAGGAAGACGCGGTTCAGTCTGCAAGAAAACAGGATCATCGTTACAGAGGTGATAGAACACTACCAACAACGTGTCATTGGCAACAAAGACGCACATATGGCAGACTATCTTGGACTATGTGAATGCAGTTGCAGCGTTGAAGAGGACAATGGAAGAGGTCAAGAGGCGCTCGAATTATGTGAAGGCCAAAACCAAGAAGAGACTCGATGCCAACATGAAAGCAGCAACGCCGATTGGAGGTTGGGGGTCCAGCGGCACACTAGGAGCCGGATGACATGGAGAAAATGGTGGTCACAGTCAGCAGTCGGGATACGGTGCCAGGAGTTGTGGCACCGGACACTGCTCAACATGACCTGACACAACATCAATAGGGTCAGTACCGACCAGGGACTGGGGGGATGGGAGAGATAGGCACAATAGCACAAATGCACAATTAAGCAGAGCACACTGCACACCCACAATGACTCTCGATCATGTCCCTGACACCCGTGGCACACTGCAGCACACATACAAACACCAAGTAGGCCCCTGTCCACAATGTGCCCAAAGGGGTCCCACCGCACACATCACATCCGTGATGTAGTTCAAATGTCCACTGTCCCGCATCAAATACTCAGCTCCTCCCAGACAGTCACAATGTACATTGTCATGCAGTCCCGAGGTAAACAGGAACAATGCGTCAACATACATGTCAACACAATGTTAAAATGCATCCCCCCTTCACATAGCAGAGGGACAATCAACACCTCCTGCAGAGCAGACCAGACAACTCATCAGGGATGATGAAGAGGACCTCCACACCTTTGACATCAACGACCTACTGTAACGCCCTGAACGTCTCAGGATCGTTTAACAGACACGACAATGAGGACGCAACCACTTGTGAAGGGTTAGTTCTTTTAATGAAGGCAAATAAAATACAAAGAACAAACAAAAGTTATAGTCACTGGAATCCTCCAGGCTAAGTACGTTACCAGCCCACAGCACGGATGGTCCTAACCGTCCTCTGCATATACGCCGATCCCGGCGTATGCCAACAGAGGGCAGAAATGAAATGGCCGACAATGCCAATCGGTAGGCTGTGAGGGGCACGAAGAGTGTTGGGGAGAATCGAGGAGTCAGGGAAACACCCAGCCGGGGTCTCTACCTGAAGGGAGCAGCCGCTCAACCTCTTCCTCAGACTGCACCGGGACGCGGAGTCACCTCCTGGTGATGCGTCACCGATACCCCAATCACAAGCAAGAAGACTGAACCGAGAGCAGCCGCTCGATCGATCCTGTGGACTTCCGAGTCTGTAACGCGGCAAACACCTCCTGGTGTGCGTTACAGCTGGCAGTCCCTGTGTCTCTGGTCGGGCTGGGAGTTACGACTCCAACCAGCAAAAGCGCCACTGCGCTTGGACTCAGCCGAGTCCAAAAGCGAAGCTCAATGGTTGACCGGTAGAGCTTCCGGGTCCTTCACAGGTGACGATGGGGCAAGACACGGCCCAGGGAGTAACGACTCGACCTACCTCCGTTCTTGCCTTACTGGAGCACCACTCCGGAACACTGCTCTTCACGAAGCAGGTACGTCGGTGTAAACACAATATCCGACAGCCTTGTACCTCCCGGTTCCTCCCTTTATAGGGCGTGTTTTCCTTGAGTTATGTAACAGCTCTCCTGTTTACATAAGGGCGTGTTTTCCTTGAGTTATGTAACAGCTCTCCTGTTTACATAAGGGCGTGTTTCCCTTGAGTTATGTAACAGCTCTCCTGTTTACATAAGGGCGTGTTTCCCTTGAGTTATGTAACAGCTCTCCTGTTTACATAAGGGCGTGTTTCCCTTGAGTTATGTAACAGCTCTCCTGTTTACATAACCTCTCAACCGCTAAGCATCCTGGGAGATGTAGTCCGTTTTCGCTGGTTACCGTTTTCCTCCCCTCGTATGACAGGAATTCTTGACAGTACATCCTCCCTCTCAGCGGCTCCCCACGGGTCCAGCGCTGGCAGGAAAACGCCGATGGAACAAGGAGACCAAGCGCGGAGCATGAACCCCTTCAGCCGGTTCCCATGAATGCTCCTCCGGGCCATAGCCTTTCCACGCAACCAGGTACCACAGCTTCCCCCTGCGCCATTTGGACGCCCGTATGCCCGACACTTCATACTCCACCTCCGACTCCACGCATACCGGCCTAGGTGTCCCAGACGGCTTGGAGGGTGCTGGTTTGAGCAATGATACATGAAAGACAGGGTGTATCCGCAATGACTGGGGCAAGCACACCTTCACGTTCACGGGACCCATACACTTGGTAATTCGATAGGGGCCCATGTACTTGGGATGGAACACACTGTTCTTTCGAAACCTCATGTTTCTTGTGGATATCCAGACGTAGTCTCCAGTGCGGTACAGTGGCCCGGGCCTTCTCTTCCTATCTGCCGCAGCCTTGTATCTTCTCTTGGCCTCTATTAGGACAGCCCTTGAGCGCATCAACGTGTCTTTTATGTGTGCCACCCTGTCCGCTGTGGCGGGAATCCTGTCCTCTCTGAACGGATGTAGAAATGGCAAGAACCTGGGATGTTGGCCATAGTTGCTATAGAACGGAGATGACTGTGTGGAGCTGTGAGTGGCGTTGTTATAGGCTATCTCTGCAACCCATAGCAAGTCGACCCATTCTTCCCTGCCCTGGTCCACAAAACATCGCAGATACTGTTTGAGCGTTTGGTTCAGGCGCTCGGTTTGGCCGTCCGTTTGAGGGTGGTAGCTGGTGGACAGGGCGGTCTTAACATGCAGCGCAGTGCACCAAGTCTTCCAGAATTGCGCAGTAAACTGCGACCCCCGGTCCGACACGATCACCCCAGGTAATCCATGCAGTCGTACCACATTCTTTAGGAGTAGTGACGCCAATTCCCCGGCCGTAGGGACTCTCTTGCAGGGGATGAAGTGCCCCATTTTCGTCAAGTAATCCACCACCACCAGTATTGCCGTCATCCCCTGGTCTACCGGTAGGCCCACCACGAAGTCCAGTGATATGCTATCCCATGGTCTATCCGGGGTCGGAAGTGGATGTAAGAGCCCTTGGGTTCGGCCATGGTCGGCCTTCATGGTAGCACACGTAGGACACTCCTGTCCCCACCTCCTGACATCCACTCTCATGGTTGGCCACCAGAAATGCCGTCCCATGCTAGCCACCGTTTTTTCAAAGCCCAAATGACCTGCGCATGGAGAGTCATGGCACCAGATGAATGCTTGTTTCCTTAGCCCAGGCGTGGGTATCAATAGGCACCTGCCCTTCAGGGGTATCCCGTCCTTCAGCTGCCATTCTCTGTGACTGAGGAGCCACCTCCGCCATGCGAATGACCTGATCCCTCTCTTTATTCCCCTCAGGAAAGTATCCGGTTGGATAACCCCCAATACCATCCTCGGGGAAATGATGGAACGCTCGGTTGCAGGCAATGGTTCCTTAACTGCAGATTGACGGGACAGGGCGTCCGCCTTCCGGTTTTCCGTCCCCGGCCGATATGTGATGCGGAAGTTGAACCCCGCAAAGAAGATCATCCACCGCAGCTGCCTGGGAGAAAGGTGTCTAGTGGCCGTCATGAACTGTAGGTTCCGATGGTCCGTGTACACCGATACCACATGTCTTGCCCCCATCAACCAATGCCTCCATTCGGTGAAGGCGTCCTTGATTGCGAGAAGCTCCTTCTCCGCAATATGGTAGTTGCGTTCGGCGTCGTTGAGTTTGCGGGACATGTACGCAACGGGATGAAGCACCCCTGTGTCGTGGTTGCGTTGGGACAAGATAGCCCCCAGCGCCACATCCGACGCGTCCGCTTCCACCACGTAGGGGAGATCCGGATCGGGGTGAGCCAACACCGGCGCCTTACCAAAGGCGCTTTTCAGGGCTTCAAAGGCTTTGTTCGCTTCAGGGGACCAGACAAACTCCTTGGACTTCCTCAGTAGCTGTGTGATTGGGGCCACCACTCCTGAAAATCCATCTATAAACCGCCTGTAAAAGTTGGCGAAGCCAATGAAACTTTGGACGTCCTTCACGCTTTGGGGCACCGGCCATTCTTTCACCGCCTTGATCTTTCGTTCTGCCATCTCCTGTCCCTCTGGACTCAGCATCACTCCGAGGAATTCCACGGATGTGACGTGGAAGTCACACTTGCTGAGTTTACAAAACAGCATGTTTTCCCTCAGCTTTTGGAGCACAGCTTTGACGTGGTGTACGTGCTCCTCCACACTGGACGAATAGATGAGGATGTCGTCGATATATACGACCACGTAGATATCCAACTCCTCTCTGAATACCTCATTCAAAAAGTACTGAAAGGCTGCCGGGGCGTTGCACAGACCGAACGGCATGACGAGGTACTCAAAAAGGCCGAACCTGGTCTTAAAGGCGGTCTTCCACTCGTCTCCGTCCCTCATGCGCACCAGATGGTATGCCCCTTTCAAATCCAACTTGGTGTAGATACGAGCTTTTTTGACCTGTTCCAGAAGTACACTGATGAGAGGCAAGGGGTACCGATTTTTTATGGTTATCGCATTCAATGCCCTAAAGTCCACACAGGCTCTCAGCTCCCCATTAGCCTTCGGGATGAAGAAGAGTGGCGAGGCGGCCGGAGATTTGGACGGGCGGATGAATCCTAGCTTGAGGAGTTTATCCAGGTACCCCCGGAGATGCACGTTTTCAGGCTCCGTCAGGGCATACAGCGTGCCGCTGGGAACGCTGGCCCCTGGCACCAGGTCGATCTGGCAGTCAAACTGTCTATGTGGTGGTAGCACTTCCGCCTTCACCTCATCAAATACATCCTCAAAACTGTGATAAGCCTGGGGGAGAGCCACATCTTTTTCTGCCGCTGTAGCCACCGTCTGACTCCCGCTCTCATCTGCGTCAAGGGATTCCGTTCTTATTCCACAATGCAGGATGCAATACGGTGACGTAATTTCCATGCGATGTGTTGGCCAATCCACAAAGGGGTTGTGTTTCTGTAGCCACGGCAATCCCAATATGACGCCATATTGGGGCGCTCGGATGATGTTAAAATCGATTTGTTCCAAATGGTTCCTCCCATATCTCATCGGAAGGACCCCCGTGTGCTGTCCGATGGGCCCCGTCACCAATCGCCTTCCGTCTACCGCATAGACGTCTTCGGGTACTGCTTTGGGAAGAAGCACTAGCCCTAGCCTGCATGCCTCGTTGTGGTCCATAAACATGCCAGTGGCCCCTGAATCCACCATGGCCACAACGGGTATCCACTGGTCATGCACTCCCACGTGCACCGTGATAAACAGGTGTCGTTGTCCCTTAGTGACCGAGTTGGAAAGTGAAGGGATGGATGAGTGACTCCGAGATGCCCCTTCTCTGGTCTTGGAGTCCTCTAGTTTTCCGCCGGTATGTCCACCACGGCTGTTACCGACCGGTTGGCCCGATAACGTGACGTCTTCGGTTTGGCAGGGCATTCACGTACGTAGTGGCCTTTTTTGCCACAATATAGGCACAATCCTTGTTTACGGCGTGACTCTTTCTCCGTGGCTGTGAGGCTCGCTCGTATTGCGCTGATGTCCATGGGGTCTCCCTTGGATGCGGTGGAAGTTTCAGGACTTCCCACCGTCACATAGGATGGAAGGGATTTTCCTTTTCTCCCATGATCCCCCTTTCTTTCACTTAGCCTATGTTCCAGCCGTAATACCAGGTTGATAAGGCCCTCACATGTCTTGGGTTGAGGGTCAATATGAGCCACGGCGTCCTTGAGCTCATCGCACAGCCCTTGATGGAAGAGCGCCGTCTGTTTAGCAACAGGCCACTTGGTTTCCGCAACCAGCCTTCGGAACGCGTTGAGATACTGCACCAGGTCGTTGGATCCCTGTCTCAACTCAAGCATTTCACGGTCCGCCGTGTACGAGTCAGCCCTTCTGTCGAATACCTTCAGGAATTCCTCGCGAAAAGCACCCCAATCACATAAGAGGGGGTCGTCCCTGCTCACCAGAGGTACGGCCCATTGTGCCGCGTTTCCAGCCAAATAGGATATAAGGAAAGCCACACGAGCCTGACTCGTGGGGAACGCCTTTGGTTTGCACGATAAATGTAGCGCCACTTGTGTGAGGAATACCTGCACTGTGTTAGGATCCCCACTGTACCTCTCTGGTGTTGCCAAGGGGATGGCTACCGGCATTTCCACTACTACCGCAGGGGTCTGGTTCGTGAGGGAGGTGCTGGGCGTGAGCGGGTCCAATTGGATAGCATCCAGTCTGGCTTTTACATCGGCTGTTTGTTGCCTAGAGGCAGCCACTTCAACTTGCATGGCCACTAAAGCAGCCAGCACATCATCAAGTGTTGCCATGTCTGTTATCGACCGGGAGACAGTTAGTGTTATTAAGGTCGGATATTTTGTAACGCCCTGAACGTCTCAGGATCGTTTAACAGACACGACAATGAGGACGCAACCACTTGTGAAGGGTTAGTTCTTTTAATGAAGGCAAATAAAATACAAAGAACAAATAAAAGTTATAGTCACTGGAATCCTCCAGGCTAAGTACGTTACCAGCCCACAGCACGGATGGTCCTAACCGTCCTCTGCATATACGCCGATCCCGGCGTATGCCAACAGAGGGCAGAAATGAAATGGCCGACAATGCCAATCGGTAGGCTGTGAGGGGCACGAAGAGTGTTGGGGAGAATCGAGGAGTCAGGGAAACACCCAGCCGGGGTCTCTACCTGAAGGGAGCAGCCGCTCAACCTCTTCCTCAGACTGCACCGGGACGCGGAGTCACCTCCTGGTGATGCGTCACCGATACCCCAATCACAAGCAAGAAGACTGAACCGAGAGCAGCCGCTCGATCGATCCTGTGGACTTCCGAGTCTGTAACGCGGCAAACACCTCCTGGTGTGCGTTACAGCTGGCAGTCCCTGTGTCTCTGGTCGGGCTGGGAGTTACGACTCCAACCAGCAAAAGAGCCACTGCGCTTGGACTCAGCCGAGTCCAAAAGCGAAGCTCAATGGTTGACCGGTAGAGCTTCCGGGTCCTTCACAGGTGACGATGGGGCAAGACACGGCCCAGGGAGTAACGACTCGACCTACCTCCGTTCTTGCCTTACTGGAGCACCACTCCGGAACACTGCTCTTCACGAAGCAGGTACGTCGGTGTAAACACAATATCCGACAGCCTTGTACCTCCCGGTTCCTCCCTTTATAGGGCGTGTTTTCCTTGAGTTATGTAACAGCTCTCCTGTTTACATAAGGGCGTGTTTTCCTTGAGTTATGTAACAGCTCTCCTGTTTACATAAGGGCGTGTTTCCCTTGAGTTATGTAACAGCTCTCCTGTTTACATAAGGGCGTGTTTCCCTTGAGTTATGTAACAGCTCTCCTGTTTACATAAGGGCGTGTTTCCCTTGAGTTATGTAACAGCTCTCCTGTTTACATAACCTCTCAACCGCTAAGCATCCTGGGAGATGTAGTCCGTTTTCGCTGGTTACCGTTTTCCTCCCCTCGTATGACAGGAATTCTTGACACCTACAACAGCTCATGGACATCTTAGGCAACCCACCTCCAGGAGCAGGGCAGCCCAGCTGCATCCAGGAGACCCCACCCCCTGCACAGACCACACAGCAGGAAGCACACACCACCACGGATGGCTCCCAGCACCTCACAGAAGCACACATCACATTCCACGGCCAGGTGTTAGACTGCCAGAAGGAGGTGGCTAAACAGGTGCGGGTGGGGTTCGAACTCATGGCAGCCATACTCAATTACATACGTGGGTGTCCAATTCCCATCAGGGACCACTTACACTCACCAACGGACACACACACATGCGACATAGCCACACACATTTGCACATTTCCAGTACTGAATTCACACCCCTATGCTGGACTTGCGTACGCCGGGCCAGCCCAAGCCGGGCCAGCCCATGCCGCCTACGCTTACAGGGTGGGACATAATGAGCTACTTTCTGCGCTCTTCCCCACTGCCTGGGGTAACATGGTTGCGTCCACTGTTCACTACACTTCAAACACCAGCAGTGTATGTCGACATGGATATGTCTGTGGTCTGCATACTGCAGTCTGTCCAGCACATGCATGCCACACTTGGCATTGTGTACATTCTCGTTCACTTGCCTCCTTTGCACATGCTGGATTCCTATCTCTCCCCGCATTCTGCTGTTGTGTAGCTGAGGTGCCATGCCATTGATGGCTTGTGAACATGGCTTGCCCAGGTCACCACAGTAAGTTGTGCTGTCGTGTCTGGTAGGTGGGAATGTTGTTTGGCATGTTGTGTGTGAGTTTGTAACATGTGCATTCCCAGAGTTGTGAGTTGCATGATTGTGGAGTTGAGGTGTGTGGTGTGTTCATTTAGTACTTACCAATGAGCAATGCATTCCCATAGGGGCCAGCCTCAAAGCGCTGGTTGATGATGGACTGTCAGAAGATGAAGAATCATGCACACTGCCTGGGTAGTTGGAGACGACATTGGTGAAGAGTCCACGGTGGTCCACTATTGCCTGCACATTGGTGGAATGCGTGTGCTTCTTGTTGCGGTAATTGTGTGCAGTGGCGGCAGAGGGCTCGAGGAGTACATGTGTGCCAGCAGCGGCTCTTGGAGGGAGTGCTGCCGGGTGGTGACGCAGGGCGCAGAAGGGGCAGGGTGAGGGTAGTAAACTCCAGATTATAGCCAAACCACGGTAAGTACACAAATAAATAAATACAACGAATTTCGTTGCGCACGCTGCATCGCCAAATGCGATGCAGCGCGTGCAATGACATTTGTTTTATTTATTTATTTGTATACTTACCTCCGTTTGGCCATAACCTAGAGTTTACTACCACCCTGCCCCTCCCCCGCCCTGCGTCACCGCCCAGCAGCACTCCTTCCAGGAGCCGCTACTGATGTGCGCAGTCGATTGCACCCAACACGTGCAGGAAGGCAGCTATGGCGTAGAAGCCTTGCTCGGCTTCCAGATGTTCCTTTGCAGTGTGTGGGAAGTGAAGATACTGGGGTACCAAGCTGATGATGGCATCCAAGACAGGTGTGAGGAACTTGTATGGGGCTGGCTGTGAGACTTCTCTGACTTGGGCAGTTGTTGGTTGGAAGGTCCCAGAGTCCAACAAGTGCCGCACAGCCAGCAGCTCTGTCTGCAGAAGGATGTTGATTGTCGGCTGTGTTGGTACCGTCAGCCTGTGGGCAATGATGGACAGGATGCGTAGGACGGTTGTCCTTTTGTGCCTGTAGTGGATAATGACATCCTCTGGTGTTACGTCTGTGAGGCTGGTATGTTTTCTGAAGGTCTGCTGTCTTTGTCTGCGCTGCCTCTGTGGTGGTCCGGAGAGGGGGTGGCGGGGTCTGGGGGTGGTGACGGGCCTGGAGTGGTGGCGGTGGGGGTTGTGGCCCTCTTGGGGCTCCGAGCTGCAGGATGAGTTGCTCCATGGCATCTGTTGTTCTTCAGGTGTGGCTCTGGGCTGGGCTCCCTTTATGGTGCAGGGTGTCGTCTGACTTAACACCAGGTCAGAGCAGGTGTTAAATCCCTGCTGCTAACGCGCCTTATTGCATGATCTAGCTGGTCGTTGAGAATGTTGCGAAGTGGTGTTCTCGCGGATTTTTGCACGGGAACACCTACTCTGCATCTTATTAGCGTTAGTTGCCGGTGTCATCTGTGGCAATGATTTTTGCGGCTGCTATCGCCGGAAAACTGGTGATATCAGCTGTTAGCACCAGCTTGTGAATAGTGCGATTAATTTATCGCAACTTTGGCTGCGATAAAGTGCCGATAACGCGGCGATAGGTCCTTGAGAATATCCCCCTATGTATTTTGAAGATACAGTTAGGCTTCTTCTGCGGAATGTTGTGCATACAAAACTTCAAATTCAAAATTCTGCATACATTTTCCAGTTTGATCGCGTGTGAAGAAAGTGAAAATTATCCAAATGTGCAATGAAAGATATCTCGCAGCAAGGAAAATAGTCTAAGTCTGATGAAGGTAAACTCCAAATCTTTGCATTTTTGTAAAGGGCGATTGTAGAGAATTTTGCAAACTGTCACTAGGAAAAAATAACTTTGTACACACTCTAAATTATTTTGCAGACATGTAGTAAAATCATCAATCCTTAAATGACAAGCTTTTTGGTTATTTTTCTTTTGGACCTGGCCCTTTCTGCAGGGTCACCACCTAACCTTTCTCCTTCACCCTTCCTGCTTTTTTGAAGCAGATTCAGCTGGATTTAGGACTCTGTGCACATTACAACTGCTAACCAGTGCTAAAGTGCTTGCACTCTCCCCCAAAACATAGTAAAATTGACCTACAACTTATGAGCACATTTAATTTACTTGTGAGTCCTGAGTATATTTTACTACATGTACCCAGGGCCTGTAAATTAAATGCTACTAGGGGGCCTGCAGCACTCATCGTGCCCCAGCGAAAGTAGATCTTTAAAACATGTCTCAGGCCTGCCACTGCACACTTTAGTGCAGTTTTAAACAGCCAGTACAACCTGGCAAATCAAACCTTCCTTTTTGATATATTTGTCACCCCTATGAGTGTGCCCTAAATGCTCATATGTCAGGGTACCTTGTAAAAAGTAGGACAAGTGGGTTTACGTTTTACATGTCCTGGTAGTAAAAAAAACTCTTACATTCGTTTTTCCCTACTGCAAGGCCTATCCCTCCATTGACTAACTTGGGTTCCTTATTTCATTGAAGAAGTGCTGACCTCAAGTTGGGAGCAGGTTAAGATGTCATGTTTAGACTCAAATGAATTGTAATTTAAAATCTTCTTTAATGGTAAAGTCGGATTTAAGTCATTATTCTGAAAAGGCACTATGGGAAAGTTGACATTTTCCTGTCTTAACCATTTGTGCCTCCTACCAGTGTCCTAGGTCACATGACTGTGAATGGCTCTGTTGTTGGGGTTTATGTATTCCTCCCAAACAGTGAAACAAATGAGACTAGGTGTGGACTGAATGGGCCATCCTCAAGGATGACTAGGGGAGGAGCTCTGCCATGCTACACTTGCACTTCAATAGCTTGCCTCTAGCACACAAAAGAAACCTGGCACCAGCTTTATCACCCCATCCTTCTTGATGCCTTGACAGGTGAAAAGATGAGCTTTGGATAATCTGGGAAGAGGGCAGGGTGATTCCTACACACGAAGCCTCGCACCCGGTATAAGTACTTGATTCTCATAAAAACTCTTCAGTACACCCCTGAACCTATAGACATTACAGAAGGAGGGCCTCCATACTACCAGAGGACCGCCCTGGTGCTACAAAAGGATTGCCCTGCTGCCTGAGAACTGCCTTTCTCTCTGAGAAATGAAACTGAAACTGCTCCCTTCATCCCAGGCTAAGCTGAGTGACTCCAGGGGTCAGCTGGTGGACTTACTGCCTAAGCTACAGGGATACAACAAGCTCCAGCGGCCTCCCTACAACTTCCCAGTGACCTGTTGCACTGGACATACCTAGAACTGCAAATAGATCTGCCTGAACCCAGCTGTCCTCTGCTGGGGTGAATTCCTGATCTCCAGGAGGTCCTGAACTCTTTGTGGTCTTCAGTTTCAGCTCTTCCTAAGAAGGAAGATGAAGTCCTGAAGATTTGGCTCTTCCCAACTGCGAATGGGCCTGTTCGCACTGAGACTCTGCTTCCAGTGACGAACGCCAACGCGAAGCTCCAGCGAACCCGACTCTATGTGATACAATGACAATCAGCGATGACCGGCAATGCAAGATCTACACTTCGCACTACTCCAACTACAGCCCACTTCAACACAAAGCTCCAGCAAGGACCATCCGTGATGCCATACAAAATCTTCGAGCTAAAGCAACAACTACCTGCAACGCCCCACCTGACTATGGGACTTTTCATACCAGACTTTAGGAAGGTAACTTTTTCAGCAGGACTAACCTGGTCCCTGTATCCAAACCACACTTCATAGCTGCCAGTCTGAACTTCTGACTTTCCCACGGCCTAGCCCCACCAGATGACCAAGAGTGGGTCTGCATGTTTTTAGGCGCTGTTGACACTAACATCTTTAAAATTGCATATCTCCAGTTTTGCTGATTGTATTTTTTTGTTCTGGTATCATTATTTTATATATTAAAATGTACTCTGTTTTTCTTAATTAGTTTGGTATTTTTCTTGTGTTGTGTTTTCACTGTATTACTGTTTGTGTGCTGCAAAAATACTTCAGACATTACACAGAGACTTTTGTGATTCACCCTAAAAAAGATTGTGGTTGTTGCCTGAGTAGGGCTTACATCCCCTCAACCAATACCCCAATATTTTAAAACTTCCAACTCCTGCACCTGATTCAAAAATGTAAATCAAGGACGACAACCTACATACATGGGCACACACAATGTTAGATTCAGCGGGGAGACCTCGCTCGGTTCCTCTCATGGATGGGAAGTCTAAGACAGCTGCCCTTAAAGAACTGAACCACCTGCGATGACAACATGGAGTGGCTGTGTACCTCCCGTGGTCCCCCGCTCACTCATGGTGCTCCTGGTGGGGGTGACTGTACAACAAGCACCTTCCTCAACTCACCAGGGGCCCACGTTGCAGAGTTTGTCTTGCCAAACGGCAGGCAGGTGGAGGTGATATTGACAGCATGGAAAAAGGAAAAGGGAATCCTGCCGCTGGGATTCCACAACCACTGTTGGTGGGGCTGCATTTGAGGGGTTCCCTCAGGCCGACGGCATTGCTATAGACAATAAAGGTGTGCCTCAGAACAGGCACTGCTCCCAAGCCAGTTGGAGGTTGCGGTCTCCTTGCTGGGGGTGGGAGGGAGAGACAGCACTAGGAAAAACACACGTCAGTTCTCATATCAGGAGAACGCTCGGCACACACTAGTTTATAGCGCAAACTCTCAAGACGCACTATAAGGAAAACACTGAAGTGCTAAACCCTCACCTTTTGAAGCCACGAGGGGAAAATGACAGCACTCATCCTGTGCTGACTGTAACACACAAAGGACAGTCAACAGCGCTCCAGTCTTTTGTAACCCTGAGACTCAACAGGGGGGCAAGCCAACAACCCCTTGTAGAACACTGGGTGCGGAGGATAGAAAAGAAGTTAGTAGACTGCAGGCCAACACAAGAGTTCAAATGCAGGGTGGCAGTCTCTCCAGCAGTCCAACAAGCAGCAGGCCAGCACAACAAAGTAAGTAGTCCAAATGACGGTTCCTCCTGGAAGCATAGCAATCCCTTAGTAATGTGCAGTTTGGAAAGCCAGCAGAATCTGGTTACAAGGCCCACGCAGTGTATAAAACCATGGGGTAAGAGCCCCTGTACTTATACTCCAAAATGTCTTTGCTCAAGACATACCTTCAAAAGAACCTTTAGAAGTGGGCAACACTCCCTTTCAACCCAACCCTGGCTCCAGACATCGGTGGGGATAAATCAGCCCTTTCTGTGAGGGCAGGACATAGCCTATACAATTGTAAAGTGTGACCGCCCTCTCCCTCTCCCAGCCCAAGAAGACCATCAGTATGCAGATTGAATGCAGATGTAACCTTGTCACACTCAACCATTCCTGTGTGATGGCTGTCTGGAATATATGCACAATGTTTAGCTGTCACCCATGCCTAGACATGAATTGGAGCCAGGCTGCAGAGCACAAAGAATCATAAGCACAGAGAAAAACCCACTTTCTAAAAGAGCCGTTACCAAAATAATAATGAAAAATCAAGTTACACCAGTAAGCAGAATTTATCACTACCATTCTAAGCATACCAAATATGGCAACGCTACACTATGCCTTTCAGATCAGGAATTACCACTGAAAAACATATAAGGGGATTCCCAATGCGAGCCTATGTAAGTAGTAAGCCTCACAGCCGTGAGAAACAAAATAGGCTGTTTGTCACTACCAGGACATGCCACACAATAAAGGCACATGTCCTACCTTTAACTTACACAGCACCCTGCTCATAGCACTACCTAGGGTCTACCTGAGGGCTGACCTATGTGTAACAAAAGGTGAGTTTAAGTTTTGGAAAGTTGTTTTAAATGTCAAGTCACAATTGCAGTAACTGCGTATGCAGACACTGCAGTGGCAGGCCCAAGACCAGTTTGAAAGGCTAGTTCTGAGCAGGCCCACTAGCAGCATTTGTTAACAGGCTCTGCGTATATGATATACCACTGTACAAGGGACTTATAAGTAAATCAAATATGCCAAACAGGTGTAAACCAATCATACTATGTTTTAAGGGTGTGAGAACATGCACTTTAGCACTGGTTAGCAATGGTAAATGCCCAGAGTCCTAAAACCAACAACATGAAGGTAAGAAATGTAGGTGGAGGAAGGCAGAGCATTTGGGGATAATCCTGCAAAAAGGTCTCGGTCCAACAATGCTGTGCTCAAAGAGCACAAATCTTGTTTCATGTGCAACACACCACTTGCACACAGTTATTCCCCACAGAGTGAAGACTGAATATATTGAATATGACACCTTCTAAATGTCCTTTCCACAGCCTTCATGTCTCTTGTGTTATAGGCAATAGGTGCAGCAGCAAAAGGTACTCCTGTGGCAGGATCTAAAAAAAGTCTTTCACAATCCATTCCTAACATCCAGCCAGATGTGCCTCACTGCTATCAAAGTCACAACTACACTCTTGAGAAGTGTTCACCTTTAATTGCAATAGCTCAACATTAACATCATTGTATCTTGCCTGCATGTGCTAAGACAATGTCTGCATCATAACCACCACTGCGTGAGGCATCGCCAAACATGAACTTTGCATCACCACCACAGCATGTTCGGAACTGCTGCTGCACAATGCACCTCCACGTAAGGACCTCACATCACCTTTGCTGCACAATGCATCCTCAAGGCAGGACTTCGCACCACTCCTTAACCAGAATGTAAGATGCTTTGTTTAGTGACCTCACTTGGTCCATGTAGTCCACCCATGTTGCATCGTGTTCGGCTTGAATTTGTGACTTTGTTCTGGGCCGGCACACCCAGATAACCACTGTTGGCACTTTGTGCTTTTAGGCGCAGTCTTTACTTAAAACTTTGAAATTGCATATCTGCAATTCTATTGATTGGAAGTTTGTCCTAAAATCATTTATTACATTTTACCCAATTTTTCTAAATTAGAGTGGGTTTGCGTATGACTTCACCCTAGCAGACATTGTGGCTGTTGCTTGAGTGTGGTTTCACTCCCCTCAACCAGTAACCCTATTTTAAACACAGGTGTAATGGGTGAAGTTACAGTTCTGATGTCCTTTGTGCGCTACATGATCCTTCATTTTTGCGAATTCATTTGTATATATATATGTTTGCTGACAATCCCTTATTCACACATTTCTGTCAATCATATAGTAATATGCCCTTTGTCAGAGTACCGACCACTGTTTTACATCACGTTACAAAGGCTGCCTTATACTGGCACCGTTCTCCCAGTAGCTTTCAACCAGGCCATAGCCATAGCCCTGTGGATGTTCAATCACTGTATAACACTGGATTTCTCCAACACTCTAATACTATTTCTTTAGGATATTTAAATTCTCTATACATGCACCTCTCCACGGCTGAAGTGGTCCAATGTCTTCTACACATAAATACCATTCGTAAAACCACATTAGGGAAAATCATGCCAGCAGCTATTCAGCTTTCTGTGACTTTGGTGGTCAGATACATCTGTGCCCAGTATTATTAATTTGATGCATGTTTTATGTCATCTGGGGCTTATGTCAACCATTACTATACCTTCAGGTCAGCTGCAAATAAAGAAAAATAAAAGGAAGTGGAGGTTATTGGACCAATACTGAATAACTCTCAAACAATCTTACTGTAGGCCAGTAGTTATCCTCATAGGACTGTCTTCAATATTACAAAAAGATTATGGATACTAGTCTCACTACAAAGGTTTACCTCCAACGACCCTTTAGCTTCCAGCCACCACAAATACCTACACTGTTCCACCTTTCCACACAAGTGTAACTTTGGTTGTCTCTTAGTCCCAAACTAAGACTCAACAGACAAAGAACTGTATACATTAAATAAATAAATAACAAAAGTCTCTACGCCAGCCTGACACAGTCTCTTTGCTGCTCGTCTAGGTTAAGGGTCCTAGCTAGCCATTATCAATGTCAGAAACGTAGACCACATGGAGCTCCTCTTGGGTGCATGCATTGGACAGTGGAAGGCAGGCCCATACACCTGCTATGGAATTGCACACAGCGTCTAAGTTTGGAGGACAAAGGGGGGATGCATTGGGGCTCACACAAACAGCACGGGGGAAGGTGTAGGTTTAGGGGCAGCAAGAATCTGCAGATGTACAGTATAGTGGGAAGTTGACTTCAGAATTCTGGTCATCCTGTACCTCTTGGTGGGCCTTTGCTACTGCCACCACTTCTGCAAGCTCAATTGCTGGCAGCTACTGACCAGATAGCTTCTTCACCAATGTCCTCTTGGAATTTAGCCTTGATGACACAATGAATGGTTGGAATGGCATGAGAGAGCTCATTGGTATTCAGCGAAATTCTTACCCTTAGGCACTGTTCTTGCTGGTGAGCACTCTAGCTAGGAGGTGGCATGACAGGAAGTGAAGCCATAGGCCTCAGTATTGTGGGGGCATTTCAGGTTCCAATGAAGGAAGGGTCTGTTAATGTGACACCACTGTTAAGAATATGTTTCTGATCAGAAGGAGCCCAATTGCCTGACTCCTCCTTTTATATCATGTGTATATTTACCACCCTCTTAGTTGCTTTCTAAGCCTCCATTTGGAGATTCATGGCCTGTGAGCATATCGCTCTTTGGGTGGACGCTCTCTCGGTTTTGGTGTCTTCTCCATCCTCCTCAGTTATGTAGTTGAGGCTAGTACCCACTGAGGAGTCATGCCCTATGCCCCCACTTTCTTCCTGGCTACAGATTGAAAAGGAATGGCGAGAGAACAGAAGACTCAAGAGTTGACAGAGCAATCAATTCATATGCATAGTAGGATATGATGTGATTATTTTAGCAGTTATTGCAATAAAGACTTCAATTAACATGTAGCCCATTTGCCTTTCCTATACAAGGTTGTTTTTCCCACATGCCTCTTTGTCCAGTGGATGAATATGGACAGTAAATTAGCAGCTCATTAATTCAAGCCACGTCACTCTCCTATTCCCTTCTGATGCCCTGTAAGAATGTAGATATGATTCAGATGATGACAGATGGGTGCAAAATGCATAGCTACTTGCTGGTCATGGCATGTCCATTACTTTGAGGGCATATAGTTTATGAATGAGGCAACACTAGAATGTTTATTAGCGTTGAAATGTTACAGTGATGAAGAGGTCATGTTCTGTCTATGATCTGTGTTTGACATGAATCAAATATACATGAGAATAGGTCCTCTGTGGAGTTAGTTAGACAGAGCAGCAGAACCCTGTTATGTCATTTTCTGATGGTGGAATGATCAGTTTTTAACCTACACTTTCTCTGGCATGACCAAGATCCTGTGTGCCAGGACCTAATACAAAAACATGCACTATTTTAATTTTTGTTAATGTGACAATTGCAGAGAATAGATACATTGATCACATACTCGCCATTACACTTTGTGCATAACACCATGGCATAAAGACAACAAATACATAACAAGGCCCTGTGAACAGCAGACATGGTAATCCTTGCAATCCACAGAGGAAGGGGCACAGGCTAAAATGATCTTACACAGTGCATCTTGAAAGGACTGGAACACTTCCTCTGACTGATCAAGGCAGCTAAAGCACGACTTGAGGATGCCACATGTGCACTCAGTTGTGGCTCACATATATATCTTTACCTCTGTTGAGGCATGGTTGTTGGACTTTAGAGGGGGGTGAGGAGATGGTGAGAGAAGACATACACTATTGCATCACCTGCACAAAAGGCTAACAAACCTAAAGGATGTGGGAATTTATGGGTGAAAAATTATCCATACTAAATATGTAAGCATACAAACCTCATCAATTCATCACTACTAAGAAGTAATAAAAAAATGAGGCCCTCAAGCATCAGACACACATTTTATATGCATCTACATGATCTGTAAATCAACACATGAATAGACAAAAATAGGAGAGCCACCAACCTAACATAATCAATACAGATGCAAATAAAGTCCTTAAATTAAAAACAAGGCCTCTGCTGTAAAGCACAGTCCAAATATCAAGGAGAAAGTTTCTAATTTTCCTTTGTGTGGTCGACAGAAGTAGGCAGGTTAGAAATGTCGATGTACGTTTCGATGGATCATAGTTAACTTTTCTTCCACCTTCATCAGGACCACACAAGTAACAGAGGATACGAAAAGTAAGGCTCTTCAATCTCTTAATAAATTGACATGGGGGTCTAACAAATAGAAAATAATTATAATTAAAATTGGAAATTAACCTAATAATCAGGAAAGGCATAGCATCATAATGCACAACCATAGAACATTTTATAGTAACAAACAGAAAACGTGTTAAAGTGAGGCCAATGCCGCAAATTCAACCTTGAACCTTGTACATTATTTCATACTATTTAATTTTACACAAATTCACATCACAGATTCCCAACCTATAACATTCCAATTAGTCACAAAAGTATCGCGATAATAAGAGAGACATATAGCAAAGTCCACATGTTCAAGAAAATACCGCAAATCCCAACGCATGCATTGTTCTTTACTTCATAATGTTTATTTCTTCAAAGCACACAACACGGTTTCACAACCTACACCTTTTTACTAATCAACCCTGTACTCCATTAATGAGACAATCAGACCTCCAAATATAATTATATAGCAGTATCTTATTCAAACATTTTACATATACAAACTTTCAACAGGAACCTATTATCTGGTTTACCAATCACCCCAATATTCAAAGAGAGTCACATGGTCACATTCAAAAGAGGTTAATGCTCACTTCACACCCACTTCATTGATCATAGCACGGCAGCGGGGAAAGGATGAAAGGGAATGCAGGGGAGTGCGGTGCAAAAAGGGCTGGACTGGCTGTAGCGGGCACCAGGTGTTTCCCCAGTAGGCCGCCAGGGTGGGGGCCGGTTTTGTTACCGGGGGTTGGCAATTTCGGCACTGTAACAAAAACGGCCAAAACTGGCTCTCGCAAACAACTTGGCCGCACCCCACCTCCCCTTCAAGGAGGGCCGGCCGAGCAGTTTACCAGGGCCGGTTTCTGTTCCCAGTCCGGCGCTGGGTGCAACCTCAAACTTCAGTCATTTCTCTAAACAAAGAAAGAGATAAAAAAAGAATACTTAATATATTCTAAAAGGCAAAAGTCAAAAACCCATTTTAAACCCAAATGGGGTAGAAGGGGTCTGGACGAATTATTCAGCGCATACCTATTAGTAAGCATGAATGCTACACAACCGGCTTTAAATCCACCCCTGATAATCTAAAGTCATTTAGGAAGTAAAAATCTAGAGTTCACCCATGGAAGAGAGCACATGCAATAATGTGGGAAGAACAGAAGACTGCTTATGGGACCTCAGAACCATAAAAGAAAATAGGGCCGGACTGGCCGTTGAGGGCACCGGGCATTTCCTCGGTGGGCTGGAAGGGTGGGGGCTGGTTTTGACTGGTGGGGCAGCTTTTTTGTTACTGGGGCGGTTTTGCAGCAAAGATGCAATATCGGCCCCCTGTAACAAAAGCAGCTGCACTGTTTCCAACCAGGACCCCCTTCCCCCTTGCACCCCCTCCGCCCGATGTAATTGCAAGGGCTGGTTTGCATTTCCAGACTCGTCCTGAAAGGAAACTGTGGTTCTTCACCACTCCCCGAGTAACTACAGCTCACAATGCCTACCCCATCACCCTTCAGCCCAATTGCTTACCTAGAGAATGGGAAATATGAGGCCATCGCTCGGAAGACACCACCACCTGCACAAATGAGGCCCTGGAGATGTAGGAAGTCAGCCAGATTGACTTTCAGCTCATTGTCAGCAGGACACCATGTTTACAACCCAAAGCTTTCGTTTTAGGCATCTTTGTTTTCAAGTGTATTTATACAAAGTGGTCCACTGATGCATATCAAGACCACAACTCCCAGAATGCACAGAGTAGTTAAATCATCATAGCTGCCAATCTTTCAGATTGCTATGTGTGACATTTTCATAATTTCATTGTAATTTTGAGTCATCCACCGCAGGCGTTTGCACCAGTTTTAAGATCTTCTTACAGTTTCTCGTTTTCAAATCGGTCTAATTTTCTATATTTATATGTTTCCCTCGTCTTCATTGCTTGAGTTTTGCTCGCAAGAAAGTGTCACTCATACTCGTTGTAACTTCACTCATAATTACACTGAAATTATGAAAATGTCACACATAGCAATCTGAAAACGTGGTAGCTATGGGGCTTGGTTTGAGAGCCCAGCAGGTGCCATTTCAGTGCGGAGATGCGGATCACCACACTGAAATGCATTAGTCTAACGTCTGATGCGTGGCACTTGGCAGGGCTGTACTTAAATAGAAATAAGGCGCACAAAATTATTTGAAAGTAAACGGGATGCACTGCTAACCTGGCACCGGATTGTGTGCAGCATGCATAATGAGGACGTTCATAATTGATACCATAAATACAAAGATTGGCTAAGACTGGTAAATAGGCTTTACCTTCTGGTCAAGAAAATACGCTAGACCAAAATGCTATTCAGTCAAAACATTTTAATCTAAAAAAACTGAATAATGGATATAAATGACAGGGAATAGTACAAATACCCAGCTCCCAAGGCAATACAAAGCCAAAGGGAATCACTCTGACAGGGAAAGAAAAGACTAGAGTAGAAATCACCACAGCTCCAGGGCTATTCTAAACAGGAAACAGCATGTGTAAAGACAAAACACTTTTGTATCAAAACTACAAATAGCAAAGAAGTTTAGGGGGCAATAGTTCTGCCCATTTACATGTTTTCCCATTGGATTTTTTCATTCAAACCCCATTGTGGGTATTCAGATTGAAAATCCCCAAAAATCTCTCTTGCTGATCTCTTTTTAGTCGGATTAACACATCTTCTATCACTCTTAATTTTCTCAATTATAACCCATTTTAGATCTGTCTCCTCATGTTCCATGTCCAGACAATGACTCACTATGGGAACATATCTTTTGTGAAACTCTCTCCTAGTTTCAGCACCATAGCCATTCCCACACAGGCAAATAATCAAATAGATAATATTTGCAATCCTACAATTCATGAAAGTTTTTATATCGATATTTTTATTGTGATATGTGATACAACTGTTTTCCACTGCTGCTGCACAAGTATGACAATGCATGCATCTGCAATTTCCATTAAGGATGCCTTTGTGTGTTCTGTCTGAAAGGCAGAAGAACCTTAACAAGACTGTCCATGATATTTCTGTTCTTCTGAAAGGCAAATATTGATTTGTCTATGCAAGTGTCAGCAACAACTTTTAGAATGTGCCTATTCGGTAGAATTACATTTAAATTCTATTTGAAATGTTACTGAATTTGGTGACACAAAAAATATTGTCAATCTTCTGCTTCGGAGTGTTGGGAGTAAACATGCTCTCATGTTCATAAAGCCTTGCGCTCCTATATGAATTCATTCTCTTAGATTACGGCCATCATGTAGTTTTTGCTCAAGTGAGTTAGAATCTCTGTGAAAACAGTGATGCTAGAATGATTTCTCAGAAGTCTCCAAAATTGACTAAATGGCAGTGATATGTGCTGACTCTGTGGATGGAAGCTGCCAAAATGGAGGCAAGTGTTTCTTGTAATAGGTTGTGTAAAGAATTTGACTTATAAACACTTGTCGGTTACAAAGATCCAGATGCCTATGTACTCTATCCTTGATTTACTTTTGTGAGATAAACATTTCAGATTCTTATCACCCTGATTTAGCCACTATAGAAATTCTTGAAGTATCTCATTTTCATTTCTCCAGATGAAGAAAATTTAATCTATATAACTTGACCAATGAAGAACTTTTTCATAAAAGGAGCCACCATGTTGTAAATCTGCTTCTATTTGAAGGCTTCCATGTGAAGATTTGTTGTGCAAGAAGCACATGTGGTTCCCATGCTGGTCCCTTTGACCTGCTTATGTGTGCATCCATTAAACAGAAGTAGTTGTTCCTGAGAAACACTTCGCTACGACTTGTAGTAAAGTCAATAGGCAATGAGGTGTTAACATTGGTCAACGCTATGTATAACGCCTCCTCCTGAGAAATATTCATATAGAGAGACTACATTTCGAGTAGCAAAGATTTCCCAATTAAGCTAAAATGTAACATATCTCAACTACATTGATATCAGTTGTGCCCCGTATATAAGACTTTAAAGTAGAGACACTAGGATTGGGGAAAGTATCAGCATACTGCAAGAGTGTTTCAGTAATTGAACCAATACTTGAAACAATGACCCTGAATGGTGGATCTTCTGCATTCTTATGAACCTAGGGAGCCCATTTCACACTGTGTTTTGTGGTTCCGGATTTATCAGGAAACCAAAATCTCATTTAAAGATGTCCCTATTACCTTGTCTGTCACTACAAGCCTGTCTATGTGTGATGTCAATTCCATAGAAGTGTTTGGAGGAAACTTGGTACAGTAGTCAGACAGTTTGAGCATGTCTTCCATCTTTTTCATGTAGTAGTCAGTGTCAAGAATGGTAATACCACTCCCTTTATCAATTGGCTTAATAGTTATGCTCTCATCATTTTCAAAAGAATACCCTCTCTGTTCCTCATATGATATATAAAATGTTGGCTTAGGTAGGTGCTTCAAGGTTTTGTCTAGACCTTTTATAATAATGTCATCAAAACCTAAACTTCAGAGCCCGCCATGTTTGGATTGGAAGTGAATTGAGACTGAGGTTTGACTTCAATTTACTTCCATATGAAGGTTAGAAAGTTTTCTGGTAAAAAAACATTTTTGTGTAATGTTTCAGAACAGAAAAAATGTATCTTTGTACAACTCAAACTTGTTAGCTAGATAAAC
This sequence comes from Triturus cristatus, assembly GCF_964204655.1. Lineage (NCBI taxonomy): Eukaryota > Metazoa > Chordata > Amphibia > Caudata > Salamandridae > Triturus > Triturus cristatus. The sequence continues at coordinate 640,388,081 of NC_140585.1, forward strand.
AGTGAAAAAGGATAATCTTTTCCCTAAAACTGATACCTCCACCTCTAAAAAATATCTTAGGATAGATTGAATATAGGAATCGTGTCCTCATTCCCTGTTTCCAATACCTTTGTCGTCTTCTTGAGGGTGCTCCATTCTACTGGAGATTGTAATTTGGACCCAACTCTTCTGCTGTAAAACACTATACATGGAAGAGTGCATTATTGGAAAGTGTTACTACCACATCCAAAGAAAACTAGAGTACTTCCTGCCTGTGTTCATACATTATTTACAGGACATGAGTGAATACTGCTAATATATTTGCAAACATTTGTTTTCTTCCAAAGTCTTTTCTCAAAGAATGTTTGCAAATTAGTGCATCATTGGTGTGAAGTTTGTGTGTGTTTGTTTGTATACAAATGTCAACTTAAAATGCAACTTCATTTCTATTTTGTGAACATTGTGATGTGTTCTAATTTGTGAATAGGCCAGGGGCCTATTACAGATAGGACACACCTTAACTGATAGCGCTGCGGGCACTTTAAAGCATGTGCGCCAGGTAAGAAACAGGGGAAGTGTGCCCTATCAGAAAGAATACACTGCCCTTAGGGCAGCAGCGAACTCGAGCTGCCCCCAGGGCAGCACATTCATGACAAATATGGAGCAACTGTTTAAAACCTGTTTCTCTATGCAGTTGGCAACTCGCCTGCATTTTAAAGAAGAGAGAGAGATCCCCTTGCTCGTCTTGCAGCGAGTGACCGCACCCGCCTGCAAGGGGGTGTCTGGGGCTCCATGAGACCGCCTTTCTCCACTCCTGAGCGCTGCCTTTAGGAGGCATACTGAAAGTGCGCAACCTTTTTGTGCACCTCCTAAAGGCATGTTTTTCTTTCTGCCCACATTGGTACTACAGCGTAGGTGCAGAGGCAAAGAGATTCCCTCATTTGCATGGGTCCACGCCACCAAGCAAATAAGGGAACACCAGTACTATCTGTTTTACAGAAGGGGCCGCACAAGTGTCTGTGGCCTGTTCTGTAATACCAAAGTGGCCTGGGGGTGAACAAAGCAGGTGCAAATGCCCGTTGTGCCCCCAGGGCACTTCTGTAATACAGGCCCATGTGTGTCATTCATATATGGTTTTGTATACCATATGCTAATGGAGCACCACATGGGAAAACAATTTAACATTATTTTTTATTGATGTATTAGATGTTTTATTTCACTGTTTGCTAGTACATGTGGACATGAAATATTTACTTCTAAACTTGTCCAATTGTGTGATGCAGCCGGTAATCAATGTAGAACATGACTATTTTGATGACAACATTGAAATACTTGTAATATAATTTGTGGAATTGTGTACCAGAAGTGTGCTGTTTAAATATTGCTATGCTATACACTGTAGAATGGTACTTGGCATTACATATGTTGCCAAAATTGCTTCATAAGCATTACATATAGATACTTCATTACTGCTTAGCTACTTAGATTGGGTACAGACACCATGACATTCAATTGTGCATGTACTATTATGTATGGCTGACATATACAAGACAAGCAGAGTAAATAATTCTTTCACATTTCCCTATATTGATTTATGGATGTAGCCAGCATGTATTCTCCTAACAACTGAGTCTTAACCTTCACGAATAAATCTCTCATTACTTGAACCCCGTCTTCATCTGAGAAGCGAGGGATTTGTGTGCTAGTTATGTATGATGGCATTCTCGCGAGAGCCAAAGGTTATAGAGTGAGTAGTCAATGGTTTGATAGTCTGACCAGCTTTGTGAGAGCATCAGAAGGAATTGATAATTGATGATAAAAAGATTGTCTTAGTGGACAGTGCTTCAAACGTCGATGCAGATTTGCCATACTTGTAAACATGCACCATTGCCATCCTCAGTCACAACAGCTCAAATGTTGCTACACTATAGTAAATCGGGGGCAGACCTGACCAGGGCATCTCTAAACTCAGTGGTCATTCAGCTGACAGACACCTCTAAATCCGTTTTTCAAAGCAGTATCTATTGCTTCACGTTTTGCAAGGATTAATTACTTTAGTAGAGCAATGTCATTTAAGGGGGTGTTCAATTTCCTTGCTATGCAAATCCTTGTATATTCCCCTGTCAGATGTTTGGTGCACTGGAGGAACACGGTGTACAGGTAGAAATTGGAAGCAGAAACGTATGCCGCTGTGTGTATGTATGCATTGTCATTTCGATAGCATGAACCTAGCTGCCTTACACTGTAGAGCATTTGGGAATGTCTACATCTGTATTTCTCAATCCAGATTCAAACTTGTAAAAAGAGCATTCTGCAGTTACCTTTTTTTTTTTAAGACAGCACGATTGAAACCTTGACAGTGCTAGGTGCCTTCAATAGCCGAACTTCTGGGCTGTATTGCTAACACTGTGCACCTCGTTAGCATGTTTACTCTACTGGGGGTTCGCCTATTATACAGTTGCAATCCGGTTTTAAATAGTTTACACAACAAACGCTGATTTCTGGAAGTATAACTAAATTAAAAAGGAAATTAAAACCAGATTCAGAATTTTTTTATTTTTACTCTCAGAAAGCAAAATCCTCACATCGAGGCAGTCTGAAAGCACTGTAATCAGGAGCCCTTCTTACAATGCTGGAGTTATATAGAGCTCTCCACGTACCACAGTAATTACCGGCTGCCAGAGCACAGAAGTAGCACTTTCCCTTTACTTTTGCAAGGGTTGTCAGCTTGTAATCGGAGGGGACATTGCTAACGCTACTTTTTGGGGAATGTTTGCAAAAAAAAAAATAGAATCGCAGAGACAGTGACACAGAGGAATGCATTGTTAGCACTGGAGCAGAGGGAAATAGGAATTCAGCGCAGAGCCCCGATTTTATTTTCAAAAACTGCCATGTGTTGTTGGCAAAATCAATGTCCCGCCCCGTCTCTTCCTGCTAAACAGCTGCCCTACGGATGCAAGTTAAAACGATTTCCATATTGCTTCATTAATTCGACTGGGATTTTAACCCAATGTCATTCATTGAATAAAACAGGTTATTTCCCAAATTCATAATAAAAAAATCTCTTAAAAACGGTTTTGTGGAAAAATAACCTGTGTCATCATTATGAAAGAGAAATACAGGTGGCAGGAATGTAACTGACTTGATCAGCGATGAAATCAGTAAAGCAGTACGCACTGCGCCACAGTCGCTTCTCAAATGCCAACCCACCCGTCACGTCATCTCCTGGTATCTGTGCATTTCAAGACTGGTGATCAACAATACCACTCTTATCACCATTTCGACATGAGCCACCTCTGTACTTCTACAGTGGTGGAGTGTCCTGTGCAGTGGCATAACGAAACTCGAGCCTCCCCTCTGCAAGGCACATGGAGTTGCCCCCCTCCAGATTCAGTGAGGAGCTCTCAGGCTAGACTACTGTGCTGCGGGGGCCCCTGCAACGCAGGGCTCCCCTGCTCTGTGGGGCTGTGGAAGCCTTTGTTGCCACTTGTTCTGAGATGAAAGTGATTCAAAGCTGGTTGGAGAAACTCCTTCTGAGGGTGAAGTGACCTGGCTGGCTGATCCAAAAATATGACTGTGATGGATGAGGTGGAACTGTCTTGGAATGTGAAATTGATGGCATATTTGTTAATTTCTATACAGAACAGATCCGCAATTTGAAGGACCGTGGAAAAATACAGGCACGTTAGGGGAGGTATATCAACAATCTTGCTATTTGTTCTTCTCAAAGTAGAATTGTGGTATTCAGGAGTGATCATAGCTTTGGCATATACCTCAAAAAGCATTTCCCTCCTCCTGTGGACAAGGTGGCTTATCCAAGCATCTCTAAGAACCTCACTAAGGTCTTCAGGACATTCAGGAGGTGATCTTAGTCACATTTTAGGGCACAGTCTAAACCCCTTTTGAGGTCTCAGCCTGATAGCAGGAGACTAGGTTCATTTCAAAGGTGAGGAAAGCATTGGCATTAACAGATCTGGGATATTCAGCTTACAAGGAGAGCATTGGTCCCTTCTCTAGTAGGTAAATGTTCCATATTTTGATGGTAGACAATTCTCAGGATTTAGGTTGTCTGCCCTGAATCAAAGAAAGCTTTTCTGTCAATGTTTCAGAAGGTGAAAGAAGAAAAGACTTTGGCACATCCATTAGAGCTCATTCTCAGCAGGGCCTGAAGCGGGTCCTATAGCATTGTGCCGTTCTTCACTGGTCACCTGGTGTGAGGAGGCAAAGGTCTCACAAATGCCATCCATGCCTACACTTGAAAGGGATAGCAAGATATCCTTATCATAAGAGAGTAAGGAATCCCTGGGATCAGACCATAAGCGTACAGAGGAGCACAACACCCATAGGCCTCAAAGGACTTCAGCTTCATGTGGTAAATAATTTAATTACCGGGACTTAATTTGATACAGAACATAATAAAAATAGCTCAGTAAATAAGAGGCAGAATCCGTGGTATTAGAGGTTCGGAATGGGCTTTATTCCAATGGACGATTTCGAAATCGTGGCCTCCAAGTTCCATCACCACGGAGGTTCAGGAAGTGAAGTACATACATTATTGATAATTATTCACTTTTATACAATAGGCATTACAGTGAAGTAAATGCAAGAGGCGTAACAATTGATAGTGTAGATAAGACATACATACGTAGCAAAAGTAGGTGGAACTGGGAGTAACAAAAAAACGTCATTGGTTGTGATGTCACATATGGGTGGACCTATGAAATAATTTCGCAATGTCAACAGAAATACTTGGCAGAGATGCGCGCGCAGCAGTATGACGTGTGATTGACGTGCAACTAGGGGGTGAAGGGGACTTGACATTTAGCTCTACATGTGGCGACAGAAGTCTGGAGGGTCAAGTCAACCTAATCCCAAATCATATCTAACATCCTATGTTTAAAGAACTATGTTATCCAGAAGAGAGGTCTCTTAGAGTAGAATCTTATTCTATACTGACTATACTGACTGTTAGTGCGTGTACAAGCGTCTAAGTGTCTACACTAGATGCGAGGGCAGGAATCTTCCATAGTAACAGGGCTATGAATTACTTGCATAAAGACAGAAAAACCGGGCCTTTGCTCGGTAGCTGGAAGAATGTTTACTGAAACTACTAGACAGGAATGCATTGGGCAGGGATCGGAGCAGATAATTTCGAAGGTGAAATACAGTTTCTTGGCAGGCAACAGGCTGATGTCAGGCTTCGTGAGCCGCGCAGGGAATGAGACAAAGTTCATGGTCACGGATGCAGGCTCAGACTGGAGCTTTCAGAGGCAGAAGGCAAGAAAAGCTTGATGACAGAATCAGGGCCTACTCGTCTGAACTGAAAAATAGCATAAGTGAACCATATAAAGCCGGTGGCCTTTCGTACTTAGGAATGGAATATCCGGCCCATTCATGGCGGATCTGAAAGAGGACATGTTAACGGTGGACGCACATGTATTTGCGTCTTCATAACTGGAACTGGAGGAAACATACATGTACTTGTAACATGCACATAGAACCGTTGGGGTCCAAGATAGGGGACATAACTGACCAGAAAAATCCATATTTCCACATTCCCTTCTTGTCCCCTACTTGCCCGTCAAGAGATATCAATCTTCATTAATCCATTGATCTGTTCATATAGCATCATTTGTTCTTCTTTCTTCTTCCGGGATTTTGAACGAAAATCTTGATGTGGAATGCACGATGTGGCACACAGACCACAAATCACTGGTCCACATTGCAGGCATAGACAGCAACTGAATAGTATGAGAAGGCCAATACCTAGGAAGGATAGAACTCTCCATCCCCAGGCTGATAACACGCTCCAAAACCAACCGGACCAAGTCCAGGTGCCTGGATTCTGGTGTATCTGGCTTACAATCTTATGAAGGCGGGTTATAGCTTTATATACAGATGGCGAATTTTCTGGTATGAAAATGCAACAGCTTGATCCGATGACCCTACAAGCTCCGCCCCTATCGGCCAGGATGACGTCAAGGACAAGACGATTTTGAAGCACAACAATCCGCATAGCAGACTGCTCTTCTGTTAAATTGCCTAAGGCGGAAATAGTTTCGTTCACTACTGCTTCAAGGGTTCTAGTTAATCTACGTATCAGCTTACTATTGGTAACGGTACCTATATAGGGAAAGAGACCTTTATTGAAATCTGTGTATTTTTCCCATGCTGTTTCAGTGTAATCGACAATTGGGAGATCTCTCCTTTCTCTATTGTGTACTAAATGAGTATTTCTGTGATAATCAGGAGGAGCTAGGAAAACAGGTGGCAAAAGAAATCCAATGTAGCAGGTACCATCCCAATCTAGAGGCAAACGTACATATGCCGTCTGACCACATATAAAATAGGAATGGCGGGAAGCTCTAAATGTCGACTTGCCTTGATCACTGAATTCTATTACAGTGGTGCATTTACTATGGCCCATATGTATGGAACCATTCTTTCTTACACATAATTCACCTTTTACTGGAAATACTGACATGGCGGGCAAAATTGGAGTAGCTTCGGATTCGACATTTAGGATCATAAGATTAAGCGTAAAATTACCTAATCCATACACTTCATTTTCTAGATCAGTTCCTGTTCTCTGGGGAAATCCCTCCTTGTTAGGATGGCAGACTTTAAGTAAAACTAAGTTCAAATTTCCCCATACCCAGTTGTCTTGATAAACTGCAGAATTTGAATCTAGGGAATTAATTAAGCTAAACCATGCTCCACAGGAGCCGTTGTGTGTGAACGGGTATGGAAAAAGAGGTAGAATTCCTTTATAGTTCTGATAGGGAGGGAGTCGGCCACATATCCAACAATTTGTAGCATTGCTAACCTGATGGGAATGATGTAACATACTAATAAAAGTGTTATTGCGCAGCGCAAATCTGTATGACAATTCATGCGGAGGTAATTCACTAAAAGAATGTTCAGCAGTAATATTATAAACATGTCTAGAAATAGGATAATATATGTGCAACAATATACTTGCAATAATTATAAAAAGACTTAAGGAAAACAAAATTAATAACGTCACTGTACAATGACTACGCAGTGATTTACAGTATGCATGTCGTTTCAACATTTTTCGGGTGCATTCTCTATTCAGGTCCAAGGGATACATGTCAGAGACAATTCAACCGCTTCACCTCCGAGAGGACTTAAACAATCAAATTGCTTGACTGATTGGACCTGAGTTTTAGTTTATAAAGTTCGGAATTACTCTTTTCAACAAAAGGAAGTTTTGAGTCAATGGGTGAAGACACACGAGGTGTGGTATTCACATCCGCTGGTAGTCCATGAAATTTCTTGATATGACTTGAATGAATCCAGCCTTTTCTGCCCTCGCTCTTCACGGCTGTCCTTGTGGTGAGCAAGACCAATTTCGGTGACTTCCACCTAGGATCCAGCTGAGTCTTTCGATCAAAGTTCCTTACTAAAAGGAGATCCCCCGGAATTACGTCATGGGGTTTCACCTCAGTGTTGTCAGGAAAAGCTGCAGCTACCTGTGAACGACAAGATTGTAGTGCAGACATCAAGGAAGCCAAATAATCTGTCAGCATATTACAGTCAATATCAGTTATTTTACGTGGTATAGGCGTCCCCCACATATTTGGTGGTCTGCCAAAGATCACCTCATACGGGGATAGCCCTGTTCGAGAGTGTGCTACCATTCTCATGTAAAAGAGTGCAACTGGTAACGCTACTACCCAGTCGACACCTTTCTCCCTGCATATTTTGGACAATCTAATTTTCAGGGTCTGATTATGTCTTTCTACGAGACCTGCTGCCTCGGGGTGTCGGACACAGTGGAATTTCCACTGATAGCCTAACAAAAGTGAAACGTGTTTCATGAGTTCGGATGAGAACGGCTGGCCGTTATCTGAGTAGACAGCACGTGGTAAACCGTATCGTGGGAAGAATTCTCGAACTAACTGTTTGGCAGTAGTCGGGGCAGTGTAATCTGAAACCGGGTATGCCTCTGTCCAACGGGACAGAGCACAGACAACTACGAGAACATATTTGAATCCTCGACATCGTTCCATCTGGATATAATCCATCTGGAGGATTTCAAAAGGGTGATCAGGAGGCTGAAATCCACCCTGTTCTACGGGAACGCTTTTTCCTGGGTTGAACTGGCAACAGATCATACAGGTACGAACTTTTTGTTTAGCTGCTGCTCGTAAATGTTTATTGAACCAAATGTGTTGAATGCTGTCTAGCATAGCTTTTTCTCCTAGATGTGCTGGACTATGTATAGTGTTAATAATAACTTGGACCATTGAATCAGGAAGGAACCATACAGATTTTTCCTTCGTCATCCATCCTTGGTCCGTTTGAATCCCTCCTAATTCAGTCCATTTCTTTATTTCCTCTGGTGTAGCATGTGTCTGTATGTCAATTACGTCAAGAGCGGGATCTTTAATCGTCATACAATGTGTTGGTGTCGGGACTATTGTCTTTGTCATGTCGGATGTTTGAGTTTGAGCAGTCTGTTTAGCTGTTCTGTCAGCTAGATCATTGCCTTGAGAAATGATATCAGTAACCTTTGTATGAGCTTTACATTTCATAATTGATATTGCAGTGGGTAGATGTATTGCATCTAATAAGGCATGAATGAGGGGTCCGTGCTGAATGTGGGCACCATGAGAAGTTAAATAACCTCTCTCTCGCCACAGCACGCCGAAGTCATGTACAACTCCGAATGCATAACGTGAATCAGTGTATATGTTGACTTTTTTATTTGCGGCTTGAATACAGGCTTGTGTCAGAGCGACGAGCTCTGCTGCTTGAGCGGACAAGGTATTTATACAATTAGTTTCAATGATTTCAGTGTCTGTTGTGACTGCGTAAGCGGCCACTAACTCTCCTGTACTTGTTCTCATACATGAGCCATCTACATACAACGTCAGGTCTGGGTCTGACAATGGGACATCTGTCAAGTCTTGTCTAGGTTTCGTCGTGATTGTAATAATGTCAATACAGTCATGAGCTAGTGGGTCTGTTCCGTTTACTGGTAACAGTGTGGCAGGATTCAATGTGTTACAACGTCTGATTTCTATATGTGGTTGGAACAATGTTAATTCATACCCTGTAAGTCGCGCTATAGTTAAATGTTGTGTTTGCGTTCGATTCAAAAGAACCTCTACTGTATGCGGTACTTGTACTGTCAATGGATGTCCTAACACTATGGCATCGCTTTGTCTGATTGCTAAAGCTGTCGCTGCCACTGATTTTAGGCACGCAGGCAAAGCCTGAGCTACGGGATCTAATGTACTAGAAAAATAAGCACATGGTTTGTGGGATCCTGCTTGTTCCTGTGTGAGTACTGACAAGGCAGTACCTTCGCGTTCTGTAACAAAAAGTGTAAACTGTTTATTGTAACATGGTGTTGCTAAAACAGGTGCTTGACATAAAGCTTTCTTTAAGCTTTCAAAAGCTTGTGTATGTTCCTGAGTCCAAGGGAGAACAGTCGATGTGGCTGCCTCCTGTGTTGTCAATTGAATGAGTGGTTTTGCTAGAAATGCATACTGAGGGATCCACTGCCTACAATATGAAGTGAGGCCTATAAAAGCCCGCACCTCCTTTTGTGTCTTGGGTATTGGCATGTTAGCTATTAACTGAATGCGGTCGGGTGTAAGCTGCCTTCCCTCCTTGGACAGCGAGTGTCCAAGATAAACAACTCGCTGGACACAGAATTGCAGCTTAGAAGGGGACACCTTGTGCCCCTTTTCGGCTAGAAATTGTAAAACTGTCAGTGATGCTTTCTCACATTCAGGTTCGCTTCTAGCGGTGATCAGCAGATCATCGACATATTGAAGCAGGGCAGTGTTTACTGGCATGTAGATACTGTCGAGTTCTCGTTTCAGTGCTTGGCTATAGATGCTGGGGCTTTCTGTAAATCCTTGAGGTGCGCGTGAGAATTTAAAGCTACGTCCATTTAAACTAAATCCGAACAAGTATTGGCTTTCCGGATCTATAGGGACGCTGAGAAAGGCATTCTTGAGATCAATTACAGTAAAGAATGTTGCTTCAGAATCAATAGCTGTCAGTAATGACGAGATATCTGGGACCACAGGGAATTGTGGCACAATGCATTTGTTCAATTCGCGCAGATCAATAACCAACCGATATACTGGCGGGGCCTTCGGATCTGTTCGTTTAAGAATCGGAATTATCGGTGAATTACATACATTGGAGTCTGTTTCCACAACCACTCCTTGGGCAATGAGCTCGTCAATGATTTGTAGTAAAGCCACTACAGCATCTGGTGGTAACTTGTATTGTCGCATTCGTGGTAGTACCACTCCTGCCTTTAGTGTAACTCGATATGGTGTAATATTCATGCAACCAACGTCAGTAGGGCCTTGTGCCCATAGATGTGTAGGTAAAGTCTGCAGTCGGGGATCCATGTCTCGAGACACATAATGACCTTTGAAATCACGTAAAAACAATCTTACTCCTTCCGGAGAACAACATATTATAGCTCCTAGAGCTTTCAGTGTTTTTATACCTAACAAGTTTTCTGGACATGATTTAGTAAGTAATAAATCTGTAGTTCTGGTCAAGGGTCCTATCGTCAGTGGAAGAGGCTGTGATACTTCATTAACAATAGGTTTTCCTGAAAAACCAAGGGAAATATTCTGTGAGCCTGAGAGGGGTGCCCCTGGAACTTCACTACGTTTTATTGTTGTTCGACTTGCCCCTGTATCGAGTAAAAATTTTCTGTCTTGACCTAATAATTCACTATGTACATAAGGTCCTTCTTGGTCTACAGGGATCTCGATAAGGGGTAAGTCAACTTCCCTCTCTAGGCTGGTTCATGCGTATCGTTGATAATCAGGATAGTCGTACTGTGCGGTCTGGTACAGCTGTCGTGTCGTGGTTTGTGTGGCAGCAACAGGCAACGCTGGTGCGGCTGGCACAAACTGTATAGACTGTTGTGGAGCTGGCATGGCCTGTGCATGCTGCGGTGCTCCTTGTTCATTCTGATCCTGTCTAGGTGGCCGTGGTCTTTCTTTTGTAATACCTGTGGCGATATTACGCTTTAGGACTGGGCAATCGTGTATATAATGACCTGGTTGTTTACAGTAGTTGCATGTCCCTTTTACAGGTCCTGCTGATTCACCGGAATGTGTCGTACCCTTTTTATGTCCTTCAGCTGGAACTGTCTGGGAGACTAGCATTTTCATCTTCGTGTCTTTCATGCGTCTTTGTTCATGATCTTGTTCCTCTCTAATTCTATTGTGATGATACTGTAACATTTGTAACATTTGTGATGGGGTGTTACCTTGCCAGGTACTCTCGAATTTTAATACTCTATTCTTCACTTGGAGCAAGGAATTTTCAACTAATTTTGTCACAAACAGATGTGGGTATGATTCGCTACTTGCTTTTATGCCACTATTTATACCAAAACATTTTTCGAATCGGGCATAGAAATCACTAGTGTCTTCATCTTGCTTTTGTTTACAGGCTGAGATTGCACCCCAGTCTTCCTTTTTCGTGGTTAATAAACGTGGCAGTACCTGTACTAGTAAACCTGGTAGTGCTTTAGTTTTGTCCCCAAGCCCCGAACCTGGACCTCGGGCCTTTTCTTCATTTTCTAATGCTGTCCAGTCTATCTTTTGGTCTCCCACCTCCCACTCTTTTTCCTTGAGTTTTTCATAAATGCCAGCAGGCATCAATACCTTTAATATTGTCATAATGTCGGGATAGGTATACTCTCCCATGAGTAACATGTCTTTAATTTCTCGGTGGAAACCCGCTGGGTCTTTGTCATGACTGGGTACCACTTTCTTCATTTCCAACAATTCTATTTTTGATATGGGCGTATATACATATACACGTTTAAACTGATTGTCCTCGCCCTTTATTGGGTGCACTTCTCGTAAGGGATTCTGTCTGTCCCTGTAATACATCGGTCTTTCCTTGATGGCCAGTGAATCATGTTCTGGACATACAAAAAGAATGTACTGCTTTCTTGATTCTAGTATTTCTTTAATTAGCTTAGTACCTGAACCTCTCCATCTATTCGTGAGTAATTCAGTCAATATATCAGGTAAGGGACCAGGATCTGAATGTTGGCTTTTATATAGTATAAGAAGTTGTTGAATCATATAAATCCCAGCTAAACGCTGTTCATCTGGGGTGAGATTCAAAAATGTGTGTGCTACTGTATCATCATCATACTTTCCGGGACTGTCAACCCAATGAACGGCTGACCTGGCTAATTCTTGTTCATCCATAGAATCGAGAAAATGATAACCCCTTCGTTCTCGCAGTAATTTGTCAGCGGCTTGGAACGAATGCTCGGGGGACCTTATATTTATTATAGGTGTTTGGAAATTCCTGTTATTTTCTAGACATATCGGGCGTATCGGGTCAGTAAGACATCTAGTACTATTACAAGATCTTCCTCTACCTACATAGGCTATGGTTTCTGACTGTCCCGTGGGCAGTCCTGATCCTTCCTCCTCGCTTTGTTCGAACTGGTCTACCGCTAATCTCTCTTCGTGTAGGCGTTCTATTTCTTTACGGATCTTTCGGCACATGGCTATTATACAGTTTTGCTTATCATGTCTCCCTTCTGATATATTCTGGCTCCATCTGGTAAGAATTTGCATTGCTTCCGGGTCTACCCCCGGTCGGTCTTGATTTCTGATCACACAATTTATGAGGAAACGTAACAGTTCCCCCTGTATTTCCACTTTCTGGTATTCCATAGCTCTGTTAATACATTCAGAATCTCGCCCTGTTTGGACAAAATGATATATATTATCTAGATGCATAGTCATTCCTGGTAACTTCCCTAAATACACCGCGGCTCGTCTGATACGTAATGATGCCAGGATCATTTCGTCCTCTTTGCCGGGCACAGGGTCATATCTACAATCTATAAGAAGTTCCTTAAGCGTGCAGGAATTTATGAGTTTGGGGGTACGTGGATGTGCTGACTCTTGAAAGGTAAGTTTATTTATTCTGGGTGGCGTAGAAAAAATGTTGGTAGCACCTCCCGTAGCCCCGTCTGGGGTATCGGGCGTGAAAGGATTCGTTGAACGCGATACAGCAACTATAGGTGTGGACATAGCTATAGAAGTAGCTGTAGGAACAGATGCGGGAACGAATGTGCTTGCCGGAACTTGTGTCAGGATTTGGTGCTGCCGAGATACAGATACAGGATCTTGGCGTTGAACCTCCCCGGCCGACGGTCTGTGTGGGGCGGGGTTAGCATACTCGGGAGCTGCGTCATCTAAATATGAGGAAAGAAAAACATCTTCTGCGGTTCTAGGATGCCCCTTAGGATGTACTTTTATTGGAAATAATGGGGGTGGCAAATCTTTTGGTATCCCCGCAGTAGCCTTAGGTAATCTTTCGGCCAGAAGGGGATACATACCCTTCATAAGGGCATTTCTTTGTCTGTCTACTTGTTCTGATTTTACTCGTGTACCTTCTTCAATTAATAGATTTTCTCGGACTTCATTTGAATTCTCTTTACTCTTCTCTTCCTGTCTACGTGCTTTTTCTGTACGTCTGTACGATTCTTTACGCCATAATTCAATGGCGTCTTTCTGTGATTGTCTAGCTTTCTTTTTCCATAATTCTTCCTCTACTTTCACGATGCACTCTGCATCCCAGGTCCCAGCTGCGGGCCACCTCTGACTTTCTGGTAATTCCTTAGTGTAGTCTACCCATAAATCAAGAAATAATATAGCGTCTAGGCCATGTTTATGATACATGAAGTACCCTGGAGTGTCCCTAGGAGGAATAGGAACAGCTTCTTCGAGTACCCCTTTTCTAGTTGTGATCCGTCTTAATTTCGAAAAGAGCGGCATATTGAGAACTGATCTAATACTTGATCTTGAACAAACTTAATACAATAAACACGATAATGAACAGTCATTCATACCACAATATGCAGAACGTATTAACACATTTAACATTTAACATTTAAATGAGCAAACAATGATGATAACGATCTAAGGAAACTTAATCTCTAAACATAATTCTCGACATTTAACGGAAATTATTCTGAATTTTATATACTTGATATACTAGATATACTGCTAAACAGTACAGATACACTGCTAAAACAGTGCAGACCGGATTTGTGTACCCAAACCCGTCTGGACCGACACAACTTATGTGCACGCCAGAACGCCTCCCCAGTAATGGTACTCACCGGGTAGCTCGGAACGGAAGGCCTCGGAACGGAACTGAACTGAACTGGACCGGACTGGACTCGACTCGACTCGAAAACTTCGGACACGTCAGGACATCGGAAACCTGGTGGGCCTCTGTATACCTCGGATCTTGCTCTCTCAGCTAGGCTCTGGTCGGGATACTTCGCACTTCTCACCGCCTCGTCTGGGTGTTGATCGCAGCCTCAGTCGCCCCCGCTTGACCGGAGGGAGATACAGGAAATCCTGCTGGTACGCGTTGTTGTCCGTCCAGCTGTGGCAGGAGACCGGGCCTGCAACGCACCGCCGGCGCGTGAGATGAGAAAGTGTCCCTGTTCGGGCGCCATTCATGTGGTAAATAATTTAATTACCGGGACTTAATTTGATACAGAACATAATAAAAATAGCTCAGTAAATAAGAGGCAGAATCCGTGGTATTAGAGGTTCGGAATGGGCTTTATTCCAATGGACGATTTCGAAATCGTGGCCTCCAAGTTCCATCACCACGGAGGTTCAGGAAGTGAAGTACATACATTATTGATAATTATTCACTTTTATACAATAGGCATTACAGTGAAGTAAATGCAAGAGGCGTAACAATTGATAGTGTAGATAAGACATACATACGTAGCAAAAGTAGGTGGAACTGGGAGTAACAAAAAAACGTCATTGGTTGTGATGTCACATATGGGTGGACCTATGAAATAATTTCGCAATGTCAACAGAAATACTTGGCAGAGATGCGCGCGCAGCAGTATGACGTGTGATTGACGTGCAACTAGGGGGTGAAGGGGACTTGACATTTAGCTCTACATGTGGCGACAGAAGTCTGGAGGGTCAAGTCAACCTAATCCCAAATCATATCTAACATCCTATGTTTAAAGAACTATGTTATCCAGAAGAGAGGTCTCTTAGAGTAGAATCTTATTCTATACTGACTATACTGACTGTTAGTGCGTGTACAAGCGTCTAAGTGTCTACACTAGATGCGAGGGCAGGAATCTTCCATAGTAACAGGGCTATGAATTACTTGCATAAAGACAGAAAAACCGGGCCTTTGCTCGGTAGCTGGAAGAATGTTTACTGAAACTACTAGACAGGAATGCATTGGGCAGGGATCGGAGCAGATAATTTCGAAGGTGAAATACAGTTTCTTGGCAGGCAACAGGCTGATGTCAGGCTTCGTGAGCCGCGCAGGGAATGAGACAAAGTTCATGGTCACGGATGCAGGCTCAGACTGGAGCTTTCAGAGGCAGAAGGCAAGAAAAGCTTGATGACAGAATCAGGGCCTACTCGTCTGAACTGAAAAATAGCATAAGTGAACCATATAAAGCCGGTGGCCTTTCGTACTTAGGAATGGAATATCCGGCCCATTCATGGCGGATCTGAAAGAGGACATGTTAACGGTGGACGCACATGTATTTGCGTCTTCATAACTGGAACTGGAGGAAACATACATGTACTTGTAACATGCACATAGAACCGTTGGGGTCCAAGATAGGGGACATAACTGACCAGAAAAATCCATATTTCCACACCCCCCTGCCCCCCTCCATCCTGTGTGTCAGCCCAGGCTGAGACAGCTGCAGGGGCACACACAAAGACAGTTTTTGAGCTGCTGTAGGCTGGCTGGTCTGGCATCCGTTTTATTGCAGCCGCACCAGAGTACCTCAAGGTCTTTAAAAGACCATTTACTTGTTAACGAGCCTTTGTAAGTCAGTCAGAATAATTTTTTTTCGCCATCACAATGAAGGCATAACAAGTATACTACACATAAAACATTTCAATATTGCAATAGGCTTAAAATACAAAAATTACAGGTTTCCAGCAGCAAATGCATGATAAAATACAATGGTCTCATTAAAAAGATTTTAAAAAAGAGGTATATATATAGATAGTATTTTTTCTATGTTTATTGAGGGTGTCTTATCACGTGGTGTAAACAATGCATATAAAAAAATGGCGTTTCTTACTTGCTGGCTATGTGAACAAGGGCAAGTGGTGCCCGAAACGCGTTATCAGGAAACAACAATAAACATCGACTTTGCCTGAAACTTTGGTGGTTCGTGTATCCTTTGTGGCGGAGGAAGCGTTGACTACGCGGTCAGCTGACAAAGGATTATCGGTGATTCTTATATATATATATATATATATATTCACTGAAAAAACCATAGGTTTCAGAGACGTTATAGTTAGAAATTAGCATTTAAAAAACCTTAGAAATTCACAGAAAAACCATAGGTTTCAGGGGTGTTATAGTTAGCTGGCCATTTCACTCATACAAAACCATAGAAATTCTTCCATTATAGTTAGTTCTGCTAACTATAACTCGCGCGCCCGCAATGCACTGCTGATGAGGTCACATATTGCATCATTCATGACATGGTCAGTTACATCACTGATGACATCACTGATGACATCTCAAATGACTTAACTGATGACATCACTGATGACATCATCCAGTGAATGTAGTTTAGTTTGTAATTTAAATATGTATTATATATATATATATATATACCAATCTGTATTGAAGATTGAGTGGATATATAACTGTCTGGATGGAGGATTTAGTAGCTGTCTGACTGTCTGTTTAAGTGAGTAATTAAAAGTGTCTCACTTAATACATGGATTAGTAACTAAACTATGTGAATGTGTGCATCACTGTCTCTGTTGTTGTATAACATGCTGCATCAGTTGGTCACTAACTACATGACTGTGTATATTAGTTATTGATTAGTTGGGTGAGTATTTGTATGGGACACTGAGTTTGTGTGTGGTTGGATGGGGTGTGTGTAACTCTATGCATAGATGTGTGAATGGTTGATTTACTAGGTGTATAGGTTTAAGAGTGCATGTGGAAACAGTTTGGGTGACTGAGTGTATTTATTTGTTTGTTGTTGAGCGAATATATGTTTTAGTTGTACATCTTCAACAAAGTAAAAAAGTAAAAGGCATTGTGTGTGAGAGTTGGTGTATATAAATAAGTATGTGTAAGAGTCAGTGACTGTGAGAGTAACTATATGAATGAGTGTATAATTGTAATGGTGATTTTTTAACATATTAACCATGAGTTACTATGTGTTTGAATAAATGAGGTGTTGGATAATTGTGTAAGTGAGTAAATTTAAGTGTGATTAATTTTTTTCATGAGTGAGTAGGATGACTGCATAACCGACTAAGATGACTGCTGATGTGTCAATGTCTATATATGTGTATAAGTGCATTTGATACTGTTCTATTAATTAGTGACTGCAAGTATACATGATTCTGTTGCTGAAGGGTAGTTGTGTGTGTAGACTTAGGAATCAGTGAGTGGGTATGTAGTAACTGGTATTGGTGTGTCAATGGTTTCAAATATGGTACTCTGTATTTTACAGTGAGTGATGAAAGGTTATACTAGTATATGATGAGGTGTATCAGATTGTCACGTGGATTATGTCATCAGTGATGTCATTTGAGATGTCATCAGTGATGTCACTGACCATGTCATGAATGATGCAATATGTGACATCATCAGCAGTGCATTGCGGGCGCGTGAGTTATAGTTAGCAGAACTAACTATAACGGAGGAATTTCTATGGTTTTGCACGAGTGAAATGGCCAGCTAACTATAACACCCCTGAAACCTATGTTTTTTTCTGTGAATTTTTAAGGTTTTTTAAATGCTAATTTCTAACTATGACGGCTGCGTGTTTTTCAGTTACATCATATACATTGAATACGTGATGTGCGCGATCGGAATGCGACCAGTCCGCGACTCCTACTCCCGCGCATTTGCGACACATGCGCATTACGGTACGAGATGCTTGCGCAGTGGCAGGTCCTGCGTGATGTCATATACGTTCTGGGGCGTGCTGGGTGTGCAACTCCCGCAAAAAAATGTTATGTTCCAAAATGATATGTATGTGTCTTTAATATACATATTAGGGCAAGAGATTATCCAAGATAGTCATAAAAATAACATATTTGTACTTATAATAAACTTATATTATTTTAAAATATATTTTCGCAAAGTCGGATGCATGCATCGTGAGTGCAGAGAAGCAGGTCAGCAGAGGTGATGTAGAGCCAGAGAAACCAGGTCAGCAGAGCCATTGTAGAGCCAGAGAACCAGGCCAGCAGAGCAGCTCTAGAGCCTAAGAAGCAGGTCAGCAGAGCTGCTCTAGAATCAGAGACCCAGGTCAGCAAAGCTGCTCTAGAGCCAGAGACCCAGGTCAGCAGAGCTGCTCTAGAGGCCGAGAACCAGGTCAGCAGAGCTGCTGTAGAGCCAGAGAAACCAGGTCAGCAGAGCTGCTTTAGGGGGAGAGAACCCGGTCAGCAGAACTGCTTTAGAGCCAGAGAACCAGGTCAGCAGAGCTGCTCTAGAGCCAGAGAACCATGTCAGCAAAGATGCTCTAGAGGCAGAGAACCAGGTCAGCAGAACCGATTTAGAGCCAGAGAACCAGGTCAGCAGAGCTCTTTAGAGGGAGAGAACCAGGTCAGCAGAGCTGCTTTAGAGCCAGAGACCAGGTCAGCAGAGCTGCTTTAGAGCCAGTAAACCAGGTCAGCAGAGCTGCTCTAGAGCCAGAGAACCAGGTCAGCAGAGCTGCTCTAGAGGCTGAGAACCAGGTCAGCAGAGCTGCTGTAGAGCCAGAGAAACCAGGTCAGCAGAGCTGCTCTAGAGCCAGAGAACCAGGTCAACAGAGCTGCTGTAGAGCCAGAGAAACCAGGTCAGTAGAGCTGCTCTAGAGCCAGAGAACCAAGTCAGCAGAGCTGCTTTAGAGCCATAGAACCAGGTCAGCAGAGCTGCTTTAGAGCCAGAGAACCAGGTCAGCAGAGCTGCTCTACAGCCTAAGAACCAGGTCAGCAGAGCTGCTTTAGAGCCAGAGAACCAGGTCAGCAGAGCTGCTCTGGAGCCTAAGAACTAGGTCAGCAGAGCTGCTCTAGAGCCAGAGAACCAGGTCAACAGAGCTGCTGTAGAGCCAGAGAAACCAAGTCAGTAGAGCTGCTTTAGAGCGAGAGAACCAGGTCAGCAGAGGTGCTTTAGAGGGAGAGAACCAGATCAGCAGGTCTGCTTTAGAGACAAGGGACCAGGTCAGCAGAGCTGCTCTAGAGCCAGAGAACCAGGTCAGAAGAACTGCTTTAGAGCCATAGAACCAGGTCAGCAGAGCTGCTTTAGAGCCAGAGAACCAGGTCAGCAGAGCTGTTGTAGAGCCAGACAACCAGGTCAGCAGAGCTGCTTTGGAGCCTAAGAACTAGGTCAGCAGAGCTGCTCTAGAGCCAGAGAACCAGGTCAGCAGAGCTGCTGTAGAGCCAGAGAAACCAGGTCAGCAGAGCTGCTTTAGAGGGAGAGAACCAGGTCAGCAGAGCTGCTGTAGAGCCAGAGAAACCAGGTCAGCAGAGCTGCTTTAGAGGGAGAGAAGCAGGTGAGCAGAGCTGCTCTAGAGCCTAAGAACTAGGTCAGCAGAGCCGCTGTAGAGCCAGAGAACCAGGTCAGCAGAGCTGTTGTAGAGCCAGAGAACCAGATCAGCAGAGCTGCTTTAGAGGGAGAGAACAAGGTAAATGTAAATGTAAATGTAAATTTGATACTTGTATAGCGCACAACTCACCCGCAAGGGTCTCAAGGCGCTTGTACGAATACCGCTGTGGAACCCATCCTGGCTTTCCCTGTGAGGCGTCCACTCCTGGGCACCCCCAAGGTGGAGGCCAGGCATCCTTAGCGTTGTGGGGGCCGTTGTGGAGATTAAGCAAGCTATTGCCCAGAGTTGCAGAGTGGGACTCCATGATTGGAATAGGCACTGAGGCGAGAATTATCAGGTCCGTGGAATTTTTGAGCCCAAGACCCGCCGAGGCGGGGAATTGAACCCTGGTCACGGGCTAGACCTCTGCATCAGGGTCTGCCGCTCTAATCATTGAGCCACACTTCTCCACAGAGCTGCTTTAGAGCCAGAGAACCAGGTCAGCAGAGCTGCTCTAGCTGACACTGACTAACTGACACTGACTGACTGACACTGATAGATTGACACTGACTGACACTGATTGACTGAGACTGACTGACACTGATTGACTGACACTGACTGACTGACACTGACTGACTGACACTGACTGACTGACACTGACCAACACTGATTGACTGACACTGACTGACTGTCACTGACACTGAATGACTGACACTGACTGACTGGCTGGCACTGACACTGACTGACACTGACTGACTGACTGACACTGACTGACATTGACTGACTACTCTCTACTACTCTACTACTCACTCTCTACTATTCTCTCTCTACTACTCACTCTCTACTACTCACTCTCTAATACTCTCTACTACTCACTCTCTACTCCTCTACTACTCTCTACTACTCACTCTCTACTACTCTCTACTACTCTCTACTAGTCACTCTGTACTACTCACTCTCTACTACTCACTCTACTACTCACTCTACTACTCTCTACTACTCACTCTCTACTACTCACTCTCTACTATTCACTCTACTACTCACTCTCTACTACTCACTCTCTACTACTCTCTACTACTCACTCTCTACTACTCGCTCTCTACTACTCTCTACTACTCAATGTCTACTACTCACTCTCTACTACTCACTCTCTACTACTCTACTACTCTCTACTACTCTCTCTACTACTCACTCTCTACTACTCTACTACTCTCTACTGCTCTCTCTCTCTCTACTACTCACTCTATACTACTCTCTACTACCCACTCGCTACTACTCTCTCTCTACTACTCACTCTCTACTACTCACTCCCTACTACTCTCTACTACTCACTCTCTACTACTCTCTCTCTACTGCTCACTCTCTACTACTCTCTACTACTCTCTTTCTGCTACTCACTCTCTACTACTCACTCTCTACTACTCTCTACTACTCACTCTCTACTGCTCTCTACTTCTCACTCTCTACTACTCTCTACTACTCTCTACTACTCATGGTACTACTCACTCTCTACTACTCTCTACTACTCACTCTCTACTACTCCCTCTCTACTACTCACTCTACTACTCTCTACTACTCACTTTCTGCTACTCTCTCAACTACTCTCTACTACTCTCTACTACTCACGCTCTACTCTCTATTACTCACTCTCCACTCGCTACCTCTCTACCTCACTCTACCTCTCTCTCTACTACTCTCTACCTCTCTACCTCTCTACCTCTCTACCTCTACCTCTCTACCTCTACCTCTCTACCTCTACATCTCTACCTCTACACCTCTACCTCTCTAGCTTTCTCTACCTCTCTCTACACGCACACATATGCACATATATATATGTGCATATGCATTTATATATATGTTAGTGTATATATATATATATACATACATATATAAACATATATATAATCTGCATATCTATATAAATACAAATATAAATGCATGCATACATATACATATATGCATACATATGCATGTTATGTACATGAAAGTTTGAAAAACACTAATACAAGCAAAGCTAAAAAGCCACCTAGTTATAAACAGAATTGCTTTAACTTAAACGAGGGCGAGACCTATTGCATTTTCAATGCTTGTTTACTTGGTTCCATCAAGAAGGCATTCAGATGTATCACACATTTGCCATAAATTCTGAATGGTAGCACTCTAGTTGCTCATTAGATCACTGTAGTAAAGCTACTGGTCACCAGGGAAGTCTGCTGCTGGTATTCAAAGTGCATGTTTCAGTCTGCATGTCAGAATTTTATTATGAAATAGAAGAGGATTTGAGAAGTCAAAATGTGCCCTCATTTTTCTTTCTGCAGCACTAATCATAATTTCTATGGCAAAATGAACCCCCTCATTTTGTTCCTTTGCAAATTAAATGTTTTAAGTGTTACCACTTTATTCCAATCAAGATGGCGTCTGGTGTGCCATACTTTTGTAATAAGTAAGACTGTTAGAGCTCTAGTTGTTCTTTAGAGCACTCTGGGACATTTTGTCATTGGGCTATACTTGGGCTACATCTGGGTGATATTTGTGCTACATTTGGGCTCTTTTGTCTCTGGTGGCCATCTTGGGAGACTTATTTGTTATGAAGTTTCCTAATTTCCTCATTTACTACAGTCTCCTCAGTAGGAATACTTTCAGTTTGTTACTTTGATTCCATCAAGAAGGCATTCAGATGTGTCACACATTTGCCATAAATTCAGAATGTTAGCACTCTAGTTGCTGATTAGATCACTGTAGTAAAGCTACTGCTCAGCAGGGAAGTCTGCTGCTGGTATTCAAAGTGCATGTTTCAGGCTGCATGTCAGAATGGTTTAAAGAAATAGAAGAGGATTTGAGAAGTCACTCAAAATGTGCCCTAATTTTTCTTTCTGCAGCACTAATCATACTTTCTATGGCAAAATGAATCCCCTCATTTTGTTCCTTTTTAAATTAAACGTTTTAAGAGTTACCACTTTATTCCAATTAAGATGGCTTAAGGTGTCCCATACGTTTGTCATAAGTAGGACTGTTGGCGCTCTAGCTGTTCATTAGAACACTCTGGGAAGCTGCAGTAGAACACAAAGGAATTAACTGACAGTTTCTGCTCTGGTTGGACGTACATGTTTTACTGAGAATGTCAGACTTCATTCTCACATGACTGAGAAAGAGAATGTGAATTTACAGAAAATATGCTCTGAGGTTAGCTTATAGATCACCTTCCAAACCTCTGTGGGAAAAGCATGAGAAAACATTTTTCTCTCAAACATGATTCATGATATCCCAGCAGAAGGCTTTTCCACATGGTAAAATCACCTTAGAACACACCAGAATTCCTAAAATGAGTATGATACTATCAACAAATGATTTATAATGTAACTAAAGTCTTAAAACCTTCTATTAACTGCAATGCATTTTAATGAGGTGCTATCATGTATATTGGTCCTAAGATGGCTGCCAACACTTCTTGGATGAAGTCCTGACAGCCAATCAGATCTCACGATGAGATGTGTGGTTAGGCTCCGCCCAGATATATATGTGATTTTGATTTTGACATTCTCAGGAACTAGTGAACAGATTGACACCATTTAGGCTAAAGGCACGAGTCTGAACTGAGGACTACCTCTTTGCCAACTTTGGTGTAATTCCGTTCAGCAATTGGGGCTGTAGCTGCGGCTAAAGGTCCTATGGGAAATTGCATTGCGTGTTGTTTTGGGACCCCCTTTTTTTCTCGGCCCCGACTACACGAATCATCCCGAGACTTTCAGGATAGGAGCGGACCGGAGCTGGCCAAAATTCTTGAAAATTTCGCGAAGATTTGTCAATTGGCGCCAAAGTTATTGGTAATAGAATGTTGCAGATTTCCTATGGAAAATAGGTCCTAACTAAAACTACCTACTGGCGACCGCCAGATAGTGATATCTATCTATCTATCTATCTATCTATCTATCTATCTATCTATCTATCTATCTATCTATCTATCTATCTATATATATATATATATATATATATATATATGAAACAACCAAACACGTCTTGGGCGTGTCAAACGGAGAGCACTCCAAAGAAATCCAAAAAAGTATTTAAAGCATAAATGCTTTATTTAGCGAGTCCCCCCCCCCGGTCCCAAAACGCTGACAGACGCGTTTCGCCGACTGACTTTTTCAATGTCAGCTTTTTTTGTGCTCCGTGGGAACATTTAAACTATAATCACGTGTCACAAGGTTATTAATAAACATAGAAGACGGACTTTGGCAACATTGTTCATAAGTGCATGGCGTCCATCTTACAGTGACTAATTTGGAAAATAGTGTTCCTTTCAGTGAGAATCAAGTGCAATAGTGCAAAATTCAAAGTTAAAAACCAAACAACAGTACCACATATTCATTAGGTACCATTTCTAGGAGATGAAAAAAGGAAGAAATTAATGATAAACAATTTCTAATATCATCATGTATGAGTGTATGTGTAATATATACATCCTATATCGACAGAGTCACAATGTGTCTTTATCAATATTTAGATAATTCGGGAAAATCTCATAGGTAAACGGTGTGGATAAATATCCAGATCACTTGTACCCGTATCATTTAATGTGTCATCTCCTAGCTAAGTTTATTATGCCCTGAATGGGCATTAGAACAGCTAATGAGAGAGAGTTCATTGAAGTTTTGGCTGAAAAAGAGGATGAAAGGTAGAAAGATAAGGCAAAAAGGGGTGTATCAGGTATAAATTGATGATATCCTTTTTAGTGCCAAAACAGTCTCCATATCCTCATAGGTGGACCCATAATTCCTCGTCATTGTTTAACCCTACTGGGGTCTTTGTCTGGAGATCAATTATGTAAGTTGATTCCAGAATGCGGAGTTGGCGTACCCTATCCCCTCCTCTTTCTGATTCAACCACTTGGTCTATGCAGTGGAATTTCAATAAATCACGGTTACTTTGATGGAATTTCTCGAATTGACGAGCAACCGGATATGCGGGATCCTTGTTTGTTATTGCCCGCATATGTTCAAGGATACGTTTTTTGGTGGGGTGTATAGTACTCCCTATGTATCGTTTGGAACATGGGCAGGTAAACGGTACAGTCTGAATTACAGTTGAGGAGCAACTTGATCTTACGTGTTGGTCTGGGATCGTTGGGTCTGCCTTGGTAGGTGGTAACCTTTTCACTGAATTTGCAGGCTTTGCAATGTTTACAAGGATAGAAACCCGCAATGCCTATCCGGTTCTTAACCCTGGGGACTGAGTCAAACTGGCTGTGAATAAGATAGTCCCCTACCGACAGGCTGCGTTTGTATATGATTTGTGGGCGAGATGGTAACTTCATTTTGAGGATGTTGTCAGTTTGTAAAATGTGCCAGTTTTTTTTTAAAATCTGCACAATTTGGCTAGACTTTTCATTGAAACTGGTGATCATCCTAACCGGGCCATTTTCTGCTTTTACAGATTTTTTGGTTATTAATAAATCTTTCCTGTTAATCTTTTTGATTTTGATTTCGTCTGAGGTGAGGTCTGAGTTGTTATATCCCCTCTCCCTAAATCTTTTAGTGGCTTCGGATTTGACCTGTTCATAATCAAGATCTTTGGAACAATTCCTTTTTAGACGTAGGAGTTCCCGAAAATGGTATATTATTGATGACACATCGTGGGTGATGGCTATCAGCGTGTAAAACAGTGTTACCTGCTGTTGGCTTCCTAAACAATCTCGTAGAACGTGTGCCATTGTCCACATATACCTCAAGGTCCAAGTAGGTGACTGAGATGTTACTGATTTCACCTGTGAACTTAAGATTGAGTTCGTTCATATGAAGGGAAGCCACAAATTTCTCAGCCGAGGAGCGGCTGCCACGCCAGATTATGAAAAGGTCGTCTATGTATCTAGCCCACAAAACAGTTTTCTCAATCCAGTGGTAATTTGATTCACCCCAGGCCACGTGCTTCTCCCACCATCCCACGAAAAGATTTGCGTAGCTGGGGGCGAAGCACGTGCCCATGGCGGTCCCACGCAATTGGCGGTACAATTGGCCTGCAAAAGTGATTATGTTGTTAGTAAGACAGAAAGTGATCATTTGAAAGAGCATTTCGTTATGGTTTAAGTATTTGATAGGTCTTTTGTTTAGGAACTATTTGATGGCTGTAATACCATCATGGTGGTCTATACAAGTGTACAGACTGGTGATGTCCAGGGTGATAAGTAACATATCCTCTTCCCAAGTTGTCCCTTCAATAAGTCTTAAAAAGTCTTGTGTGTCCTTAATATAGGAAGCCAAGTCTTTTACTAGTGGAGCCAGGAAAGAGTCTATGTAGATCGACGTATTCTCCAAGAGGCTATCAATGGATGCCACTATTGGTCAGCCTGGAGGATTTATCACATTCTTATGTACCTTGGGAAGATGGTAAAACGTTGGTATCGTAGGTGTTTCACAGTTCAAAAATAGAAATTCATCTTGGCTTAATAGGCCATCATTTTTCCAAAGTTGCAATAAGTTGTGATATGCATCGATACTTTCTAAGTAGATCTTTTTAGGTGTTGGCATATAGCAGTCTTTGTCATTAAGTTGCCGCATAGCTTCTTTATGGTATTGATCTTTGTTAAAGATTACCATATTGCCCCCTTTATCCGATGGCTTGATTTCAATAGTTTGATCTTTTTCTAGAGATTTGGGGGCCTCCCAGTGTTTCCTAGGGATGTTATACTGGCGTTTGTTGAAGTCCTTACAATTAGCCAAAGTTTTTAGGTCCAGGATCACTGCCTCACTGAAGACATCTATGGCGTCGAATGGTGTTTTGGGGACTGCTCGAGATTTCATTTTGAAGTTGCTGAGCCCCCCTGTTTGGTTAATTCCAGATTCCGCCAGGCAGTCATCTAGGTTGTATTCCCCAATCTGGGTGGATGACGGTGTAGAACTAAGTGTGTGCATAGTCATAAGAGTTTCCAGATCATGACCTATAAGAGCATCTGGTTCACTATCCATCCTGTTCTGTGTTACTGTTGAGCTTCCCATTTGTGGATGGAGTAAGTATATCTTCTGGAATTTCAGCTTTCTGATATACCTAAATAGGTCAATTTTGGTGCGTGCATAATCAAAGCCTGAGGTCGGGCAAAAGGTAGGGCCCAGCTGTAAGACCTTGATCTGTTCAGGTGTAAGTATTTTGTCTGATAGATTGATCACCGTCATTTCATTTGTTGTTTGGTTCACCATTTCCCCCTTTTCCCTCTGCTTCGTGTCACTCTCGGAGTTGGGGCGTCTTCCCCTGCTTTTGTTACCCCTCCTGGTTTTTCGTTTCTTTTGTTTCGTGGCACGGCCTGTTGGAAAAAAAAAATATGTATATATATATTCACTGAAAAAACCATAGGTTTCAGGGGTGTTATAGTTAGCTGGACTTTTCACTTGTACAAAACCATTGAAATTCCCCCGTTATAGTTAGTTCAGCTAACTATAACTCGCGCGCCCGCAATGCACTGCTGATGACGTCACATATTACATCACTCATGACATGGTCAGTGACATCACTCATGACATCACTGATGACATCTCAAATGACATCACTGATGACATCACTGATGACATCATCCAGTGAATGTGTGTTATTCTGAAAATTAAATATGTTTTATATATGTATATCTCAAGGTCGATGGAAGAATAAATGGGTATATAAGTGTCTAAATGGATGATTTGTTTTTGAAAAATTGATTGTGTAACTGACTGATTAAGTGTATCATAGTGAATACATGGCTTAGTGAGTAATGTTTAAATATGTAAATATCTGTATCAGTCTCTCACTTTGTGTATAAGTGGCTGCATGGGTTGGTGAGTAGCTACATGGGTGTCTATATAGGTTATTAGTTGGTTTTTTGAGTATCAGTCTGAGTGTCTGCATGGTTCGGTGGGGGTATTACGTAGTGCATAGGTGCATGAATGAGTGACTCACTGTTTGTATGTGTTGAACACAGTATGTGTGCAGGACTGTATGGGTGGATGAGTGTGTGTATGGGTGTGTTAGTGAGTGAATGACTGTCTCAATAGTGTCTTTATGAGTAACTACATATGTTTTAAACTAGTATATGTGACTATTGGTGTATATATGTGAGTATATGTGAGAGTGAGAGATTGAAAGAGTTCCTGTATGAATAAGTATGTGTTTCTATAAGTGATTGTTTAAAAGACTAAGTATGTGTAAGTTTCCGTAGAAGTAAGTGTGGTGGTGTGTGTATAACTGTATATGCAAGTAAATGTATGTTTGATTCTTTATTAGCATGAGTGACTATGTGTGTGAGTAACTATGGATGAGTGGCATTGTGTAACAGGATGTATAGGTGTATGAGTACATATGATGAGTGAGTACATGTATGAGTGACTGTATTGGACTGTTGGTGAATGAGTGGATGTGTATGTGGATCTTAGAATTACTGAAGAGGTTGTTGTAACTGGTATTGGTATGTCCATTGTTTTGAAAATTTTAGTCTCTATTTTTGAATGTGTGTATCAAAGGTTATATTAGGGTGAGAGGAGGTCTGCCACTCTATCACAAGGATGATGTCATCAGTGATGTCATCAGTGATGTCATTTGAGATGTCATCAGTGATGTCATGAGTGATGTCACTGACCATGTCATGAGTGATGTAATATGTGACGTCATCAGCAGTGCATTGCGGGCGCGCGAGTTATAGTTAGCTGAACTAACTATAACGGGGGAATTTCAATGGTTTTGTACAAGTGAAAAGTCCAGCTAACTATAACACCCCTGAAACCTATGGTTTTTTCAGTGAATTTCTGAGGTTTTTTAAATGCTAATTCCTAACTATAACGTGCCTGAAACCTATGGTTTTTTCTGTTAATTTCAAAGGTTTTTTAAATGCTAATTTCTAACTATGCCTACAGAGATAGGACATGTGAAGAAAGAAGAAAAAATGCACAGAAAGAAACAAAAGAAGTGCAGAAAGAAGCAACAGAAGTCCTCAAATACGAAGATAAGTGCAGGAAGAAGGATAACGTGCAGAAAGAACAAAAAGAAGAGCAGAAAGAGGCCTTGTTGAAAAATCATCCTGTACCCTCAACTTTTTCAGACGGATACTGGTGGTAACTGAGTCTGACTAACCAGTCCTAGAGCCAGTGCTATGTTAAAAGACACTTAGAATACAGTGAAAACACCTACATACACTAGGGAACATTATGCGTTGGGGTCCCCCTGTGATTAGCCTTACCTCCTCTATAAGCCCCTAGTATATAATAGGGCATGGGGATTAAAACTACCTCTTAAAACAGGCCACAGGGCGTTTTTGCACACGTTAACTCAGGCCCCGTCCCCTCCTTTCACCATTGTGTAAACACGCCCTGTGTCCGTTTTTAGTTGGGAGATTAAGTTCATTTGAGTCCTGAGGGTCCCTAGGGTCCAACTAGCCCACTAGGTACCTCCAGTAAGTGCCACAGAGCTGCGTTCCAGAGAGGTGTAAAAAGTGGCACGGCCTGGACCACCTCTCTGCAATGCAGCTCAGTGGCGCTTACTGGAAGCACTTGGTGGGCTAGTTAGCCCCCAGGGGCCCTCAGTATTGAAGGGAAATTATATCCCCAATTTAAAACGTGCCATGGTGCGTGTTTGCACACGTCACCTCAGGCCCCGTCCCCTCCCTTCACCACTGTGTAAACGCGCCCTGTGGCTGTTCTAAGTTGAGAGATTAAGTCCCCTTGAATCCTAAGGGTCCCTAGGGTCACACTAGACCACTAGGTACCTCCAGTAAGCGCCACAGAGCTGCGTTGCAGAGAGGTGTAAAAAGGGGCTTGGCCTCAGAACACCTGTCTGCAGAGCAGCTCCCTGGCGCATACTGGAGATGCCTGTTGGGGGCGCGTTTGCAGAGTGCTGCATGGAGGGGGCATGGCCTCCGGCACGATGCCAGTCTTTTATTTATTTTATTTTTTTAAGAAGGGGGGCTGTGTGGTTCCCCTTCTTATTCTAATTTATTGGCCCTGATGAGCCCATCCCCCAGGGCCTGTCTCCTAATTATATTTTTTTGACCCCAATCCCCAGGGCCGGCCACTGTTTTTTATTATTTTTAAAAAATATATATTTATAGACACACCTAGGACATGCTGGACAAACCGTACGTACCTATCACCATGACGATTTGCGTGATATTCATTAAAAGGCGACTATGCATGCAATTAATCCACGTGGAATGTATTTACACCACTAGTGAAGCTCTGACATGTCTGATGCTCTACCGTGCCTAATCCCGGTAGACACCCTTGTCGTTTATTTATACAAACATGGGTAGCTATTGACGGGCACATTTAATACACATGCACACCAAGCCATTCAAAGGGGATTCGACAAAAATTCGACCAAAACTATGCAAGAAACCCCCCTCACAGTTAATAAAACACACATCCACTGCCGGATGTGTAATACTTTTTATTTTACTCTCTGGAAAGGGGACGAACATCACTTGCGAGTCACAGCGCGCTCCTGACAGAGCCCAATGCTGTGTTACACCCACCATTGCCTGCCGAGTGCCACACACCTCTGTATTGTATTCCACTAGCTAGTGCATATGCTATGACACTCTCTAGCCCATGTGCACTGTAACAACACCCCGTGAAAATGTCATGCCACACTTGTCTTCGCACGGGTTATATTGCCCCATCTAACGTACCTTCCTCGATGCCTATGTTATAACGCACAGTGCTATGCCATACATATTACAATTTGGGATCCATATCTTTGTCACAGTGCATATGCAACGTTACACTCCCCAGCACATATTTTATATTACAACTTTAGAGACTAGTTAGGTTACACAACACTGCCCTGTGCATATTACACTCCAAGGCGCATATCGCATAGCACACGCTAGTGCCTGTGCTATCTCGCGCTCTCCAATGAATCTGTCATTGCGCACAATGTATTGCATATTATATTTCACGCCTGGTTCATCTTATATCACACTTTTTGGTGCATAGTTTATACCATACACTATATCTAGTTTTCATTTTCAATCGTGCTCTCAGGACTATGTTCTATATAACACTGTGTTCACCTACCCTTTTCACGGGCATTACATTTTGCGATAGGGGGTGGAGGGTCAGGGGGTGTTTTTGCCAAGTGAGCCCGGAGTCACAGTCACTAACGTCTTCTTCTTCCTGAATAAAAGTGAGATTATGCTGCATACTTGTTCATATTTTAAGTAGTTTGCACAGACAAAATGTTTTAAAAACAATAAAGTTTCTAATACCCGCCTTCTCTGAACAGTTAGCTTGCTGCCCCATCCCCCTCCTCCCTATCCTCTGTTGTGTGAATCCATGGACTAGCCTCCTCCCTCCTGCCATGCATGGTCTGATGTGCTGCCACTGCCCTCAATTTAGTATGATGTACCAGTCCACTCCTCCTGCCCTCAATTGCCCAATTCTATGCCCCATCATTGACCTCCTGCTTAAACTCTGTGCTTAGCTTGCTGCCCCTATTCTCCTTCCCCCTGCCCTCCGATGTCTTTGTGCATGCCCCTGCTCCATCCTTTTTGCCCACCATGTCCCATGGACCTGCCACTCCTATCTACTCTGAGTGTTCTGTTGAGCTGCCACTCCCCTCCCACCTGCCTAGCATTGTCAGATGACTGTAACCTGTCCCTGCCACCTCCACCCTGCCTTTCCACATGCCATGCCTCTATCCTCTTCCTCCTGTCCTACATGGTCCATTGTACTGCCACACCCTTCTGCCCTCCCTGGTCTGTTGTGCTGCAACTGCTCCTCCTGCCTGCCCCGTGTGGTCTGTTGTGAGGCCCCTTCCCCTGAACTTTCTTGTCTGTGCACAGGTCCTGACCCTCCCTTCTATCCTCCATCGTCCTTTGTGCATGCCCCTGCACCCTCCTTCTTGCCCATCATAGCCATTGTGCTGCCACTAACCCTCCCACTTGCCATGCATGGTCTTCTGTGCTGCCATGGCCCCTCCCACCTTCCCTGTGTGGTCAGTTAGCTGCCCCTGACCCCCTCCCACCTTCCCTCCATGGTCTGTGTGTATGCCATCACAGTCTCACTGTTGCTCTTCATGTTGTGTCTTGCTTCTAGTGCCCATCCTGCCTGACCTCCATGGCCATCTTGCTGCTCCTGCCCTGCCCCCTTGCCCCCTGCCCTCTGTTTACATGTGCAGACCCCTACTCCCTCCCTCCTGGCTTGTCTGTTCCATTGTAATGCCCCTGATCCGTCCCTCCTGCCCTTTATGGTCTGTTATGCTGCAGCCTTCTCTCCTGTCTGTCCATTATGGTCAGCTAGCTACCATTGCCTCTTGCCCCTCTGTTCTCTGTTGTCCATGTGCATGGTCCTGTCCCCTCCCTCTTGCTTTCTATGGATTGTTGTGCTGCACTCCCGTCCTGCATGCCCTGTGTGGTGTATTGTGCTGCTGCAAACCCTGATGCCTGCCCTGCAGGGTCAGTTTGGTGCACCTCTCCATGTCTCTCCTGTCCTCTGTTATCCAAGTCCATGTCCCTATCCCATTTCCTTCCATGATCCAATGTACCATACTTGCGAACATTTTGAACTTGGTAAGAGGGAGATTTTGAAAAGAAACTGGGGTATTGATTTTCCCCTTTGAGTTACATTGAAAAAGAGGATATTGTAGACAGGAGACAGATCAAATAAAGCCCATTTGAGCTTAAAAACATTGGACGTTTCCTGGCTGAATCGGGTCTGTTGGCATGTATGGTTGTACTACCATTGCCTCTTCCTTCTGCCCACAATGGTCTATTACATTGCCACAGCCTTGAAGGAGGGTAGATTTTGTATCACAGGGGGCCCCTGGCCCGTTCTGTCCACACCTGAAGTATGAGACCCTTGTCCTTGCCCTGCCAGCCGCATTTGTAGGCCGTATTAAATTGACCAGCGGGTCCTGTGTTGCTATATAATTATCCTGAGACATCCTTACCACTCAGCCAGCATAAAACCCCTGTGTAGGCCCTTCTGTTCAATATGTAGGCCTCTTTGTTAAATTGACCATAGCTCTGCAATTTTAGTGTATAGCAGTCTGAAGGCAGGTCTGCGAGGCCTTCTGCTCCAAACTAGTAGCCCCCACCCTACCCGAGTGCTCCGTGCTCGGTATCAAAGTTCAACATCCCCCTGAAGCTGTCGACATACAGTAGGCTGCATCCTGGACTGGTACTTGCTTCCTGGGCAGGTTTCCCGCTTTTAAGGAAGTGGCAACCGCAGAGCGTCAAGTTAGGAGAACTGAGGAGATTTTATACATGAATATATTGAATTCCTGTACAATACCCATTATTTTCTGCTTGCTCTATGGAACTTACGATAAGCGATTGGCCTGAGAGACTGACCTTTTCACCCAGTCCATTGTCAGCATTAAGTGGGTAAATGACGAAATGTCTGGTAAAATCTGCAGACGAAGCTTTTGGGTAGCATACGTAGGTAGATGTAGCGTGCAAAGGAGCCCACAAAATGATATAAAAAGGGAGCACCCACAGATATCGACGGACAACCTCGCCGTCTGTATGTAGGTTAACAGGCTGTGCAGGTTTTCCCCAAGAACTGGGAGCTCTTGTCTTCCTTTGCTTAAAATGTCTTGCTCGGCTTTGCTTGAAGTATCTTATTCTATTTTACCTATATGAAATGTCATGTTATGTTTAACCATTGTTCTCTTTACTTTTGCATTTAAAAGATGTTGTATTGTAATTGCAGGAATGCTTGCTCTAAGAGTAAATGTGAGTGTCCCTAGGTAACATTTTCCTTGGTGTAACTTGTTTCTCATGATGCATTTATAGATGTGTTTTCTCTCTCTCTCTGTCAGTCCATTAATTGAGATACAGAGAATATCATGACAGCTGTATGATTATCTGGATTCTGTATTTTGTACTTTAGGTCTCTATTCTGCGGTTTCTTTGAAGTTGCATCTTCTCATTAAACTGCCATTGTATTCTGCCTCCAATTCCATGTCTCATATGTCTGTTTTCTTCATTTTTGGAGCAAGCGTTCCTAGGCACCCCGGCTCAAATTAAGGTGCCCCTTTTGTCCCTGACTCACTCTCCTGCTCAGTTCTGTGGTGGCTCCCGGGGCTCTGGGGACCGCCCCTAGCTTCCTTGACCCGTAATAGATCTTCCCTCCAACAGCCTCTCTTGCAAGTCCTGTATTGTTGGTTTGTTGCCCCTGCCCCCCTTTCCACTGCCCTCCATAGTCTGTTGTGCTTCCACGGCCCTTCCTGCCTGCTCAGTGTGGTTAAATTGTTGCCTTTGCACCCTCCTACCTGCCTTCAATTTTCAGAGTCCGTGCCCCTGGCCTCTGCCTCTCAACAGTATCCTAATGAACAACTAGATTGCTAACATTCTATATTTATTACAAAAGTGTGGAGCGCCTGACATCATCTTGATGTAATCAAAACTGTAATACCTAGAGCATTCCTTTAGAAATTACATATATGAGAGGGTCTTATTGGCATCAAAATTATGGTTAGTGCTCTAAAAGACTAAAATAAGGACATATTTTCTGAGTTTTCAAATAGCGACAAAGCACTTTTAAATTATTTGTTATCTTTATGTTTTTTTATCTAGTTGACAACTTGATTAAATGTTGCACATAGGGGAGAGGATGTGGTGTTACTTCCAGAACTGCAGACTTTGCAACTGGGGAACCAGGTTGAAGTTTCTGCTTCAGCTCGACATTCTGTGATTCTGGTCAAATCACTTAGTCTCCCCATGTCTACAACCAAAATGAATTTGTTCTTGTGTGATGTAACCAATGCTCATGTAAAGCACTCCAATACCTGACAAGTCTGCACTATATAACACTGCAAAAACACAAAATAATAAGTGTTTTGCACACTTCTGTCATTGGGCTATATTTGGGCTATATCTGGGTGATTTTGGGCTACATTTGGGCTCTTTTGTCTCCGGTGGCCATCTTGGGAGATTTATTTGTTATGAAGTTTCCTAATTTCCTCATGTACTGCAGTCTCCTCAGTCGGAAATGCTTTCAGTTTTTTACTTTGATTCCATCATGAAGGTATTCAGATATGTCACACATTTGCCATGAATTCTGAATGTTAGCACTCTAGTTGCTCATTAGATCACTGTAGTAAAACTACTGCTCACCATGGAAGTCTGCTCCTGGTATTAAAAGTGCATGTTTCAGTCTGCATGTCAGAATTTTTTAATGAAATAGAAGAGGATTTGAGAAGTCACTCAAAATGTGCCCTCATTTTCTTTCTTCAGCATTAATCATAATTTCTATGGCAAAATGAACCCCCTCATTGTGTTCCTTTTTAAATTAAATGTTTTAAGTGTTACCAGTTTATTCCAATCAAGATGGCTTCAGGTGTGCCATACTTTTGTCATAATGAAGACAGTAAGTGCTCTAGTTGTTTTTAAGAACATTCTTGGACATTCTGTCATTGGGCTATACTTGGGCTACATCTGGGTGATATTTGGGCTACATTTGGGCTCTTTTGTCTCTGGTGGCCATCTTGGGAGACTTATTTGTTATGAAGTTTCCTAATTTCCTCATTTACTGCAGTCTCCTCAGTAGGAAATACTTTCAGTTTTTTACTTTGATTCCATCAAGAAGGCATTCAAATGTGTCACACATTTGCCATAAAATCAGAATGTTAGCACTCTTTTTGCTCATTAGATCACTGTAGTAAAGCTACTGCTCACCAGGGAAAACTGCTGCTGGTATTGAAAGTGCATGTTTCAGTCTGCATGCCAGGATTTGAGAAGTCACTCAAAATGTGCCCTAATTTTTCTTTATGCAGCACTAATCATACTTTTTATGGAAAAATGAACCACCTCATTTTGTTCCTTTTTAAATTAAATGTTTTAAGAGTTACCACTTTAATCCAAGCAAGATGGCGTCAGGTGTGCCATACATTTATCATAAGTAGGACGGTTAGCGCTCTAGTAGTTCTTTGGAACACTCTGGAAAGCTGCAGTAGAACACAAAGGAATCAACTGACAGTCTCTGCCCTTGTTGGATGTACATGTTTTACTGAGAATGTCAGACTTCATTCTCACATGACTGAGAAAGATAATGTGAATTTACAGAAAATAAGCTCAGTTTAGCTTATAGATCACCTTCCAAACCTCTGTGGTAAAAGCATGAGAAAATATTTTTCTCTCAATCATGATATCCCAGCAGAAGGCTTTTTCACATGGTGAAATCACCTTAGAACATACCACAATTCCTAAAATGAGTATGGTACCATCAACAAATGATTTATAATGTAACTAAAGTCTTAAAATCTTCTATTAACTGCAATGCTTTTTAATGAGGTGCTATCATGTATATTGGTCCCAAGATGGCTGCCAACACTTCTTGGATGAAGTGCTGACAGCCAATCAGATCTCAGGATGAGATGTGTGGTTAGGCTCCACCCACATATATATATTGATTTAAATGCTATTTTCTCAGGAACTACTGAACAGATTTACACCAGACCTACAAAAGGCACTTCCTTGACCTGAGGACTACCTCTCTGCCAAATTTCAAGTAACTCTGTTCAGCCGTTCGGGCTGTAGCTGTGTCTAAAGGTCCTATGGAAAAATGCATGGGAAAAACGCGTTTTGGGACCCCCCTTTTTTCTCAGCCCCCGCTTGACGAATCCCCCCGAGACTTTCAGGGTAGGAGCGGAGCGTAGCGCCCCACCTATTTTGAAAATTTCGCGAGGATTCATCGACCGGCGCCAAAGTTATTCCAAATAGAATGTTGCGGATTTCCTATGGAAACAGGGTCCTAACTATAACTATCTACTGGCGACCGCCAGTAGATAATATATACATATTACCTACTCGCGGTCGCCAGTAGGTAATTATAGTTAGGACCTATTTTCCATAGGAAATCTGCAACATTCTATTCCCAATAAGTCTGGCGCCGGTTGACGAATCTTCGCGAACTTTTGGCCAACTCCGGTCTGCTCTTATCCTGAAAGTTTCGCTGTGAGGGGGGTCCCAAAACGTGTTTTCCTCATGCAATTTCCCATAGGACCTGTTGACGCAGCTACAGCCCGAACTGCTGAACGGAATTACACCAAATTTGGCAAAGAGGTAGTCCTCAGTTCAGACTCGTGCCTTTTGCTTAAATGGTGTAAATCTGTTTAGTAGTTCCTGAGAAAATTAGAGTTAAAAGTACATATATATCTATGGCCTCGGAGGATCCGCGCACCCTATGCGCACCCTGAGCGCACCCTCTGCGAACCGTGCGCGCACCTTCCCAATCACGCGCTGAATGCTAATTGGCTGTCAAGTGTCTGGCAACATTCAAAACCGGGAAGTGTTGGCAGCCATTTTGTGCCTTGGTAGAAGCGAGGCTGATTAAGTAAGGGAATTAAGTGTGTGAAAGATGTAAAGGGGGCAGGGTAGAAATACTCTGACCCTCTAGTGTTGCTTAGGGGGTCCCAGAAGGGCCAAATCCCAGGGGAAAAATCTGTAAAATTTAATGAGGGGCCCAAGGGGGCCCCCTAGCCCCGGGGACCGCTACCCCCCGAAACTAGAAAATAAATAGGGTGGGGGGCTGAACGCCCCCCCCAAGCCCCGGGGACCACCACCCCCCAGGGCTTTATTGTTTGAGGGAGGGGGGCTGCATGGCCCCCCTCCTGGAGCCCTCGAGGGCCCTGGGGACTGCCACCCCCCAGGTCCTGGGGTGGCCCCCCCAGGACACTGTTGTGTGCTATGAGAGGGCGGGAGTCTCCCGCCCTCCCATAGCAAACTTTGTTTGTATTTTGAAAGAGAGAGCAGGTTTCCCTGCTCTCTCTTTCAGAATCCAAACGATATTGCTGTTCCACACGGGGAGCTGCATGTCCGCAGCTCTCCATGTGGAAAAGCAATGCCGTCTCCAGAAGACCGCGGGGAGCTGGCTGGGACCTTGGGGGTGTTGGGGCTCCCCCCACGGTCCCCAATGTATTTTAATAAACCCCGGGGGATGGGGTCCCTGGGGATAATAAAAATTAGTTTTAGGGTCTATTTTTTTTTTTTACGGTAAAATTAGGAGTCGCACATCCTAGCGCGTTGGGTGCACGATTTCTCTTGCGTAGGGTGCGTGGTTCCTAACGCGTTGGGTGTGCGACTCCAAGGGAAAAATACTGAAATTTTTGGGAGATAAACATCAAGCTTAAGTGTTTTGTTCTTGAGTGGCACTAAAAAGAGCCGTTGTGTTCATTGAGTCTAAAGTTGTTGAGGAAGACTCTGTTTCCTTCATCAGTAAAGTGTACTCCATCTCTCCTATACATCTCTTGCATATGAAAGCGCAGATTGTTATTGTAAATGGACCCCATTTTATAGTCTCGGAGAAAAGCAGAAACAGATTTATTCACATGTTTCCTAGCTTTCTCAATCTGTGGACAGAAATTATTGGACCAGTTCTATTTCTGCCTTTGGCGTATGTTAGAATACACAAAGGCAGTTTTGGGAAAAAGTGAAATCAATTCTGCAAAGGAGTCCTTCATAAGTATTTCCAGACCTACCCCAGTCAAAGTGCCTAGGTCATTGCCACCACAGTGCACTATTATGAGGTCAGGGTATTGGAGATGCATAAAGGATTTTACCAATGTCATCAATTGGTGCCACTTTAACCCTCTCTGTCCAATCCATTCAATGTCTACATTTGGCAAACCTAGGTCTTTGTGAATGCCTTTGTGTTCTGCATACCTTTGGCTCCAGAAAATATAGCTGTGTCCCACAATCCACACTCTAAGCATCTTGAAGGGTGGTCTGGATGCACTCAGATGGTCTCTGTAAATGAAATGGCAGTTTGAAAAGTAAGATTTTTCTAAAATGGTGGCTAAGATGCAGTTTTGAAACAAGACAAGAAATCATTGGTTGTTTGACAACCTTCTAGACTGAAAAATAGGGTGTATGTTTCTGTTTTTTAAAAGCATGATTCTTATTGGTTAACAAAAACTGATTGAAAGGAACATTATATATGATAAGCTGATATGTTGAAAAGTCAAGCACACTTGCTGTTTTGATTAGCAACATTGTGTGCTGAACTTGTGACCTGTGTGCTCAGTTAAGTGTTCCATGACCTTTTTCTATGGTAACAGCCAGAAGGCAGAGTGGGGGTAGGGTTCAAAGTTATGTCATTTGGAAAGGGTTGAAATGTTTAACCAATAGAAATGTGTGTTAGCTTTTGAATTATTGTGGGAAGGAATGTGATTTGATTTTAACTTGTATATGTGTGCAAAATGAGAGGGAAACGTTGCCATTCTTTGGTTTTGCTGACAGGTGCACAGTGCAGAGATTCTGTATAAGAAAATCTGGTGTGTTACTGACATACTTCTTAATCTACAAAACTACTTGAAAGGTGAGTTATTTAATTGTGAGGGGATGTATGTGGTCTATTTTGATTTTAATCAGACTAATGTATTTCTCCTGCTAAAGTGCAGGGAGTACTTTTTTTGTCTACAATCTTATTGACAGTGTGTGTGCATGTAGAAACCATTCTGTAATAAGCATTTGTGTTTTTCATGTGTTTGCAGACAGATAAGTGTGCTGTTTTTATCTTTTGGTAGAATTAGAAACCAGTCATTGTTTATGTATTTGCAAAATGAGTCATGTTTCTACACTAAAATGTAGTACTTCTTCTAGATTAAGAAATGTGTTTTGGTACAGTGCAAGGGATAGTGTTGTTTGTCTAGAATCACACAGTAAGTCTGTGTGCATTTAGGAATCCTTTTGAGAGAAACATTTTGGTACTAATGTGCAGTAGAAACTTTTCTGCAATGTGTGCAGTCACCTTACATAGGGATAGTTGGTTGTCTACAATCACACTGTGAGTCTGTGTGCATTTGGCCAACCATTGTGAGAGAAACATTTGGTTATAATGTGTGTTTGCTGACAGATAACTGTTTTAAAACCTTTCATGTTGTCAAGTTTTAGAAGCATTAGAAGCCAGTCATTGCTCATGCATTGAAAAAATGAGTCAGGCTTTGACACTAAAGTGCAGTACTGAAATATGTAGATTGTGTGCAGTCCCCTCACCTCTTCCAGAGTAGTGAATGAGTTTTGGTAAACTCCTAGGGATAGTGTTGCCTGTCTAGAATCACACTGTGAGTCTGTGTGCATTTGGGTAAGCATTGTGAGAGAAGCATTTGGTAACATCGTGTATTTACTGACAGATAACTGTTTTAAAACCTGTCATGTTGTCAAGTTTTAGTAGCATTAGAAGTCAGTCTTTGCTTATGCATTGATAAAATGAGTCAGGCTTTGACACTAAAGTACAGTACTGAAATATGTAGATTGTGTGCAGTCCCCTTACTCCTTCCAGAGTAGTGAATGTGTTTTGGCAAAGTCCAAGGGATAGTGTTGCTTGTCTAGAATCACACTGTGAGTCTGTGTGCATTTGACCAACCATTTGAGAGAAGCATTTGGTTATATCGTGTATTTGCTGACAGATAACTGTTTTAAAACCTGTCATGTTGTGAAGTTTTAGTAGTATTAGAAGCCAGTTATTGCTTATGCATTCATAAAATGAGTCAGGCTTTCACACTAAAGTGCAGTACTGAAATATGCAGATTGTGTGCAGTTACCTTACCCCTTCCAGAGTAGTGAATGTGTTTTGGTAAAGTCCAAGGGATAGTGTTGCTTGTCTAGAATCACACTGTGAGTCTGTGTGCATTTGGGTAACCATTGTGAGAGAAGCATTAGGTAACATCGTGTATTTGCTGACAGATAACAGTTTTAAAACCTGTCATGTTGTGAAGTTTTAGTAGTATTAGAAGCCAGTCATTGGTTATGTATTCATAAAATAAGTCAGGCTTTGAAACTAAAGTGCAGTTCTGAAATATGTAGATTGTGTGCAGTCCCCTTACCCCTTCCACAGTAGTGAATGAGTTTTGGTAATCTCATAGGGATAGTGTTCCTTGTCTAGAATTACACTGTGAGTCTGTGTGCATTTGGGTAAGCATTGTGAGAGAAGCATTTGGTAACATTGTGTATTTGCTGACAGATAACTGTTTTAAAACCTGTCATGTTGTCAAGTTTTAGTAGCATTAGAAGCCAGTCTTTGCTTATGCATTGATAAAATGAGTCAGGCTTTGACACTAAAGTACAGTACTGAAATATGTAGTTTGTGTGCAGTCCCCTTACTCCTTCCAGAGTAGTGAATGTGTTTTGGCAAAGTCCAAGGGATAGTGTTGCTTGTCTAGAATCACACTGTGAGTCTGTGTGCATTTGGCCAACCATTTGAGAGAAGCATTTGGTTATATCGTGTATTTGCTGACAGATAACTGTTTAAAACCTGTCATGTTGTGAAGTTTGAGTAGTATTATAAGCGAGTATTTGAAACGCCGCCTACCTGCACCGGGATTCTCCTGTTGTTCCCTGCTGCCGGGGGGCCTCTCATTGCTGCCAGCGCTACTGGGTGTTCTTCCTTCCTTCTGTCGCCCCCGCCGCCGCTTTCTCATCCGCGGCCGTGAGCGGGGGGCGACTACATACCCCAGACTACCTAGCGTGCCCTGACGCTACCAACGCGCCCGGAGGCGCTTAAAAGACCGCGACTACTCCGGGGGAGCGGGAACGAGTATTTGAAACGCCGCCTACCTGCACCGGGATTCTCCTGTTGTTCCCTGCTGCCGGGGGGCCTCTCATTGCTGCCAGCGCTACTGGGTGTTCTTCCTTCCTTCTGTCGCCCCCGCCGCCGCTTTCTCATCCGCGGCCGTGAGCGGGGGGCGACTACATACCCCAGACTACCTAGCGCGCCCTGACGCTACCAATGCGCCCGGAGGCGCTTAAAAGACCGCGACTACTCCCGCGTCGCGGGACGCGCGCGGGCGATGCCGGGCAGAGCCCGGGCAGAGGGCGGGCCGTCTGTGGCCGTCCGGGGCCAAAGGAGGCCGGGCTGGGCCATATCCCTTACTTTTAACTTCCAAATCTGATCAAGGTGATGCCCTCGCCAGGACCACGTGAAACTCCATTAAGGGAGGGGGGTAGCAACACAGGGACACTGGACAACTACTTCAAATCTGCCAAAGGAGACGCAGGCAAAGAAAATTCTCTGGAGAGACGCAGGGCGGAGCGGCGGCGCTCCATTGAATCCATGAAGAGCAGACCCTTGACAGAGATCATCCCGTATCCTATTTCCCAAGAGGAAGGTACGCCCCCCAATAGCTTAAATCCTCTGACTCTTGAGGACTTCCCCCTCTTATTTCGGGAAATTTCTAGTTCCCCTGGGTTGGTCCCTGGAAAGTTCACAGACAAAACTCCTCCCACGACATGTGTTACACCCGTTAATTTGGTTACCCAAACTCCCCCTTTGCATGCAACTATGAAAAGTAAGCCAAAACAAAGTGCTGTGGTGGAGCTGCATAGGCCTCCACCAAGCAAACGTAGTAGGAAGTCAATGGGGGGGAGGGGGAAAGCCAAACTATTACATCTAGATTTTGGCAAAAAACATACAAACGCACTACAATCTGGGAGGGACAATGAGACTGTGCCTATTGCTCTTCCCTCCAAGGCCCCCAGCTCCAATATAGCTGTTACTAATAACGACCCAGTGGCCAGTACATCTAATATAAATCCCCCCCTCACATCTATAGGGAGTATAGAATTCCTACTTTGTTCCCTTCTGCAGCCCATTAGCGATAGCCTGAAAAAAGTGGAGATTAGGCTCACTCTACTAGAGACATCTCTTACTACCTTGAACACCTTAGTTAGTAAGCAATATAAAAATATGGGACCTCATCTCCCCGCAGGAAACCCTCCTAAAATAGGAGTCCCACAAGGTGCTAACAAAGCTCCCCTTCAGAGCGTGCCTACTGCCCCCCCCCCGCAGCCATTAATGGCTACTTCAGTCCAGGCACCGCGCAGTAACTCAACCCATAGGCCTTTACAACCAATAGACTCTGCCCCTCAAACTTTCCAGACAGGGATTAATGGCGGCCACCAAGAAGCCGGCAGCGCCCCTCTAATCTCTCCGGGCCGGCAAGCCCCAAGACCACGGAGACCAGATCTGCCGCCAGAAGCTAATAGTCTAACGGTGGTCCTAGCAGGTGCCCCCCATCTAAGATCAGGGGAAAATGAAGACTACCAATCCCTAAAGAAAAAGGTCATTAAATGGCTAAATTTGAATCGACCCCTACCATCTCATTTCAATAATGAGATTATTATGGTTAGAAGGGTCCCTTGGTTAGGGAAGACCAGAAAAACAATAATAGGGGATTGCATCTTGGTAACTTTTAAAGATCCGGGCACTGTTCTGCATATCTGTGAAGGAACAAATAGATCACTGGATTCCACTATTCAGACCCTTCCAGTATCCTTCTTTTTCCCCCCTATCCGCATGCACCATGCTCCATCGCATGATGAGTGGATAAGGGTGGAACATAGACGCAGATACAAGGACTATGTACAACGCCCAAATCTCCAATTGCAGGATATACCCTATTTTCATTTCAACCGTTTTAATTGTTTGAATGGTTTGGATGGGGTTGATTGACTTTCCGCTCACACGCCAATGACCCAAGATTGCGGCTACTGTAGTCTTTCCAAGCCATCCACCCCGATTGTTGGTAAAACCCCTGGTCCACTGAACGAGCCAGTGTTCCTGGATGATCTATCTGCCCACAATGTTGCCAATGCCTCTGGAATATTGAATGAGCCAACACCTGTGGAGAATGGCTCCAGTGGACTTTCCGAACCATCGGTCCCTACTGTTGGCAATGCGTCAGAATTCCCGATTGCAGTAGAGTCTGGAACCATCTCCTCTAACCCCCCTGGCACGGCAACTAATACCCCTGAACATCTGAGGCTAATTTGCTGGAATGTTGCTGGATTGGCTAATAAACTGGGTGACCCGGACTGGGCAAATTATATCGAGACTGGAGACGTATGTATGTTCCAGGAAACCTGGGCCAGAGAGGACTATGGTCACCAAGGCTACATGTCATTCTTCATTCCAGCGAGGTGGGAAGGCAAAGTTCGTCCGTCAGGAGGGCTTACGACCTGGGTCGCATCTCATCTGGGCTGTGTGGCAATGCGGTTGTCGGCTAACTCTGAAGATATCCTTGCGGTTTCACTATCATGGCCCAACCAAGCTAAACTTGTGTTTATTAACATTTATTCTAGGCCAATGGGAATTGCAAAGGAATCACCGACCATAGATGAACTCTCCAACTTTATATCTGACCTACCGAGTGATTCATTCTATGTAGTGGGAGGGGATTTTAATTCTCATTTTGAGCCACTCCCTGGCCTTCTGGACGGGTTATCATCGGAAGAAGAGGCCAGATGGGCAGTGCCTTTAGTGGAAGCCCCACCTCCGAAGGCTTGGACCCCACTAGCACTACAAATTACAGCCCTCACCCTAAAGTTCGGAATCAGAGCTTGTAATGGGCGAATGAAATCCGACATACCCAGTAAAACCACCTACAACAGACCGGGAAGAGAGTCCCGTCTGGACTATGTCTTGGCCCAAATAGTGAAGTGGCCGACAATCCAGGATTTTAGGGTGACAGAAAGGACCGATAGTGACCATAATGCACTTGAGCTTGACCTTGTTCAC
The DNA here is from genome assembly GCF_964204655.1 of Triturus cristatus. Lineage (NCBI taxonomy): Eukaryota > Metazoa > Chordata > Amphibia > Caudata > Salamandridae > Triturus > Triturus cristatus. Next base: position 640,432,136 of record NC_140585.1, read on the forward strand.
CCTGGCCCCCAAGCTCTCGTGACTAACGCGGAAGGGAACAACCCTGCGCTCCTCCTTGACAACAACAGGAGAAGGATTAGGTGGGAGCACCTGGCTACAAGCAAGAATAAACTCCCCATGCTCTATGATGGGATAACCCCCATCTTGGAAACTGTGGGGTGCTTGGACACCGAGGCAAACAACAAAGACTCCCAGGGCAAATTGTACAAGGCTCATGAGGACCTCATAAAAGCTGCGGCACCTCATTTCACCTGCAGTTCACGAAAACTAAAAGGGGGGCGGCAAGGCAAAACATCATGGTATAACCTAGCATGCAGAAGGGCTAAAACAGAACTCCTTAGACTAATCAAGGAGGGTCCAGGGGGGGATAGCCTTAAACAAAGCAGGCGAGCTTACAAGAAACTCATTGCCCACGCTAAGGCAGAATGGGAGGAAAATCAGTGGGAAGAACTCACCAAGGCCCTAGCGACCCAAAACCAACGTCTGTTCTGGAGGATAGTGAACGGGGTGTTGGGGAATTTACAATCGGCACTAGAGCCCAACATTGCCCCAGGGGTGTGGCAGGCTCACTTCCAGACCCTATACAGTTCTGAGCCGGGAGAATCTCCTGCTGCTGTTGAGGTGGGCTGGCCGGACTGTGAAGGGGAGCCAATAACGCTGGGTGAGGTCACCGCTGCCATCTCAGGACTGGCTTCTGGAAAGGCGCCGGGACTGGATGGATTACCAGGGGATATGTTTAAACAGGAGCCCACTGTTTGGGCCCCTTACCTTACCGCCCTTTTCAATGGAGTTCTTGGTGGCATGGAAATCCCTAGTACTTGGCTGGGGGCAGAGGTGGTCCCCATCTTTAAAAAGGGCTCGCCTCTCCTCCCAGCCAACTACAGACCAATCAGTTTAATAGACGTGGCACAGAAACTGTTTGGTAGGGTGTTGCTGAATAGGCTCCAGGACTGGATGGAGGAGGTGGGCGCCCTTAGTCGCTACCAGGTGGGATTTAGGAAGGGGGTATCCACAGTGGACCAGGTTTTTAGATTGAACCTAATCTATTGGAGGACAGCAAAATTCGAGGGCGGTAGTCTGTACACAATTTTTGTGGACTTACGGGCCGCCTTCGATCTGGTGCCCAGGGGGAAACTTTGGAGCGTCCTGGCAGAGATGGGTGTTCCCCCGGACATCCTATTGATCTTACAGAGGCTGCACCACAATAATTACGCCCGAGTGAGGTGCGGGAGGTCGGGGGAACTGACCGATAGATTCCCCGTTGGCCGGGGGGTAAGACAGGGTTGTGTGTTGGCACCGACCCTGTTTTGCCTCTTCGTCAACGGGGTAATCGCCCATCTGAATGCCACTGACTATACTGACGCCCCCAAATTAAATGGCAGCAGGGTGCCCGCAATTATGTTCGCGGACGACACCCTGCTGCTATCCAAAACCCCTATGGGTATACAGAGGATTCTTGATTCCTTCGTGGCCTTCTGTACTGATAGGGGGCTGGAAATTAATGCGGCAAAAACCAAATTCATGGTTTTGAATACGAGCCAAAAACTGCGGCCAAATCCGCAATTGGGAGCTGTACGGCTCGAGAGAGTAGCCACCTTTAAATACCTTGGTGTGACTCTCAACGAAACCATGACTTGGGGATCTCATCAGAGTAGGGCTAACCTCAAACTCATACAAACCACTGGGGGTATCGCCCGGATGATGACTGGCTCATCATACCATCCATTGGGGGCACTAATCCAGATATACAAGGCCCAGGCTAGGGGAGCGATAATGTATGGGGCGGAACTATGGGGCCACACGCCTTGCCAGAGTCTGTCACTAACGGAAAATAAGTTTATAAGACAGATAGCCGCACTCCCGCCCAGCACCCCGCTCCTCCCCCTGAGGCTTGATTTGGGTTTACGTCCGTTAGCTGATGAAATAAGCCTGAGACCCATAGCATTCTGGCGTAGGCTGTGGAGTAGCAATGATCTTGCAGAATATCGGGCGGAACTGGTCGAACTTCTGAATCACCCAAAAGTGCTCAATATCCCTTGGGTCAAAAACATCCAAGCCACTTGCATGGAAATAGGGCTCCCTGATTTATGGACTGAGCCAGCGAAAGCCGCACTAAACATCTCCAAAAAGTCCCTGGCTAATGTATATCACGAACACAAATTAGCCAGGGCCCAAGCCACCCAGGCAGAAGGGTCCTTATCCTCCGTGTTTCTGCAAAGCAAGGATCTCTATAGGTTTGAGAAGGTATTGGATCCTATTTCCCCTGTACTGGCCCGGAAGCTGTTTCTCCAATGGAGATACGGCACACTGCCTTTCCGGTCTTTTACAAGCACCTGGCCATCGGCTCCCACCACAAAGCAGTGTCCGGTTTGTGATGCTACGGAGGAAACTGACTTGCATGTGGCTTTCTTCTGCCCAGCCTACAAGGTAGCACGAAAATACTGGCTCCTCCCGCTGATAAGGAATATGGGCTGCAGGGAATATGCACCAATGTATAGGATTTTAAAATCTGATGTCTCTGGCCCAACTGTCCTCGCACTAACAAAATTTCTTACCAATGTTTGGCATACGCGCAACCGTATTCTAAAGGCGTTGGGTCCCTCTTAAAAATTTTTTTTTTTTTCAGTGATTGTATATGTGTATTGTGTATTTTTTTGGACAACGGTCGAAACAAAGATTGGAATTGGAATTGTTTATTGCTGCTACTTTGATAACTGTTGTTTAATAACTTTTTATCTCAAATGCTGAATTATTTATGTATTTTATGCATATGTATATATTTTATCTGTGCTTTTATGGTCACCGACCGAAATAAAGCTATCAAAGTATTATAAGCCAGTTATTGCTTATGCATTCATAAAATGAGTCAGGCTTTGACACTAAAGTGCAGTACTGAAATATGTAGATTGTGTGCAGTCACCTTACCCCTTCCAGAGTAGTGAATGAGTTTTGGTAAAGTCCAAGGGATAGAGTTGCTTGTCTAGAATCACACTGTGAGTCTAGGTGTGCATTTGGCCAACCATTGTGAGAGAAGCATTTGGTAACATTGTGTATTTGCTGACAGATAACTGTTTTAAAACGTGTCATGTTGTCAAGTTTTAGTAGCATTAGAAGCCAGTCATTGCTTATGCATTCATAAAATAAGTCAGCCTTTGACACTAAAGTGCAGTACTGAAATATGTAGATTGTGTGCAGTCCCCTTACCCCTTCCAGAGTAGTGAATGTGTTTTGGTAAAGTCCAAGGGATAGTGTTGCTTCTCTAGAATCACACTGTGAGTCTGTGTGCATTTGGGTAACCATTGTGAGAGAAGCATTAGGTAACATCGTGTATTTGCTGACAGATAACTGTTTTAAAACTTGTCATGTTGTCAAGTTTTAGTAGCATTAGAAGCCAGTCATTGCTTATGCATTCATAAAATGAGTCAGGCTTTGACACTAAAGTGCAGTACTGAAATATGTAGATTGTGTGCGTCCCCTTACCCCTTCCACAGTAGTGAATGAGTTTTGGGAAACTCCTAGGGATAGTGTTGCTTGTCTAGAATCACACTGTGAGTCTGTGTGCATTTGGGTAACCATTGTGAGAGAAGCATTTGGGAACATCGTGAATTTGCTGACAGATAACTGTTTTAAAACCTGTCATGTTGCCAAGTTTTAGTAGTATTAGAAGCCAGACTTTGCTTATGCATTGATAAAATGAGTCAGGCTTTGACACTAAAGTACAGTACTGAAATATGTATATTGTGTACAGTCCCCTTACTCCTTCCAGAGTAGTGAATGTGTTTTGGTAAAGTCCAAGGGACAGTGGTGCTTGTCTAGAATCACACTGTGAGTCTGTGTGCATTTGGCCAACCATTGTGAGAGAAGCATTTGGTAACATCATGTATTTGCTGACAGATAACTGTTTTAAAACCTGTCATGTTGTGAAGTTTTAGTAGTATTAGAAGCCAGTCATTGGTTATGTATTCATAAAATAAGTCAGGCTTTGACACTAAAGTGCAGTTCTGAAATATGTAGATTGTGTGCAGTCCCCTTACCCCTTCCACAGTAGTGAATGAGTTTTGGTAAACTCATAGGGATAGTGTTCCTTGTCTAGAATTACACTGTGAGTCTGTGTGCATTTGGGTAAGCATTGTGAGAGAAGCATTTGGTAACATCATGTATTTGCTGACAGATAACTGTTTTAAAACCTGTCATGTTGTCAAGTTTTAGTAGCATTAGAAGCCAGTCATTGCTTATGCATTGATAAAGTGAGTCAGGCTTTGACACTAAAATGCAGTACTGAAATATGTAGATTGTGTGCAGTTCCCTTACTCCTTCCAGAGTAATGAATGAGTTTTGGTAAAGTCCAAGGGATAGTGTTGCTTGTCTAGAATCACACTGTGAGTCTGTGTGCATTTGGGAACCATTGTGAGAGAAGCATTTGGGTACTTCATGTCTTTGCATACACATAACTGCTTAAAAACCTTTCCTGTTCTCAAATTTTGGTAGAATTAGAAGCTAGTCATTGCTTATGCATTCACCCAGGAACTCTCCTTGCAATACTGTAAACATTCAAGTAGTAACGGAGTGAGGCATGCCTTAGCACATGGATTGATTCAATCGCCTATACACTATGTATGCAGTCCTTTAACCATCTACACACTTGTCTTTCACACCTTCAATTCCCCAGTCAATATCCATACACTTCCAGGAAACACCCTGTCACTGCCCTTGCACTACTCTACTGCACCATGTACTGATCCATTCACTGTGCGAAAACCCAACCACTTATAAATTCATCTAGGCACTGTACTTGCAGTACTCTAATTATTCAGTCAGTACCCAAGTACTCAGTCAGTGACCAGGCCTTAGCACATGGACTACTTCAAATGTCTATCCACTATGCATGCTTGCCTCTAATCACCTACACAATTGTCTTTCACACCTTCAATTGCCCAGTCAGTATCTATATACTCCAATAAACACCCTGTCACTCCCCTTGCACACCTCCAGTGATTGATCCAGCACCATGTACTAATCTATTCACTGCGCCAAAACCCAAAAACGTAAAAAATTCATCCAGGCACTCTCCTTGCAGTACTCTAATGATTCAGTCAGTACTCAGGTACTCATGCAGTGACCCAGGCCTTAGATAATGGACTGCTTCAAATGCCTATCCACTATGCATGCAGTCCTCTAACCACCTACACACTTGTCTTGCACACCTTCAATTCTCCAGTTAGTATGCATATACTTCCAGCAAACACTCTGTCACCCCCTTTCACTTCTCCAGTGACCCATTCATCACCATGTACTAATCCATTTACTGCGCCAAAAGCCAAACACTTATAAATTCACCGAGGCACTCTCCTTGTAGTTCTCTAATGATTCAGTCAGTACCCAGGTACTTATGTAGTGAACCCGGCTTTAGCACATGGACTACTTCAAATGTCTATCCACTATGCATGCAGGCCTCTAACCACCTACACAATTGTCTTTCACACCTTCATTTGCCCAGTCAGTAGCTATATACTCCAATAAACACCCTGTCACTCACCTTGCACACCTCCAGTGACTCATTCAGCAGCATGTACTAATCTATTCATTGCGCCAAAACCCAAAAACTTAAAAGATTCATCCAGGCACTCTCCTTGCAGTACTCTAATGATTCAGTCAGTACCCAGGTACTCATGCAGTGACCCACGCCTTAGCCCATGGAGTGCTTCAAACGTCTGTCCAGTATGCATGCAGGGCTCTAGTCACCTACACACTTGTCTTTCACTTCTTCAATTAACTAGTCAGTATCTATAAACTCCAGTAAACACTCTTTCAGTCCACTTGCGCACCTCTACTGACTCATCTGGCACTATGTAGTAATCTATTCACTGCACCAAAACACAAAAACTTAAAAAGATTAACCCAGGCACTATCTTTGCAGTAGTGTAATGATTCAGTCAGTACCCAGGTAATCATGCAGTGTCTGAGGTCTTAGCTCATGGACTGTTTAAACGTCTATTCACTATGCATGCAGGCCTCATGTCACCTACACACTTGTCTTTCACTTCTTCAATTAACTAGTCAGTATCTATGTACTTCAATAAACACCCTGTCACTCATCTTGCACTCCTCCAGTGACTGATCCAGTACCATGTACTAATCTATTCACTGCGCCAAAACCGAAAAACTTAAACGTTTCATCCTGGCAGTCTCCTAGCAGTAGTTTAATGATTCAGTCAGTACGCAGGTACTCATACAGTGAACCATGCATTACCACATGGACTGCTTCAAAGGTCTATCCAGTATGCATGCAGGCTTCTAACCTACTATACACTTGTCTTTAACAGCTTGAATTCCCCAGTCAGTATCCATGTATTTCCAGCAAACACCCTGTCACTCCCTTTGCACTCTTCCAGTGACTTATTCAGCACCATGTAGTAATGCATTCACTGCGCCAAAACTGAAACACTTATAAATTCACCCAGGCACTCTTCTTGCAATAGTCTAATCATTCAGTCAGTACCTTAGTACTAATGGAGTGAGGCAGGCCTTAGCACATGGATTGATTCAAACGTCTGTCCAGTATGCATGCAGGCCTCTAGTCACCTACACACTTGTCTTTCACTTCTTCAATTAACTAGTCAGTATCTATAAACTCCAGTAGACACTCTTTCAGTCCACTTGCACACCTCTACTGAATCATCTGGCACTATGTAGTAATCTAGTCATTGCTCCAAAACACAAAAACTTAAAAAGATTAACCCAGGCACTCTCCTTGCAGTAGTCTAATGATTCAGTCAGTACCCAGGTAATCATGCAGTGTCTGAGGTCTTAGATCATGGACTGTTTAAATGTCTATCCACTATGCATGCAGGCCTCTAGCCACCTACACACTTGTCTTTCACACCTTCAATACCCCAGTCAGTATTCATACAGTTCCCACAAACACCCTGTCACTCCCCTTATAATTCTCCAGTGACTCATTCAGCACCATGTACTAATGTATTTACTGCGCCAAAAACCAAATACTTATAAATTCATCCTGGAACTCTCCTTGCAATACTCAAAACATTCAGTCAGTATCAAAGTACTATTGGACTGAGACAGGCCTTAACATATGGATTGATTCAAACACGCATCCACTATGCATGCAGGTCTCTAATCACCTACACACTTGTCTTTCACACCATCAATATCCCAGTCAGTATCCATATACTTCTAGCAAACACCCTGTCACTCACCCAGTGTCTGTCCTTATAGTACTGTAATCATTCAGTAAGTAATGGGTGAAGAGGGGTGAAACCCCGAAACCAGTCCTAGGATGCTTGATTCCGGTCCAGGGAAGACATGGCTTGGCAGTTCGGGCTGGACTGTTCCCATGAGGCACAGGGTCAAGACTGATTTGCATATGGCCATGTCTGAACTGGGGTGGCGTGGTGAGCCAAATAACGATGGATTAAACCCAGATCTGTGACTAGGGGAGATTGTTTTGCCAATGTGTAACATTCCATCCATCATCTTGTGTGTTTTGCTGTTTGCCCTATGTGGGAAGGGTATGCCCAGACGTGGGTCCCGTGCTCACTACGCCACTGGAGTCAAGCTATCCTGGCTGCAGAGGGGTGAAACCCCGAAACCAGTCCTAGGATGCTTGATTCCGGTCCAGGGAAGACATGGCTTGGCAGTTCGGGCTGGACTGTTCCCATGAGGCACAGGGTCAAGACTGATTTGCATATGGCCATGTCTGAACTGGGGTGGCGTGGTGAGCCAAATAACGATGGATTAAACCCAGATCTGTGACTAGGGGAGATTGTTTTGCCAATGTGTAACATTCCATCCATCATCTTGTGTGTTTTGCTGTTTGCCCTATGTGGGAAGGGTATGCCCAGACGTGGGTCCCGTGCTCACTACGCCACTGGAGTCAAGCTATCCTGGCTGCAGAGGGGTGAAACCCCGAAACCGGTCCTAGGATGCTTGATTCCGGTCCAGGGAAGACATGGCTTGGCAGTTCGGGCAGGACTGTTCCCATGAGGCACAGGGTCAAGAATGATTTGCATATGGTCATGTCTAAACTGGGGTGGCGTGGTGAGCAAAATAACGATGGATTAAACCCAGATCTGTGACTGGGGGCGAATGTTTTGCCAATGGGTAACATTCCGTCCATCATCTTGTGTGTTTTATCATTCAGTCAGTAAGCATGTAGTCTTTGAGTGAGGCAGGCTTTAGGGCATGAACTGCTTCAAAGTAGTATGCACTATGCATGTAGTGTTTTAACCATCGTCACACTTGTGCTTCAGGGCTATAGTTTCTTAGTCAGTATTTATATAAAATGTGTTTGTACAGTAATAGAATACTATACGTTTTAAAGTTATTAATATACATTTATTTGTGATTATTTTTTACAGATACTGTTTTTCACCATTAAAATAGAGAAATCATGCCAGAAAAAGAAAAGAACAGAGAAAGGAGAGTTACTTGAAGAAAAATCAACCACAAGTATTGAATGAACAACATAATGTGGCTAAAAAGAAAAAATCTTCTGGTACGATCACAAAGCAATCTATTAAAAATGTTTGTAGGACCAAACAGAATGTACAGAATGCTGAAACCTCTGAGAAGGCTTCAACTAGAAAAAAAATTCAAAAAAATAGGAAAAGCAAAAAAGCAAATGGACAGTTAAAGGAGACAAAGCATGGTAAAAGAAGGCAAAATCAGTATAAGGAAACACGCAAACAAATATTTTACAAGAGAGTAGTACATAATTTGCTGAAAGATGTGAAGAAATATAAAAAGAGAGCTCTATTTTATAAAAAGAAGAAGCATATTGAAACCATTGTTGAAAATGGTTTTGAAGTAAAAAGGAAACTATTCATTTTAGTTTTAAACAGAATTCGATCACTAGATAAACCAATCCATTTAATGAAGGCCAAAACTAGGAGGAAAAGAATAATTAATAGAACACATTTTTGTGATTTTTTTGGGGACAATGGAAACACAGTTCCAGTTAAGAACCTTTCTTTAATGAGGAGAGTTATTTACAGAGCAATAATTTATTGCATGCAGTTGACACCAGTGGTCGAGGTTATGAGGTTAGAGATGGTTGTCTAATTGACAAAGAGAAAATGGTTGAAAGAAATGCAGAAGAAGTGATAGCTGATGAATATATAGGCAAAAAGGATAGTCCCATGTGTACAGCAGGTGGTTCATAAGGACCAAAATGGTTTTATTCCAGGGTGATTGATGGCAGCTAATGCATATTTTTTAATACAAGCCATTGATTATTTTTCTACCAATAAGACTAATGCGGTGATTATGATGATGGACGCTGAAAAGGCTTTTGATTTAGTAGATTGGAATGCATTATTTTTTATTTTAGATTTTTGGGTTCCCGTCATAATTTTTACAAATGTTAAAAGAACTATATAGTTATGCGGAAGCCAAAGTTATTATTAATGGAGAAGAAGCAAGTAGGGTAAAAATTAAGCATGGCACATGGCAAGGATGTCCGCTATCCCCCCTTTTTTATTTTTTGCTTATCGAGCCCTTAGCTGTTAAGATTCGGAAGAGCTTGATGATTCTGCCTCCAATTGAGGGGATGGCAAAAGTCAAGCTCTTCGCAGATGATATTATTTTATATATTAAGGCTGGGGATTCAAATGTGCAGAACGCACTCGATGAAATACAGAAATGTATGCAGGTTGGGGGATATAAAGTAAATCAAGCAAAGACTGAAATCCTTACATTTAATTCAATCCCAACGGATATTCCGGCTTCCATCTTCATAAGTTCTCTGCATCCAATTAGATATTTAGGGATATATGTTACAAATGATGTTGGTCAATTGTTCCTTTTGAATTATAATAGAATGCTCACGAAAGTGAAAACATTATTATATAAATGGTCTCTGCTTCATTTATCGTTAATAGGACGGATTTCCATGATTAGGATGTCGATACTTCCATTATTTTTGTTTCTTTTTAGTAATCTCCCCTTGAAAATTACGAGTTCTTATTTTAAGGAGTTAGATCAAATAATTCGGAAGTTTGTGTGGAATGATAAACACCTCAGAGCGAAACTTGCTACATTACAATTGGATGTAGCTTCAGGAGGTTTAGCATTGCCACACTTTCTAATGTATTACCAGGCTTCACTAGTAAATTTGCTTTCACAATTGGGCGAGGAAAATTCAGTCTTTGATCATTTTCTATTGGTATTTATGTTGAAAGAGAGTGCAATAAGGCTCCTGAATTTTTTACGGCTAGCGAAGTTACCTAAAAAGACTAGATATAAAGTGATATTAACACTAGCAGAAAGAACACAGCTTTTTTTTTAATTACGAGATATTCCAGCATTCCATGCTTTTACCCCTATTGAGGATTGTGCAGCAGGAGGTCTTATATTATCTAGAGGCCTTTATCAACAGTGGCAAGAATTAGGCTTCAGTCTGCTCGGGAATTTTTATAATCACAAGACTTTAATTACTTGGGAAAACATCCGACTGCAAGCTACTTCTTTAACAACTGCCCTCCCTCTGAGTTTTTATCAGTTACTTATTTTTTTTTTAATTAACTATTCAATGATGAATAAGACGGCAGAGCAAATTGCCAGGCAGATGGCGAATAAAATGGTTGGGGTAGGATGCTGGTATTGGCTATTACATTAAAAGGTCCGTTCTGTTGAGATCTTGACAACAGAACTCCAAAAACTTTATTTAGAAACAGGCTGTAAGTTCAATACAAGAGAATTGCAACAGCTTAGTGAGTTAGCAAAAAAAGCACTTAGAGGGGCTAATTATAAGAGAATGAATTTCTTATCTAGATGGCTCGCCTATTATACACCCCTGAGATTGCATAAGATGTTTCCAACAAGCCCAAACCAATGTTTTAGATGTAATATGCAGGATGAGGGAGGGTGGGTGCATATTTTTTAGGAATGTAATAAGTTACGAAAATTTTGGGAAGAAGTTTATGCCAAGATTTCCCCATTTCTGTCTGTGACAATTCAACCATTGGTTATGTTGGTTTTGTTTGGTTTCTCGGGGGAGGTGCAATGGTTAAGAAAATACCAGCAATATTTTGTACTAATTTCCATAGCTGTAGCAAGGTCACTTGTCCTGCAAAATTGGAAAACAAATGAGCAACCTAGGATGGACAATTGGCTTAACAAAATGTATAGCACCTTCAGATTTGAGCAGGCCTATGCGAAACGGGTGGGAGCAACTAAAAGATTTAGAGCTATTTGGCAGGAACTTTTTACTCATGGTATGGCGGACGGAAGGGGACTATAAGGGCAAGGTGCTCCACAGTCGCCAACTACCCTATACTCTAAAAGTGTTTGATAGAATATGTATAATGTTATTATGAATGATAGCTGCGTGTTGCACTTTATTCAAGAATTGCTGCTATTTGCACAATGCACTTTAAACAGCTTGTGATTTTCTCGATGTCAGTATGGAGTGTTGTTTTTTTTTTTTGGGGGTTGAGCTGATGAACGTAGGTCTCAAACGCTAGCTCAGATTTGCACTTTAATCAAGTACTGCTGCTATCTGCACAATGTACTTTAAACAGTTCATGTTTTTCTCTGTTTAAGCATGGAATGTTATTTTGCGTTTCTATGGTGGGAGCCAGATCTGCTGCTAGTACCAAATGCACTTTAGATAGAGCTTAGATATTGTTCAAGCTTTGCATTTTATTTCTGAATCGCTGTAATTAGCACAATGCACTGGTAACAGCTAGTGATTCTCTTTGTCTGTTTTATGGCTTGATATACTGTATTTATAAAGGGTTTAACCTATGCTTTGTGTCAGTATTATACGGACTGCAGCTAGGTTATATACTGAATATGTTTTATTTTTACTCTCTACGAAATCTGCTCGTGTTAGTAGTGAGATAAATGAAATGATCGCCCTTCGTGAGCAATTTTAGTAATGTTATCTAATATGGCTGTTACTTTTGTCTGATTATTTACTTGTTCTAATAAAAAAGAAAAAGAAAAAAAAATTGGCCAGAATTAAATGCAATATTTATTAGAGCTGATGAAATTCCCAAATGATAAGATACAACAATTATCACCTATTTTATGCTGAGCCCTGAAAAATTGACATAATGTGGATTTTGATGCTTTCTAGACTGTAATCCGCATGTTCTAGTTAGTCCCGGGCCTTATTCCCCCTGGTATAGTCTGGCAGGTTTCACCTGCTGAAATTTAATGCAGGTTGTGGACTTTATTGCACCCATTAATTACTGGATGACGAACAGTCTGCACAACTTATACTTCTAACCCTTGCACAGACAGAGGAGTTGTGCAAGGGTCCCAATCTACCAGTCCATTCGTAAGCAAGACCTAAGCAAATAGCATTAAATGCTATAAGGATTATTGTAGAAAGTAAATAAAATTAAGGTGGTAGAGACCACAAGAATGAATACTTAATACACTGAGAGACATAATCAAGGAGTTTGCATCTCTGAAGACAATCTGGGTTATTTAGACCTTGGAGGGGAGCCTAGCAGCCCGCTTGGTCGGTGGCTTTTGAGCCCCTGATGGAAGCCTGTCCACCATATTATGAGATGGCTTTCTACCTGTTTGGATACTCACTGCCTTCAGGGGATTCACTGGTGCAGCAGTCAGAGGAATAGAGGAGTGTGCATCTTGGAAAATCAGCCTACAGCACAATCTTGAATTAAAACTTAATCACCATGTTTATCATGATTAATGTTAGATCATTCATCTTACAAGGGAACGTAAATCTCATGCTGTTGTCTGTGTGTCATTTTCCATGCCGCATCTGGCTTTTTTTTCTCCAGGGCACACTATGGATTCCTTTGTACACTCCCTCGTCCCTTCATGATCATTAATCAGTCACAGTTTCCAGGATATCTTTAACACCATCACTAGTTGATTAAGATGATGAGTTTCTGCATTCTCCTCGCTCCACTTCCAAAACTCAGCATATTACCTAATCCACAGGTGAATTTTCCATGACACTTCTGTTGTTACTCCAAGTGTGTCCACTGCCATTGTCGGTTTGTTGGTCGTCATCACATCCACCTTCCGTACTCCCTAGCTTGGATGGTTTTGTGCCACTTCATGGAAGTCGGACTTTTTTTTTAATAGCTCAGAAATGAGAAAAAAACATCATTTTGACTAAGATTAGGTAATTGCCAATGTGACAAGGGAGGGTGAGAGTAATGCTGTGGGCTGGAGCGAATTGGCATGTTAAGCAATGCGAGCATACCATATTTTTGGAGGCCATTGCTTCAGCTCTATGCTTTCCCCAAAAAATGTTTCATTGAATCAAGCCACCATCCTGCTGAAGAACCGGTATATGGTCTTTCCTTTATTTCACCTTGTTTTACTGAGTTGTGTATTAAAAAAAAGAATCAACAAGAACATTCTTGCGGCGATCAACATACAGTAGATGTGCAACATGTCGAAATATATTTCTTCATTCAATTTATTCCAGGTAAAGCATAAAATGAATCATCCCACTTTCTTATTCGTGGTCACGATTTGGTCACCATTGAGATGGGAGGTCCAGCAACAGAGACAACTCGTGGTTAGATTGAAAAGAGCCTCTCGCTGTGACACCTGTATGTTGGTACTTGTTGTGAGTTTGAATTCGATACATCGCGATATACACACCACTAACTGCGGTCATGTATGTATTAAATTCCACATGCGTATCACCCAAATAATACCTTGCTATGTTCCTTATCCATGCTGTTCCCGTAATTACTTCTGTATCAAGGACTTCGCATGCGATGTTTGATGCAGCGAGAGGCGAGGCGGGTTAACTCATTTCCGGTTAAAGTTGTGTGTGATCTAATATTTAGGGTCGGCCCTGAAGTGTAAGCGGTTCTGTGTACAGCCAGTAGATGATGGCCCGACAGCGACAACATTCCATGCCTTCTAGTGGAGTGAACAATTCGACTCGAACATGACAGAATCCTGTGCATCTCACGGCCCCCTTGATGGCGGGCATAGCGTGAGGCGCCCACACGTGCATGTAAATGCGGCAGCAGAGAATAAATGTCGCCAGGAGCTTTTCGTGCGGAAGCCAGTAGCGAGGCAGCGCACGAGGCGTTGCCGCGGCTTCAGAAGCCTGACTCACCCGCGACAGACAGGCTGCAGTCCCAGCCGCTGACGCAAGCACTACAACAGCTTGTTTTCGCGGTGGTCGTCTTCCTGTGCGCTTCGGTTTCTTTTCAATTCTTAAAATGAGTAGGCAATTTTACTGAGATGGGACAAAAAATATTCACTACTTAAATGTATTCTGGGAGTCAAAAGACATGTCAACAGTGCAAGAAGCAAAAACCTCGTTTTAATTCTCCTTTACTGCACAAGTCTGGAGTGCATTTTTCAATTCAACGCAGGGAAGTCGTGTGGTAAATCACATTACATTTACTTAAAGAAAATAATCACCTAGGCACCTCTGAGATGCTGGAGGCAATCAATTGAAAAGACGTTTTCTAATTGTAAAATTGGCAGGAAGCCCGCAGCGCTGTATTACTTTACTAGGCAGCGTCCACGGAGTTGTATTTCAAAGTTCATCCTCCAAACACAATAAGACATGTGGTGAGTAAGAATGTGAGGCTTGGCCAATGAATCAATACAAATCATTAGGTCAGCAGGGTAAGCATGTCCTTGGCTAACAGGTAAAAGAGGCGCAGCTGAGTTTTTGAAGAGAACAAAACATGAAACAATGAGTCAACTGAAACAAAGTATAAAATCAATCTTACAAATACACCTTTCTGAAAGGACGAGGAAGAAAAACAGATCAGATAGGAAAAAAGAGATTAGCAACACCAAAATATACAGGGCCTCATATATGTGAAGTGACGCATCCTGCGTGAAAGCAACGATGCATCACTTCTCAGTACGCCCTCCTTGCGACATAATGGATGCGTCATATTTACTGTATGACACATCATGTCGCAAGGAGTTACAGATACGTCAACATTTATGACGTATCTGTAGGTGCAAAAGTGACGCATTGCTGGAGTGTGTCAGAAAAGTGACGCAGCTCCAACAATGTGTCCTTTCACATGGAGCAAGCCCCATGGGAAAGGGCCTGCGTCAGTCTTACGCCTGCCATGAGGCAGGCGTATGATATTGACACATTTGTGTCCTAGAAGTGGCGCAGTGAAATCTCGTAGATTTCACCTCTACGAGGCTTACTTACGTGGGAACGCCCCCCCGAATACATTATACCTGGCGCAGGTATAATGTGACCCAGGGGTTTACAAAGTGACGCATCTAGGTAGATGCGTCACTTTGTAAATAGGGTGCAACAAGGCTCACTTTTTACGCCACTGGTGCGTCACAGAAAGTGACGCACCGGTGGCGCAAAAGTGATGCAAGGGCTCATAAATAAGCCCCACAGCTTTGTTATTATATATGTCAATCAATAAATCAGGGTTTTGTAGAGCACACTACTCACCCGTTAGGGTCTCAAGGTGCTAAGGGGTGGGTGTGAGCAGCTCCGTTAGGGTCATTCGAAGAGCCAGGTCTGGAGGTCCTTCCTGAATTGGTGCAGTGTCGGGCTTCGCCGGAGGTGAAGGGGGAGATCGTTCCAGGTCATGGCTGAGAGGTAGGAGAAGGGCCTTCCACCTGCTATGGTCTGTAGAAGCATTGGATGGTGGCTAGGAAGAGGTCGGGTGAGTAGAGATTTCTCTTGGGTGCGTGGAAGGAGAGGCAGTTGTTGAGGTATTAGGGTCCGGTGTTGTGGAGGTGTGTATGTGTAATCTAATCTATATGAGAGATTATTAATAAGGGTTTTGAAACACTATTCAGATGTAGTGTGTTCATGGTAGGAGTTTAAAATATCTGCATCTCACTTCAGAGGTGTAAAGGTGCTGGTAAGTCTTGCAGGTGTGATTCTGGGAACAGCGGGTGAGATGGTTCTTGAAGAAGGCACGTAAACCTACTTGTTGACCTGTTTCCAGTTGTTCGGAAATTAACTTGTTTCCTTTAACATCTTTTGCTATTACCTGCTTAGCCCTCCATTCTTATAAAAGTGAAAAGAGTTGAAACTTCACCCCCACCCTTAACGTAAGGAATGCTGGAGTGTGTTTTTCAGATGTTGGGCCACCCTGCTGATTAAGTTTCACACCAATTGGATATTTCACACACCATGGCGTATTGTTGTGAAGAGCTGGTAATACCTTTGAACTTAAAGAATAAAGCGGATTTATTGCTATTCAAGTTACTTGATATTCTCTTAGAACAACTCTTTTTTTCCCAGCAATCAACAATGATGGCAGGAATGCAAAGACCCAGGAAAATCTATGAAAATTCAGATTTTATGGGTGCAGAGGAATAACTACTTGACCATTACTTGGAAGCAATACAAGAGGAATTAACTGGTCGAAAGAGCAAGGCACTATTGGTATGTCGGTTAAAGGATTTGTGAACTTTTAACTGCAAATGGTCATAAGGCCTCACTTAGAATTTGGTAGAGTGAGAACCTTGCTGTAAAGCAGTGGTGTTCTTTGCCCTGCCACGCCTGTGGATTCCGAGTCCTGTTTAGAGGTGAGGGAACCACTAGGTGTCTGACAGCAAAGCTGTATGTGGCTCTGATGTCAGAAACTTATGACAGGCTGCACATCCACCAAAAGCCAGATGAGGTAATCTTTCAGAATGACCTCCTTGTTTATGGCAGCCTTCCCATACTTCAGAAGTATATTTTTTTCTGCCCTGGGTCAAAATGTGAGGTGTGGTGGACCAGGGCAGACAAAATGATTAATGGACCCTCCCTCCCCCCCTATTTCGGCAGCTTGCACACAAAATACAAAATTGCCGACTGGCACCAGTTTACAGTTTTGATGAAAATAGTCCTCTCCCCAAAACCATCTGACCGAGGTGGCAGGGAGTTCTAGATTGGGTGGGTGCTCTGGAAACACTCTAATCATAGTCATTGTAGTGATGATGAAACCAACTAGACTGACATGGAGAACCTTTAGTACACCTTAAAAAACGAAAGTAATGATAGAAGAGATCTTAATCCAGAAAAAATAAACGTCAATGAAGAAATTGAAAAGAACATTACTGCTGTGCATGATCTTTCCTACTTGATGCCTAAACATCAATTTAGGATGCTTTATTATACAAGGTGAATAACTAAAAAGCTATAGATCTTTTCTGTTATCATTGCAGTCTAAGCAACAAACTACATAGCTATGACCTCCAAATTTACTGCAGCAGCGTCAACAGATCTTTCAAGGTGTCCTACATTTCTTATCAGGAATCAGGAGTAAAAATGCTGAGATTGCAACCGTACAGCTCATCATGATGGTCACAATAACTTTCATTCTTTCAGCAATAAGTTTAAAGTGTAAAGAATGTGGATATCAGCCATTACGGGTGCACCAAGAGCACACTTGAGAACCACTATCAATATAGTGTTGGGTCTCTTTTACATAAAGCGTTTCTATGTCAAATTGATTATTGTTATTCTTAGAAAATGCACCTGTTTGTGTGGTCACCATCATTTTTTGCTAAACTTTAGTGCTGGTTTCCAGACTCTGCACACTGGGGCACTGCTCTCCAGTGCCCAGAATAGATGCTCTGACCCATAAAACATGTAGAAATGGAGTAATCCCCAACAGGCTTATTTAACTTTCTTATAAAGCCATAGTATATAGTGTAGAAAATACACTTATGGCACAGAACGTTAATGGTGGCCTGTAGACTGTAGCATCTACTGTGCCAACCACTAATGTGTTAAGGAAAACAAGACATTGGACCTACCAATGTAGCTTGACTGCTGCCGTTTTAATCTGCAGAGCAACCTGCCTCAATCACTCGTTTGACAGGGGAAACCCTTCTTTTTAAATATTACCAGGTCACCCCTATGTTTTATTTGCAGCCCAAAGGTTGAAATAATAATTCTGCTATCCCAACTGTCGGACCAGAAAGAAAAATAATGCAACCACTCTTTTTAATATGTATTAAAAACACAATTTAATGGTGAGTTTGGATTTTAACTAAACATTTAGGAAAAGTAACCTTTAGAATGTTATTTTTCCCAGCCTCAAAAATAAAAAATATCCCACCAGCAGTTCCACAGCGTTGGATTCGATTTTAGCTTTGTCCTGGTCATAGATCCCCAGACCTTTGACTCCCATTCGGCATTGGGAGTCAGACACATTTTACCAAGGAATCTTCTAAGCTCCAGCAGAATCAACCTGCTCCAAGTATCTTGCCTTCAGTTCCATCGTGATACAGACAACAAAATGGTCCTGATTCAAAAGTTCAAAAATGCAAAGTGTATGTGAAATCAATTAACATATCTTGATCCTGCAAAAAGTGATCAATTTCTCCAATCATGTGGAAATTGGGTTCATTTGGGGAGGGGAAAAAATACAAGAACATACAACAAGACAGACACAATTGAAGGCAAAACACAATTCAAGTTGTATTGGAAATCTGTAATACATACACATTTTATATACAGTGGTTGCTCCATTATGTGCCAGAAGATTGATCAGAAAAGTGCTCGTGTAAACGTGATGGAAGGTAAAGAAAAAAATCAAAGCATTAGACAATTAGAATTAAACCAGTAGCACTCGCAGGCCACTGCAGACTCCTGTCTGAAGACATGTCAAATGGCTTCTGAATTCACATCAATGGAATAGAGGTGGCTGCCTAAGTCAGTACATTGCCTCTTTGCAGATATTAGGTTCAATCCAGGCTGACATTTCGACCTGAAGATGGGGGGGCAGCTAGAACCTTAAATGCGCGTCTTCATCAGGACAGAATGAAATGAAAGAAGGGGCAACCTGGACTTGTGAGCTGCCTGATCAAAGCACTGACTGGTAACTTGTAAGGTCAGCAAAGGGACAGAGGCTCTTCAACTATAGGGAATCCTCCACTCGAAATGGGAAGTACAATAAATGGAAGTGCAGAAATAAGGCCTCAAGATATGATTTCAATCAAGGGCAGCCTGAGAACACAGATTTAATCCGTAAGTTTCAGGGTGGGAGTGCCCTTTCAGTATTAAATGAGCAGTTAGGCTTTCATGTGATACAAATTATCACTGTCTCCCTGTTGTCCTCATACTTTGTATCACATGAGAGCCTAACTGCTTATTAGTACTAAAATGGCTCTCCCACCCTGTAATTTACAGATTAAATTGGTGTTCTTTCGATTGAAATCATATCTTGAGACAGCATTTCTGCACTTGCATTTATTGTACTTCCAGACAGTGCACAACTTCAGGTTGCCCCTTATTTCACATCATTCTGTCCTGATGAAGACCCACATTTAAGATTCTTACTGCCCCCTCCCCCCTTCAGCTTGAAACTTCGACAACCTCCATTTTCAGCCTTGATTTACCTCAATTTCCGCAAAGAGGCAATGTACTGGCTTAGGCAGCCACCTCTATTTTATGGATGTGAATTTAGCCATTTGACATGTCTTCAGACGGGCATCTGCAGTGGCCTGAGAGTGCTGCTGATTTAAATTCTAATTGTCTACTGTTTTCAATTTTTCTTTACCTCCCATCACATTTACATGAGCACTTTTCTGAGCATGTTTCGTGCACATAATGGAGTAACCATTGTATATAAAATATGTGTATATATTACAGATTTCCAATACAATTTGAATTGTTTTTGAATTCAATTGTTGTATCTTCTTGTATTCTTTCTCCTCCCCAAATGAACCCAATTTTCCCATGAATAGAGGAGTTGATCAGTTTTGCAGGATCAACATACGTTTTTTACTCCTAAATGCTTTTCACATTTTCTTTAAATTTATTCCACCTGCTCTATGCAACAGCTAACAGGGATTGAGCTCAGGTTTGAATTTCAGAAACCTTTGACTGGACCTAACAGGTTAGTGCCTTTATTGCTTGTAGTGGACTACCATTCAAACCAATTAATAATTGGTTTACCTACAGGCATGTGATTAGAAATGTGAGGAAGAATTTTGATATAGTCCTTTAGAGAGACTGATTTCTGGTAGACACTGGAGTTTGCACTGAATTAGAATAATACTGTTATCTGCGTGAGTGTCCTTCATGTTGCTTAATTTAATACTATGGGACATGTTGCTTAATTTAATTTTATGGGACCTGATATAGCACAAACCTTAATGGCTACATTGGTGCTCTCGTCTAAGTGCACTGAACCACCAGCGATAAGGCAACTCAGTTTGATGAAATCCATAATCCTTGTAAGGTTGGCATGAAAAGAATTGTTTGTTAAAGGGTTTTGTCTCTGCTCCTACAAGTGGGATTAGCATTGGACCATGCACATGCCATCATCAGTGACAGCACTAAGTTCTTCGTTGGACATTTACACACGTCTTGTTCCATCGCATCTAGAAATCATTATTGTGCTTGTGCAGTGCTCTTCTCTTCAAACTTCTTCACTGTATGTGAGGTGCAACATATCCCTGTGTGGCTGAGGTTCATTCACTCATTAACCTTTGATGGCAATGTGTGTTGCAGCTGTGATTCCCAATAGCAGGCAGTTTGTTTAAAGCTGTTTACAGACATGATATTTGAAGTCTGAAGTGGCCTCCCACATTGTGTTTTGGGATTTATGCTTTGTTGCCTACAAAGGAAATGAAACAATGATCCTAATTCCAGCCATGATTCGACTGGGCTTTGTTTCAAGAAACTGCTGTGTGTGATAGACGGTGAGTTGATCAGCTGTTGTGTAAGGAATCCTTTGATTAAGCATTCTGGCCCAGAGTCCAGTTCTAGCTATGTTTTACATTTTTGCATAAAGTGTTGCTTGGATAACCTTAGGCAAGATCTCAGCGATTCCCCCTCACTGATCCTTCTTTGGATATTGTGCTTATAAACATCATATTTGACTTGGTGAAGTTTAAAAAAGTGATCAAAGAAAAAAGCACTGCTTGATGCATTTATTAGGACCAGAAGGCTAAAGGATTTTCAGAAATTTACCAAAAGTAGAGAATGATAATGCTGATTTGTACATCTGCTTACAGGTTCATTAAATTACAATTTTCAATGAAGATGTGTATGTTTAAGAACAGACACACAAGCAATCAAGGCCGGATTGACAAAGATATTTTCAGACGTAAAAAATGACTACTGCTGATTTGTCTTCCATGTGTGTGTAGAAATCCACAGTAGTAAATCCCACTGCAAGGGAGGGAAGTGGGTGCTAGAAGGCATGGTTAGCGCTGCATGTTTATGAGCATCCATAAACATGTTTACGGCCATTCACAAACTGCAATCCTACCTTCTTTCCTCTTGGAAATGGTTGGAAAGTTACTGAAGCACCTCCCATTCCAGAATGGGAGGTTGGAAGGATCACCTCCATATCTGCTTAGGGTAAATGGTAAAGGCATTCTCCTGGTGGGGAAAAATGTGTCCTTATACATTTATCTGCCTTTCCCACTATGCTCAATTCTATGCTCAATACAATTACATTTTCCATACAAGGGGAACAGGCTCCCTATGAAAAGAATATAATAGTAGTAATTGTGTGCTTTGATACCTACCAACGCTACCCTCCAGGGGTGGCAACTTACAACAACTGCTCAATAAATGCAAATGTAGATGGATCACAAGGTGTAACTCTGTTAATCAAGGTCTGAACACCCTAGATGAGTGGCACAACACGATCCAATTCTAATGCCACTACTTCAGTTCACTATACCTGACAAGTTACTGGGATGTCGTAATGCCCATCCCATCTTTTCATACATTTGATATCTTCTCCCTTGCATCCTTCCCCCTGCTGTACGCTATTTTCGAATAGGCCTCACTCTAATTAACACTACTCCAGTGACTTTCTAGCCCACTCTCCCTTACCCTCCTTTATTTATACACCTATGCAGCTCTCCATCTTTGAACCTATTTTGTCTAAGATTTCATGTCACTTTATCATGCTTCAATTACAGAGCAACTTCACCTAATCACCCCGGTGATCCGAATCTCTCTAATTGTTAGTGTACATTTTATTCATGTACATCTTGTCTCCTTTTGATTTTTCATACCTGTTATCATGATAATTGTTCTCTTAATCCATCATGACTGTTCAGGATGTATGTATTCATTACCTTTTTTTTAAAACCTTTGTTCTTTCTTTCTCTTCAAATTACCTGTCCTCCAAATCTATTTTCATCTTGTCTCAGCCTTATTCAGGACTTCCCCGTCTCTGGGCAACACTGCCCCTTTATTAAATTCTCCACTTCCGGCCACCTTCAACGGGACCATTTTCATGATCCCTGTTCTCCTAAACCATCATGATTGTTCAGAATCTGCGTATTCATTGCCGTCCCCTGTTTTTAATATACCCTTGTTCTTTCTTTCTTTTCTATCTATCTGTCCTTTAAATCTATTCCGTACTCTCCCTGCAATAATTAGGACATCTCCCTTCTCCAAGTGACTCTGCCCCTTTAATTATTTTCCTCCTCCCGGCCCCCTCCAACGTACATGCTTCCTGTTGTGACGTCACTCCGCTCTTGGAGGCTACTTCCTGGTTACCTTCAGGCCTGCTACTAAGAATTGGACTCACCCGATCTTGGTTACCAGCCCAGAGAGGATCCTGTCTGTCCCACTCCTACTAGCCGCTCAATGAGTCGACTCAACCCCGGGTAGGAGCCTGCAACCATCGCGCCCTGGTGCCCGGTTCAAGCTTCAGCACTGTGCTTCCTTATTGACCCCCAGCTCTCTCTCCCTTTTTACCCAGCCCCTTGACGTCTAGCTGACTACCATCTCTCCCTGAACTGCCGTCATAATGGCCCTCAATCGGGTGAGTGCCTTTCCATTCTACACGCTCGAATCTGGGCTTTCCCTCTATGCCCGCTCATGGTCCTTATACACAGCCCCCGGATGCTCATTCATGCCGCCGGCCCATAGCTGCCTTCTCCCTCACACACTGGGCATCTGTGTGTGATCGTCCATCCATCCCAATCCTGAGACACTATCCACTGGAATTTTATAGGTACGTTCCCTCTCCCCTTGAAACTCCCATTTTGGACGGTGTCTTTTCCTAGCCCACCATTTTGATCTATTCCATGCTTTTTCTCCTAGCTATTTCCCACTTGGTACGCTGGCTGGTTGTACAATTACAGCGTTGGGCCTTGGAACCACGACCAGTGATTCACTCTTCCTGGTCTTCTAACACATCAGGTATTTTTGAGTAATTCTCTCAACCACCCTGGTAGACTCTTCCCTCTCTTCCTACCCTCCCTATCTCACTCTCTCCTCGCTACTTCCTTTTGTACAGCACCAACACAATGGTAACCTGGTCCTGAAGATGAGCCTGACTTACCAAGGGTCGAAACGCCGGTGACTTCCCAGCGCAACTTTTGCCGCTATCCTCTAGTTCACAAATTGTTAAATCCTCTGTAAAACTCTTGTAAATAATTACTTGTGAACCTAAAGTACCTTGTAAATATTTTCACAGCTGTTCACCCCACACCGTTCATCTCTGTGTCACTTGTCACTTGCGCCATCTACCCTGTGTGTCACAAGCACTTATGTGTACAAAGTGTTTTCAGGTTACACTTACATTTAGTGTAAACAGTGCTGATACAACTGTTTTCTGACACTTGCTCTAAATTAGGCCTGGGCTAAAAATCTGTTCCGCTTGCGGAAATTGCG
The DNA here is from genome assembly GCF_964204655.1 of Triturus cristatus. Lineage (NCBI taxonomy): Eukaryota > Metazoa > Chordata > Amphibia > Caudata > Salamandridae > Triturus > Triturus cristatus. The sequence goes on from NC_140585.1 coordinate 640,455,696, forward strand.
ATAATTTGACATTTTCGCGTTCCGCGGAGAGCGCAAAAATGTCAAAATTTCCTCAATCCGCATTTTACCGGAAATTTTTTGCTTGCTCACGCTGTAAAATAATACATTCTTGCGTGCGCACGATCGCCTTACCTGAATCCGCTGTCTCGCAACAGTTCGCACTCGCAGTAACATCATTCGTCGCGCAATCACGTCTTTCATCTCGCGATCATGCACCGCGAGACAAGTGAAAACAAGATGGGCGCGCCTGCGAGCAACCGCATGGGTAAGTTGGCGAGCCGCAGCCACGCAGAACATACCGCGAACGGGCGGGAAAAAAATTTCCGCATCTTCGCAATATTTCCACGTGTTTGCAGAGATTTTTAACATTTTCGCGATAATTTGCGAAAGTGAATTTCGCAAATTCCGCCCACCCCTACTCTAAATATATAGTGCAGCTGGCACATCTTTAACTCTGAAGTCTACCTTGTCTTTACCTTTTGCAACAATATGTGCATGCTTATCTAATAGCCTAATTGAATATTACCTGTTGAGACTTTGTTCTTGTTACATGCGTTCATCACCCAAGTCTCAACTGGGTATGCGTGTGCACGCCTGTTGTTTGGTCTGTGGATACCTATGTATGGCATTGATTTCCAGATGTGCTATTACACCTGTATTGTGAATAGCAACAAAGGGTAAAAGTATACTCAGATGGAGTTGACGAGAGCCATAGATACATGTAAAAGATTTTTGATGCCTATATGAATTGCTTGGAAACACAGTGAGTAGGCACACTTTTTCTTTTACTGAGCAGAAGTATTATAAAGAAAAACCTTACTTTGGCAAAGAGATACATTTCATATTAAATATGGTTACTTAAAGCTCGTGAGATGAAAATACTTTTAAAAAGGTACATCCAACATTTTAGAATTTCATCCTTATTAAACGTGATAATGTCTGAACTTCAAACTAGACAACGAGCTATTAATAAAGTGCAGTGCATTCCAGTCCTTTAAAATACCAAATCTCCTTGCTCTAATTTATAGAATTTAAGATCTCGTATTCCTTCAATATACATTAAATATTACATCTAATATCAAAGATAATAATCGACCTGCAAAGCAGAATAACAAATCACTCTTCTAAATAAAGTGCTGTGCCCGTTCAAGAAAGTGCAGTGCACTGTATCATGTTTATACAATCTAGCTTAAGTCAGCTACAGACTTAATACTTTGTCCATATACTTCCAGACGAATGAGAAACTTTTTGTAGTGCCCAACCTTTTTGCATAGGCCTCCTTAAAAGTTTTAGTATGAATCATTTTATTATACCAATTTAGATAGTCTGGAACTTTAGTTGTCCTCCAATTCTGTAAAATCAGGGACCGCGCCATAAGAGAGGATATTGCTATAAATGCTTCCTCTCCTTTAAAGATTGGGGAGTTTTGCCTCTGTCTTACTATCCCAAAAAGTGCTATTTCTGCCTCTGGTTGTAATTTCCTCTGTAGGCCATCATTTAGGGTGGAAAGAACTTTCTCCCAGATGGGGCCAACGCCGGGCCAGTAAAATAAGTATGACGCCAGCCCCCTTGGTCCAATGGATGGCACCAGAAGCATCTATCCTCTATTCTTGGGTGCATTTTATGTAGCGTTCTAGGAGTATAGTAAGCCCCCAGAGTGATAAATATGGCATTGTATTAAAATTAGCTGCTCTTAATGCCTTGTTGCCATAATGCAAAATCACCTGCCACTCTGACTCTGAGAAAGTGCACTGTGTTTCTTAAGTAATTCTAGCTAATAAACTTGATACTATGGTGCACTCCTTTTGGCTCCGTAAAAGCCTATACCAATTTCCCACCCCCCTTTGCTTTGTTCTAAGAGATGGTACACTTATGGCTAGATGACAAATATGAAAAGCCTTACAATTAACTGTAGGATGGGGGACACACAAGCCACATCCATAAGACCAAAATGAAATGTATACCCGTTACAAAGACCTTAAATAATGAAAGTGAGATAAAAGAGAGCCACATTGACATGAAGTCATAGAAATAGCACATTACCAAAACAAACAATGAAGTGAACAGAAGGATTAGTGGAAAACACAGACGAAAGATTACATATCTTCTAGAGAAAGTAAGCAGAATGATGTTCGTACTACCAAGTGTCCACAGAAAGATAATGTGATAAGACTTTTAAGATGAAAATTGGTAATTGTAAATCTGATATTTTTCTGGAACTGATCCATCACAGGCCACACCAATATATAGGGTTAGGGTTCTGTTTGGAACTAAGCAACGTGAAACAACACCCACAAAATCTGAGGGATTTCACCATTTTTGTCAAATACTGGAAGTAATGTAATTGTTTTTAGCACAAGGATTACTTGAGGGCAAAGAACAGCCTTTCAAAGAGACTCAGAAGAAAGCTATGGATTGGTAAAAGCTAAGTTATAGTTGGTAATGGCTTTAGGATGGTGAAGAGCAAAAAACTTCATGTAACATCAGTCAGCTGAGGAAGTATAAATCACCTGAGTGTGCAATGGGGATAGGTGACATCGGATTCAAAATATTTGCTGTGGTGCAGAAGGGGATGTTAGTGAGCCAATTCAAAATAAAGCTGCCCAGTTGGTATCTACAACAAGAATGATACAATAGTATGAATATACTCAGTGTAAAAGGGATGAAACGCGTTGGCTGTTTGCCGTTCGCTTTATGATTTTTTGGAATAAAGTAAGTTAAATGGAAATCACAACAAAATTACAACAAAAAAGGGACCAACAAAAACCCGGAGGGAAGGTAGGAGGGGCAAAGGGAGGTTCCAAAGGAGGGACATCAGGATGGGGGAATAATGCAGTGCGGTCCAAAGAATAAATGACCCTGCTATGTGTAATCCAATGTGGGCAAATGATGTGACTAATGAGAATGATCTGAAAATTGTCAATCTGTCTAATAAAAATCTTGATGCATATGAGATGGCGGTCTTACGTAAGAGGTTGAATTTTTTCCCTACTCAGAGTGGAGATGTAATTGACACACAGATAGATCTGTACAAATTTGTTTGAGTTCTTAAACTTAAAGATCATTTTTCGCAGTCTTACCCCAAAAACATTGAACAACCGGTAGTATCTGATCAAGTGACACATACAATTGCAGATATTCGCAATGTACATTGTCTAGTTACATTGGATGATGAAGAGAATCAAGACATAATATCACTCATGAATGAACTTGATATCCCTCAAAATTACATGACTGACAGTGGTCTAAAACCAAGATCTAAATTTGTCCCCGTTACAAACTATCACCCCAATATTGATGTCTTTTATGACAAAGTAAGTGAGGAACTACATAAATTGGAGATATCTGGAAAATGTATCCCTACAATACATCACAACATTACCGCCCAAGAAAGGAAAGCACTTAATAGGCTTAAACTGGATGAAAGCATTGTCATACGTGAGGCGGATACGGGTGGTAATGTTGTGATTATGAATCATTGCGATTACATGGGTGAGATAAATCGCAAACTCAGTAATGAAGTGTGCTAAAAGAAAATTGCATGTAATCCAACTGTGAACTTAACAACTATGATAAATATGAGACTCTCTGAATGGAAGGACATTGCTCTACTCACTGAGAGTGAATTTAGGTACTTAAGGGTAGAATGTCCCAATTATCCGTGCATTTAAATCTTGCTGAAAATACATAAGTCAGATCTGTTCCCTCCTGGTCGTCCAATCATCTCTGGGGTGGGTTCACCAACAGAAAAACTCTCTGAGTTTGTCGATTTGAGGCTTCAAAAATATGTGGTCAATCTTCCCTCGTACATTTGTGATAGTAAAGACATCTTGGTCAAATTTAAAGATTATGAGTGGTAGGATGATTTGATGCTCGTCACTTTTGACGTGGAAAGCTTTTACACTTGCATACGAAAAGATCTCGGTGTTTTGGCGGTACAATCTTTTTGGGATAAAGAAGGTGCTGATTTGTATGCCTTTAATGAAATGATCATGGAGATGATTGATATCATCCTTAGTAACAACTTTTTCCTGTTTGATAAATGTTGGTTTCAGCAGATACTCCAGGTTCGCCCCCTCTTACGCCTGCCTTATTATGGGGTGGTTTCATAAGGAGCACGCCTGGGGCAGACGTGCCGCCCCCTGGACTAATGACATTGTGTTCTGGGGGAAGTACATAGACAATATCATTTGTCTATGGTCAGAGTCCTATGACTCATTACAAGAATATTTCACATATTTAAATACCATTGAATATAATGTGAAATTTACCATGGCCTTTGATAAGGAGAAAATACATTTTTTGGACATAAGTTTTTATTTCAAAGAAGGAATTATACCGAGTACCCTTTATAGGAAAGACACAGCGTGCAACGGGATACTACATGCAGAGAGTGCACACTCCAAGTCCATTGTTCACAATATTTCATGCGGGGAATTAACACGGATTAGGAGAAATTGCAGTGAAGAAAACACATATCTCCATAATATCGTTGAATTTAAAAAAAGATTCCTCCAGAGGGGTTATAAAAGTGAGCTTCTTGATAAGCCTTAGGAAGAACGCAACTTTTGAAGAGAGAATACACTCTCCGAGATAAACCAAAGAAATCTAAAAAAGCTCCAACTAACAATTCTGTTAGATTCATTACACAATATAACACCAACAGTAGTAAGATTTTTAACATACTGAAGAAGAATTGGGAAATTCTTAAAGAGGTTCCTGGCCTAAAGAGCTCTCTTACTAATGTACCCTCTGTCACCTATAGAAGGGGTAAATCATTGCGTAATCCTTTATGTCCTAGTCACCAGCAAAAATGAAAGTTGGCTGCCGCCAAAGTTTTTTCACGTGTGGATCATGCAATACCTGCCCTTGTGGCAAGAATAACATTTCCAACTTTTCCGTTCATACTTCAAAAATATACAACATTATACATTTTATGAACTGCAAAACCACACATGTCATCTATGTGATAGGATGTACCTGTAGGATCATGTGGGGAGTACAGTTCGCCCACTTAAGATTAGAATACAAGAACATTGTAGGGCGATACTCAATGGAGACAATAGATACCCCCTGAGTGAACACTACAAAAAAGCACACCCTGATGATAATTCCTTTTGGTTTCATGGCATTGACCATGTTCCAATTGGAAATAGAGGTGGCGATAGGGAACTTCAGGTTAGACAAAAAGAGGCAAAATGGATATGTGGCTTAAGGACCACACAGATGGGCCATAATACGGACAAGGAGCTCCACTATTTTTTGGGCTGAACACCCACATTGATGGGGTCTCACTGATACTGATATTGTTCTTGTGGTTTACTTTTCTCTGTATATGATTATTTGGATGAAATTTTAAAACATAACTCAAAGGTGGAATATTATATTCCTATATCTTTTCATCCTGATGACCAGAAAACATGTATTATACATGTCATAAAAAGGTGATCTTAGCTGTTTCTTAGTTTGCAATATATATAGTTGTATTGTGATCAGCCCATAAATGCAAGAGAGGTTGTGTTATCAAGTCGTTTTAAGCTTTTGATGTATTTCTATGTTGACAGAATCCCCTCTTTTCTCACATCTTTTCTCTGTTCTTGTCTGTACAAATCACTTTTGGTTGTTTTGTCTTTTCAGTTCAATGACATGGAGGTATTTTTGTTTTCTATTTGGATATATTGTCATTTGCTTTGATGCATAGTGCTTGCCAGTCATGTAGATAGAGCATTTTCTGCTTGTTAGACTCATATCCTGTAACATTTTTATAACATTGTACAGTATCCAGTTTTAATGGACGCACTATTGGATGGCCGCCGTATGACAAATATGTCAATTTACAAATATTAGCGCCACCAATTATTTTTATGGTGACTTTTGCCCCAGTGTTTTGATTCAGACACAGGTTTTACGTTATTGCCCGATACCCCGGCTAATATAGTCTAGTGTTAGTAATAAAAAATATTATACAAGCGTCTCCGTATGTTCATTGTTGTTACTTCGTTTTTGATTCAGATGCGGTATTTGTGTTACTGTTAGATATCCTGAGTAATATATTGTTTGTATCTATTTTCACAAATCTGATGCAAACATTGCCATATTCTGAAGCCGATTGTATACTGATTCCAATGTAGGCATTATAAGATGGCAACCGCGTACGAAGGGACATTTCCTTCGCATACGCCATTTTTTATGTTTTTTCGCTCTGCCAAGCGCCCTGACGTAGATACGTCAATCACGCCCCTTTTCTTATGCACTTAAATTTGGCACGAGTTTTTGCCTATAGTTTGCTGACAGTTATTATGCTGTTCGGCATGCCGGTTTCTTACAAGTAAGTAATGGACTATCGGACGCACAGGGAGGGAGGTACGTTGGGGCTAGTGGGCATATGTTAATACAATTTGCCTATGGGTGTTGCCTGTTTTGCTAAAAAAATCCTGGTTTATTGTTAGTCAATCTTTTTATAAAAGGCCTAGACTGCCGGGATGGTACGATAATGAACCGCTGCTTTTCGCGGAGTATAGGGTGTATTTTCTCAGGGTATGGTTTTTATTGTTTTGACGCATGACTTAATTGCACTAGAGCAGGTATGCGTACGGAACGCCATTATAAGTGTTTAGCGTTGTCCGTGGCACCACTCTCACGTCTCTTGTTACCTTGTACGAGACTGGTTCAAGCAACCGGTTACTGATACGTGGCAATTTATACTTTGGGTTTGTTTTTATTGTAATTGCTCTTTATGTCACACATTTTATATATATCCTTTTGTGTTTATGGATCCGGATTTTAACCACACATGTAAAGAATTGTTTCTCTTTTGTTGGAACCATTCTTTGTGCTCCTCTCGTCTATCTTAATATAGAAACGACATCTATATAACTTATGGGTAAGATACTAATTTGCTCGCTTATTGAGTAAAGGATGTGTATGTATTGTATTTGCCGCGTTCATTTTCTTCAAGTGATGATTGTCCAGGGGGTATTATGAATTGGTAGAGCAGATGTGTTTAATGTTTGTTAACAATTCGGCGCTCTTACATGATTCTTGCCTTTCCTTTGATTGTTTTGATTTTTATTGAATATTTATTTAGAGGATGCAATTCATACTTATAAATCTTAGACAATGCCACTTAATGCTTACCCTTTTCTGATTATTAGATTTGAACCTTGAGGTTTCATCTATGTACATCTATGCTGAACACTCTCCAGTAATCTAATCTTGGTTTTCGTGGATACTGTGTGAATCGCTTTTTGAATATTATTCGTGTCAATTGATCCATAGGTGAGATTTTGTTGTCGTTTTGTTGTCTTTTTGTTGATCTATGTTATGGGTACCTTTGATCCAATAACGGGCTTTGGGTGCTTTGCCTGGATTTTCTTGTACTTTATACATATCTTGGGCTCTTCATCACATTACCATTTTTTGGGATTTTGTCTCTTTAGTTTCCTTTGGTCTTAGGTGTATTTTGGATGCTATCAACTCCAGCTTACATCTGAAATATATTCTTTTTTTCAAATCTTTTTTTCAAATCTTTTATTCTTTTTCTCTTTCTCTCCTCGGCTTGCCATTTTCAGATTTAATCTTTTTGATTAGTTATTGAATCAATATTGATGACCAACAATTTGTCTCCCACCAATCATTTTTAAATCAAAGTTTGATTATGATACAAAAAGAATATTTTATTTTAGAACCTAATATTAGTTTCTTATGGTTTTAATAGAATGTGTACATCTCAAATTGATTATGATGTGTCCTTTTTAGGTCGTGCCTAGCGATGCAGCACGAATGTGCTGCCATCGCTTTGCGAGGCATGCAGTATACACTGTAGTGTGGAAGCTTTGTGGAAGCTCCGCTCACTCTCTGCCCATTGGCTTTTGTCTTAAATGCTGCCTTCCGATTGGTTTGAGGCTTGTTAGTCCCTCCTCAGTCATCATTTGTATCCTCCCACAGCTACTGGCCCGTTTTCTCCTAACACTATTTTCTTTTAGGTCTCGCCTAGTGATGCAGCACGAATGTGCTGCCCTTGCTTTGCGAGGCATGCAGTATACACTGTTGTGTGGAAGCTTTGTGAAAGCTCCGCCCACTCTCTGCCCATTGACTTTTGTCTTAAATGCTGCATTCCGATCGGTTTGAGGCTTGTTAGTCCCTCCTCAGTCATCATTTGTATCCTTCCACGGCTACAGGCCCCTTTACTCCTAACACTATTTTCTTCCCTGTCTCCCCCAGGCCCCTTCCCGCGCTTCCCTCAGTCTGTGACTTCTCGCCCCCCGCCCCCCCACTCCCGTTCATGTCTTTTTGTATCTTCAATGCAATAGGACTCGTGTAAATCACGACCTGCTTTGTTTACATTTAGCTCGCCGAGCACGCTTTCACTTTCTAAGCGGCCGAACAATCAAGCCGGTGCTGTTTGTGTCTTCAATGCAATAGGACTCATGTAAATCACGACGTGCTTTGTTTACGTTTAGCACACCGTGCCACTGGTCCGACTCCCTGTTGCTGTCTCAAGCCGTGGGGGAGGCTGGCCAGTTATAGTCGATAAAGAAGGAGCCGGGAGGGCAGCCCATCGTTTAGCACAGGACGCTCCTGCTGAGAGACCGGATGCAAAAGATTCGACCTCCGAACAATCAGCCAGTGCTGCCGGTCCGCTGAGGCAGCCGTGACCCAAAACGCCTGCTCCGAAAATCCTCACATGTTGAGTAACTCGAGGACTGGCTGCGGAAGAGGTTAGAGCGGTGGATTCACTTGGACGCAATCTTGCCCCACATGTTATTCCTCAGAGTAAAGTTGATTGATTGATTGAAACATAAACTAGGAATATGATGGAATTGAGAAATATGAAAGATAAAATACCAGTAACAACATCCATTGGTGCGCTGCAAATTGACTTTTCAATAGCACATTCGCAGCATTTTTGCTCACTGTTATCTTTGATATGCCAACAACATCTGAAATATTTTTTCATACGTGGTGATGTTTCCCTGCCTACGGAACATGTTGGCTTCCTTGCAAGGGCAAGGTGTTTGAAAACAGCGCGAGGCCAGATGATTGTAGAGGACCCCCTTACAGTCCATGGGGAGAGGGGTGGAAGCTAAGATTTTGTTACCCCACTGACGCATTGGTGTAACTTGGAACAGCATGCATGCTGTGTTCATCGCACATTATTCCTCTGTGGTGTCACCCAACACAGAATTGACGGCAGAAGATTTACGCGCATATTTGAGTTAGCACTTATGTTGTGATTTAATAACACACTCAGCAAAGACCTCCACGTGCGATATTTAGCTGTATAAGCTCGCAATTACCGCGTCACTCATAACAAGCTGCTTAGATTTAAGAAGGCTTGGGGTGCTGTACTGTACAGAGCTACCAGTGCAAGTTTTAATTCTGAAGTTTGTAGATGGGCTCCGCGACCCCGCTGTGCTTTGTCAAGGCATATTGGTTTTTGTAAAACTTTATTATCTGGGACTAACAGTTACCTTAACCCTGTTCCATGGAGCCCCACTGAGAACAAATGCTATTTTCATCCGGTTATAGCAGTTGTGTAAGGCTAAATGAGAAGAGTTAATATAAAACCCAGGATAATGCGCTGCATGGCTAAATACTTTTAAGATCCTGAAGGCGAGACCGTTGCATTGCAAATGCTTGTTTCTTGTGGACTCATGTGATGTCTGTTTTGGTCAATATTACATATCTAGATTGTTTGTTTTTAATATGTATGTTTGTCTATGGTCTTATGTACAGTTGAAGTTTGTTATGTGTTTATTTCGGTTGTCGTAATGTTATTGATTTTTATGTAACTTTCACAGCCCTGAAGAAGTTCTTTGGCAAAAGGGACGAAATGCATTGGCTGTTTGCCGTTCTCTTTACGATTTTTTGGAATAAAGCAAGATAAATGGAAATCAATTGTTGCTCTGAATGACTCCTGTTGAGTGCACCTTCCTTATTTGTCATATACTCATTGTAGTGTTGCATATGCGTAGATTCATTTTTAAAGGAGGAGAACTTGTTTTAGTGAAGATGTGCTCCTCCATCTCAAGGTGTGAAATCCAGAGCAATAGAAAAGAAAAGTAGGCTTTGCTGATGGAACCTGAAGACCCAAGACCTCATATGATACCAAATAAATAAATAAATACAAATAGAATCAGAATGCAGTTTCTCACTCGATTACACATATATACATTGATTCAGTACTGCTGCTTTTAAAACAAGTTTCCGATAATGTGTAGAAGTGAGTTTTCTAGACCCTTGCACCTACGACTCTATTGGGGACTAGCACCTATATTGTTCAAAATCGATGTCTTTTCCATCTGCGCGTTTCACCGTTTGTTATATCTGAAGCACACAGTGAAGCAGAATCAAATTATTTACATTTTCATTATTCATGGTGTTCTTGACAAGTTTTTCACTGCTTAGTTGCAAAACTGCAACTGCTACTTCAAGATCTTTCCGCTAGTTTACTGTACCCTATACATTCATAATAGGATGCTGTGGTTCATGTATCTAGTTTGTTCCACCATCCACAGGTGCATTAGCATAGAGTGGGCAGATTAGTTATTCAGTTTGTGGGAAAGTGCTTAAGTGCTACGGCAATGATGTTTAATGGAACTGTTCTCTGAAATTTCTGTGGATGCACCATATTTGATCATACCATAATAATTTAGCAGTTTTGCAAATTTCATATGTGAAAATAATGTTTAAGAACCCTCGATTTTTGGGGTGGGCCAGAACCTTTCCTATGCTCTTAGGGATACTGCCTGTTTCTCTTCTGATTTTGCTGCACATTTGGCAAATCTTTGATTCTGCACATCTATGTAATGCTTAGTGCTAAGAACCTTCATGGCATTGACTTTGTACCACATTTTCCATGACTTTTCATAATAAATCCTTTGAGCTATTCCACTGATCTAGAACTCAAGGTATTGGGTAGACCCTTTTACGTAATTGACTGTATTTCCGATATTTTTCATGCACTGGGAAATGCCATACCTCGGGTACACATCGCCTCATAAAATTGAGGTTTAACACCATCTCCAATTCATTAAATTGTAGGGTCCTTCTGCACCCACAATACAACAAAAGTGATCTGCCATTGTATAAGGGTTTAACAGTTGTATTTTGTAATATGTGACTTACTTATACTCTACTATGAAGGCACTCAGTATTGTTTTCAATCGTTGCTGGAATTTGGGTCTAAGGATTATTACCGGGTACCAGTAATTCACTATTTATCAAATATGGAGGCAGGTGGTGACTAAAAGACTAGTTTTCTCAACAATTGGTTAGGGGATCTTCTCCCTTTTAGAGGCACAAGACCTAACCAGACAGTCTTTGAATTCTAGAGGCAATACAACACTATTAAGAAGTAGGTGAATAAAGATGGTCATTAAGAAATAAAATGCTTCCTGCATACTTAGATCTCTACCAGGCACTGGGCAGGGAATCGCCCTTGTCTGCTTTAGGAAGCTTTCGGCTCACTTTTGGTATGCATGGCTTTGTTAAAAGAAAGGGAGGCTATCCTATTGCTGGAAGTGCTGAGAGGGTATATTCTCAATGTGATTTACGGAGAGCAGCAGGCAGCTGACAGTATGATGTCTAACTCAGGAATAGCATGGTATAAGGTACCTGGGCAGATTATTGTGTTTTGGCAAGTTCATAATTCACATTCCTACACCAGAAAAAAAAATGCATGCATCGCTGTGTCAAGCTGCCCTTGTTTTCTTTCTACATGTGAAGGGACTGTGTCACAATTTGCTCCCTGCACTCTTGTGCGCACCACCTGAGGGGTTCATAGTATGACTTTCCTGTGTTCTAATAAGCTTCCAGATACTACCCTGCATGCATATCCTGACTTCCATCCATTTGGTCACAATATGAGAATTGACATCCATTCCCAATCCATGCTGGGTTTTGTGAAAGCCAGCCTGCTCATGCTTTAAGCCAGCCTGCTAATGTTTGACACTCTGTTACCTAGAATTCCTTGCTCACTGCTGCATCTCCACCCCTGCAGACCAAGGATGGGTGGAGGAATTCAGCTCACCTGTGGCTGGCTGCTGGCTGGCTGCTACTAGCCTGGTCACACCTGATGCATGTGATTAGATTGCTGTGAGCTCTTGTAAGCCCCAGCTCCCTTCAGGCCAAGGTTGATCATTGTAGCTGTGCACCTGTGAGACGGACCTTTGTTTCCTGTGCTTCCTGAGCTTTTGCTACCCTTGTTTCCAGTGTTTCTTGAGCTTTAGTTATTACTTGTTCATAAACTGGAGCAGTTTCCCTTGTTCCTGAACTAGCTCTGCTTGCAGTGCTACCTTGACCTCTGTGTCTTAGCATTCCTTGTTCCTTAACTGCAGCAGTTTTCCTTATTCCCGAACTAGCACTGCCTGGAGTGCTCCCTTGACTCCTGAGCCTTAGCATTCCTTCTTCCTGAACTGCAGCAGTTTCCCTTGTTCCCGAACTAGCACTGCCTCCAGTGCTACCTTGACTCCTGAGCCATAGCATTCCTTCTTCCTGACCTGCCGAAGTTTCCCTTGTTCCTCAACTAGCACTGCCTCCAGTGCTACCTTGATTCCTGAGACTTTGCTCAATTCTAGCTCATTGTCCAGCACTGCCTTCAGTGCTACTTTGTTTTCTTGATTCCTGAACCAGCACTATTCTAGTACACCCATGTAGCCTCCCCTTCTGTATATCGTTTTCCAGTCCCTGCATTTCTTCTCACTTCCTTGGTTCCAGTTCCTAGTTTTCTGTCTTTCTATTCCTGCTGTCTTGCTTCTGTTCCTTGTATGTTTGTTGCTTGCTTTCTGCCCTGTGTGTCCTGTGATTTCTTCCTTTCCTGATAAGCACTCCTCCTTGTCTATTGTGTTTGTGTTTGGTTCTACCAACTGCCTCGCTTGTTCTCGTTTGATCATCAAGATCTGTAGGCACAGCTGACAACCTGGGTGGTGTTTCTTGTTCACTGTGAGAATTGTCTTTGAATTATGTTTATAACATCACCATAGGTATCAGTTCCACAGACCCAGCATTTGCATGCATATCCTATATGTGGGCATTTGCAGTCAGTATCTATAACAGCAATTGTGGGTGAGGAACTTACCAAGCTTCAGTCTTACCATGTGGAGCTCCCAAGTGCTATACCCCACATTTTCTTTATAGTTAATGTTGTTTTATATGTGTATTGCACATTCGTCCTGGGTGTAGTGATTCTGAAGGCTGAACCGCCTCATGAGTGCCTGTCCTTTCTGAGTCTTAGCCATCTTGATCCTTTGTGAAGGCTTCCCCTTTGCATCCCTTTTTCTCCTATGACTTCCTGTGTGAACCTGGGCAGGACTGTACTACTCTTTCTGTGTACGTGTTCTACCCAGTCTCCAGTCCTTGCCCAAGTCCCTGACTGTGTTCCTGACAAAGTCCCGGACAGTTCATGATGGACTGTCGCACACCCTTAGCTTTGAACTGTCCTTTGGCATGAACTCTCACCTCTGTTTTATATCAGAGATCATCTGAGCTACTCCTCTGACAGAATTAAATGAATGTGATGGTACACTCACCCAAGAGTGGTGAATACCTTAAATGGTGTCAGCTCCATGGTCAAATATGCCCTGGGTTGCCTGAAGGTTGTGTGCATAGCATGCCCAATCATATTTTGTAAATGCAGTTGTTGCCCTCCTGAGCACCTGTAAACTAAAGCTATACCCACCAAACATTTTGCTCCAACACTGGGTTACAATGGAGCTGAGATTTAGGTGACAGTTGGACCTGCCCCTCTCTACAGGGTCACCCTCAAACATTTTGCATTCACCCCTCCTGTTTTGCTGAATTTAGTTTTGTTGGCTTTAAGACTCTGCTCACTTTTCAACTGTTAGCCAGGCCTGAATTGCGTGTGCTATTTCCTTTAAACGTGGTAAAATTGGCTTACATCCAATTGGCCTGTTTAATTTACTCGTACATCCCCAGTAAAGTGATCTTTATTTACCTTAAATATTTGAAATTGCATATTTCTGCTTCTACTGATTGATTGTTTTTTGTTTTTGTGTCTAATAATGTATTCATTTTAACTCTATTTTTCGAAATTAGTGTGAGATTTTTCTTGTGTTGTGTTTTCACTTTAATACTGTTTGTGTACTGCATAAACATTTTACAAATTGCCTGACTGCTTTTATGCCAAGCTACCAGAGTGTTAACCACAGGTTAATTTAGTGACTTTTGTGGATAACCCTGACAAGGATTGTGGCTGTTACTTGAGAAGGGCTCACACCCCTCTCAACAATCCACTATCTCACAGTGGCCCTCTTGATAGTGACATATAAGCTTTGTGAATGGGCCAGCTTTAAATATAGCTCCACTTAAAATGTTTAGGAAGCTTCATCTCTTTCATATGTTCTTCATTCACTGTGGACAATCTGGCCATGGTCTATGTCATTCTTGTGTTTCCAAGCCACAAGCAGACCTCTTAGGGGTACCACACTGCTTTGGTGCATTGTCTGAGGTAAGCCAGTCTAGGGTCAGAGGGAAGTCTACATGGAGTCAGGGACAACAAATTCTCATTGGTTTGTTAAATCTCTTCTTAATATTGTAACTATTATTACTTATAGAAATCAAGGTCTTTTCATTATTGTAGACTTTCTAAATGCAGAATAGTTGTCGTTCAGATACTTGGTTTTTGGTTCATCATTCTATGCTTCCTGACCGGGTTAGGAAAACTCTCCTATATTCTAAACAAAGGCATGTATTGCCCTCAGGATCTTTCATAATAAGGGCTAACACTAAAGTGTAATTTCACTTCTGACTGTTTAGCAATTATTGCAAATAATAATTACCAACTTAGATGTTGCTTAACTGGTCATGGCTGATAATAAATTGTCAGGTTTACTGGGACTGGTTCAAGTTTATCAAGTTTTTGCAAAATGATACATTTTAAGCATGACTAAAGTTGTCACTTGTGATATATGCTTTATTAACTTTCTTTTGATTGATTTAATTTTATTACTGTATAAGTAAATATATCTACCTATATGATGAGGCAAAGCAGGTCAAAACATGCAGGAATAGCATCAGCTAAAATGGTCCCACAAGCATTATCAATGCCAATAATTCTTGCCTGTGAGGCATACTGGTGGTTCAAATGCTTTTTTAACCAGATGACTACTACACATCCACATACAGATGATTCCGCCATGTTTGAATGATTTTTCTAAAAACAAAAGTGATACCATTTCCCATCTCCCAACTCCTAGTCATGCACATGCATGCCTGCCATCTTGAAATGTTTTTCTTTGCTTCTAAGAGAAACCATTCTCAGATGTGTGTGCAGGCAAGAACATGGGCAGTTTACTAGAATGGGTTAAAAGTTATGAAAGGATGGCAGTCTACATTACACTAGTGGAAACAGAGAGAGCCTGCAGGAGCAAGGGGCACATGCAGGTGATGGGGAGCAGAGGCTCAAAGGAGAGCGAAGGAGCAGAGAGAGACATAAGGCTATATACAATATTCCCTCCTGCACTACAATGCAAGGGTATGACATTGGTAGGGGAAAATATGGGGCCTCCAAACAAAAACGCTTTAAGACCGAAATGTTTCAAGGAAAAGTCACAGAATCAGAACAAGCAGGGAACTGAGATTGTAAAGGAATCCACTGAATTATGAACAAAGGGCAGACACCAAGCTTACTCTAAGTCTACATGGGACACAATAGGTCTGTTTTCCAACAGCTAGCTATGTGGGTGAGACCTAATAAGACTTTGAGCTGTATTGAAGAAAGTGAGCACTGCAGGGGGAAAAATGATACTTGGTCTCTGACACAGTGTTGGGTGTCTTACTTGAAGATCAGAAGCAAGTGCTATTTTACCAACTTAGACAGTGGTAAATGGCTGCTTGTCACTAAAACTCTAAAGGTGTGTGCTGCATTAGGAAGGAAGTGTAGCAATATTTGTTCAAAACATAAAACCATAATATTCACAAAACAACTCAACACAGCTGAAGCGTACCAGGGCACAGCACAACAAAATAGTCAAAACAGAATGCAACACAAATACAGTGCAACACAACTATAATAATGCAGCACAAACACAACAGAATGCATCATAATCCCACCAAAAAGCACACAGCAACTATGCACAACCTTGCCACACATTACCACCTCCTTAAGCCTGCTTTTATAATACAGCAGTAAAAGAGGTTTGTAGCAAGCACTGTCTTAATTACTACCACCGCAGATATGAAATAGAGTCAGTCTAAAATGTTTTATGATCCGGCCCTTTCGGTATTTTTAGAACATGGAACTATGCTGCAACTTAGCTTTGGCCAATGAGATGTTGAAGTCAGAATATTTCTAAATACTGCAGTTCACGAGCATTGTTCGGAAGCAAACATCTCGTTTTCCTGGTATTTGTGTCTAATCCAAAAATACTTGGCAACCCCTATTTTCATGATCAAGGAACAATGAAAAAGACACTAGTATTTTTAGAAAAGCAGTTGTGTTTGCATGACTCACACTGAAACCTCACAGTCAGAGTAAAGTCTCTTCCCCCAGAGTTCTCATATACCATGCAGGTGTGCAATTAGGTGTGTAGAATTACACAGTAGTGAACGTTATGCAAGATACGGGGGCATATTCTCAAGGATCTATCGCCGAGTTATTGCCACTTTAGCGCAGCCAAAGTCACGATAAATTTATCACCCCATTCACAAGCTGGTGCTAACAGCCCATATCACCAGTTTACCTGCGATAGCAGTCGCAAAAAAAATCGCCATAGATGACCCTGGCAACTAACGCTAATGAGATGTAGAGTAGGCGTTCCCGTGCAAAAAGCTGCAACAACACCACTCCATAACATTCTCAACGACCAGCCAGATCGGCGATAAGATCACAAAACATGCGATAAGGTGCGTTAACAGCAGGATTTTAACACCTGCTCTGACCTGGTGTAAAGTCAGACGAAAACTAGCAGCAGCCAAGGGAGCACAGCCCATAACCAAACATGAAGAACAACAGATGCCCCCAAGCAACTGAACATGCAGTCTGGAGCCCCAATAGGGCAACAACACCCAGCGCCACCACCCCCAGGACCCCACCTTTGGACAAAGAGAATGCACATCAACTCCACGAAACCATGAACACCTAACATACAGGTGTGGCCAGAAAAAGAGAAATCATACATTCATATCATATAATCCAAATGAAACGTTTATTACAGATTAAACAAAGAAACAACAATTCTGAAGAGGCACGGCGGGTCTTCTATGGGCATTCTGTAAGTCACAGCCTGAAAGACAGAAAAACAGATAAGAAGGTGTGTAATGCGCCCATCAAAGTACAGAGAGAGAGAGCGAAAGAGAGAGAGAGAGGAGGGTCGGAGAGGGGGAGAGAGAAAGAGAGAGATAGAGAGGGAGAGAGAAAGACCTGGAGAGAGAGGGAGAGAGAAAGAGAGGGAGAATGAGGGAGATAGAAAGAGAGAGAGAGGGAGAGAGAAAGAGAGGGAGAGTGAGGGAGATAGAAATAGAGAGAGAGAGAGAGAGAGGGAGAGAGAGAGAAAGAGATGGAGAGAGAGGGAGATAGAATGAGAGGGAGAGAGAGGGAGATAGAAAGAGAGAGAGAGAGGGAGGGAGAGAGAAAGAGAGGGAGAGAGATGGAGGGAGATAGAAAGAGAGAGAGAGAGGGAGAGAGAAAGAGAGGGAGAGAGAGGGAGATAGAAAGAGAGAGCGAGGGAGAGAAAGAGAGAGAGATGGGGAGAGAGAGAGAAAGAGAGATAAAGAGAGGGCGAGAGAAAGAGTGCCGACACTACGGACCCAGGCCTTACTGCTCACCTGCAGCCACCGGTGTGTCTCCAACCACGGGCCGGTATACACCACTGTTGCCAGGTCCCTTATCTGAAACAGTTCACAGAGACATGAATGACAGAGTCCATACAGTTGCACACGCCATCATCGCTTACCTGCTCCTGCGCACACAGGCTGCTGCACCCCAACTGCCGCCCAGCGGTGATTGTCCACCCCTGCTCAACCAGGCCTCACTGCTCACCTTCTGACACCATTGTGTCTCCAAGAGGGCACACCACGTGCCAGTGGGTGCACCAATCCCAGGCCCGCGACCATGGCACCCTCCACATCATGCAGCCCCGGACCACGGGCCACCAGGTCACAAACTTGATTCTGGTTCTTCATTACGCAATGGCAGAGACCATATCAGTGCACACGGCATCATCGCAGGCTGCACACCAGCTCAGCCCTATAAGTGCCCCAAACTCTGTGAACCGCGAGGCAACGCCACGTGGCGGGAGGTCCGCACTGCCTGCTGGCTCAGGCCTACACTGCGGTCCAGCAGGGCGCACACTAATCCTCACCAGTCTGAACTGCCAGGATGGCGCATCATCACAGACTGCACACCCGCTCAGCAGTTCAGGTGCCCCTATCTCACTGCACCACAAGACACCATCCTGTGGCGGTGTGCCTGTGCCTGCCGCAATGTATCCGGTGTCACCAAGTCTGTGCACCGCTAGCCATGGATCCTTCATGATTGAGTACTGTGGTGCGGACGGCATCATGTCAGCCCCAGCCCTGGTCAATGTGAGGTGGCAGGGCCCTAGGCCCTCATGCATAAATGAGAACCACGCGTCGACACCCATTTGGAGAGTGTAAATGTCATCCATCACGTGCGCCCGGCCCTTTTTATTGGCGGGGTCACATGTCCTGTGACGCCTGTGCTGGATGGGTGTTGTGTGGGTGTAAATCAGCCATGAGGGAGTGGCTGTGGCTTGCAAACAACTAGACCTGTGAGCAGCACATCCCTACAGGGAAGACCTGGGACATGTAGCGTTGTCATCCCCCCCAGTGAGGGTAAGCGGAATGGGCTGTCCTGGCATAGGCCAGTCCATTGTAAGGGTGGACGTGGTTCCGTCCTGGGCTGGACAAGGAAGTGACTAATGGATGTGTCCCTGTTGTCGTGTCGGCTCCACCCGCACCGCGATCGGCAGTGTGTCACCCTGTGACCCAAGTCCCACAACATGAGCAACATGGACACAAGGGGGAATCACTGACCCTACATTCATCCATACTTCCACACTTGAAGGATCATGGACATGACACATCTGATTTAACATGAATGTTAATTGCACATTCAGTGGAGTGTTGCAGCTGGAGCAGTACAGGGCCATGCAAACCCCACTTCACATTGTTGGCCCGTGGAGGGCCAGCCAGAGTCCTTCAGGGAATGACAAGTACATCTGTAGAGGAGGAGTTCAGTCTGCAGTCCGATGGCTGTGTCATTGGTGACCAAACAGAATATGGCAGTCCATGTCGAGGTCCAAGGTGAGTGTCGCAGAGTGCGTCGGGGGACAGTGGAAGGTGATGATGCAGAGAGCAGAACCAAGCAGGAACAGGCCATATGGCGGAGATGAATGCTACCGCTTCCTTCTGACCATGAGGGCAGATTCATCCGCATCTTCATCCACGTTCTTGAGAATATCCCCCTTAGAGAGCGGGCATTTCCTTGTAAGTTTGTGGATCCGCAAACACATATATAATCGTTCACAAACCCCCTATCCAGCCCTTTCCTGTCCTGGAAACGGTTGGAGTTAGAGTGCAAAAAATGGATTAGATTAACTTTCATTGCAGGGAGGCACACGAAGTGGAAATCCCCTACAACGTGGTGTGGTGCAGGGCAAGGGATTTGTCCACAGTGAAATGTTTTTTCCAGAGCGGAAAAACATTTAAAATATGCATTTACACATTGGGTTGCCATTAGACATTGCTTAATTGTACACTGTATACATTTGAACCCTGCGGAAACAGTGGACTTTGAGAATAAAAAAATTCCATGATTCTCTCAATCAAATGCTTTTCTTAGCATACTTCTGAGTTTTGTGAATGTTGTGGAAAATTATAAATCTGCCTTCACAAGGAATGTTTTTTCTAGCGAGCATATTTGCATCCCCTTTGTAAATATGGCCCATATTAATGTATACTTTACAAACAAAAAATCTGAAGAATTTAAAGACCTCAATGAAAGCAAAAGGCACAAAATGGCTTTCAATATTTACATTTGAAATATTAATTTCCCTGGCTGATTATTTATGCAGCAACATTGAGGGCAGCTTAAAACGCAGTCGATCTGCTTTGATGTTGAACAGCTTGTTTTCAGACTTTAGCAAAGAAATATGATTTTTTTATTTACTTTACACATTCATATGCTGGGTAAAATAACCCCGGTGGCACTTGTACTCAATTCTTTTGTTGTTATCATAGAACCCAGGCATATCTGTTATGCACTTGCTGTTAAAAAGCAGGCCTTCCAAGACAGCTGGTATTTTCTATTTAATAGCAGGACAGACGAGTGTGCTCGCAGCAGCCTAAGTGCTGCTATGCTCACCCAGGGACTGGAGATCCATCTTCAAACACATTAGTTGAAGGTAGAGTGATTTTCATTGATTGCAAACAGTATTAAGATTAATATTGTCGTCCTCAATGTGTTTTGTACGAATTATGCCTGGGAAAACACAAGCATATTTACTGCACTATTCCTATCATCAGGCTGTTAATGCTGACAGAATGACACCAGAATACACCATGGCATTTCCGAGACGCGTTATAATAAATATACACTTCTGTCATCCATCTGAATGGCGCCTTTCCCCACCTTCATATTGAGAGTATGTAGTAATATTCCAGACCACTGAGCACTTAATTACCATTGTGAGGATCATAAAAGGGAGGGGAATTTAATGCAGGTGGAAAGGGGTCAAGGCAGTATATCTGGCCCTCCAATCTCCAAGATCCAAGCAAAGGGGTTTGTCCAGGACAAAGGTGAGGACTAATTCTTATAACGGTGTGTAGTTAATACATCTACCATACAATTAATTTTGTTTATTTCTGTTGACCAATTATTGAAAAATGACCTGACATACATTTGAGTGGGAAGCGTCAGAAAACACAGTGATGTGTCAATTCCTGAGACCCCCTGGGATAGGCAATGGATCAGTTCTGCTGCACCCAGGAGAAGTGTTGTGTCGAATCCGGACTGTAAGGGGAAGCGATGCATTGAAATCAAAGACAGTTCTTGTCGGCAGGTGATGTGGTGAAACACTTGGCACAGAGGTGTGATGCATGAAAATCCAGATGCTCTGGAGGTCAATGTGGTGGGGGCAAACAGGGGCTGCATCGAGTTCTTCAGCTGCAGTCCTAAGATGTGTTGATTCTTTTAGTTGACCATACTGTGTGGGGCGTCATTTCACCCCAAACCCAATCGCACAGCAAAATTGTAGAATTACGGTAATTTCCAAAGTACTTTATTTCTTTTACTCCATTTTTTCAATTTTACTCCAGTTCTTTTCAAAAATAATTTTTCATTGTTTGATCCACATGTAAGGTAACATGCTCTTTCCCAGCTTCAAATGCTCAAGATGTGCCCATCCAGACCTTTATCAAGAACATGATAGAAATGCATGATTCATCCATAGCAGTGTTCTTTATTAAAAACACCAATGCATTTCGAGCTTCACAAGCTCTTCTTCAGGGGTAACTGTAAATATCAAAAGATCACCATTACTCAATTGTCCTGATTTTAACATATATAATAATCCATGTTATACATGTTGCGTCAATCACATGCTAAAATAAACCTTTTATTTTACCAATAGTCATCGAATTAATGTCTTTTACTCAACCAAAAAATGACTTCCCCGTGTGCCAAAATTAATTGAATACCTTCTCAATCACGTGATAATTTAACCACCCCATCTCCCCACCTATTTTCACAGTGCCAACTTTCAACTTAAAAACTCCCAAGTATACTTTTCAACCTTTCAAGATGCCCCTCACTTTCATGCTCCATTTCCCTAACCACAAACTCACTCACTTGGCTCACGCTGCATTTACCCTCTCACTCCACACCGCACACTTTCAACATCAAACACATGAATCTCACCCTTCTTCCTTACCCTTTCAAAATTCTCTATTTTGGCACTAGACGCCTTATCATCTAGTGCCCTTGTACCTCTTGGTGTAAGGTGTTTGTTTAAAATTAAGAGTCTCCACAGGATATTGTCATTCAGTCCCATGGTGTCTGTGTGGAGCATATACATCCACCACTACTCTTCCTCCAGGAGTCTGTGTTCTAAATTGTCTCCATGGCATAGGTGTTCTAGGACTACCCATTTCAAGTCATTGGGAATGGTTTTGTTCCATGTAATGGGATGACATTTTAGTGGTAATACAATGGCAGCGGATATTGCTGCGGTGTTCTGGTGCTTACTTTCCTCATGGTCATTCCTATGTAGTGTAGGTTGCGGGGGCAAGTAATGAGATAAACTACTCCTTCAGTGTTGCAGTTCGTTAATTTCCGCAGTTCCCAACTCATTCTGTTGTTGAAGGACACAGTTTAAGTGATGGTTGTAAGGTGGCAGACACTGCAATTACTGCAGGAATAGTTACTAGTAGGTGGTGCATGAGTAATTAGTAATTACAAAAACAAGGTGATAGAAGGAATGCTTGAATTAACCTCAGCCACTGCACTCGCTTGGTGCCTCATTCGAGACAATCGTTTTTCACCTATTGCGCCATTGTAGACAAATACCTGTATTATGCATTCAGTCTTGGCCCTATTCTAATAGGAACGGACCAGCCCGAACTGATAAGTCTCCTCTAATTGGAAACACAAGCAACAGCAGAACGCTTCCAAACTACTTATTTCTCTTCAGTGAAATATAATTGAGCCTTATGGCACAGTGAGCATGTGACCCACGATTGGGCATGCCTGTCTTTCATAGGGCATCTACTACAAGAACAATAAGGGGATGGAAAGGAATGCTTGAATTAATATCAGCCGCTGGCAACCGCTTGGGCCACATACCTGTCCATTGTTTTTTTACCATTGTGCTCTTCTAGATAAAGACCTGCCTTATGCAAATTAGGAACGGTCCAGCTCAAACTGCCAGGCCAGATCTCCTCCAGGTGGGAACACAAGCAACCCCAGACTGGTTTCCACCCACTTTGGTCTTGTCACTGAGGTATAGCTTGAGCTCAACGGTGCAGTGAGTGCAGGATTCACATCTGGGCATCCCCATCACACTTAGGTCATCTACTACAAAAACAACAGGGTGATGGAAGGAATGCTTGAATTAATCCAAACCACTGACATTCACTTAGGCCTTATTCCTGACCATTGTTTTTATCCCGCTATGCCATTTTTGACAAAGACCTGCCTTATGAAAATTAGGAAAAATGCAGCCTGAACTGCCAGGTCATTTATAATAATCTGAGCAAAAAGCTTTGCACTAGCATATGACTCCAAGTAGTTACCAGTGGCTGAGGCTAATTCAAGCATTCAATCCATTACTTTTTTGTTTACTTTCACTACAAAATGACACAGGCGCATTTTAAAAAATGATTTACTGATCTGATGTGGATCAGTAAAATGAATAAGAAATAGCACAAAAGCATTTTAAGGCAGAGTTGCTGGCACCAATTTCCTAGCACGTTCCCTCCGTAAAAAATAACGAAACATTTTAAAAAAGAATACAGAACAGTGGGCATGGGGCATTAGATAAGTGGGTGGGGAGTGGGTGGGTGTGGGAGAGAAAAAGCAGCACACAAGGCAGAGCAACACGGGGAGAAGCATACGAGCAAGAAACCAACATCGACAGCATGAGAGGTGGGGAGTTTGTGGAGAAGGAGCATGAAACAGATCTTGAAACATGACGGAGACAGCAACATGGAGTGCAGGGTGGCATTTGGTGAGTAGAAAACACTTGATGGAGAAAACTGGAAAACACATGCACTTTCGTGGAGTGATTGAGCAAAAAGAAAACAATATTGGTATAAATACGAGAAGTGGAAGGAATAGAAACAATCGAGAGAGATGGTAAAGAGGCATTGATCCAGGAGAGGGCCAAACATAAGACGGACAAGTTGGGACAAAGAAAGTCATTGAATAAGCAAACAAGCAATTAAGAGAGACAATAATGTCAACCAATGGTTAGCAGTGGGTAGGTTCTAAGCCCCTGTACTTCCTTGGTAAGGCCACAACAGGTCTTTTGCAACCAGACACCTTGGGCTGTTTGGTAGTCTTGACCTAAAAAGTAATGCAATTTTAAACAAATTACCAGAGAGGCACACATGTGGTAATCAAGTGAATCCAAGCAATCTGAGAAAGGTGATTAAAATACCACATTAGAAAAATAATGCTATAGAAAACTATTGGCTGTCTGTTGCTCTTTGAGCGAGCACACATCTATAAAACACAAGAAGAATCATTAGCACATAACATTTCTTTTTTCCCAAAACATCAAAAGAGGGGAACATCCGGAACTACGAGGCCAGAGCCACAAGGTCCGGAAGCCCGCAAGCATAACCATGCTTGCCCGAACAACGACTTTGCCTTAACCACCCACATGCATGGACGGGGTAGTTTTCAGGGGGGTTCGGGGTACTTTTTTAGGGGGTTTTTAGGGCTCAGGGAGGGGGATGAGGGTAATATTTAGGAGTTAGGGGAGGGCGGGGTTGTTTTAGGGTTCAGGGGCACAGGCTGGGAAGGGGGTGGTAACCTTAGCCACGCATATCCCTCTAGCATGCATGCCTTTACCATGAAAAGTTGTGGTAAAGGCATGCATGGTAAATTAATGTGTGGTTAAAGATGCGGTCATTATACAGACCGCATTGTTTAGATATGCGGGTTGAGGAACTCGTTGTTCTGACATACAACCATCAAAAGGGCATGGGAAACACTCCATCTATGCCTATATGTGATATTACTCAAATTTGAAGTTTGGGGTGAGACACCCAACGTTTGTTGAACCTACACCAACAGATGTTCTTGTACTTGTATTACTTTTTTACAGATCTTGAATCCATGGTATCCTATTTCTTACTTGGGGGCGATTTCTCGACCCCCTGACATTTTCTGTCACGCAGAAAACTCCTACTACTCACTTGTCCAGGACGTACCCATTCTGTGGGAACTACTAATCAGAAACAACTTCTTCATAAAGAGATATCTAACCCTCTCCTCAACTTGTGTTCAGATCATTTGCTCTGTGCCACATACTACCTGTTGTTGGTTGTTTTATACAGGATCTTCCCCAAATTTGTTTCTGTAATTCCATATGTAGCACAACAATTGTGCCAGACACTATGGTGCCAATTACGATCCGGCAAAAACCGGTTACGAACCGTCGGACGGAGGCTTTTTTCCGTCCGACTCGTACCCGGTCGTAAAACTTTACAAACATGCAAGTACGATTCGCACGGAAACACCATTTCCGTACGAGTCGTACAAAACACCGACCGACGAAAAGATACATACAAATGGGATCCGGGGAAAGAGCCGACGTGACGTCGGGACGCTCTCAGGCCGCGTTTCACGACCCAGGAAGTACGATTCGAACCGACAGCAGTCCGGACGGCAAAATTTTCACGGCACCCATAAAGTGCCGGAAAAGCGAAGTACGGCGCGAAACGACCAGAGTAGGTGGCCCGGTAAGCGCCGTACCCCCCCAGCCCCCGCATGTACGCGCCGTACCCCCCCCAGCCCCCGCATGGACGCGCCGTACCCCCCCAGCCCCCGCATGGACGCGCCGTACCCCCCGTGTATGTACACCCGAGTACGTGTCGAACCCCCCCGTGTATGTACACCCGAGTACGTGTCGAACCCCCGTGTATGTACACCCGTGTACGTTCGAGTCGTACCCCCACCCGTGTATGTACGGTGCGTAAGCGCGGGGGCACGCACCGTACATACACGGGTGGGGGTACGACTCCATCACCCACACACTCATAACTAGCGGACTTGACTATGGAAATGCCCTCAATGCTGGTATCAACAAATCCCTGCTCCGCAAACTCCAGACCATCCAGAACACCACGGCCAGACTCGTCGTCAGAATCCCACGACATGAGCACATCACCCAACACCTGCAAGACCTCCATTGGCTCCCTGTCGAGAAGAGAGTAACCTTCAAGCTACTCACCCGTGCCTACAAATCCCTCCACAACAGCAGACCCAAATACATAAACAAAAGCTTTTCCTTCCAGGCACCCACAAGGAACCTCCCCTCCGCCTACCTCACCCTGGCAGAAAACCTGTGCATCTGCAGAATCAGAGCATGTGGAAGAGCCTTCTCCTACATCACAGCCAAAGCCGGGAACGAGCCCCCAGTCAGCATCAGACACTCTCCTACTCTTCACACCTTGAGGAAGAGCCCCAAAACCTGGCTCTTTGGCTGATCCGGAGCTGCACCCCCCCCCCCTCCAGGGCCTTGAGACCCTTAAGGGTGAATAGCGTGCTTCAAACCTTCAAGCCCACAAACCGAAGTGTGATCTTGTGAAATCAACTTGAATACATTTTTAAAAAAAAAGATTTCATTAAACCAGTGTGAATCTGAATCAGCAAAAATATGGAGTGATTCTATCATTAATACTTTTTTCTCCTATATCAATTTTCACAGTTTCATCTGAAAAGGATTAATGGTCCTTGGAAACACACATATCCTAAGTACTGCAGTGTTTATGGAACTAAGGAGGAGGATAATTCTCATCTTGTGTTTTATTCCCAGGAATAGAACCAGGAAAGACATCTAGTTGGGCCAGTGTTTTTTTACATTACATGGATGTGCATCCACTTCGAGAAAGTGTTAATACACCCATTACAAGGGAACTTTCAACCTTGTGGTCATTTAGCTAAGTTCTAGAAACTTTTCACACATCAATTAGGCCGATTCCCTGTAAAATTTGAATATTCTAACTTAAGCAGGACATAGAACTGGGCAACGTACATCAAAAGGTGAAACTGCTGGTTCTGCTTACTGCGTTTTAGCAGGGCATTTTTTTTATTGAAGTTGATTGCGTGTACAGCTTACATCATTAGGTGAAATTTGCGGCTGTGGTTAACATTTCTTCAGCTTTGTTTTTAGGTCGAAGTGAGCTGTCTGGTTTGCTGAGCTGTCTGGTTTGCTAAAAACATCTTGGGGACATTCAGAAAGCTTTCCTGGGAATGCATTTGACCCATTGCTAACCACTGACTTTGTGGTTTGTAACTCACATTTGCTTGCTTTCTGTTTGCTTGCTCTATTTGTTTTAGGCTGCCCAGCTTGGGGTTGCCCGTTCCATTGCCCAAACCCTATTTACTGTATTCTCCCACCAGTACTCGATTTCTGTAAACAGGCCTTTACATCTTGACACAAAAACACATACAACTGTGATCCGGGACGGCGCGTACATGACATGCGGACGGAGTTAGGCAGCTTTTTACGTACCAGCAAGTACGATTCGTACCGACAGCACTCCGGACGGCTATATTTTTATGGCACACAAAAAGTGCCGGTAAAGCTAAGTACGCCGCGAAGCGTGAGGAAAAGGGGGCCCGGTACGTGTCGGACACCCCCCCAGCACCCCCCTGTATGTCCGCGACGTCCCCCCAGCCTCCCAAGTACGCGCCGTACCCCCACCCCACCCCCATAGGCACGGAGCGTACCCCCACCTCCATAGGTACGGAGCGTACCCACCCCCGTAGGCACGGAGCGTACCCCCACCCCGTAGGTACGGAGTGTACCCACACCCTCGTAGGCACGGAGCGTACCCCCAACCCCGTAGGTACTGAGCGTACCCACACCCCCGTAGGCACGGAGCGTACCCCCACCCCTGTAGGTACGGAGCGTACCCACACCCCCGTAGGCACGGAGCGTACCCCCACCCCGTAGGTACGGAGCTTACCCACACCCCGTAGGCATGGAGCGTACCCCCACCCCCGTAGGTACGGTGCGGACCCCCACCCCACCCCCCGTATGTACAGTGCGGACCCCCACCCCACCCCCCCGTATGTACGGTGCGGACCCCGAGCGCGTGGCGCTGGGGGTCCACACCGTACATACGGGGGGTGGGGTGGGGGTCCGCACCGTACCTACGGGGGTGGGGGTCCGCACCGTACATACGGGGGTGGGGTGGGGGTCCGCACCGTACATACGGGGAGGTGGGGGTCCACACAGTACATATGGGGGGGTGGGGTGGGGGTCCACACCGTACATACGGGGGGTGGGGTGGGGGTCCGCACCGTACATACGGGGGTGGGGGTCCGCACCGTACATACAGGGGTGGGGTGGGGGTCCGCACCGTACATACGGGGGTGGGGGGACGTCGTGGACATACGGGGGGGGCTGGGGGGATGGCGCGGACATGGGGGGGTGTTCAGCGCGTATGTGGGCACATGTTTGGACGTCTCCATAGTTGCTGTGGAGGTCCACTCGGTACGGTGTTTTTACCATACGGTTGTGGATTCGGACGGACGGGACGGATCGTACTTGCGCGTTCGGACGTCGGTTTGCCGAGTCGTACGTAAAAACATCCGGGGATGTGTCGGACACTTTTTCCAACCCGAGGACGTGTCGGGGTATATTCCCAATGCGATTCGTATGGTGTTTTTTACATACGAATCGTACTTGCCAGTTTGTACGGGACTTGTACGATTCGTACGTAAAAAAATCCGGACACGATTCGTACGGGGAATATTTCTCCAGGATCGGAATCGACCCCTAAGTGTTGACATTTAAAAAATCTTAATACGTCTAATACATTTCATTTATACATACAGAAAAATCTATATATTAAGAAACCTATATACAGATTTATGGCATATCACCACAGAGTGAATTACAGTACATGTGGGATAAAAACACATGTGATTCAGTAAAATAAAGTAAACCACACTTCATAACAAGGAGTACCCTCAAGCATAGTGTCTAAAATGCTGTTGCATATTTTGATCCACTGACCAACATCGAATCTGAGTTCTGGTAAATATCAATCAATTCACCTCAAGTACTCTTCATAATTGGATCCAGTTCAAAACTAGCATTGATGCATTTTTGTGAATTCTACTACATAAACACCACCTTATTCAGGACAATACTATTTAGGTATTTATCTCCCACAGTCAGATAAACAAATTCATGGAGAATCTAAAAAGATATAACTATACACATGTAAGAAAGATTTTTAAAAATTAATATTTTTTTAAAACCCCAATTAAATACATTAATTAAAAACCTTTGTACTAAAAACCGTTATTCTTATAACAAGGCAAAATGTCTCATCTTCCCTTGGTGGCATATATCACACCACATTTATCACACATTTAGAAATCTATACTCTTCATTTAGTTCAGTGATAAAAGGAAAGTCTTTTTTTCCTTTTTCCCATACTATCTTTAATTTTTCCCACTCTCATTTGCGTTTGTGCATTCATTTCACCTCTACATAAAATTATGACTCACAACTGCAGTGTTCCAGAATTAATACTACTTTAGACATATATTCATGATGTATAACGATAATTCCAGTAAGGGCCTATGACTGGTCCCTGAATATGGGGAGAGGAACACATATAGGTAAAAACTCCTTTAGTTCTATATATCCCTCTTCTACTTCCCCCAAATTAATTTCTGACCCGTACCTCATTTCATATTAACGTGCTCCTAGCCCCACTTCCTTTATGTATGTACTCACTTCACTCAACACACTCCATTCTGCTCCACTTTACTCTGCTCCACTCCACAACACTCTACTTTACACCTCTCAACTCTATGCCCTTCCACGAGACTCCACAACACTTCATGCTACTCCATGCCATTCCATTGCATGCCACGACACGCCACTGAGATCTACTTTACACCACCCCATAACACTCCACTCTATTGCACTTTACAACACTCCACTTCACGTCAGTCTCCTTTAACTCACTAACTTTTAGTCATGCTGTTCAACAGCCACTCTGGTGTACACCACGACTAAAACATATTAGTAAAGCCAGTAGCTCTTGCCTAGGCGAGACCTATTGGCTTCGCCAATGCTTGTTATAGATGTAGCGAATATTTGCTGTTAGCCATCTAATTTTCATGGTAATAAAGGACGTATTTTTATTATTTTTAACATTTATCTGTGATTTTATATATTGTGATTTTAAATGATGGAGCAATGAATGTTAATAATTACAAGGATGTGCGCTGTTTTGCTCTTTATTGCGTAATGTATTGTCACTATCCTGGGCTAGTTTCCATGTGCTCAAAACCTTATCAATACCGAGGGAGAAGCTGGTGAAACTGAAATACAGAGAACAGCATGGCATTATGCAAACGAAAATAGCATCTGGAAACGGAGTGACCAATCATGATGTTTCAGCTGGCATTTCTCCTTTTGTAAAGCAAGCCGGAATGAGCAGATCAACAATTGTTCGTTTCTAGGGAAACTAAACAATCCTTTTAGAAACAGGATTATGCAATCTTTAAAGACATTTATTTATTTCTGGTGTTCATTGCAGTGTAGCAGCATGCCTCACTTAAAAGTCCCATCGTCCTTCATCGGTTTTAACTGAGCATACCGGTATAGAAATCTTTCTGACTCAAGAAGAGAAACCTTCTTGTAAAATGGAGTCCTCCCTTCAGTGTGGTTTGCTTGTTTCAGGATATCTGTTCTCTATGACACACAGGTCACCAGCATTGTCGTATTACATTTTATTTTCTTTGAGATTTTTGAGATACTGACATGGTGAGCATGCTCTTTATCTTTTATATTTCCATGCCCCTATCTGCTCCCTAATACTAACCATTTGCACTCTGGCAGCATTTCACCGAGCTACAGTGGAGTGATCAATGCCATGGCTCCAGTGTAGGCTTAGAAATCCCATTCAGGAAGTGGAACTCTTTAAATAGAGTGGCAGGTCCTCCGAAAGGGGACCTGAGGCCACCCAACAGGCTGGTGGGCAGCTAGACTTGGTATGAATGGCACTTTGTCTCTAAGTCGAGTTTACTGTTTTACTAGCACTTACAAGTGCACACCCAGGTTTATTCACCCATTCTCTAACCTACATTCCCACACCAGCCACTATCCTCACCTCTACACCCATCCCCAAAAATATTTCTACCATTGCACCTTGCTCGGCACACAGGCGCCCACAAACATTACTGTTAGGACATTCTGTGATAAAAAAAAAATACAATCTTGCTTCATCAGCCAAGCCATGTTATGCTAAGGCTAGAAGCAATAGGTATAAAATCGAGGACATTTTTAAGTTGGCTAATATTTTAAAAAATCAGACCCAAAAGAAATTCAACAAGCATTTTTACAGCTTGATAAAAAAAATATTTTCCTCAAAAACTCGTGGACAAGGAAGCTGTAGATAGGTTTTTATTCCATCTTCCACTACCTTAGTTATCTGAAGAGAAGGCTGTGGGGAAGATGAGATTCCGTCCAAGTGCTACGAAACATTCCCCAGCATGCTAGCACCATATTGTTGTAAACTGATAAATAATGTGTTGATAGAATGGAACTATCCCACCATTATTCCAGGGCTGGATAGTATTCATCTTTTTGAAGCTGAACAAGTCATCAGAGAACACAAATTCCTATAGTACAATAACTTTATTAAATCCAGATTATAATTTAGCAGTGAAAGCATTGGCAACAAGGACGGGAAACATGCTTTGCAACACAGTTCGAACCACGCCGGTGCCTTTACCATGCACTTTTACCATGCATGCATTTACCACGCATAGTAAGTCTAGTCAAGGTAAGTATATATGTGTGTGGTTGTGTGTGTGTGTGCATTTACACATAAACATATACATGTTTAAGGATGGGTAGGAGTATAGGGTTGTAAGGGAGTTTTTAGGGTTTAGAGGTGGGTAAGGGTATCAATCAATAAACCAATCAATCATTCTTTTATATATCATGGCATTTTCACCCATGAGGGTCTCTAGGTGCTGGTGTTGCTAGCTGCTGTGGGCTGCTTGGTTCATTCAAACCACCATGTCTTGTGTTCTCGCCTGAATTGCTGGAGCAATGAGGCAGTCCTGAGATGCCGGGGAAGGTTGTTCCAAGCTTTTGCCACCCAATGGGAGAAAGAGCGTCCTGTACTGTTGGCTCGGTGGATCCAGGGGGCGAGGAAGAGGGAGGCGAATCATAGGTGTGCGGTCAATTGGTGGAATGTCAAGCATTTGTTGATGTATGCTGGTCCTTCGTTGTGCAGATCATTGTATGCATGGGTCAACATTTTGAACTGGCATCTCTTCTGGATCAGGAGCCAGTGTAGCTTCTTGAGCTGGGGTTTGATGTGGGTCCAAGTGGGGAGGATGAGAATGAGTCTTGCCGCTGAGTTGTGTATTGTCTGTAGACTCTTCAGGAGGTACGTAGAGTGTGTCCCCATAGTCCAGTCTGAGGGCCTGCTTGACAGTTCTTCTGGTGTCGACTGGGAGCCACCTGAAGATCTTGCGGAGCATGGGTAGGGTGTGGAAGCAGGCAGCTGATACAGTGTTTATCTGATGCTTCATGGATAATTTGCTGTCCAGGATGATGCTGAGGTTGCGGGCATGGCTTGTAAGTTTGGACGGAGAGTCGCCGAGTTCAGCAGACCACCCGGTATCGTTCCATGGTGAGGTGTTGTTCCCAAAGATGGGGGCTTATGTTTTGTGTGTATTAAACTTGAGTTAGTTGTCCTTCATCCAGATGGCGACGTTCAACACACATCTCTGGAAGTTGGCTCTGGTGGTGGAGAGGTCTTCTGACAGCGAGAGGTTGAGCTGGTTTATGTCGGCATAGGAAATTGTGTTTATTCTGCACGATCTGACGGTGTTGGCCAGGGGAGGTCATGTATGCGCTGAAGATGGTGGGACTGTTAGATGGTCCTTGAGGGGTTCTGCAGATGGTCTTCTTGGGTTCCCGAGGAAAATGGTGGGAGACAGATTCTCTGGGTTCTTTCGGTGAGGTATGAGCCCATCCATTTAAGGGCATCTTCCTGAATTCCAAAACTGTGGAGTCTGATGATCAGGATGTAATGAGTGATGGTGTCGAAGGCGGCTGATAGAGCCACAAGGATGAGGGCTGCCATTTCGATGCAGTCCAGGAGGGCTCTGATGTCGTCGCTGACTGCGATCAGGGCAATCTTGGTGCTGTGGTTGGCTCAGAATCTGGATTGAGAGGGGTCCAGGAGGTTGTTGTGTTTCAGGTGTTCTGTGAGTTGCTTGCCTTCTTGAGAACCTTCACTGGATAGGGGAGAAGGGAGATGGGTCGATAGTTTCTCGGTTCTGCTGGGTCAGTGGTTGGTTTCTTCAGGAATGGCCCCACTTCTACTTGTTTCCAGTTCTCAGGGAAGGAGGCCGAGGTGAGGGCGGTCTTCAGGACTTTTTTGAGCTTTTTGCCAATAATCTTGCTCTCGAAGTTGAAGAAGTGGTGGGGACAGGGGTCCATGGTGCTCCTGAGTGCATGGAGTTCATGATAGCGATTAGGACTTGGGTTGTGACAGGGTCCCAGTGGGTGAGCAGGTGATCAGGTTGTGTGTTCATGGGTGTGAGCAGGCTGATGCTGTTGGCAGCAGGGGGTTGGAGTTTGATGTTTTTTAGATGACTGAGATGTTGCCATGGAAGAAGTACTCCAGGGTGTCACATAGTTCTTGGGAGGGGGTGATGTTGTTTTCGGCGGCTTTGGAGTTGGAGAACTCCTTCACGATGGTGAAAAACTCCATGTTATGGTTTGTACTAGCTTCTATGTGGTCTGCTAGTGCATTCTTATTTGTTTCTTTCAATAGGCGGTGATACTGGTTGAATGCTGTCTGAAGGCGGCGAGGTCTCCTATTACTTTCTTGGTGCACACTTCCTTTCTAGTTGCTGGCAGTTGCATTTGGTTGAACCAGCTAGTTCTCCTAGTAAGTCTTTGGATTTGGCTGGGGCGATTCTGTCAGTGCTTTCTGTGCTCCACTTGGAGAAGTTCTTTGCAACCTGCTCTGGGTTAAATGTTGTGCAGGCTGTGGGAGTTGAAAGCATTGTTCCATTGGTCTTTGGAAACCTTTTTCCAGTCTCTGCATGTTGAGTTGGTGGCACGGTGCCAGTGTGGGTAGGCCCTGTGATATTTAAGTGAATTCTGTAGTGGTCAGACTAGGTGAGCTGCGCAACATGGTTATACTTGACTCTGTCACTGGACGTGAAAATAGGATTGATTGTGTGTCCTGCAATGTAGGTAGGAGATGGTGACAAGTTGCTTGAGTCCCAAGTTGTTCATGTTTTCCAGGAGGTCTTTTGTGTGGTTGCCAACTGGGTCATCAAGGTGGAAGTTGAGATCCCCTAGGAAGATGTAGTGCTGAGAGTTGATTGGAATTGAGGTGATGAGATTGGGGATGGCGTCGCAGTAGCTGGGGCATGGTCCTTGTGGTCTGATGGCATTACAGAAGCTGGGATGGGGTCCCGTTGCCTCCGATGGTGCTTTTTCCATCTGTGTGAAGTTGGAAGTTGAGATACTCCATTATCAAGGTCAAGTCATCTTGGGAGGTTGTGCAGTGGATGGTGTCCACCTCCGTGGTTGTTGGTTCGGTCTCGGTTTGTTATCTTGTAGCCTTCAGGGGTAGCAATGGAAATGTCCAGTGCAGAGGCGATGTTCAGCCTGCTCTCTGTGCGGGTGTGGTCATGGCCCACTTCTCCGTAATATGTTTTGCCAAGTGATCAGGCATGAGTAGAATGCACTGGAGTTGTGTTGTGGCGGTCTCGGTTGGTGTGGTGGACACAGTCGTGTCTCCGGTGTTGGTTGCTTCTGTGCTGCAGGTGTAGTAGCAGTGCTGGCAGGAGAACGGCCCTCTGGTGGTGCGTTGAGCTGTGTGGCAGCAGTGGTTGTTGTTGTTGTGTCCAGGGTCAAGGGCTCAGAGGTCTGCAGCGGTGTAGCTGCGTGGGGTTTCATGGCCAGGGTTTCTTTTACTGGGTGCAGTCCAGGTGCAGACAGGTGCAGACATGCTTCCTTTTGACACGCCTTAGGAGAACTTTTGGCACAGCTGTGCTGTTGCCTCATTAAGTAGGTCCTGGGTGGTAGGCAGGGCACTGCTATCAGTGGGAAGTAGGAGGGAAAGAGTGGGTTAAAGGTGGGAGGGCGAGGAAAAAACAATACAGCAGAAAAAACAAAACAATGGTGTAAAACAGCAACAGTACTAATAAAGGCTAAAACAATAATAAAGACCAAAACAAACAGTGGATGACAGCAAAAATAAAGCAACAGTGGTGAGTCTGGCATGAGGGACCTGATAATTGAGTTGAGCTGTGGCATCCATAAGTAGGTTGTGGCTGGGGCTCTGCTAGCGGCGGGAGGGAAAGAGCAGGATAAAGGCAGGAAGGTGAGAGGGCAAAGTGGGAGTGAAAAAAGGAAAAAACAATACAGCAGAAAAAACAAAACAATGGTGAAACACCACAACAGCAGTAATAGAGGCTAAAACAGTAATAAAGGCTGAAACAAGCAGTGGATGACAGCAACAGTAGTGAACCTCACAAGTCTGGCATGAAGTTTTAGCAGCGACTGGGAGCTGGCACAGGGACCTGCTATTGGGTGGAAAGGGTATTTTTAGGGTTATGGGGTGGGTAAGGGTGTTGGGTGGAAAGGGTATTTTTAGGGTTCAGGGGTGGAAAGGGTATTTGTGGAAAGGGAATTTTTAGGGTTTAGGGGCGGGTAGGGGTATTGCGTGGAGAGGGTATTTTTTGGGGGGTTAGGGGTGGGAAATGGGTTTGGGTGGTAATGGTATTCTAGGGGTTAGGTGTGGGTAGTGACATAGGTTGATAAGGGTATTTTTAAGGTTTAGGCATGCGTAGAGGTATAGGGTGGCATGGGCATTGTGGGGGTTTAAAGCAAGGTGAGGGTACTGGGTGATAAGGGTATTTTTAGGGTTTGGGGTGGATAAGGACATTGGGTTGTAAGAGTATTTTTAGAATTTAGCGATGGGTAAGGGTATTGGGTTGTAAGAGTATTTTTAGGGTTTAGATGTGGGTAAGGGTTTTAGGTGGAAAGGGTATTTTTTAGGTTTAGGGGTGGGTAAGAGTATTGGATGGTAGGGATATTTTAGGGTTTTGGGTGAGTAGGGGCATATGGTGGTAAGGGTAATTAGTAAACAGGGATTGTAGAGGGGTCTCCCCCAATAAGATTACAATTATTAATAGTTTTTTAAACAATTCGGCTTTGAGGGTCTCCCCTTACAAAAAACAATGTAAAATATATATAATATGTACACATATATGTATATACACACACATATATGTATATATTTAAACATACATATTATCTACTGGCGGTCGCCAGTAGATAGTTATAGTTAGGACCGAGTTCCCATAGGAAATCTGAAAATTCTATTTTGAATAACTTTGGCGCCAGTTGACTTATCTTTGTGAAATTCTCAAAACTAATGGGGCGCTCCGCTCAGCTCATACCCTGATAGTCTCGGGGTGATTCGTGAAGCGGGGGCTGAGAAAAAAGGGGGGTCCTAAACGCGTTTTGCCCATGCATTTTCCCATAGGACCTTTAGTCGAAGGTACAGCCCGAACGGCTGAACAGAATTACTTGAAATTTGGCAAAGAGGTAGTCCTCAGGTCAGGCATGTGCCTTTTGCTTAAATGGTGTAAATCCGTTCAGTAGTTCCTGAGAAAATCAAAAGAAAAATCACATATATATCTGGGCGGAGCCTAACCACACATCTCATCGTGAGATCTGATTGGCTGTCAGCACTTCATCCAAGAAGTGTTGGCAGCCATCTTGGGAGCAATATACATGATAGCACCTCATTAAAAAGCATTGCAGTTAATAGAAGGTTTTAAGAATTTAGTTACATTATAAATCATTTGTTGATGGTACCATACTCATTTTAGGAATTGTGGTGTGTTCTAAGGTGATTTTACCATGTGAAAAAGCCTTCTGCTGTGATATCATGAATCATGTTTGAGAGAAAACTATTTTCTCATGCTTTTCCCACAGAGGTTTGGAAGGTGATCTATAAGCTAACTGAGAGCATATTTTCTGTAAATTCACATTATCTTTCTCAGTCATGTGAGAATGAAGTCTGACATTCTCAGTAAAACATGTACATCCAACAAGGGCAGAGACTGTCAGTTGATTCCTTTGTGTTCTACTGCAGCTTCCCAGAGTGTTCTAAAGAACAACTAGAGCGCTAACAGTCCTACTTATGACAAACGTATGGCACACTTGAAGCCATCTTGGTTGGAATAAAGTGGTAATTCTTAAAACATTTAATTTAAAAAGGAACAAAATGAGGGGGTTCATTTTGCCATAGAAAGTATGATTAGTGCTGCAGAAAGAAAAATTAGGGCACATTTTGAGTGACTTCTAAAATCCTCTTCTATTTCATTAAAAAATTCTGACATGCAGACTGAAACATGCACTTTCAATACCAGCAGCAGACTTCCCTGGTGAGCAGTAGCTTTACTACAGTGATCTAATAAGCAACTAGAGTGCTAACATTCTGAATTTATGGCAAATTTGTGACACATCTGAATGCCTTCTTGATGGAATCAAAGTAAAAAACTGAAAGTATTTCCTACTGAGGAGACTGTAGTAAATGAGGAAATTAGGAAACATCATAACAAAGAAGTCTCCCAAAATGGCCACCAGAGACAAAAGAGCCCAAATGTAGCACAAATATCACCCAGATGTAGCCCAAGTATAGCCCAATGACAGAATGTCCCAGAGTGTTCTAACGAACAACTAGAGCGCTAACAGACTTACTTATGACAAAAGTATGGCACACCTGAAGCCATCTTGATTGGAATAAAGTGGTAACACTTAAAACATTTAATTTACAAAGGAACAAAATGAGGGGGTTTATTTTGCCATAGAAATTATGATGAGTTCTGCAGAAAGACAAATTAGGGCACATTTTGACTTCTCAAATCCTCTTCTATTTCATAAACAAAATTCTGACATGCAGACTGAAACATGCACTTTGAATACCAGCAGCAGACTTCCCTGGTGAGCAGTAGTTTTACTACAGTGATCTAATGAGCAACTAGAGTGCTAACATTCAGAATTTATGGCAAATGTGTGACACATCTGAATGACTTCTTGATGGAACCAAAATAGAAAACTGAAAGTATTCCCACTGAGGAGACTGCAGTAAATGAGGAAATTAGGAAACTTCATAACAAATAAATCTCCCAAGACGGCCACCAGAGACAAAAGAGCCCAAATGTAGCCCAAATATCATCCAGATGTAGCCCAAGTATAGCCTAATGACAGAATGTCCCAGAGTGTTCTTAAGAACAACTAGAGCACTTACTGTCTTACTTATGACACAAGTATGGCACAACTGAAGCCATCTTGATTGGAATAAACTGGTAACACTTAAAACATTTAATTTAAAAAGGAACACAATGAGGGGGTTCATTTTGCCATAGAAATTATGATTAGTGCTGAAGAAAGAAAAATTAGGGCGCATTTTGAGTGACTTCTCAAATCCTCAAATCCTCTTCTATTTCATTAAAAATTTCTGATATGCAGACTGAAACATGCACTTTTAATACCAGCAGCAGACTTCCATGGTGAGCAGTAGCTTTACTACAGTGATCTAATGAGCAACTAGAGTGCTAACATTCAGAATTTATGGCAAATGTGTGAATATCACCCAGATGTAGCCCACATGTAGCCCAATGACAGAAGTGTGCAAAACACTTAATTCTTGTGTATTTGCAGTTTTATATAGTGCAGACTTGTCAGGTATTGAAATGCTTTACATGAGCCTTGGTTACATCACACAAGATCAAATTCATTTTGGTTGTAGACATGGGGAGATTAAGTGATTTGACCGCAATCACAGAATGTTGAGCTGAAGCAGAAACTCCAACCTGGTTCCCCAGTTGCAAAGTCTACAGCTCTGGAAGTAACACCACATCCTCTCGCCAAGGTGCAACATTTAATCAAGTGGTCAACTGGATAAAAAAACATAAAGATTACAAATAATTTAAAAGTTCTTTGTCGCTATTTGAAAACTCAGAAAATATGTGCTCATTTTAGTTTTTTAGAGCACTAACCATAATTTTGATGGAAATAAGACCCTCTCATATATGTAATTTCGAAAGGAAATACTCTAGGTATTACAGTTTTGATTACATCAAGTTGACGTCAGGCATTCCACACTTTTGTAATAAATATAGAATGTTTGCAATCTAGTTGTTCATTGGGATACTGTTGAGAGGCAGACGCCAGGGGCACGGACTCTGAAAATTGAAGGAAGGTAGGAGAGTGCAGAGGCAACAATTTGACCACACTGGGCAGGCAGGAAGGGCAGTGGCAGCACAACAGACTATGGAGGGCAGTGGAAAGGGGGGCAGGGGCAACAAACCAACAATACAGGACTGGCAAGAGAGGCTGTGGCAATATAATAGACCATTGTGGGCAGAAGGAAGAGGCAGTGGTAGTACAACCATACATGCCAACAGACCTGTTTCATCCAGGAAACGTCCAATGTTTTTAAGCTCAAATGGGCTTTATTTGATCTGTCTCCTGTCTACAATCTCCTCTTTTTCAATGTAACTCAAAGGGGAAAATCAATACCCCAGTTTTTTTTGAAAATCTCCCTCTTACCAAGTTCAAAATGTTCGCAAGTATGGTACATAGAATCATGGTAGGCAGGAGGAATTGGGGTAGGGACATGGACTCGGATAACAGAGGACAGGAGGGACATGGAGAGGTGCACCAAACTGACCCTACAGGGCAGGCATCAGGGTTTGCAGCAGCACAATACACCACACAGCACATGCGGGACAGGAGTGCAGCACAACAATCCATAGAAAGCAATAGGGAAGGGACAGGACCATGCACATGGACAACAGAGAACAGATGGGAAAGAGGCAATGGTAGCTAGCTGACCATAATGGACAGACAGGAGAGAAAGCTGCAGCATAACAGACCATAAAGGGCAGGAGGGATGGATCGCGGGCATTACAATGGAACAGACAAGCCAGGAGGGAGGGAATAGGGGGTCTGCACATGGAAACAGAGGGCTGGGGGCAAGGTGGCAGGGCAGGAGCAGCAAGATGACCATGGAGGTCAGGCAGGATGGGCACTAGAAACAAGACACACCATGGAGAGCAACAATGAGACTATGGTGGCATACACACAGACCATGGAGGGAAGGTGGAAGGGGGTCAGGGGCAGCTAGCTGACCACACAGGGAAGGTGGGAGGGGCCATGGCAGCACAGAAGACCATGCATGGCAAGCGGGAGGGTTAGTGGCAGCACAATGGCTATGATGGGCAAGAAGGAGGGTGCAGGGGCATGCACAAAGGACCATGGAGGATAGAAGGGAGGGTCAGGACCTGGGCACAGACAAGAGAGTTCAGGGGAAGGGTCCTCACAACAGACTGCGCGGGGCAGGCAGGAGGAGCAGTTGCAGCACAACAGATGAGGGAGGGCAGAAGGGTGTGGCAGTAAAATGGACCATGGAGGACAGGAGCAAGGGGATAGGGGCATGGCATGTGGACAGGCAGGGTGGAGGTGGCAGGGACAGGTTACAGTCATCTGACAATGCTAGGCAGGTGGGAGGGGAGTGGCAGCTCAACAGAACACTCAGAGTAGATAGGAGTGGCAGGTCCATGGAACATAGTGGGCAAAAAGGATGAAGCAGGGGCATGCACAAAGACATCGGAGGGCAGGGGGATGGAGAATAGGGGCAGCAAGCTAAGCACAGAGGCTAAGCAGGAGGTCAATGATGGGCCATAGAATTGGGCAAGGGAGGGCAGGAGGAGTGGACTGGTACATCATGCTAAATGGAGGGCAGTTGCAGCACATCAGACCATGCATGCAGAGGGAGGAGGCTAGTCCATGGATTCACACAACAGAGGATAGGGAGGAGGTGGATGGGGCAGCAAGCTAACTGTTCAGAGAAGTTGGGTATGAGGAACTTAATTGTTTTTAAAATGTGTGTCTGTGCGAACTACTTAAAATATGAACAAGTATGCAGCATAATCTCACTTTTATTCAGGAAGAAGAGGACGTTTGTGACTGTGACTCCGGGCTCACTTGGCAAAAACACCCCCTGACCCTCCACCCCCATCGCAAAATGTAATGCCCGTGAAAAGGGTAGGTGGACGCAGTGTTATATAGAACATAGTCCTGAGAGCACGATTGAAAATGAAAACTAGATGTAGTATATGGTATAAACTATGCACCAAAAAGTGTGATATAAGATGAACCGGGGCGTGAAATATAATATGCAATACATTGTGCGCAATGACAGATTCATTGGAGAGCGCGAGATAGCACAGGCACTAGCGCGTGCTATGCGATATGCGCCTTGGAGTGTAAAATGCACAGGGCAGTGTTGTGTAACATAACTAGTCTC
This sequence comes from Triturus cristatus, assembly GCF_964204655.1. Taxonomy (NCBI): domain Eukaryota; kingdom Metazoa; phylum Chordata; class Amphibia; order Caudata; family Salamandridae; genus Triturus; species Triturus cristatus. The sequence goes on from NC_140585.1 coordinate 640,496,805, forward strand.
TAAAGTTGTAATATAAAATATGTGCTGGAGAGTGTAATGTTGCATATGCACTGTGACAAAGATATGGATCCCAGATTGTAATATGTATGGCATAGCGCTGTGCGTTATAACATACACATCGAGGAAGGCACGTTAGATGGGGCAATATAACCCGTGTGAAGGCAAGTGTGGCATGACATATTCACGGGGTGGTGTTACAGTGCACATGGTCTACAGAGTGTCATAGCATACGCACTAGCTGGTGGAATACAACACAGAGGTGTGAGGCAATCGGCGGGCACTGGTGGGTGTAACACAGCATTGGGCTCAGCCAGGAGCACTCTGTGACTCTCAAGTGAGGTTCGTCTCCTTTCCAGAGAGTAAAATAAAAAGTATTACACATCCGGCGGTGGATGTGTTTTTTATTCACTGTGAGGGGGGTTTCTTGCATAGTTTGGTCGAATTTTTGTCGAATCCCCTTTGAATGGCTTGGTGTGCGTGTATATTAAATGTGCCCATCACTAGCTACCCATGTTTGTATAAATAAACGACAAGGGTGTCTACTTGGAGAGTACCCACCGGCGGGGGCGCCGGGATTAGGCACGGTAGGGCGTCAGACACGTCAGAGCTTCACTAGCGGTGTAAATACATTCCATGTGGATTCATTCTATGCATAGTCGCCTTTTAATGAATGTCACGCAAATCGTCATGGTGATAGGTACATACGGTTTGTCCAGCATGTCCTAGGTGTTTCTATAAATATATATATTTTTAAAATAATAAAAAACAAAGGCTGGCCCCGGGGGATGGGGTCCCCGGAGCTATAAGTGGCCTGAGGAGGGGGGCAACGCAGCCCCCTCCTAAAGAATTTAAATTAAAAAAAGTCCATGACCCGGGAGTTGGGGTCCTCGGGCCGATTAAGGCCTTGGGAGGGCCAATTTTTCATTTTTTTCAACCAAAAAAATTAGGGTGCAGGCCCTGGGGGATGGGGTCCCCAGGGCCAGTAAATTAGAAAAAGAAGGGGGGCCACACAGCCCTCCTTCTTAAGAAAATAAAATAAATAAAAGACCGGCATCGCGCTGGAGGCCACCCCCCCTCCTTGCAGCACTCTGCAAACGCGCCCCCTGGCCAGTTGTAAGTTGGGGAATTAATTCCCCTTCAATACTGAGGGTCCCTGAGGGCCAACTAGCCCAACAGGTATCTCCAGTGTGCGCCAGGGAGCTGCGTTGCAGACAGGTGTTCTGAGGCCACGCTCCTTTTTATACCTCTATGCAACGCAGCTCTGTGGCGCTTACTGGAGGTACCTAGTGGGCTAGTTTGACCCTAGGGACCCTTAGGATTCAAGGGGACTTAATCTCTCAACTTAGAACGGCCACAGGGCGCGTTTACACAGTGGTGAAGGGAGGGGACGGGGCCTGAGGTGACGTGTGCAAACACGTCCTGTGGCGCTTTTTAAGTTGGGGAAATAATTCCCTTTCAATCCTGAGGAACCCTGGGGGCCAACTAGCCCACCAGGTGCTTCCAGTAAGTGCCACTGCTCTGCGTTGCAGAGAGGTGATGCAGGCCGTGCCCCTTTTTACACCTCTCTGCAATGGCGCTTACTGCACATACCTAGTGGGCTGTTTTGCCCCTAGGGATCCTCAGGATTCAAGGGGACTTAATCTTCCAACTTAAAAAACGGCCACAGGGCATGTTTACACAGTGGGGAAGGAAGGGGACGGGGCCTGAGGTGACGTGTGCAAACACACCCTATGGCGCGTTTTAAGTTGGAGAAATAATTCCCCTTCAATCCTGAGGGCCCCTGGGGGCTAACTAGCCCACCAAGTGCTTCCAGTAAGCGCCACTGAGCTGCGTTGCAGAGAGGTGGTCCAGGCCGTGCCACTTTTTACACCTCTCTGGAACGCAGCTCTGTGGCGCATACTGGAGGTACCTAGTGGGCTAGTTGGACTCTAGGGACCCTCAGGATTCAAATTAACTTAATCTCCCAACTAAAAATGGCCACAGGGCGTGTTTGGACAGTGGTGAAGGGAGGGGACGGGGCCTGAGTTAACGTGTGCAAACAAGCCCTGTGGCGCGTTTTAAGTTGGGGAAATAATTCCCCTTCAATCCTGAGGGCCCCTGGGGGCTAACTAGCCCACCAGGTGCTTCCAGAAAGCGCCACTGAGCTGCGTTGCAGAGAGGTGGTCCAGGCCGTGCCACTTTTTACACCTCTCTGCAACGCAGCTCTGTGGCGCATACTGGAGGTACCTAGTGGGCTAGTTGGACCCTAGGGACCCTCAGGATTCAAATTAACTTAATCTCCCAACTAAAAACGGCCACAGGGCATGTTTACACAGTGGTGAAGGGAGGGGACGGGGCCTGAGTTAACGTGTGCAAACAAGCCCTGTGGCGCGTTTTAAGTTGGGGAAATAATTCCCCTTCAATCCTGAGGGCCCCTGGGGGCTAACTAGCCCACCGGGTGCTTCCAGTAAGCGCCACTGAGCTGCATTGCAGAGAGGTGGTCCAGGCCGTGCCACTTTTTACACCTCTCTGGAACGCAGCTCTGTGGCGCATACTGGAGGTACCTAGTGGGCTAGTTGGACCCTAGGGACCCTCAGGATTCAAATGAACTTAATCTCCCAACTAAAAACGGCCACAGGGCGTGTTTACACAGTGGGGAAGGGAGGGGACGGACCTGAGGTGACGTGTGCAAACACGCCCTGTGGCGCGTTTTAAGAGGTAGTTTTAATCCCCTGCCCTATTATATACTAGGGGCTTACAGAGGAGGTCATGCTGATCACAGGGGGACCCCAACGCATAGTGTTCCCTAGTGTATGTAGGTGTTTTCACTGTATTCTGAGTGTCTTTTAACATAGCACTGGCTCTAGGACTGGTTAGTATCCGTCTGAAAAAGTTGATGGTACAGGATGATTTTGCAACAAGGCTTCTTTCTGCTCTTCTGTTTGTTCTTTCTGCACATTATCCTTCTTCCTGCACTTTTCTTCGTCTTTGAGGACTTCTGTTGCTTCTTTCTGCATTTCTGTTTTTTTCTTTCTGTGCGTTTTTTCTTCTTTCTTCACATGTCCTATCTCAGTAGGCATAGTTAGAAATTAGCATTTAAAAAACCTTTGAAATTCACTGAAAAAACCATAGGTTTCAGGCACGTTATAGTTAGGAATTAGCATTTAAAAAACCTTAGAAATTCACTGAAAAAACCATAGGTTTCAGGGGCGTTATAGTTAGCTGGACTTTTCACTCGTACAAAACCATTGAAATTCCCCCGTTATAGTTAGTTCAGCTAACTATAACTCGCGCGCCCGCAATGCACTTCTGATGACGTCACATATTACATCACTCATGACATGGTCAGTGACATCACTCATGACATCTCTGATGACATCTCAAATGACATCACTAATGACATCACTGATGACATCATCCTTGTGATAGAGTGGCAGACCTCCTCTTCCCCTAATATAACCTTTGATACACACATTCAAAAATAGAAACTACAATGTTCAAAACAATGGACATACCAATACCAGTTACAACAACCTATTCAGTAATTCTAAGATCCACATACACATCCACTCATTCACCAACAGTCCTATACAGTCACTCATACATGTACTCACTCATCATATGTACTCACACACCTATACATCCTGTTACACAACGCCACTCATCCATAGAGTTACTCACACACATAGTCACTCATGCTAATAAAGAATCAAACATCCATTTACTTGCATATACAGTTATACACACACCACCACACTTACTTCTACAGAAACTTACACATACTTAGTCTTTTAAACAATCACTTATAGAAACACATACTTATTCATACAGGAACTCTTTCAATCTCTCACTCTCACATATACTCACTTATATACACCAATAGTCACATATACTAGTTTAAAACATATGTAGTTACTCATAAAGACACTATTGAGACAGTCTATCACTCACTAACACACCCATGCACACACTCATCCACCCATACAGTCCTGCACACATGCTGTCTTCAACACATACAAACAGTGAGTCACTCATTCATGCACCTATGCACTACGTAATACCCCCCACCGAACCACCGACACTCAGACACTCATACTGATACTCAAAAAACCAACTAATAACCTATATAGACACTCATGTAGCTACTCACCAACCCATGCAGCCACTTATACACAAAGTGAGAGACTGATACAGATATTTACACATTTAAACATTACTCACTAAGCCATGTATTCACTAAGATACACTTAATCAGTCAGTTATACAATCAATTTTTCAAAAACAAATCATCTATTTAGACACTTATATACCCATTTATTCTTCCATCAACCTTGAGATATACATATATAAAACATATGTAATTTTCAGAAAAACACACATTCACTGGATGATGTCATCAGTGATGTCATTTGAGATGTCATCAGTGATGTCATGAGTGATGTCACTGACCATGTCATGAGTGATGTAATATGTGACGTCATCAGCAGTGCATTGCGGGCGCGCGAGTTATAGTTAGCTGAACTAACTAGAACGGGGGAATTTCAATGGTTTTGTACGAGTGAAAAGTCCAGCTAACTATAACGCCCCTGAAACCTATGGTCTTTTCAGTGAATTTCTAAGGTTTTTTAAATGCTAATTCCTAACTATAACGTGCCTGAAACCTATGGTTTTTTCAGTGAATATATATATACATATATATTTATATATACATATACACAAATATCACCCATATTTTTTGTGTTGCTTATAACTTTGGCACCGTTTGGTAATCTTGGTGAAACATTCCAAAAATATGGTACATTTTGACTAGTTTGTGCTTGGAACGTTTTGGGGTGAACCGTCAAGCAGGACTGAGAACAAATGGGGGCTCAAAACACAAAATTCCCATGCAGTTTCAATGGACTTATTTAGAAAGGGCTGCAATAAAAAACTGATCAATGGAATTTCACCAAATTTGGCAGGCAGCTAGATCTTAGTACACAGATTGTGTTTTTTGTGATTTGGTGTAAATCGGTTCAGTAGTTTGTGAGAAATTCAGGTTTAAATATATTTATTTATCTGGATGGTTGGGCTTGAGGGACTCTTGTGAGAGTCCCTCGAACCCAATGTAAACAAAATCGATCATTCTGATTGGCTCATCGAGTTTTTTTTCCCTTGTGCCAATTCACTCATTAGAGGAGCGAGCACTCTGATTGACTGCCCGAAACCTGAGAAAAATGTTGCTGGCACACATTACAAGACTCGGGAACTTAGTCTCCTGTCCTGAAGAACATAAAAAAATAATATAAGGGGGCAGGTTAGGGATACTATTCCCTCCTAGGCTGCATGGGAGGCCCCAGAAGGACCCTCCTAAGTGCCAAAGAAATTACATTTTTGCCACTATCCTGCAGGACTGCCACAGGATTGGGAAAAACAAAACGCAATGGTGGCCAGGACTATGTAGTTTACTTAATAGGCCCCTAGGAGCCCATCCTTAGGGCTTAATTTCATATGGGGAGGGTCAGGTGGCCCCCTCCCCAGGCCATTTTCGGCCTGAGAACCCCATCCACTGGGGCCTGCAGTTATTTTTCAGGGGTGTGTACCCTGACTGGGCTGTTTTCAGCACTAGAATCAGGGGCCCACAGTTATTCTTCAGGGTCATAAGGCAAAAAGTCCCCTCTCCAGGCTGCTTTTGGCCATGGGGAGCCCATGCCCGAATCTCACTGTATTCTTTAAGGGGAAGAGAGCTGCGCAGCTCCCCTACCTGAGCTGCTGAAGGACCAATAAACCCCATCCCCCATGGCCGCTAAACATCTTAAATGGGAGGGGTGACAAGCAGCCACCCTCCCTAAAATATTTATGGCCGAAATTGGAAGGGTGTGGTGCTGCGTGCCCCCTCCTCAATATAAAAAGGCCTGGCCCGGGAGGTTGGGGTCCCCGAGGCCGAAATCGACACAGAGAAGGGGTTCCCTTGCACCTTCCCAACATGGCGGGATGAGTTAGCATTCCAGCTTTCTACTGGTTTGGCTCTCCTCCTCCCACGCCAGGCCACGTACGTTGCAGCCGCGATGACGTGGTTCAGAGGTTGGTGGGCTTATCTATGCTCATGGTGGTACGGGGCGCTGAAGCTACACAGCGCCGGGAGTGGCAAGTCGTCACCTTGATGCAGTAAGTTTAGGCACTCCAACATACTTCAGGGCGGGCGTTAATAGCCCTCATGGGGGCTTTAGGTCCGGTCCGGAATGGACACCCTGAGCTTTGCGTTTATCTCATGAATGTATCTTCTTTTACGAGCAGATTGTGCTGACGCTAGCCTAAGCAGGGCGGTCTTATTAAGATTACTATCATGTGTTGGCGCCCGCGAGTGATGGCGGCGCTCGAGTGAGGCTCCGGGACGGCGCCGGGAGACAAGCTGGTTCCTGCTTCTTAATCACGGAGGAAAACAGTTCAAGATGCGTCGGAATACTCCCTGAACCTAATTATTATCGATGGCAGCCTTCTTTTGCTTCAGTGACGTTACAACTGCCGCCAGTAAGTTCTGACAGGCTTTTCATGGTAACGGCCGCCATCTTAGATTCTTCGAATGACGCGCGTTACATTGCGGACATCGCGCTGTCAGCTCATATTTCAGCATAACCGAAGGTGTAGCCCCAGAGACTGTTACATCCACGTCTGAGACCCAGCATGTAATCTCTATGATATTTTCTTTTTTTTTTTTTGTTGGAAAACCTTTATTTCAAAAATCAGGACACAGCTATTCAGCCGACAGCCCGAAGGTTCGGCAGCATTGAGAGTTAGATACAGTGACGTGTCCCCAGTACAGTACAAAGAGTAGTGCAAAGGTCAAATTTTAGGTAAACACAAAAAACCACAACAAACCCCAGCAAGGCAAGAACATTGAAAGCCCATGGTGAAAGCCCCCAGGGGAGGCCGGACCCCACTCATCTACTAGTTACAAGACGGTGTACGGAGGAAGAAAGGGGACAGCAGAGGCCCAAAAACAGTTCCTAAAACCCAACTGTGCTGGAAAGAAGGTCAGGGGGAAAGCTGTTCCTCGGGAGGTTCCAGATCCGGGGCAAGACATATTCCCCCCCTGTATTGATTCCACCGCCCCCAGATGGCATGCCACTTCCGGGGGTGACCTCTGGAGCAATAGACCGTCTTCTCCCTAAACATGCTCCAGTCCATGTTCTCTTTCCACGCGGTCAGTGTAGGGGGTCCCGAGGAGCCCCACAATCGCGCGATATCCCTTTTAGCGACCATGTTACCCAGAGTCACCCATTGGGTCTGCGCCTCATCGAGGTCAGTGGGCCCCCAGACGTTCAGGAGGCAACACCGCGCCGCCGGCTGCACAGCAATGCCCGTCACCTCCCCCATAACTGCATGGACTCTCCTCCAAAACTCCACAATGACACCACATTCCCAAATGATGTGCAGGAAAGTGCCCACCATACCACATCCCCTCCTGCACAGGCCATCCTCCGAGAATCCCATGTGGACCAGCCTTGGCCCCGTCACATACACCCGGTGCAGTATTTTAAGCTGCACCAGCCTCAGACGCGACGGGATCGCAACCTCCTTAGGAGAAGAAACCGCTGACTGCCAGTCCTCATTATCCAACTCAAGGCCATCCCTAGTCCACTGTTCTCTCAGCCCCAAAAGCATGTCTGCCCGAACGTTAATCAATTTCTTATATATGAGCGAGATCGTGCTCTCGGGCATATGAACATCAAGGACCCGGTCCTCAAGGGGAGAGGACTCCGGCACCTTCTCACCCTCCACGAGGACTGATCGAAGGGCGTGGCGCAGCTGGATATACCTGAAATACTCGGAGGGCCCCAGCTCATACTCTGTCTGCAACTCCTCGAAGGACTTCACTCTCCCCTTATGCAGCACATCTCCCACCTTGGATATACCTATCAGGTCCCACTTATCAAAGCCCTTCGTATGCCAGAGCCTTCCCAATCTCTCCGATTCAAACAATGGGGTAGCGAGGGTGAGCCTATCCTTCCAGCCCAACGAGTCAGTCGCCATCTTCCACACACGCACCACCACACCTGTGGGCCCCGTGAGGGACGAGTCTAGGGACCGCGAATACAACGCCCTGTAGTAGTTGCCACCACGCAGCAACCACCTGTCCATGGCATACCCAGGGCTGAGGGCGGGGCCATAAAACCCATGGTTGATCGCGCTCAGCTGCGTGGCCCAATAGTACCGTCGGATGTCTGGAAGCGCTATGCCCCCATCGTACCACGGGAGCGTCAACTTTGCAATAGCTATTCGCGGCCGCCCATCCCACAGCAACGTCCGTTGGAGGCCTTCGACCTCCCGAAAGTATTTGGCCGGGACCCAGTCCAAAGTGTTCTGGAGGGCGTAGAGGAAGCGGGGAAGAGACATCATTTTGAACAGGACCGCACGCCCAACAAGGGAGAGCGGCAACTTCCGCCAACCTTCAACATCTCGCCTCAAACGTGCCAGGGGGGGGAGCAGATTCTTCTCGTAGCGCACAGCAGGGTCCATGGATATAAAGATCCCCAAATACACGAAACCCTGCTGGGCGACCTGTATCGAACATGTTCTAGGGATCGGTGGGACCTCGCCACTAAGAACGTACAAGTACGATTTGCCCCAATTAATAACGAGCCCCGAGTTCCTACCGAACGATGCGAGTACGTCACAGACCACCATAAGTGACTTCTTAGGTGAGGCAAGGTACAACAGGATATCATCGGCATAAAGCGAGATACGGTCCTCGTGATCAGGCGACCACCGAAGGCCCCGTATATCCGGGTGCCAACGTATCCACGCAGCCAACGGCTCAAGGGCGAGGGCGAACAACAGAGGTGACAGGGGGCAACCCTGCCGAGTACCCCTACCAAGTCGAAACGGAGTAGAGGCCCGACCATTCACCACAACATTCGCTAGCGGCCCCTCGTACAGCAACCTAACCCAACTCACAAAACCGCGACCAAAACCAAACTTGGCCAGCACGGCCCATAGGTATGCCCACTCCACCGAGTCAAAGGCCATCGTGGCATCAAGAGACGCCACAATAGCCGGTTCACGCAGCGTGCCCGCCCTGGCGATGACGCCATGAAGACGCCTAAGGTTTAATGCTGTGTTTCGGTGCGGGATGAATCCGGATTGATCCGGGTGAACCAGGTCGCCAAGTACCCTAATCAAACGGGTCGCCAGGAGTTTAGCCAGAATTTTCGGCTCAGCGTTGAGGAGTGAAATGGGCCGATAGGAGGCGCACCTATCTCGGGGTTTGCCCTCTTTATGTATGACCACGATCGACGCCAGCCGCTGGTCCAACGGAAGGATCCCATCTCCCCGCGCCTCCAAAAACATGGCGCGCAGGTGAGGGGCGACCCTATCCGGGAACAGCTTGTACAGATCGATCGGCAATCCGTTCGGTCCAGAGGCCTTACCCGAGTTTAACGCGCGAATAGCCCCCGCCACCTCGTCAACCGTTATGTCACCATCCAAATCGTCCCTATCTATGTCAGAGAGGCAGGGCAACTCGATATTACGGAGGAGATCCGACGAGTCCTCGGGCGGCCTGTCCGACACAGAGGAATAAACCCTATGAAAATACTCCGCGAAACACTTCACAATCCCCTCTGGTTCCGCAATCGCCTCTCCCCTCTCTCCCGTCAACTCTGGCACCACTCTATTGACCCGTTCTTTCCTGTCCAACCACGCCAGGAGTTTCCCTGCCTTATCGCCAACATCATACAGGCGGCCCTGTTGTTCCCTACTGAGGGTCTTAGCGGCGTTCGTCACCAGGTCCCTATACTCCGTCTGCTTCAAGCAAAGCTCATGCAGTGGGGACTCTGTAACCCCCTCCTCCATAGCCCCCTCAAGGGCCGCGATCTCCTCCTCTACCTGCCGTACCTCGCCATCCCTCCGATTCTTGGCAGCCGCCACCAGGGAGAGGGCTTCCCCCCGAAGCACGGTCTTAAAAGCTTCCCACAGCGACACCGCCGAGTCCACAGTTCCCAGATTGTCCTCGAAGTAATTATCCACCTTCTTTACCAGGGCGCTGCGCATCTTGGGGTCTCGGAAATACCATGGGTTGATGGGGGCCACCCTCCCTCCTCCCTCCCGACCTAGATCCAGCCGGATCCACACTGGCGAGTGGTCAGAGATGCCGCGTGCCATGTGCCTCGCCTCGGATACCAACGAGGCATGTGCGGCCAGAGTGAGCAGGTAGTCAATCCTGGAGAGGCTACCATGCGCCCCGGAGTGGAACGTGTATTGACTCTGTGTGGGGTGCCGGAGTCTCCAGCAGTCTATCAGACCAAGCGTGTCTAGGAAATCTGGAAGCCATTTCTGAGCCCCCCCTGTGTCCCTGGGCGGGTATCTATCCAACAGTCCGGAGCCCACAGCGTTGAAATCCCCTCCCACTACCAGCATACCCCCCGGGAGAGTCAACAAAGCCCTGCCCAGATCAGCAAATGTGGAGGCCTGCAGGGCCGGCAAGACATAAACCGAAACCAAAACCAAAGTCCTTCCTTCCCACCGCCCCGCCACCGCCACAAACCTCCCCCTATCGTCAACAATGGTGGAGTCCACCTCAAAAGGCAACGATGCTCTAACTAGGATGCCCACACCCCTGGACCCAGAAGAGAATCCAGAGTGTGCAATGAATTTATACCCCTTCCTATTCAGGGCATAGCACGTATTACCTATGAGATGCGTCTCCTGCAGCAGGGCAACATCTGGCATTGAGCGTTTCAAAAATTGCAAAACAATCCCCCTCTTGATGCGATCCCCCAAACCATTAACATTCCAGCTTATAACACTTAAGCCCCTACCCCCCATCCTCAAACGGAAAGAGGCCCACCCCACACCCGAGGAGCCACCATGGAACAGCCTTGAGGATAATCATCATGCCTTGCAGAAATAAACCCCCCAACAACAAAGTCCAAATCCCCGAAACTCCCCCCACCCTGCACCCCTGCTGCAGCTTACAAAGCCCCCCCAACTTGCAGTGTGCCTGTCGCCCTAAAAAACCAAAAGTCTACAAAAAGTACCCTAAGGGAGGAAAAGAGCACCCCTCGTCCTCCCGCAACCCTCCACAGTTACTGCATTCTGTTCAATTTCTCAAGTATAGTCAAATCAAGCCAGGCCGTCTCTGAGATATCAGCCCTGTCCATCCCGGCCACAGTCTCCATGCTCGGCTGTGTCGTCCCCCGTCCGTCGCCGGGGCAAAGCGTCCAGCCATTCGTCGGCCATAACAGGAGAGTCAAAAAAGAATGTTCGATCTTCGTGCACCACCCGTAGTCTGGCAGGGAAAAGCATGGCATACTTCAGATCCAGTTCCCGAAGCCTCCGCTTCACCCCCAGGAAGCTCTGTCTCTGTCTCTGCACCTGCTGGGTGAAGTCCGGGTAAAAATTCACCGACGCATTCTGGAAGGGGACTGGGCCCGTCACCCTCGATGCTTGCAGGATGGCATCCCGATCTCGGAAATGAAAGAGCCGGGCGACATTCGGCCGCGGCGGGGCACCCGCCTTGGGCCGCCCGCCCGGCACCCTATGGGCCCTTTCCACCGCAAAAAACTTTCCAAGGCCCCTAGGCTTCAGATGATTAAGGACCAAATCCTCAACAAGCAGGTCCGCCGAAGCCTCATCCGAGGACTCCGGGACCCCGATGACGCGCACGTTGTTGCGCCTGGCCCGGCTCTCGAAGTCCTCCAGCCGGCGGGCGACGAGGTCACTCTCGGCCCTCAGCTTACGGACCTCGGTCTGCAGTTCCACAACATCATCAGTGAGGCCCGTGGTCCTGAGGTCCAGGTTCTTAACGCGTTCGTTCGTCTTGCCCAGGTCCGAGCGGATCAGATTGACATCCACCAGGATGGCGTCCACCTTATGCGCCAGGGCCTCGAACTGTCTCCCCATCGAGGTCTGCATCCCGTCGAGCGCGCCCATGACATCCTGTAGGGAGAGCTCCGGTGCCACAGGCGAGTCCTCCTTCTGGGCATCCGGCGCCTGGCTCGATCCACTCGGTGATACTTTCTGGAGAGCGTAGCGGTCCATGCTGTTGACTTGGGTATACGTTCCCCGCCTGGTAGACTTAGTCTTCAGCCGATCCCCTTCTGCTTTGCCCGACATAATGGACTCCAGGCCGTCCAGTGTAGTTAAGACTGGTCCCACTCAGAGAGAGGAATAAGGAGTGAGCAGTTCTATCTTAAGCTGCCAGAGTAGCTCGCCGAGCGTCCTTGGGGTAATAAAGCCACCCAGAGCTCTCCAGTGTCCGGGCAGACAAAGGGAACGAAATCGAAAGTGAAAGCGCGGGTACCTCCGTCCGACAGTTCACACCTCGCCTGTCCGTTGTTGATCAACTAGGAGCCGGGCATCCTGCCAACTCTAGCCCCTGGCATCCCCGGGAGATAGGCCGCGATCTTCCGCCAGGCGTAAGTCCGGTTCCCGATGGGCGATCCGACCGCGGGTAGCATCAATCGCCTCCCTGACAACTCAGCAACACGATGCCATGCATACCATCAGGATTAGAGACAGGATAGTCGACGGAGGGCACGAGGGTCTCGTTAGCTCTAAGCTCACGCGGCCATCTTGGTCAAGCGCTAGGCTCCTCCCCCCCTCTATGATATTTTAAATGAGACATTTCCTCACAGACCTTTAGCTAGACCAGGGATACAACGTGTACGAAGACTTTTTTCTGTCAAAACACAAATTGGTTCGATGTTTTGGGTTGCAGGGTCCTATCTGCTGTGACCACGCTACATATATCTTGCATTGAGGGCTAATTTGTAAGACTGCGACTCGCACTTGCTTCCAAATTACATTGTCACCTTTCAGTTTGTACTGAAACCCTAGCAGAGCGCGGGGAGTTGCATTTTGGGAGTTTTTTCGACAACGTAAGGTAGCCACTTCAAACGCTCTGAAGCCAAAGAAATAATCTAACAAGGTTCCATTTGGTTGTTCTAGAGGCCTCCAGGGGACTTAAGTTTGAAGGGAAAAGGTATTGCGCAGGAAAGTACGAGGTGTCTGAGCACTGAACTTTTGTATTATTAACCAAACAGTGCCTTCTGTCATTAATGAAGAATACTAATAGTTACCCGGCCTTTGTAAGCTAGCAATTCGAGACAGCACTGCCAGATTATTTTCATTTCGAGAGCGCCCTGGTGTTTATACGCCTTTGAGTTGTATGGAGTTGGCTGCGTCCCCTTCATAACGTACTCAACCGCCCTCATTCGCCTGCTGTGCTGCGTCTTTTGCTGTCCACGTTTTGACTTTTTGTTACCTTGGCCGGGCTAATAATTCTACGGCCTTGTTACATGGGTAAGCCTAAGTCAATGTCGCATATGCCCCGTTCGACCAAACTTCATATTGTGAAGAATTCCAAGGTCTTTTCTGCTTTCTCGCAATTGGAAGATTCCCTTAACACATCTGCTTCAGATACACCAATGGATCCTTCCAGACCTGCGCAGGACAACTCTAAATCTAACACAAAGTGGCTCAAGTCGAACTCCCTCTCACCCCCAAAGCATCCGGGGCCAGTATCCATGGAATTATTGTTAGAAGAAATAAGATCCCTGCGTCCTTTCATGGAAGAGACTAATATTAAGCTTCATTCAGCTAATTGGTCACAAATGGAAACAAGGGTTTCTTCAATTGAAAAATCTGTTCAGTCATTCCAAGAGACATCCTCTGTTGTCTCAAACCTGAAATCTCAAGTTTCGGATCTTCAGCAACACGTCGAGCAGATGGAAAATAGAAGTAGGCGCAATAATCTCCGTATTTACGGTCTAGTTGAAGGGATTGAGGGGTCTGACCCAATCGCTTTCTTTAAGTCGTTCCTCCCCAAGATCTTGCACTTGCCACAGGACAAAGCCCTCAACCTCCAACGTGCCCACAGACTGGGTCGGCCACCATCTTTTGCTTCTTCCTCACAAAGACCTAGAGGGGCCATCCTCTACTTTTTGGAATATACAGATCTCCTGATGGTACTGACAGCGGCTAAGTCTTCTCCAAATCTGACTTGGTCTGGTTCGTCCCTGTTCTTCGCACAGGATTATGCTAAGGCTACTGCCAATCGTCGTAAGGTTTTCCTGAGCTTCCGAAATGATCTACGTGCGATGGGAGCGCGATATGGCCTCTATCACCCATGTCTCTTCAAAGTTACTTATAACAATCATACTACCACTTATGAAGATCCAGTGCACTTGCAAAGCTTCATCAATGCTCACAAATCATCTGCTATGGATGCCTCTGGAACATTCTCCTCTGCTCCTGGTTGACTTGTGATTTTATGATTATCTTGCTGTGATTAACCTGAGTTTTTCTGACTCTCTGGATATTCATTTTGCCAGCTCTCACTGTTTATGCTTGCTGGTTGTCCCTTGTTTTACATGTTTCTCATGATCTCATCATAATTACCCAATATGTCTTAATCCTTTTCTCTCCTTTTTCATTTTACAGGATCTTTTGTTTTCGTGTTTTGATGATGTCTCCCGGTCTCCGCCTCGTTGCTGCTGGATGTGTTGCCTCACCCAAGTGGCTCCTTCCCTCCTCCACCCTCTCTCGCACCCTTCCTTTGTAGGTATGTCTCTTCTCTATTTCCTCGTCGTCTGTCCTCTGCATCCGTGGCTCCTTCCCTCGATTCCTCCCCTTCTCCCCTTTCCTTGCTCTCATTTTTGTTCACATGTCTATTTTTTGTCTTCCTACCTCTGATTGGAACTCTTTGCTTGTGTAAGAGTTGCATTTTCTGTTTTTCTCGGTGCATTTGTTTTTCATCCTCCTCTTTATTTCTGATTCTCTACTTCAATCTTGATACTGCTACCTCTTATTCTCCCTTTCCTACTAGTGCTCATGTTTTCGTTTACTTATCTCTTTTCTTTTACTTTAGCATCTCTCCATTGCTTTCTCTTCTCTTTTTCTGTCTTAACTCCTTTTCAGAAGTCTTTTTTTCTTTAATCATGCTTTTCACATTTTTTATGGCTAAGTCACTGTTATGTCATTGAATTTATTGTCATGGAATGTGAAGGGTATCAATTCTCCGATTAAGCGTCAACGGATTTTATCACATCTTGCTAAATTGAATGTTGATATTGCATTCCTCCAGGAAACGCATTTAACGGATATTGAGTCTGTTAAGCTTAAACGTGGATGGGTGGGTGAACTGTTTTACTCACAGGGTGATGGCAAACGAAATGGTGTGGCAATCCTGTGTCGCAAGTCTCTCCCCTTTCAGGTCCTTACCCATGAATCGGACGCTTCTGGTCGGTGGGTTTTTGCCAAGCTGTCACTCAGAGGTGTTCCAATTTCTTTGCTCAATGTCTATGGCCCAACCACGGGTGAACCTTCTTTTTGGGCTGACTTTTCTCCACTCTTAACCAAATTTATGGATCATAATTTTGTTCTGGCGGGGGATTGTAATCATCCCCTTGATCCCTTTATCGATAGGATGTCCAGGGTTCCCCATATTCCCAACAGACCACATAAGTTGTTCAGCCATGCTATTTCGCAGCATAAGCTAGTAGACTCTTGGCGCCTTTGTAATCCAAAATTACGGGAGTACACTTTTTATTCTCCTTGCCACCATTCCCAGTCACGACTCGACTACATCTTTGTCTCCCACAATCTCACCCAATCACTTCTTCACTCTGAGATAGGGCCAATACTGTTTTCTGATCATGCTCCTGTCCTTACAAGTGTTGATGTATTCCCTAAAATTACTGGCCCCAGAAGATGGCGGTTTAACAATTCCATCCTTGCCGATCCCAAGTTTACAGCCACCTTCACCTCTTTTTTTGATGATTTTTTTCTGATTAATGATGACGTCACTCTCCCTGATCATATTATCTGGGATGCTTTCAAAGCAGCTGCACGTGACTTCATTATTAGTTACGTCGCGGACAAACGCAAGACTGCGCGAAGGTTCACCAATAATCTCCTTTCTGACATTAAGAAATTGGAACATACATATTTTACCTCCCATTCTGCTGATAGCTTGACTGCTCTTGTTGCTGCAAAAATGAAATTTAATGAGAAATCTACGGAGGACGCCTCCTTGTACTTGCTGAAGTCTACTGCTAAATTCTATGGGGGTAGGAACAAAGCAGGAAAGCTCTTAGCTAATTATTTAAAGATCAAGCATAATAAGTTAAATATTGAATCTGTATATGACTCTGATGATACCTTGAAACACACAGATGTTGATATTCTTGCTGAATTTTCACGTTTCTATGAGACTTTGTATACATCTGAATCTCAACCCTTTCCCAGCTCCCTTGCTCATTTTTTCTCCACCATTCACACACCACCCAACTTCCCCCTTGACCTTGCCTCTTTAGAATCTGACGTCACACAAAAGGAATTACTCATTGCATTACAACATCTCAAACCCAATAAGGCTCCTGGCCCTGACGGTTTCACCGTCGAATTTTACCTTCACTTTTCTAAATTGTTGATTCCACGACTGCACTCCCTTCTTCATGCTTTTATTGCCCATGGTGCCTCCTCGGGGACGTTTTCCGACGCCCATATCTGCCTGATACCTAAGCCTGGGAAAGATGTAAAATACTGCAAAAACTACAGGCCCATATCTTTAGTCAATATAGATTACAAACTCTTTGCTAAAGCATTGGGGATCCGATTGGACCATCTTCTCCCTGATCTTCTAGGCGAAGAGCAATCCGGATTTGTCAAGGGTCGGTATATCACGGATAAGACTAGACTTTTATTTAACATCCTGTCGAAATCCTCCCGTTGTCAACACTCGCTTACAGCGATTGCCCTCGACGCTGAAAAGGCGTTTGACCGAGTTGAATGGCCTTATCTCTTTCACACTCTTACTTGGTTTGGTTTTGGCCCTAAATTTATCTCTTTAGTCTCCCTGTTATACTCACATCCCAGAGCTGCAGTTTTTGCGAATGGTCAAATTTCCTCCTATTTTGATCTAGGCCGAGGCGTTCGCCAGGGTTGCCCTTTGTCCCCCTTTCTCTTTAACCTCGCTTTAGAGCCCTTTTTATCCAGGTTGCGTCAGAATCCTGCCATTCATGGTTTCCAGATTGCAGACTCCCATATTAAACTTGCTGCTTACGCAGATGATATTTTACTCTTTCTTTCCGACCCTGCAGAATCTATCCCTGCCTTTTTGAACGAAGTCCGGAACTATTCCTCCATCTCTGGATATAAACTTAATCATGACAAATGCGAGATCCTTCCCCTGACCAAATTCACTTTCAAGCAAGAATTTCATGACTCTCAGTTTACTTGGAGTCCTTCCCATATTAAGTATCTGGGTTCATACATCACCCCCTCCATTTCGGACACTGTCTCTTTATGCATGTCCAAATGCACGCAGAAGATTGCTGACCTCACTACAAGGTGGCATCCTTTATACCTATCCTGGTGGGGTCGTCTCGACACTATTAAAATGATGATTTCCCCCATTATTCTTTATACGCTTTCCAATATTCCTGTACCCATTTCAACGAAATTCTTTACAAAGATCAACTCAACGTTATCTTCATTTTTATGGAACTCCAAAAAACCCAGAATGTCTCTTGCTAGACTTATTCGTCCTGCCTTAGAGGGTGGTGTCAACTTTCCTGACTTCCCTGCATACCAGAAGGCCTTTTTATTACGTCAAGCTTCCCTCTGGCTACAAGATTCCACTTCCCCTTGCCCTCTATGGATTAAGGTTGAGCGTGCTCTCCTTTCTCCGTTTTCCTTTGCAGAATACCTTGCTTTTTCTCGCAAACCCTCTTCGCTTCCTACTTCTATTCACAAGTACACTCTTAAGCTTTTAATGTCCGCTGCCCCTGGTCCCCCTCAGACCGTTGCTGATTTCCTTTCTTCCACTATCTGGCATAATAAATATCTCTTAATTGGCCATAAGCCCTTTTATTGGAAATCCTGGAGAACTCGAGGATTGATTTGGATCTCGCAGCTATTCTCTGGCTCCACCTTCCTCTCTTTCCCTGATCTCCGTTCTTTCCTTGATCTACCCCTATCCTTTCTCTCCAAATATCTTTTACTTAAAGCTGCGGTTCTGGAGGTTCATGAACGACTCTCGGTTTCTCCTCTTCTCCCTGCTCCGCACATCCCTATTTCTCAACTTCATTCTCTCCTGCGTACCACTCCCGCAGCGTCCCTTATTTATAAACACCTTCACACGCATGAACTGCTCAGACCTAAGTCAAAGGTTGAATCTCAGTGGGAAATCGATCTCGAAATAGATTGGCCGATATCTCTATGGGACAAACTTTGGACAAAATTACGTAAAACTTCTAGAGCGTCTTCCTTGACGCAATCCTTATTTTTCATTTATAACAGACTACTTCACACTCCTTCTACATTACATAAGCGATTTCCCAACACCTCAGACAAATGCTGGTCGTGTGACTCTCCCAATGCTACATTACTTCACATGATATTCCTTTGTAAGCATGTGCACGCTTTTTGGTTACAGGTGTGGGCTCAAGTCAATGTTATTTTTCATACCTGTATCCCTTTTTCTCTCACTCACCTTTTCTTGGGCAGTTTATCTTCTAGTTGGGATAATGTAGATATGTATGTTCGCATTGTTGATTTGTTATTGGCCGTTGCCTTTCAACAGATTACTGTTAATTGGAAAAATACGTCTAATATTTCTTTCAAAGCATGGTGGTAAAATGTCTGTCACAATCATAGACTTGATAATGCCTTTGTTTTTCCTATTCAAGCAGCAACTAAACGTGCGGACTTATGGCTCCCCATTACGTTGTATTTAGATAATTGTGTTGCCCGTTCCTCTCGTCCATTGCCTGCTCAACAAGAAGGTTCTAAACCCCCATGATGCCCTTCCCTCATCCATAATATTCCAACATACTGT
The DNA here is from genome assembly GCF_964204655.1 of Triturus cristatus. Classification (NCBI taxonomy): domain Eukaryota; kingdom Metazoa; phylum Chordata; class Amphibia; order Caudata; family Salamandridae; genus Triturus; species Triturus cristatus. The sequence goes on from NC_140585.1 coordinate 640,515,607, forward strand.
TTTGTTTTCACTCTTTTTGTACTTAGTTGTTTATAATATGATTGATGCACTTTTTTCGCCTCTCTCCAAATGCCCATGATTATTTTTTAATTGTACACTCTCTCTTATTTATTGTATTTTGCATTCCCCTCCCTTCCCCTTTTTCCCTTCTCCCTCTTCCCTCCCCTTCCTAATGGATATTCTGTATTGCATTCTCATTTTTCATTACCTAATAAAATTCTTTAAACTTAAGATTACTATCATGTGACCACTTCCTTTTTATACATTTGTTTTGACTTGTGTTTTTATTTACCCCAATGTCCCACAGAGTGTGACTATAGAGAATTGTCCTCACTCCCCAGCCAGTTAAAGTTCTGAATTTCAAAGAACTCGGTAAGATATGCAGAGTGAATGGTTGTGTTCTCCTATCCAAGCACTGATGCCTGCATTTTTAACTTGTTATTGGGATATTTACCTGACTCTTTTAAATAAAGTGCAGATTGTGCAATTTTATGGGATGTTTGGAATCACCAAATGCACCGGGGGACCAGAGTTAAGTGTCCATCTGGCCCTAGCCGGTGAGTTAACGCCCACATATAAATCGCTGTTCTCCTGAGCGGTTCGGGGTACACTACCCAGGATGTTTATATGTATGTTGTTATAATCACGATGGCACCGCACTATCTGTTTGACACCTGTTTTTATTGACTTTGTTATAGGTTACCCATGGAAATCATCCCTCATATTTATAGGGAATATTCATTGAGAGGGGTTTCTACCCTCTGCCCCTGGATCAAGGAGGTATTGTTAGAACCCATGGGATCTCTTTCTTTGTGAAGTCCTGATGAAAGCCGGAGTAATAATTGATTTTTTCATGCTGGCTGAAAAATGTTGACATTTGTTTGCAGAGTGGAGGGGTAGGTGACTCATTATAGTCTTTCATACCACCATCCACTGGTCATGTATTTGACCTTTTAATCTGGGCAGGAAGTCCGTGATTAAAGTGAGATTGAGGACATCCTGTGTCCAGTTTTATATCACAGTTTCTGCACCTTTGTTCACTTGTGATCCCGTCTCTTGTGTATTTTATGTGCTATGTTGTCTTCCCCCTTCCTATTGCTCCACCTCTAGCGTTGGCTTGCGCGGAGGTGTGTTAGCAAGCCCTATGATGAAGCATGACACAGTATGCTGTGTGTGAGGGCAGTTTTAAATACCTGGGTATCTTCCCCCTTGCCTATTTGACCACAGCGAGCTTGCAGACTAAGTCCTTCTTTTTGTGTGTATACCTTGTTATTGGAGGTCGAAGTGGGACTACAATTCTTCCTCCCCCTTATCCTTTGTGTGCGGTGACTTTCTCATCCTATCCCAGGTCTTAGAAAGACAAATTTACCCTTCATTACAGGTGACCCTGCCAAGACTACTGGAGGATGTTGGTGGGAATTGTGAATGCACCCTGGTGGGGATTGGGGCAGTAACAGCAAAAGGGACATCGCCAAACACTGGAACTCTGTAACCCCCCACCCCCAGGCTGACTGAATAGCAGGTTGGGATGGATTAGTGTGCAAAGCTGGAGGAGCCGGTGTACGGAGCGAGGGGATTCATTCTAAAACACTTGAAAAAATGGCATAAAATGGTGGGGACACTATGGGATGGGGTAGGCTGCTTCAATCTGCACTCAATGTATAGAATGTGCAAACATGACATATGTGATGGTAATGAGGGAAAAGTTTACTCATGTTGTCTTAAAAACAATATAATTTGGTATAAAAAAATGGTGGCTAGGACACAATGACCAATGACCAAGACTTTTTTCTTTTAAACTTAACCTAAAATGAGCCGTGTGAGAGTTCCCCCACTGTCACCTGGGGATATGGGTATGCCTACCCCTTCCCCTTTATAGGTCACTTTTGCAAACTTACAGTAATGTAATGGCTGCATCAAGAGAAATGTTTCTCCTGTGGAAACCAATCAGATCTCCTGGATCTGTGGTGATAAATCTTCGGATCTTAAAGGGATAGTGAAACAAAAGGCCCTTTCATCCAATCATATTCTTTATTTCATTATTCGCGAGTCCCAAATGTAAAGAGATATAAAATAGCATTACTCTTTTAAAACCAACTCTTTTTAAATCTTAACATCTCAAAATCTTCTGAACAGATTTACACCAAACCAGTGATTGTTTTCTGAGAAAAGTTATGTTTTTATGAAAAGTTTGGTTTAAATTTGTTCAGTAGTTCAGACTGTAGGTGGGAGCAACATTTCCTATGAGAGTTAAAACGGGAAAACATTTCTTTGTTCAAACGCTTTAACTTTTTTTTCCCCAAGAAAGAATCTTTCTGATACTTGGCATGAGGAAGCATAGCTAATTAGTAAACTGACACATTTCATGCAAGTCTATTCATGGGGACAACTATTATAGGAAAATCAAAAACTGCCTTTTCACTGGAAAGTGATGTTGAACCATAAATATGCGACGGTAAAAGCCCCTGTGGTTGCATATAGTGCAACCGTATGACATTGCAATATAGTCATATAATAACATCAATGAGTTCTGTTGACATCATAAACTATAATGCTGAAGGATGAGCAGAATACAAAAACAGCAATAAATGACACTGTTCGCTTGTGTAATGTTTATATTACTTGTGATTTTGTGAAAGTATGCTTGGAAAATATGCATTTTTTCAACAAGGAAAATATGTATTGAAAAAGTAACTGAAATAATGGATGGTGCTGTTTGTTTGCCTGTAGAAAAAGCAGAAGAAAATATTTATATGTAGCTAAGAATGGAGGCATTTAGGACAACACTATCTGCTATATTAAAAACACATTCTTTCTGTAGAAGGGAGAGATTTTTGAAGTTGTTCTCTGGAGGTTCATCTAATAATTGGTGCTGATTGGAATTAGAATGATCAGATTATCTTTACCTTGAGTAGAATATTGAATAAACAATAGACAATGGTATAGCTACATAGAGGCTTTTGGAGCTGTTCTGAGGTTGTTGAAACCTTATTCACAGGAGAATGACCTTTAAAATAGTTAATGTATTCAATGTATGGAAGTAGAGGGTCTTTCTAGCCATTTGTTTTGGATTTCAGTAGTGATTTTGTTGTTGATATTAGGGGAGTTTAAAATATTGTATGTCGCTGCTGCTGCATGGGGAGAGGCGAATAATTTCGAGAGTAAGCGGATAAGGTCCAATTTGTGTGGTGTAAAGCTCTTTTCCACTGTGACTTCAATTTCAGGGAATTGTAAAAGTCAATATTATTTAAATTGTTGGAGTTCTGTAACTCTGCAAATATCTTGTGATATGCAATTGAGTCTAGGTCATTGAGGTATAAGATGTTATTCGGTGCCCAGGATGTTCATGAAGGGGAAATACCATTGATTTTGTGCTATGGCCTTAAATCAGCCATAGCACAAGCTCCCATAGACAAATGGGAGATTCTGTTCATCCCTGCAAAGCGTGGCAGGCACCTTGAACAGGGGGCACCATGCCCCCTTGGCCCCCAACAGGCCGCAGTATGAAGGGGCCCTGCTAGAGGCCCCCAGTGTCACATTCCGAAAGGTTTTCCATGTCAGAAAGCCTGACATGGAAAGCTTGTCGGAAACTGACATCGTAATCCCTATAGCGGAAACGCCGTTCATAGGGATAATGAACCGGTCTCCGACTGGCTGACGGGCTCCTTAAGCCCGTCGGAATCCAGCTGGAATGACCGGCAAGTTTCAGTTCTGACCGTCTGCATTATAATGCAGCGAACAAAACTGAAACCGCAATGAAGCTCGGAAAACCTCCGACCTGCGGTCGGAGGCTTTCCAACCGTCATCGTAATGAGGGCCTTAGCGTTTATTTTTTGTCAAACATATTTTATTAGTTTTTTACAAAGTACATCTTTGGGACCCATTCAAAGTAGTCTTCCGGGGGAAGTGTATTGCACTTAACTCAGCACTAAACACACAGCGAGCTAGGGAAAGGGAGCAATTAGAGCAGAAGCTGACTTCTGTCGAAAATGCCCAAAAATTAAATCATACTCGGCAAACCCTCTGCAATTTGACAGCACTTTGCGGCAAGCTTCGTGCCATTTATAACAACAGAGCTGAGTTCACGCTCCTTAAACTCCGTCACTAATCTTACTCTCAAAGCAATAAAGTCAGTAAACACCTAGCCAGGCAACTACGAGATAAACGGGTGAGAGAGTACATAGGTGGCATTGAGTGTTCCTCCAGGGGGGTTACGCACAGGGATGAAGACAAAGCCGAAATCTTTGGCTCATTTTATGACGCCCTTTACACTGGTGATGACCTAGATACTGACCCCCAACAGGACTATCTCCAGGCAGGGCCCCTACCTCAGGTTTCCACTGAATGGAACGAGTTACTCTCCGCTCCCATTACCCATGAAGAAGTCACTCTAGCGATTAAAGCCCTTAAACCCCACAAAGCCCCAGGCCCGGATGGGTATACCGCCCCTTTCTACAAAACCTTGCCCCTGACATCTGCCCCTACCTAATGCGACTCTTAAATAAGATGGACGATCTCAGCGATACCGAAACCCGGGAAAGATCCCCAACACTGTGCCTCATATCGCCCTATTGCACTTCTAAACCTAGAAGCCAAATTATATTCCTCCATCATAGCCAAACGACTGAATGACCTCATGCCTGACCTCATACACCCTGACCAGTCTGGATTCATTAAAGGCCGCCAAACTCACAACAACACCCATAGAATTATTCATCTCATTGAGAAGGCCAACAGACGTCAGATACCTGCTGTCCTAGTGGGCTAGACACTGAGAAAGCCTTCGATCGAGTTAACTGGACGTTTCTGTTCCACACCCTCAAGGCATTCTGATTTTCAACCAAATTTCTAACCATGATCCGAGCTAATTATCGGCAACCTCGCTCCAGGGTGGTAGTCAACGGGGTAAGCTCATCCTCCTTCTTCCACTCTAGAGGCACTAGACAGGGGTGTCCCCTCTCGCCCCTACTTTTCGCTCTTAGCATTGAGCCCCTGGCAATGGCAATTAGATATAATTCCAATATTCGGGGGATACCATTCACTGGGGAGCCCCACAAAATCTCCTTATTCGCGGACGATGTTCTCCTATCTCTTTCCGAACCGGCCACATTTCTCCCAGCCCTACAGACAGAACTTGAACGTTACAAATTAGTTGCACGCTTTAAAATAAATTTTAGCAAATCTGATATCCTTAACCTCACATTGCCACCGACAGAGGTCCACAGACTTCAACCTCTTACCCCCCTCACATGGGCTTCCTCCTCCATACAATACCTAGGGGTCCAACTGACGCCGCATATTGAAAATCTCTATGCTGCAAATTTTCCGCCCATTCTCACTCGCATCCAAGCAGAACTTACAAAGTGGAAATGTCAGAACTGCTTTACGGCAGGGGGACGATTCCCTCGGAGGCAGATGACCTTGTCCCAATTCCAACCTGCCCAAGCCAGCGACAGGTGAAGGCAACTGTCACTGACTTCAGCTCGGGGGAAAGGGGAAGTGGAAGACAAAACAAGAGAGACTGCCTCTGGACTCTGGTCGCTCTCCTCACTTCTATATTCAGAAAGGAAGCCACCTGCAAGAGAGAACACAACATATACTTGCCCAATGTTCTCAATTACTTCTTTTGCCCTCTCTCTATTTTACGCCCATTTACCTGAGTCACAGCTGAGGCTAGCTCCTCTCTATATGCCTTGTCTGAATTGTGTAATAATCTGATTGACTGGAAGGACCACTCTCAAGAGCTTGAATGTCACCTTGTTTTTAGGAAGTTTCTTATTAAGTAGTTCTCAATCAATTTGGAAGTCCAACCATAACTTAGTTCTTTTCAGTGCAGTTCTCAGTGACCTCTAGAGCTCTAGATAGAATGGTTCCTTGTTACTGCTACTCCTTATCTCCAACAGTTTCTTTTGTCTGAATGCGTGAACCTTGAAAATGACTTGAACACTCTTACTTGTGAGACGGGGGCTCTTCTCTTCACAGAAGCTGCTCCCCTTACCAATCTTCGACTCTCGCCTTTCTTGCTCTACGGAGGCCTGAAGCTGCTCTGGTCTTCACCTTTGTTCTCTGGTAAAGAATTTCAGAAAAGGCTTGAGAAAACTAATATACAAGAAAAAACTACAAGATAGCATTCACTACTTCCCTACTGATAACTTTGAGTCGCCTTATATCCTCTCTGAGGTACTTCACTGGATTGACGCGAAGCGCTGAGGGAAAACGCTCCTGTCAACGGTTTTCAAATCGTTGAAGTGCGCCGCGCGATCTCCGTGCATGCGCATCAGCCCATCCAAGCGTCTCGAGGGCGTACAACTAGACCGCGCACCACCACAGGAAGTGGACACAGTCAAGTCTCGATCCCCTGCTAAGGGGTGCTTCAAATTACCAATAACTGCACACAGGAAAGACCTCCAACCAGGACTAATTCTCCTCCAACGCGGATACTTGGCTGCAGGGATCTTTATGGAGACATGTCTTTCCTTGCCATTGTGATGCCTAGCATAGACGGGAGCGTTCCTGACAGTACTTCCCACCAAAAGGCGCTCCCCCAATCTTGGCTTTGCTGGATTGGCTTTATGAAATTCACGGATCAATCTTGGAGCATGAATGTTGGTGTGAGGCTCCCATGATCTTTCCTCTGGACCAAAGTTCTTCCAATCAATCAGATAACACAATTTACCCTTCCTAAACATGGAGTCTAAAATTTTGTGTACCTCAAACTCCTCTTCTCCATCAATCAAAACTGGTTTAGAAGGTGCCTGACTTCTCAAATTAGGTGGACTCTTTTTAAGCAGGGATACATGAAACGTTGGATGGACCTTGAGATAGGAAGGCAAATGGATTCTGACTGTCACTGGATTTAACATCTTGTCAACTTGGAAAGGACCAATAAAGCGAGGCTGAAACTTTCGATTTTCTTTTAACCTGAGGTTCCTAGTGGATAGCCACACTCTATCTCCTGGGCTAAAAACTGGACTGATTCTCCTTTTCTTATCTGCCTGAGTCTTATAAGAAGTCTTAGCCTTAGTTAGATTTTCTTTCACTTGAGCTAGAGAATTTTGAACTTCTTTTACAAATACCTCAACTGCAGGGACTGGGCTTTCTTCCTTATCTAATATTAAACTAGGATGTCTACCATAATTTAGATAGAAAGGTGAATTTCCTGTGGAAGAATGCTTGGCATTGTTATAGGCGAACTCTGCTGCCCACACCAATTCTGACCATTCTGACCTTTGATCTAATAGATAAAGCCGGAGGTACTGTTCTAGATCTTGATTTACCCTTTCTGTCTGCCCATCTGTTTCCGGGTGAAAGCTAGTGGAATAGCGGGCATCTATTCCTAACCTCTTAGTGAAGGCCTTCCAAAAATGGGAAACAAATTGCGAGCCTCGATCTGAAATTAGAACCTTTGGAATTCCATGTAACCTCACAACATGTTGGGAAAACAACTGAGCTAAACTTGGTGCATTGGGAATTTTCTTAAGTGGGACAAAATGAGCCATCTTTGAAAAGGAATCTACCACTACTAGGATGGTATTAAATCCTTGACTTGGAGGGAGATCTACAATTAGATCCATAGAAACCGTATGCCAAGGATGTGGTGGAGTGGACAATGGCATTAACAGTCCTTGCGGGGCCTTACGGTCTGATTTCCCTTTTAAACATCGTTCACAAGTGGACAGAAACTGTCGTATCTGCGGTCTCATCCCTGGCCACCAAAAATTCCTTTCCACTAATTCAACTGTCTTGCAAATTCCTTTATGACCCGCTAATAGATTGTCATGGCAGGACTTCAGGGCTTTTTCCTGGAGAGCCTTTGTTGGAAGAAAAAGACGATTTTTATAGTAAGGTAATTCATTCTTTAGTTCTCTACCTTCCTCCTCCAAGGCCCATTGATTCATTTCTGCTCTTGTCATCGATCTCTTAATCTCAGTTGAAAAATCTGAAAGATTTGTGGCTGATATAATTTTCTCCTCCGGAATAATAAATTGCGACTCCTGGATCTTTTCTTGGGAATTGGAGTCGATTCTGGAGAGTGCATCTGCTTTAGCATTACTGGCCCCAGGCCGAAAAGTGATCTCAAAATTGAAGTCCGCAAAAAACAAGGACCATCGCAATTGCCTAGAAGTCAGAGTGCGAGCAGACTTTAAAAATTGCAAGTTTCGGTGGTCAGTGAACACTGTGACCTTGTGCTTCGCTCCCATCAGGTAATGTCGCCACTCGACAAAAGCGCATTTCACTGCCAACAACTCCTTGTCAGCAATTGAATAATTACACTCTGGTGGAGTCAACTTTCTGGAAAAATAGGCTACTGGGTGGAGTTGCCCGGTGTCTGCATGGCGTTGAGAGAGAATTCCTCCAATAGCGACATCCGAAGCATCAGCTTCTACATAGAAAGGATCTTCAATCTTGGGATGCAGTAAAACTGGAGACTGAGTAAAAGATTTCTTTAAAAATTGAAAAGCCTCTTCAGCTTCTGTTCCCCAGATAAACTTCACTCCTTTCTTCAAGAGACGAGTAATGGGGGTCACTACACGGGAAAAATTTGGGATGAATCTTCGATAGAAATTGGAGAATCCCAAAAAACTTTGGATCTCTTTGACATTCGTTGGAGATGGCCACTCTTGCACTGCCTTCACCTTGGTGGTATCCATACTTACGCCTTGAGGGGTGAGCACAAAACCCAAAAACTCAACCCTTTCAACATGGAACGCACACTTCTCCAATTTTACGTAAAGGTGATTTTCAAGCAACCTTTTGAGAATGGCTCGCACATGTTGCACATGCTCATCCTTGTTTTGTGAAAAAATCAAAATGTCATCGATGTACACCACAGCCACTCGGTCCAAAAATTCTCCTAAGATATCATTTACAAAATGCTGGAAGGCAGCGGGAGCATTGCACAACCCATATGGCATTACTTGGTATTCGAACAATCCATAACGGGTGCGAAACGCTGTCTTCCACTCATCGCCAGCAGCCACTCTAATCAGATGATATGCCCCTCTTAAATCCAATTTAGTGTACACCTTGGCATCTTTTACTTGATCCAGTAACACTGAGATCAAAGGAAGAGGGTAATGATTTTTTACAGTCACTTGATTCAAGGCTCTGTAATCCACACATGCTCGAAGATCTCCATCTTTCTTGGGGATAAAAAATAGGGGAGAGGAAACTGGGGACTGGGAGGGGCGCATGAATCCATTTGCTAGATATTGGTCTAGGTAAGATTTCAAAAATTGATTCTCAGTTTCGGTAAGGGCATATATACGGCTGCAAGGGAGCACTGCCCCAGGCTCTAGTTCAATCTTGCAGTCATATGGGCGATGAGGGGGGAGTTTTTCGGCTTCTTTTTTGTCAAATACTGATGATAAATCCTTGTACTCAAATGGAATTTCTTTGGTTTCCACAGAACAGATTTGAACAGGATGATGGACCAAACCTTGAACTGGCGATTCTTCTTTAGATCGGATCTGATCATTGAAACAATTTTCCTTACAGAAGGGAGAGTCCATGACTACAGTTCTCTTACTCCAATTTATGCTTGGATTGTGCTCTGTTAGCCACGGCAGTCCCAAAATTAATTGGAACTGAGGAGCATCAATTAGATTGAACGTCATTTGCTCAGAATGACCATTCAGTCCATTCAATTGAACTAATTCAGTTTCGTGAGTGATTGGCCCTGAAGATAGATTTGTGCCATCCACAGCCCTCACTGCCTCCAGAATTTCCTTTCTGACAAACTTGATTCCCTGCTGGCGGGCATAATTGATGTCACAAACATTTCCGGTAGCCCCTGATTCTATCATCACTGAGACCTTCTTTATTTCCAATCCCCGAAAGCTTATGGTAAAGGAGACTACCAAATGGGGAGCGGCAGACTGTAAAGTGTTCACAACTTGCTGAGGTTCTTGAGCTGTCTTAGTCATTGCTTCCACCCGCGCAGCTCCTTCTACGGGTGAAGCCTGTCTTTTCCCTGCTGAGAAACCTTTGGTCTTTTTGTGCACTCTTTTACAAAATGCCCTGCTGATTCACAATATAAACAGAGTTGCGCACTTCGTCGACGTTCTTTTTCCTCTTCAGTCAGGGGCCCTCTAACGGATCCAATTTGCATTGGTTCTTCGGTGGAAGCCCCTTCTGGAGCCTTGTGAGTCTCCGTCTTAACTCGGTCAAAGCGAGGAGGAAAAGGTCGAAAGTCTTTTTTCTTTTCATTGCGCCGCTCACTCAATCTGTGATCGAGCTGTAGCACCAAATCAATCAGTTCTGAAATTTCTGTAGGTCTTCGAGGAATTTGGGCGAGCGCATCTTTTAGTTCATCCTTTAATCCTCTATAAAATATGGCTGCTCTCTTTTCTTCGGGCCAATTAGTCTCTACAATCAATTTGTTAAACTGCGCCAGATATCCTACGAGGTCTCGAGATCCTTGCTTGAGTTCCAACAACTCATTATCCGTAGCTTGGGATGCAGAGCGTCGATCAAAAATCCTAGAAAATTATTTTTTGAAACCTTCAAAATCATACAAAACAGGGTCATTCCGGGTGACCAGAGACATAGACCAGGCAGCTGCATCACCATTCAGATACGACAGGATAAAGGCCACTTTAGATTGATCTTCAGCAAAGATCACTGGGCGACATAAAAAGTGCAATGAGCACTGAGTCAAAAATATTTGCGCCTTAACAGGATCTCCACCAAATCTTTCCGGGGGCGCCAAAGGAATGATTGGCGAGATTGCGTGAATGACTTGAGTGGAAATGTCTGCAGAGGAGGGGTAACTTGACGAAGGTGGGGGACCCTTATGAACTGACCCTGAAGCCACCAACTCATCTAATTTCTGCCTAGTTTGCATGGATTCTTGACTAGACCTCCTAACTTCCTCCCTCAGCGATTTGTTATCGTCTAGGGCACTATTTAATTGTTCCTGCATATTGGTCAAAATGCTAGTCAAGGATTTTAAATCTATACCCTCAGCCATACTGCCCGGGAGGGAATCTGCAATCCTCAATGAAAAGGTAGGCACTTCAATCTGTCAGAACTGCTTTACGGCAGGGGGACGATTCCCTCGGAGGCAGATGACCTTGTCCCAATTCCAACCTGCCCAAGCCAGCGACAGGTGAAGGCAACTGTCACTGACTTCAGCTCGGGGGAAAGGGGAAGTGGAAGACAAAACAAGAGAGACTGCCTCTGGACTCTGGTCGCTCTCCTCACTTCTATATTCAGAAAGGAAGCCACCTGCAAGAGAGAACACAACATATACTTGCCCAATGTTCTCAATTACTTCTTTTGCCCTCTCTCTATTTTACGCCCATTTACCTGAGTCACAGGTGAGGCTAGCTCCTCTCTATATGCCTTGTCTGAATTGTGTAATAATCAGATTGACTGGAAGGACCACTCTCAAGAGCTTGAATGTCACCTTGTTTTTAGGAAGTTTCTTATTAAGTAGTTCTCAATCAATTTGGAAGTCCAACCATAACTTAGTTCTTTTCAGTTCAGTTCTCAGTGACCTCTAGAGCTCTAGATAGAATGGTTCCTTGTTACTGCTACTCCTTATCTCCAACAGTTTCTTTTGTCTGAATGCGTGAACCTTGAAAATCACTTGAACACTCTTACTTGTGAGACGGGGGCTCTTCTCTTCACAGAAGCTGCTCCCCTTACCAATCTTCGACTCTCGCCTTTCTTGCTCTACGGAGGCCTGAAGCTGCTCTGGTCTTCACCTTTGTTCTCTGGTAAAGAATTTCAGAAAAGGCTTGAGAAAACTAATATACAAGAAAAAACTACAAGATAGCATTCACTACTTCCCTACTGATAACTTTGAGTCGCCTTATATCTTCTCTGAGGTACTTCACTGGATTGACGCGAAGCGCTGAGGGAAAATGCTCCTGTCAACGGTTTTCAAATCGTTGAAGTGCGCCGCGCGATCTCCGCGCATGCGCATCAGCCCATCCAAGTGTCTCGAGGGCGTACAACTAGACCGCGCACCACCACAGGAAGTGGACACAGTCAAGTCTCGATCCCCTGCTAAGGGGTGCTTCATATTACCAATAACTGCACACAGGAAAGACCTCCAACCAGGACTAATTCTCCTCCAACGCGGATACTTGGCTGCAGGGATCTTTATGGAGACATGTCTTTCCTTGCCATCGTGATGCCTAGCATAGACGGGAGCGTTCCTGACAGGAAACCCCTCTTAATGTCTTGGCTAGGCCGGATACATGCAGTGAAAAGAGGCTTCTTATGCCGAGTTAAGACTATGATCCTACATTTTATTTGGCAAGGGGGACGTGCTCGTTTCTCCTTCTCCCTGCGTCATTGCCCCCGCACGGAGGGAGGAGTGGGTCTGCCAGACATCCAGTTTTATTACAAAGCAGCACAGCTGAGAGTCTTGGTCGAGTGGTCAAAAAGGGAATCCGACAAATATTGGCTGCACATGGACTGTAGTGTGACTGGGAGAACTATCTGGGACTTGGTCTAGTGCCCTAAAAAGATGGACCCAAAAAATGCCTACATTGCTACGTCCACATGCACCACGCTGAAAGTATGGGATACGGTAGCAGGAGACGAAAGGTGGACCTCTTTCCCTTCACCATTTACACCACTCCATTTCAACCCAGAGTTTCCGCCGGGTATTCAAGAGGGACCTTTCGATGCTCGGAGGGATGGAGGATGCCTTTATACCCAAATTGATGCACTGGGCCCGAACACCGCAAATACGTGAAGCAGCTACCCACCCCCTCACGCAATTTGAATCCTTCCTCACTAAGACCACAACTATGAAGGGGGCGATTTCATTTATTTACAAATTCCTTCTCACCACTACAGTTTCCCTGAGACCACGGTACATGTCCATGTGGGAATACATTCTACAACGTGAAATTTCGGACACTGAATGGGGACACCTATGGACAGACATTACACGATTCAATCATTGCTCTGACCTACAGGAAGCCCACCTAAAGACCATGATGGACTGGTATCTCCACCCCTCTAGGCTCAAGCAAATCTTTCCCTCCGCTTCTGACAGATGCTGGAGAGGGTGCGGGCTACTGGGAGACTTTCAGCATATCTGGTGGGATTGCTTGACTATCCGCCCCTTCTTGGAGGAAATACTTGTGCACATTAAAGATATGCTGGGTTACCCTACCCCAACTACCATGGTGGGTGTCCTTTTGGGACTACGTGGGGGTGGGTGGGCTTCCGAGGGTAATGATAGGTACGTGCCGATTGTATCAGGGATAGGGTCCTTGCTGGAACCTATTTCCCGGTACTATGATTTTTTCCTCCAACCCATGGTGAAGTCCACCAACACCTATCTATGCACTCTTGCACAGACTTGGTGATCAATAACGTTTAACCTGTCCCAAGATGTCCGCCGCGTTCTGACATTATCAGAACTTAGGGACAGCAAACTCCGGTGCATGCATGCGCATGCGGACAGGATTACAGCTGAATCATGGTCAGAAAATCATGCTGCCCGGCACGTACCTGTCATTACAACATTGCTACTTAAGCCCAGCCCCGCACACTGTGCGCTACCAGCCGGGACAACGGGGACCTCTTTAGGTTTGATTCGGGGCACTCACCGAGACCAAGTAAGACAGTGCGCACTCCAGCTTGTGGGTTTATGTACCATTTAGGTTTTGAGCCGCTCGAACCCACATGGACGCTCTAGCTCATTTTCTTCTTAACTTTTAGATTGGGACATCGGAAGAGAACCCCCCCGAGCCTCGATAATCTGCATAATATCTCATAATAGTGTAACTATGACTGCTTAACACCATGCATGTTTCTATCTACCTTGTTAATTTTTGTAATTATTTTAATAGTGCACCGAGTCACAGTACCACATGCTATTGCTAGTACCTGCAAGCATAGTGCGCCGCGGACCACTAAGCACATTTCCTTAGTGGCCCTCACTAACAGCACGGTGCCACATTAGTCATAGCCTACAGGCTTCAAAGGGCACTACCTTTACCGTCAATAGGCCACCAGGCCTAGGCACCTATTTATTTATTTATTTTTAACCGCCTGATCGTAATTAAGCTACAATTGCCTGTCGATGCTCATAGAAGCTTGATTTCACATTTATCTATTTTAGGTATACTGATTATTGTTTTAGGGCATGTCAAAGCCAACATGATCCACACTTCTACTCGACAATCACTATGGTAGTCACCGAGACATTGACTACAGCATCTTCTAATATTGCCTTCCAAAAAAGATTACATTTTATCTTGCTGCCACTATATGTCTTGTCTTGTCCTTTTTTCTCCCATTACAGGTTATTTTGCAGGTGTCAGTGAGTATGCTGACTCCTTTACCACACACCTAATATTAAAGTTTAAAAGCAAGCATTCTCAGAGGTATTTTTTATTCACACCACATCACATAGCTGCACAACACCCGCTCCGCTGTAGTCAGGCGTTGTAGCACAACCGGGGGGTACTCGGCCACCCGGTTGGGACCCCAATGATGAAGCATGACACCAACCAGGTTGGTGTGTGAGGGGTCTTTTAAGAACACCTAATGGGTCCATGTTCCTCCCACACATAGTGATTGCAATCCATACACTTAGTGGGTCCGTCCATATTGTTTACGTCTAGATTGCCTCATAGGGGACCAGGACGTACCCCCTGTTCTATCCCTTGCTCTCTCCTTGTTTTTCCAACATCTTTCAAACTACACATTTCTACTGCATCTTCAACCAACTATCTAAAAATATGCGGCATCATTCAACTATACCTTTGTTCAGACTTAGAAAACAAGCTTAATTAACCCCTTCAGTGCCCCGCCCTTTCCCCGCCCTGTGCGGGGCGTTGCATTAGCGGGCGGGGTTCGTGACGAGATAGTCTCGTCATGGGCACAGCGCAACCGTGCTCCATGACGAGACTATCTCGTCATGGGCACTGAAGAGGTTAATAACATCAGTAATCATCTTAAAAATACACATATTACTGTACAGACTCTTTTTTAAACAACATTTAAGTACAATGAAACAAATTCCAATATAAATCTCTACATTTAATAATATATTTCCAACAACACAATTTTAGAATAACGTCACATTTTTTAAAATAAACCTCACAAATGTATAACTCACCTTGAAATAAATGTGTTGAATGAAAAATCTCACAAACTCTGACAGGTTTTTCTTTTACACACAATCAATATAATGCACCAGACTCAGCAGTAATGGCAAGGTTTCCCTCTCTTTCTCCATACAAATACACATAAGCAACAAATAACATTGCTTCCCAGATTTTTTCAAATTGTAAAACACATTTCCATTGGTTACACATAATAACCCTTAGCAACTGACTTCTTCACCCCTTCTGCTTAATGCCAGTTTCCATAGTAACAGGTCATGGAACATTCAACTTAACTGACAGGTCACAAGTTCACCATATTTTCAAGTTCACCGCACAATGTTGCAAATGCAAACAGCAGGTGTGGTTGGCTTTACAAAACATGACCTTATCCTTTCTACTGTACCTCTCAAACATGTTTTACTAACCAATAAGAAATATGCTTTTAAAAAAAAGTAAAGTGCACCCTATTTTTGAACATAGAATGTTCTTAAACAGCCAATCAATTCTCTAATTTGTTAACAATTGCATCTTGGCCACCATTTTACATACCTCTCATTCTACCAACTGACTACCTCAGCTATAGACATGAGACATCTTTTCATTACTTACAGACATCCCTTCCAGATGCTTTCTGTGTGGATTATTGGGCGCAGCTATGTTTTCTGGTGCAAAAGGTATGGTGAACACAGAGGTATTGACAAAGACCTAGTTTTGCAAAATGTAGACATTAAATGGATTGGACAGAGAGGATTAAAGTGGTATCAATTAATGCCTTTGGTGAAAACCTTTTTGCACCTCTAACACCCTGACCTCATGATCGTGCACTGTGGTGGCAATGACCTAGGCACATTGACTGGTGTAGGTCTGGAAATGCTAATGAAGGACACCGTTGCAGAATTGATTTTGCTTTTCCCCCAAACTGTCTTTGTATACTCTAACATATGCCAAAGACAGAAATGGAAGTGGTCCAATCAATTTTGTCCTCAGATTGAGAAAGCTAGAAAAAATGTCAATAAAGCTGTTTCTGCTTACCTCAGAGACTATAGGATGGGCTCCATCTATAACAACAATCTACTTTTCCATATGGATGGCATCTACAGAAGTGATGGAGTACACTTCACTGATCAAGGCAACAGAGTACTTCTCAGCAACCTCAATCAATCAATCAGGTGTTTGTTAAGTGCGACTACTCACCCGTGAGGGTCTCAAGGCGCCTGGGGGAGGGGGGTTTCGCAGGTTCCCGTCCATCAAGGAGGGGGTCTGTCGAAGAGCCAAGTTTTGACGTTTCTTGTGAAGATGGGGAGAGATGTTGTCTGTGGAGAAGGAGGGCGTTCCTGAAGCTCTGCATCCGCAGTTACATGGATCTACAACAATCTCCCAATGAAAACAATGTCTCTTTTTAGAGCCACCCAATAACCCAACATATAACCTAGGTTTATATAAAGAATTCGTAATTATTTTTGCTTGGAGTTGCGCTCCCAGCATGACTTTGAGAGCTACTCACCCATCACGTTCACACTAGGGGCTGCGCTGAGCGCCGCGCATCCATCGCATTCACACTAGGGGCCGCGCTGAGTGCCGCGCACCCATCTCGTTCACACTAGGGGCCGCACTGAACTGCAGCTACCCTTGCTCAGAAGCAATCCTGCTTTACTGTATTGAAGCGAGAGCAGGTTTTCCTGCTCTCGCTTCAAGGAAGCAAAGCAGCATTTGCTATGGCAATGCGGGAGCCGCACGGCTCCCGCCCTGCTATAGCAAACAGCAGTGTCCCGGGGTGGGCACCATGGGACACTATAGGAGCCGACCCTGGGGGGTGGCGGTCCCCAGGGCCATCAAGGGCGCCTGTAGGGGGCCACGTGGTCCCCCTCCCTCCATTTCAAAGCCCCGGGTACGTGGTGGTCCCCGGGGGTCTGCAACGGACACCCGTATTTAAATATTAAGTGCCCTGGGGAGGTGGTGGTCCCCGGGCCAGTGTGGGGTGGCTTGACCCCCCACACTACTAATTCTGCATAGCCCCGGGGAGGTGGCGGTCCCTGGGGCTCGGGGGTCCTGTGAGGATTTCCCCCCATGCATTTATTTTTACAGCCCTGGGGAGGTGGCAGTCCCCGGGGCTGTGGGGGTCCCCACACATTAATTGTTGAGTGTCCCCAGGACCTGGCCCACCCTTGGTCTTTTGAAAACGAAGCGCGGGACCCCATGCTTTGTTTTTGAAAAATTTTCTCAGCAGGAGTCACGACCCCAACACGACGTCTGCCGTTTTAACTTTACTGAGTCATAAAATGGCTGCCAACAGTTCCTTGTTTGGAGTGTTGGACGCCAATCAGAGTAAAGCTCGTGCCCAGGAGGGTTCGCCAATCCACCACGGCCACAGATATCGAAACTTTTTCTTTTTCTGATTTCTCAGGAACTGCTGAATGGATTTACACCACTTTAAAAAAGGGCTCTTTCTGAAACAAGACCTACCTTTTTGCCAAATTTGTTGTCATTCAGTTCAGCAGTTCTGGCTGCAGCTTTGTTTAAATTTTCCTATGGAAAAATACATGGGGAAAACGCGTTTTGGTACCCCCTTTTTTCTCGCCCCCCGCTTGACGAATCACCCCGAAATTGTCAAGACAGGAGCTGACCAGAGCGGGCCACTAGTTTTGAAAATTTTGCAAAGATTCGTCAAACAACGCTAAAGTTATTGGGAAAACTAAAAACGCTTTTTGAATAGAAATGAGGTCCTAACTATAACTATCTACTGGCGGTCGCCAGTAGATAATATAGATATATAGATATATAATTGTTATATTGGATAATTTAAAAACAATTACAAAATTATAATATAAGTTACATTTACACACCTTGATATAGATACGTATTTGTTTAAATTAGCAAATATT
Organism: Triturus cristatus; assembly: GCF_964204655.1. Classification (NCBI taxonomy): domain Eukaryota; kingdom Metazoa; phylum Chordata; class Amphibia; order Caudata; family Salamandridae; genus Triturus; species Triturus cristatus. The sequence goes on from NC_140585.1 coordinate 640,533,572, forward strand.
TATATATAATATATTCATATTATTTAAACGTTTAATTTACACCGAATTAATGTTATATGTTAACATTTTTACTTATTTAAACTACATATATAGAAAAAACTATATTTTGGTATATATTTTTCGATAGCAGTGTAAAACAATATTTTTTGGGATATTTTTTGTACTTACAATTATATGTATAGAAAAACGATACTTTTGGGATCGATATCTTTGAAACAATATTTTGGTATCACAATATTTATGGTTTCGTAATTTTGACAGTGAACCGCATAATCAGAGTTTCTTTTTTGAGTGGTATGGACTCACAAACCAGACTAGCAACGATGAGATACAAATATTAAATGGTACTAAGAACAATTGTAAATTGCGCTCTGTTTCTAGCAGTGGCTGGTGCAGGTAAGCGTGGCGGGTAGTGGCCAGACGACGGAATAGGATATATTCATTCATTTAATTTTCCCTATTCAATCATCTGTCGACTCCCCCCCCATCCCGTCCCATTCAACCTAGCTTACCCACACTGACCTCTGCTGGGTGTCTCTTGTGCATGGAACTCTCCACTATTGCCTGCGTTATGTCAGGTTATAAAATGTCAATAAATATAATTAAAGAAAAGAATAACTCAAAATAATTTATTGAGTGCCTAAATTCACTGGTGACTGAAGAGGCACTAGAGTTATAAGCCTGATCTATTGGAATGATAGTTGGTACATTTCAAGCTGAAGGCAGGTCATGAAGCTAAAGACATTATGGAGAGTTTGTTAAGGTTTCATGAAGAAGTACCTAGAAATTGAGGAATTATTTCAACATTGGGGACTAATGCTAGTTATCAAGTATTGCACTGATTAAATAAAGACTTACAATTGTGTGGCAGATTACAAGAAAGTCTTTGAAAATTCTAGTTAGATACAAATATAACCACATATCGCATTGGCAGGAATAGCATTTGAGTGACATAATTGTTTCTCAATGTCTACAGCGGGTATAAATGCACCCTTGACAGGAGATGGTCAAATAATAGTTTTAAAAAAGTGCTTTAAAACAAAGCAGTGCGTGTCACCGAGTACAGAAGTGCTTATTTAGTGTGCGTTATTGTAGCAAGTTATGTCCTTTTGTTATAGACTCAAGGCCATTGTTTCATTTGCCTTTTGTAGTGTGAGATGAAAACATGGACAGAGTGCTGGTAGGCACTGTATGAAGCCATGATTGCAATTAGATCATATTTTGCCTCTCCTTCAAAAAAGAACATTTAATTCAAGCTGCAATTTTATTACCAATGGTATTATACAAGAATCTAATTGGCTTGTAAATAAAAGTTTTTTTACAATGGAAGACTGTTCATTTCCAATAGCATTTGCGAATTAAAGGTCAAATGTATTTTATGGCACATTTCTTCTGGATTTATTGCGCTTGTATGTCAACTTAGACTTCCTGTTTCGGTCACTACCCTTATAAATGTTAGTGTTTAAAAAAAAAGTAATGAAAAGAAATGGTTGTCTTCAAAGGCAGCATTTAAAACTCACCATTTAGGTAAAAGGTGTTGCATCTTAGGGCCTTATTATGACTTTGGCGGTCTCAGAGCGGGGCCACCATGCTTTTGCCCCGCTCCAAGGTTGCAAAAGTCATAAAAGACCGCCCGCCAGAGTAGGATTTATTTTTACTCTGGGGTACGGTTCTTTGGCGGTCCCATTGCGGTGCATTTAAAAAAGGCACAGCAATGGGAACATCAAAGACAGTTACTGCAGGGTATGGACTGTCAAGTCTATGCCCTGCAGAACCTGGGGTTGCATGCACACAGGGAGGCACAACATATGCCCCCCTGCATGCACCCCATAGCGCAGAGGCAACAGAGGGCCCTGTAGGGCCTCTTATGTTTCCTCACCGGCACACTATTCATAGTGGTCGCATCTCTATGAAAAGTGTGGTGGTGAGGAAACTCCTAATATGCTTGGCTATGCCACAGCACCACCAGCATATTAGTGGCCTCAAACCACTGCACCACCGCCGGAGATTGTGGATCCATGGCGGTCTACCTTCCACAGTACTAATGCGGCAGGCAGACCGCGAGACCGCCACCACGGGTTCAGTGGTCCATTGGACTGCCGAGCTCATAATAAGGGCCTTAGTCACTTAAATAAACCACACTGTATCTTATAATAGGTAAGAAGTATATTTCATCCTGAATCTCATATTCCTCCTTTAAGTTGTACATAACAATCAGAGTACCGAATTTCCCAGATATGCAACAGGCTTACAATTATAGCCCTGAAGTATCCACCTTGCGACCAGTGCACACTACACTGTATGCTACTCATTTACAGGGGGTTAATGAGTTCATACATGAACGGTAGGCAGGATTCTTGACAACCATTGTATCCCTTGTGGCACTCAGTTTGAAGGAAGCAGTGTTTGATGTTAAGGATCATAAACACTGTAATTATTGAGATTTCTTCAAGTCCCTCTATATCTTCCTTCATACACTACATGATAGACCTAAGTGCCATCAAAGAAGGCATGGATATGGCTGCAAGCCTATCCTTCATCTAGCCTCACGTGCATTTCTTCCTGACATCAAACTGTGAAACTCCTTCTGGCCCACAATAAGAACTATTGAGGTACCTTGCCTTCCCCGTGGACTTAAAGATCTGGCTGTTGCTATACACATATGACACCAATATTTTCTGTCACTGGATCAAAGAGCACTGCCAACCCATGCTAAGGAGAGCATAACTTAAATAATCAGCTATGGATTGATACTAGTACACTGCATGATTAATTCTGTACTCTGGAACTATTAGTATTATCTTTTGGGGATTCTATCAAAGATGGAAAGCACACACTTCAGCTGTGATACCTGACATTTGGACATACTTCACCTAAACTCTAAATACTGGAACCTGCCTCAGTAGGTACTAGGAACTTAAGGGGTCCTTACAATGGTGGACAGACTTCAGTCCGGCCGCCATCGTCCCGGAGATGGAGATTGTCCACCTATAAAACAGCGGTCCCACACATGGAATTAAGATGCGACCAACACCATGGTGGTCGCATCTGCAATATTTAACATTGCAGTGGGTGCTGCTAGCTTCAGCACCCACCACAATGTTAAAAATAGTGCCCCCCTAGTGCATACACATACTGCTCCTGGTCAAGGGGGGCACACAACGGGCCCCCAAAGTACATCCCCTTGGAAAGGGTGGCAGGGATCCTGCATCGGAATCAGGCGGGGGCTGCCTGCTAGGCACGCCACCATTCTGTAGATGCGAGGCGGTCCAACAGGCACTTGGAAAGATTGCTTCTGTCAGACCCGTGGCGGTCGGGCTTTCTGCCCGTCAGCACATCGCCGCCGTCACAATCTGGCAGGCGGAAAATGGCCGCACAATGGCAGTGAACCCGCCGCCGACAGTCTATTGGTGGTACGTTCACCCCAATCGTAATCAGGCCCTTAGTCTTACTATTTCCCCATTCTAAAAAAGCACCTACAAGCTGGTAGAATGCTCAAACTTGCCCTAACTTAACTCTAAGCATCGTTGAGCCATCTCTCCTTCCATCTTAGCTACCTTATCTTACATGTTGTGCTAGATCGGATTATTTTCCTTACCCAGATCCTTTTCTATATTGCCATGCTCTGTCAAGCCATGGCAAAGAAGACTCCCAAGTACACCTGAACTATTGCACGTATCATTGCGTGAACCATCTTCCTAGTAAGCCCGGCTCCTGCATCTCACATCTCTGCTGCATTTTGATTGATGATCACTATCAAAAACATCACTTGTCCACAGGAACACAACACACAGCACCCATGTTCGAAGTTTGACTTTCCTGCAGTCAAAGCTTCCACCATACACTTCCTACCTCTGCCTGACCACCAGCTTAAGTACTACTCAGGACTTCTTCTCAGTCATCATGTTTTCCATATGCCTCCTTCACTCTGCTGCTAAATTACTAGAATGCTCAACTAAATGTTACACATGGCCAATTTCTCCACCTATAAGTCACTCCACCCAACACTGTTCCTACCCATGCAAATATAACACCATCTTGGAAAAGCAACAATGCTAACAAGGCCATATTACTGACAGTACGGTGCTATATCAGTGCAGTACACATGACCATGATGGCTTCCAATGATGACACCTTGAAAGTACTTCTCACCCAGGATCTAGTTTCTAGGGCAAAGAGCCACAAAAGTACATTATGATCTGGTGGTAAAGATGAAAAAGTTGGTATGGTGGGCATATGTTGGGTATCGAGGTTATCTCTGAACAAGTCTCACCACTTGATTTAATGGCATTGCCACAGATTTTTCCACCATTACAGGACTGCTGAACTTACTCCTTCCTTTTCGGACATGGACAGCAGATTAATTATGAACCAAATCACCAACTTTGACAGGAAATAGTCTGACACTTTTCATTTTGTCATACCAGATTTTATGTTTTTCTTCAGTGTGTTCCACATTTCTCTTCACCAAATCCATCAACCACTCCACATTAGATTCACTTCTGATCCATCTCGACATCCACGCAGGACGGAAACTGTTATCATCATCTTTCCTGCCTCTCAGAACTTCATAAGGAAAAACGTTGGTGGTGGAGTGAGGTGTGATTCTATAGAACCACAGCATGCTGCGTACAGCTTTCACCCCCTCAAGATTCAAACGTTTGGCCCACTTGATGCACTCACCCACCACTCTTTTCATCCTCTCTACCAGGCTCATAGTTTTAGGTTGCTTTGATTGAATTTTTGAGAACACCTCACTCCGGAAGAAAACTGTGCAGTTCCTTACAGACAAACTGTGTACCATTATCAGATATAATATACTCAGGAAAACCTTTCCTTAGAAATACTGCACTAAGGAAATCAACAATGGTACCAGCATTAGGATCTCTGACCATTTTTAACTCAGCCATTTTGAACAATAATCAACCAATAAAGTTATGAAACTGGAACCTACAGGTAAAGAATCATATGGCCCCATTATTTCTAAACTCAGCTAAACCTAAAGTCCAGCTGGACATTTGATAGGAATGAGGGACAGCGTAGCACCCTTGAAGATTTTCTCAGCAGACTTGCATATCAGACAAATTTCCACAACTTTATCTATATCAGTGTCCATTCTTGGCCACCAAGAATGTTTATAACCACGTATTTTACCAAGCTCCCCTCCAAACACTGTGGGCAATTTCCTGCTCCATATAAGCACCACATCCTCACATTCAGCCATCAGAACTTGTTCTTTACCACCTGGTTTGGGGAACATTTCAAATAGTGACTGATGGAACCAGCCTAAGATGTTATGACCCTTTACTGCCACATATACTTTGCCTTTGATCTTCCTCTCTTTCAATTCTATAATGTCTTCAATATAGCCTAAAAGCTCAATCCTCTTGACCTTTGTATGAAACAGTGGACCGGTCAGGAGGGAGTAAAGGCCTATCTCCTCACATTTCTGTGAACAGGTGATGTGTTATCATGGTGATCCCAGCACCAGAATTCACTAGGAGCTTCAACACCTTAGCCATCACTCGAATGTCAGCCACAGGATCAACACACATGGCAGGATCACCAACTAGGGTTTTTTCCGCCATGATGGTATGCCTAGAAAAGTTAGATACCTTATCACCGATGGCTAGGACCAGATCTTGCATGACCCCTAAATCTGCATCAGAATCAGGATCAGAATCAACTACACAAGCAACTGACTTCTTGCTGCTCTTTTTCTTTAGGCAAATTGATAAAATTTTTTGCAGAAGTTACATGTTACGTTTGCTGCAGGACATCTACCTCCCTTAACATGTGGAATATTTCCACACCTTAAACAGTACTTGACATTCGTTCGTTGCAGTCAAAGTCACATCTGTGTTAGGTTTAAAAACCCCCATTCTCATTATATACTTGTTTCGTACCACAGTAGGTTAGCAGTGTGTGGCTAAATTAGATCCCATTTGTATTCACGTTACGCAACCCACTGAGTTATCCTTGTAATGCACGAGTTTCAGTTAGTGAGTGTGACTCCATTTTGTATTTTGCATTCTCCATTAGGCTGTCTGAACTAAGCCCTGTTATTCATTTTGCTTGCCTCAGCCGAACACTGTATTTAGTTATTATTTTCTCTTCCGTTCAAGGTTGCCTTCTGAGTTACTAATGAATAGGCCATTTCGCCTTTGCATACCTATCCATGTGTGTAGCTCTGCTCCCACGTTAGGCGACGCTGAGACCCGGCACGGCAACCTTGAAACTGTGACAGTGTGTACCCATCTAGGAGGTGGTAGCTCATCCTTCTGTGCCTCCTTTGTTTACGCTTGGCCTAAGCCGATCATTTTCCACTGTGGGCATGGTTGGGGGTTCCTGGAGGAATGGTTATGCATTGCAGACTGTTGGGGGGGCCAGTCCCTCGGCAGACATCTTAGGGTGCTGGTCAGATTGGACTCCTCTGCAGAGTATTACTAATAAAATGCCTGTTTATTTCCCTCTACTGTCTGACCGACTCTTCATTACTTGGGAAGGCATAGCAGGTGGTTGTGAATAACCTGGGTGGCCCCTAAGGGCCACTTCCTTCAGTTGGCGCCCGAACAGGGACCCCACAAGGCTATCCGACTCACCCTTAATCGGTTGCACGGTCGGGCGGATCAGGGATCCTCACATGATAAGAGCCCCGTTCTCTTGGCTGCCCCGCCCGTCTGATCGGGCCACTCCTCGTCTAGTGGTCACCAGCTGGGGTCCTGAGAAGGTGAAACCTTGGATTTGACCGTTTAGTCCGAATAGTCGGCAGTGGAGAATAACATTGTTTAACCTGAGTGCACCAGGTGAGTGATTTGATTCTTAGAAAACTTGTGCCATTCTTGAACGGCACGAGCCTACGGGCTGTGTCTTGGTACAGTCTCTGGACTGTCTTGGTGCAGTTTTCGGACTGCATTGCTTGAAAGGCACGAGCCGACGGACTGTGTCTTGGTACGGGCTTTAGACTGTCTTGGTTTAAACTTGGTGGGTTTGCGGACCCTTAAAAGACACAGAGTGTTTGCGAACAATCTGCCAAGCCAACTGGAAATTCGGCTTACTCTTGGAAATTTGTGGGGCTGAAGCCTGTCTTCTTGAACTTGGTGAAGTCTCTGGACTGTAGGGTGTGGTCCTCAGGTCATTTGGTTTGGTTCTCGAACATTTTTATTTGTTAGTGTTATAGTTTTCCGTTGGGGACAGTGCATGTGTCTTATATAAAGATTCTTTGTCTAAGTAAGCTGGGGTGTTTTGGATGTCGGTGTTCTACTGAGGCTCGACTAGAAAAGAGCCAGTCTGCGCCTCTGGAGGGTACCCCAAATTTTGATGTATACTTCAAGCACAGGATTGGCCCTATTATGTTTAGCACGTTGTGGAATTAATATACGAGGGACAGTCCCCAGCCCCTGGTGCTGCTCTCCCTAGTATTTCTTTTTCTAGCCCTACTGCCTCAGCCCCGGCCCTCTGGCTTCTTCTCTACTTACGCAAGTCGCAGGGGCGGGAGCCGTTAGCTCTCCTGTTTTGTCTACTGGCTCCGTATCTGCTGCCGCGACGAGTAGATTGGGACAAGTTGACTGCATGCTGTCAGAAGAAGGACGAGAGTGTGTCTGATTTCTTAACTAGGTTTGAAGGGGTGTTTCTAGACTTTAGTGATCAGGATCTGCCATTGGAGGCTGGTGTCTGGTTGTTTTTCAGTAGGTTTGGTAATAACTTGCTTTCTGAGATTGCAACTCAGTTGCAGGCTTCGGAAAGTACTTGGAGCACCTCCTCCCTGTCAGTAATATTGAGTATGGCACAGTACTATGAGCATAGGGAGAATGAGGAGAAAGAGAATGTGGAGAAAAATTCTAAGGAGTTGAAGACAAGGGTGTTGATGCAACAAGTAGCGAGGGGAAGTGGAAGCGGCAGAGGTTTGGGTTCGGCCCAGCGGTTACCCCACTCTAACAGGGGTGGTGTTTCGGGTGTGCCTATTGGGCTCAAAGAATGTGCGTATTGTAACCAGGAGGAACATTGGCTGAATGAGTGTCCGGAGTTATTGCAGAAAAGTGAGGCCCAGAGAGGTCGGGGTTTTAGAGGACGTGGAAGAGGAGGAAGAGGCCAAGGGGAGATGAAGTCAGATAATACATTGTACTATTTTGACGACCCCCGAGGAAGGCAGAACTATCATGATGGCTATGACATGGACAAAGTGATGGGGATGTCCCACAGCTAGGATAGCCAGGGACAGGGCGAAGGACCAGTTTCGGTGCCTTGTAGATAAACGCGGACCCTATGTCACTGCGGATCTGCAAGGCACGGCTAAGACATTTTTGATTGACACGGGTGCTATGAATAGCTCTGTTTCTCGTTCGCTGGTCCCAGGGGCAGCTCTGCCTGGCCAAAATAATGTGTCTATAGGTTTTTCAGGCATGCCAGTTGTTAGCCCCATTTCCAAACCTCTTGCTTTAACTATTGGCCCCTTTACGATTGATTCGCCATTTTTGTTAACGTTAAATTGCGGGGAGAATTTGATGGGAATGGATTTGTAAAAAAGTTACATGCGACAATTTTTTGTTCTCCAGATGGCGTTTACATGACTATTGGACCACAGGTAGCCCATACAAAACAATGCTTTGCAAAAGATGCCCCCCTCCCCGCTGAGTTTAAATGTGTGCCACGCACATTGTGGGCTACAGGAGACACAGATGTGAGGTTACTCCAGATCCCACCGGTCTCTATCCAGATCAAAGACAATGCCGTATTGCCCCATATTCCCCAGTACAAGATATCACAGGCAGGTGAAAAGGCCTTATTGCAAAAAATACAGGATCTGATTAAGTCTGGTGTGGTTGAGGAGACAGTGGCTAATGTGTGTAATAGCCCTATTCTTCCTATTCTTAAAAAGGCGCCCTTGGATTCTTCTGATGCTCATCCTAATTTTTACCGCTTTGTAATTGACCTTAGAGAGGTTAACGAAATAGTAGTTCCCCATTGTCCTGTTCCTGAAATTACCACGATCTTGACAATGATTCCCCCATCAGCAAAATTATTTTCTGGGATCGATTTGAGGAATGCTTTCTTCAGCATTCCGATCCATGTAGATAGCAGATATCTGTTTGGATTTGCAATAGCCGGCAAGAGCTTTAGATTCTGTCATGCTCCACAAGGCTATACAGAAAACCCTAGCATCTATGAACAAGCTTTAAAAACTTGATTGAATTATTTGGAACTGCCCCCTGGTAATGTGCTGTTGCAGTACGTTGACGACCTCCTTGTGGCTTCTAATACTGATGATGGTTGTAAAGATGCCTCAGTTAAATTGCTGTTGCATTTAGCACACCATGGACACAAGGTGTCTCTTTCAATATTTCAATATTGTCGACAGGAGGTCACCTATTTAGGTCACCTACTGTCGAAGGAGGGTCGCAGACTAACACCTGAACGCATAGCTGCTATCACTAATATGCCTGCCCCTAAGTCCCTACGCAAGGTACACGCGTTTATCGGCATTACCTCATATTGGGCCTCATGTAGGTAGCATACCAGTTACCACTTCTTAAATACCGAACGTTACCGAATCGGTATTTAAGAAGTGGTAACTCGTATGTAGGTAAAGTGTCGGTAATTTTTACCGATTCGTTAAAATTCGGTAAATACCGAATCGGTATTTACCGATTCGGTAATGAGGCATACCTTCCCATTGATGGGAAGGTATGCCTCATTACCGAATCGGTAAATACCGATTCGGTAATGGGGGGAACACATGCAAGGGTGGCAGGGTGTCACATTGACACCCTGTTGCACCCCTGATTCGGCCATGTGTGCACATGTGGCACACATACATGCCCTAAGGGCATGTATGTCTGCCACATTGCACACTGCTAAGCGCTTAAAAATGCTTACACACATCCATTCATTATTTACCACCAACTATTAGTTGGTGGTAAATACCGACTCCTAAAAACACCCACACACTCCCCCTACATCTCATTTCTGTATTCGGAATTTTCCGAATCGGTAAAATTACCGATTCGGTAATTTTACCGATTCGGTAAATTACCGAATACAGAAATGAGCCCCCTACATACCAAAAGCCAAAATACCAGTCGGTAACGGTATAATTACCGAAAATCGGCCGTTACCGACCGGTATTTGGCTTCCTACATGAGGCCCATTGTCTCCAATGGACCCCCAATTATTTCCTACTAACAAAACCCCTCCTTTACCTGACCACCAAAGAAGTGCATGAGCTCTTGCCTTGGACATCTGCATGTCAGCAAGCTTTTGAGCAATTAAAGGTTGCGCTTTGCTCTGCTCCTGTGCTTGGTACTCCTGATTACCAGAAGCCTTTTGTGCTCCAAGTCCACGAGGCGGATGGTTGTGCGCTCTCTGTTCTAACACAGGATTTTGGTGGCAAGCAGAGAACCTGCACTTATTTCTTTGCTATTCTTGATTACGCCGCCAGAGCCCTCCTGAGCAGCGTAAGAGCTACCACGGCGGTGGCAGTTTCTATCAGACAATCGGCAGGGCTCCTCCTTGATACTGATCTTACAGTAATAGTTCCTCATGCTGTGGATACGCTTTTGAATAAGACAAAGACACAGCACCTTACTAGTGCACGTCTGACTGGATATGAATTGACCTTGTTTGCTTCGCACATTACCATCAAACAATGTGCTACTCTGAACCCAGCCACGTTACTATCCCTCCGTTCGGAAGAAAAGGCCAATGATGTCCATGATTGTTTATTTCGGACTGAACAAGAAACGAAGGGACGGGTAGACCTGACTGATCCCTTAACTGACCCCCAAGGGGAACTATATGTTGATGGCTTTTGTTTCAAACTACCAGATGGCACTACCACTGCAGCATATGCAATAACAACATCACACACTGTAGTAAAGTCATCCCGTATCCCATACCAATTGGCCCAAGCTGCAGAGTTGGTTGCCCTCCTTAGGGCTTGTGAGTTGAGTGAGGGACTGACTGTCAATGTCGATACCGACAGCCAGTTTGCCTTTTGGGTGGCCCATAATTTTGGGCACCTCTTGGCGGAGAGAGGGTTCTTGTATTCGCATGGATTGCGAATACAGAATGGCCCATTGATACATAGACTGTTGTCAGCATTGACACTTCCCGATAAGTTGGCAATAATAAAATGTAGCGCCAACAAAGCAATAAGAGACGATGTTGGGAGGGGAAATGCGTTGACAGATAAGACAGCTAAGGAGACCGCTAGATCAAAGATGAAAAAGATGTTCCGCTAGGTGGGTCCCAGACAATGGAATGTTTGATGACACATTAGAAACTGTCAGGGAAATACAGGGTGAGGTGACCCTAGACGAATTGGCAATATGGGAGGAGAGTACAGGGCATTTGGATGAGCATGGGTGCTGGACTGACTTGTCCGGAAAACAGAAATGGTTGCTGCTGAATGCCTACGTACTCCCTGTGGTTACCATGGCCCACGGTCCAGCACACATTAGTGCCAAAGGAATATGTAAGCTACTGGGCCCAGTATGGCAGAACGCTTTTATCTCTAAGGTAGCCACGCATCTACTGAAACACCGCATTGTTTGTATGAGACATAATCCTGGGAAAAGCACTCCTACACCCTCAGGTAACTTTGCACCACCCTCCTTCCCTTTCAAGGTCCTCCAGATGGATTTAATCGAAATGGAACGAGTGAACAATTTGAAGTATGTGCTGGTCGTGATTTGTGCATTCATTAAATGGATTGAAGCTTACCCAACTAAAGAGAACACAGCTGTGGCGACGGCGAAGGCACTCCTAAAAGAGTTCTTCTTGCTCTTCGGATTGCCACGTTTGATTTGGAGTGACAACAGAAGTCACTTCAATTCAAAGGTCATCAAATTAGTGTGTGAGGGTCTGCACATTAAACAGAAGTTCCATGCAGCTAACCACCCCCAGTCAGCGGGTCTAGTGGAAAAATACAACGGGACACTCAAACTGAAGTTAGAAAAGATACAAGAAAGTACAGGTTTGCGGTGGCCAGATGCTCTACCTTTGACTTTGTTATCTACCAGAGCGACAGCGCATTCTAGAACAGGGTTTGGGGCGTTCCAAGACCCAAGCGCTTATATGAGATAGAGTACCCCCTGCTTGTGGATTATCTGTATGAATTGACTAAAGATCTTTCTTCTATCCATCAACAGATTCAAGACACGCTGCGGCCAGTACCAGAGGGGCCTAGGCATCAGCTACAGCCCGGTGACTACGTGCTCGTAAAAAACTTCCAGAGGAAGAGCTGCCTGGAGCCTCGTTGGAAAGGGCCACTGTTGATCCTCCTTGCCACTCGCACTGCGGTGAAACTCAACGGCCAGAAGCATTGGGTGCATGGGACGCACATCAAGAAGTTCCCTCTCCCACTTCCCTATGACCAGTGGGTCCTCAACGGCATTGCTAAACAGGAGGGGGAGCAGGTGCCCCGTTTTGCTCCCTTCTCTGATGCTCGATTGAGGTAGGCGCAGATGGACGAAGAAAGTGAAGCTGCCTTCCTTGAGGTGGTTCCCCCAGAGATAAGGGCCACCCCAGAAACTCCCACTTCTGATTCACGAGAGTCTCGGTCTCAATGTCCACCTGACCCTGAGTTTTACCCCATTTTTTTGACGAGACAGTGCCTGGAGTCACGAGGTGCAATCTGCACCCCCGGCTAAAGGACAGTGCATTAGAGGGACAGTCTAGGAGTTAGGGAAGGACTTGAGACCAGGTTGTAGGTACACTGTCTAAGGTACCAGTGCTAAGATTAGGGAAAAGAGATTGGTTCATTGGCCTGGACACTGGACAGGATTAGTTGAGGGGGACTTCCCAGGAGGGAGGGTGCGCTATCCTGAAGAAGAGGAGTAGTTTTTTCAGCAAGGGCTGCGATTGTGCAGCTCCCCCGAGGGAGTGCTTCATAGCACCGTCGTTGATGAACAATAGGAGTCTACCAGTGAGGCTCTGAAGGACACTGGGTAACTTGTGCCCCTCTGGTTCTGTTGTAGTATTAGTGGCTCCAGTTCGTGATTTTCCCTCTGATAAATATAAGTTGCTCCTGAGATTTTATAAATTTATCCATTTGGTCGTACTGTTATGGAAGAAGAACAGCCCCTAGCGGCCCCACCACTAGGACAGAGTAGTAGTGGTTGGTCTAGCTGGTCCACTAGGAGTAAGATAGTAGTAGTGATTTTCTTTCTCATACTCTTGATCACAATGTTCAGGATCGTATGGTATTTAGAAGAACACCATCCAGCACACACTCTGATAGGGACTAACCCGGTTCCACCTGAGCATCTGTTTGGTACATTGGCTCCACAAAAGGAGAGACATACACAGCCATACGTTGAGAATGAGTTTGTGCAAATGCTTCATCAGGTAAACAACATGACCAATGCCACAAATTGCTGGGTGTGAGGGTTACTCCCCTCTGTCGTACACAAGAATGATTTACTAGTGTCTTTACCCTTTTCGTACCTAGGTAGCTGTGAGGCATGGTTCATGTTGCGTTCTATGGTGTATATTCATTATCATGCTGAAGCTATGGATATGTCTGATTATCAAGCAGCATTAGAGTATGTAGTGGTACACCAGGGTTATACTCCTGGGGTAGGAGGAAAGGAGGGTACTTTACGTCCAGATGCTTGCATGCACGTCTTCAAGAATAACAGAAATGTCACATGGCTGCAAGATGAAATGCTGGACTTCCAGGGATTCAATGTTACTGAAAACTTTAAATGTTTCCATGAACGAAATATACTGAAAATGAAATTATGCCTGTACCTGTCATCCATACCGCAGCTAGTTTTTGTGTTGAGGGTTCTGGGAAAATTCTGGTGGGACTAAGCTGCTGTAATTACACATATAAATTGAACACCACTGGTAGCCCACCTTTGCTCAACCCTCTAATGTATACTTTGTTTGTGGAGCACATGCTTATACCTGGCTCCCTAGAGCATGGTCTGGCCAGTGCTTTTTCTCTTTTCTTTTACCTCCCGTTTACATTGCACCGTCTAACTATCACAGAGACCATAGACTGCAGCAAAGGAGTGCCTACTTGTCCCGAGTAAGGAGAGTTATCAATACAGCAGGCATTGATCAAGTTGATACTACTTTCCAGCAATTCAAGAATGCCATGAAGGGTATTCTGCCTTCCTGGGGACCTTTGCATAACAGTCTTAGCCTTCGTCGCCTCACCAGAGTAGTAGAAGGGGTTATTGACCCTACAGCGAGTATACTCACTAACATTACAGCTGAGCTCCAGGCTACCAGGCTCATTGCTCATCAAAATCGGATGGTTTTAGACATCATCCTTGCAGATAGGAGTGGAGTTTGTCGCGTCATAGGTAGCAGTTGCTGCATTTACATCCCTGACCATGCCCCTAATGTATATTCTGCTATACAGAATCTACATAGGCTTGCATCTGACATTCATCAGGATAATGGTTCATGATCCTTGACATGGTGGTTTTGGGGTCTGATATCATCCTGGGGTTGGAAGATACTTATTTCTCTAGTAGCTATAGCAGGTGTAATTTTTACGTGCTGTCTTTGTGTCAACTGCCTTCCAGCATGCTGTACTTATTGTGTGAGCAAGCTCACCCCTACCCCTAAATTGCCACAATGAGATAATAAAGTCTCCACCATGATGATGCAAGACATACAGGATATGATGTTGATTGATGAGGGCATTTTTGAATATTAAAGATGTCTGATATACAGGTGCCTTATTTTCTTCCCTGCTTAGAATTGTAAAGAGCCTACCGGATAGCGCCAATAAATCATTTAGCCTCCACTGCTAAAAGGAGGGTCTGTTGGGTTTCAAAAACCCCATTCTCATTATATACTTGTTTCGTACCATAGTAGGTTAGCCGTGTGCGGCTAAATTAGATCCCATTTGTATTCACCTTATGCAACCCACTGAGTTATCCTTGTAATGTGCGAGTTTCAGTTAGCGAGTGTGACTACATTTTGTATTTCGTAATCTCCATTAGGCTGTGTCTGAACTAGGCGCTGTTATTCATTTTGATAACCTCAGCCGAACACTGTATTTAGTTATTATTTTCTCATCCATTCAAGGTTGCCTTTTGACTTACTAATGAATAGGCCATTCCGCCTTTGCATACCTATCCATGTGTGTAGCTCTGCTCCCATGTTAGGAGATGCTGAGACCCTGCACGGCAACCTTGAAACTGTGATAGTGTGTAACCAGCTAGCAGGTGGTAGCTCATCCTTCTGTGACTTCTTTGTTCACGCTCGGTCTAAGCCGGTAATTTTCCACTGTGGGCATGGTTGGGGGTTCCTAGAGGAATGGTTATACGTTGCAGACTGTTGGGGGACAGACATCTTAGGGTGCAGGTCAGATTGGACTCCTCTGCAGAGTATTACTAATAAAATGCCTGCATATATTCTCTACTGTCTGAACGACTCTTCATTACTTGCAAAAGGCATAGCAGGTGGTTGTAAATAACCCGTGTGGCCCCTAAGGGCCACTTCCTTCATCTCTCAGAACTTAAGGTGTGCCCATGGTTTACTATATGTAGCTGGCTGATGAGATTTTACCACTTTTACAGTACCTACAGCTTTAATGGGCTTATCATCGGTGTAGAAATGTTTGAAATTTCAATGCTTTTGGCCACCCTGATGGTCTCAAAAAGTGAGTGCCAGTAGTTTTTGCCAATTTATTTTGTCTTTACAATGACACACAAACTGATCGAGTTGATCAGTAAAGTTCTCAAATTGACACTCAGCAATCAATTGGCGTAGCACAGAAATATAATCATCACAATCCTCCATAGCACTTCGTGTGCAGTTGAAAAATTTGTGCTGCTAAACCATTAAGCTAGGTTGTTTATCAAAATGCAATTTAAGTTTCTTCACCACTTCAGAGTACTCATTGCGACCTTCATCTTCAATCTGTGGCAATTCTGGTAAGTGCTTGAAAACAGTACTTTTTTCAAACCCCAATGAAAGTAAGAGTAAACACTTTTTCCTCTCAGCCCTGAACCTTGAGGCACCAATAGTACCCAGATAAGTCTCAATAGCATCAAACCACACTCCTCACCTAACTGGTGGCTCACCTGGTTTTTCCAAAACCCGGGGGGAGGAGTAATGGCTTGCATTGTGAGATGAAGTCAAAATGGCCGTGGACAATTTTTTTTTAACTACTTAGCAAAGGCACACACTCAATACAAACATAAGAAGGATTAAAATAACTTATAAACAAAATGTGTGATATACAGTTTGTGTGCGTATGACTGAGCTGTCCACTGAACAGTTGTGCATATCACCAATATAAAACGCACACTGAATAATATGAAATCCTGCAATGGTTTGCATAAATGGTATATAATAGGTGTTCCCATCACAGCAGGGTTCATTGACTGTGCTCTACACTGGTTACAGAACAAGAGTGAAAGTCACTAAATTGCCCATAGAACTGGTGTGCGTATCACCGAAATAATGTGGTGTGAGTATCACCAATAGAACACGCATGTAGAGTAAATCAAAATAGTCCATCAGTAATTGTGCAATTCACAGAATGAATTCCGAACTGTACTATGAACTGATGGTGCGTACCACCGCACGTGTTTGCCAGCCATCTGTGCAGTAATTAGTTCTGTGCAGAAAAAACTAAACTTTATTTTCCTGACTTTAATTTCCTGAACTGGTGTACGTATCAGTGAAAGTGTACGCTATTCACAAAGAAAATTCCTGACAGCATTATGAACTGGACGCGCGTATCACCGTAAATGTACACTAGCCAATTTAACAGGAATTAGGTAAGTGCATATAATGACAAACCAAAATGGGTGTGCAGATCACCTCACTTAACTTCAACATATTACCAGAGTCACTGCTGCCAGCCAAACCAGCATGCTGATTGTCCTCAATGAAACTATTGCACTAGAGATAATAAATATTAAAGGTGCCGCCAGTCAAACTAGCGCAATGATTGTCCTCCGTGAAGCTGAAGCACTGCAGATTACCTGAGTTAAAGCATGATGCTCGTGATGCATGTAGAACATTAGGATTATGTGACAGATTTAACAAGATGGAAGAAGCGGAGGAAATCCACTTCCACAAGATGGCGGCTGCTCCAACCCTCTATAAAGATGACATGAGGTACTAGACTCTAAGTAGAAACCACAGGATACCACTATTCTCATTTAGATTTGATGGGTAAAACAGTCACCACACCATGCAAGAATGGGTAAAAATCATGCCAGCAAATCAACGCTTCGTCAATTGGTACCAGAATTGAAATCAGGAGGTCATCAGAGCAAAATACCCGTCCAGGGATATTAAAAAAATACGTGGTGCACTCACCCCTGATCCAGTAGAAAAGTATTAAAATGCTGACATCAATCACCGCTTGATGCTGGAACAGCAGTTAAAGAGATAGCTTCATCAGACAGCTGGCCCACAAGATGGCAGGGCACTTGGGGGTTGCCCAATTCACCAGGTCCGACCGAAGTAGCTCAAATTGACACCAATGTTTTTATAGTTATGAAGCCACAGTCATATTAGAAATAAATGCTAGTTTATTTCGTCAATAGAGCTCTGTAGCGGAGGACAGACAAGCAGGAGGTTTTCCGCTGCCAGTACCGGTTCAACTGTCATACCTCTTATCCAAAGATTCTATTAGTCCTACATCATAACATTCTTACCAGGAATCCTCGGTTAACAATATTCCATAGAAAAACTTCAAGTAACACATGCATAGCAAGGATTACACACTGCCATTTAGAAGATGGTGGGGGTGAAGGGTGGGATTGAAGTCTCTTTTGTTCAGGGTGGAAAGGGTCTTTTAGGTGATGCCAGCCTTTTGTTTTCTCCCTGATCACTGTTCAGTGTGGCAGTTGATAAGTCAGGTATAGAGTATAGAAGTGTATGCCTCTTTGTGCCTCTGTGGTGGGTACTCCAGGCTGGAGACTACACTGCCATAATGAGCATGTCTCTAGAAAAAGCCTGTGTCTGGAGAACAGCCTAAAAAGAACACTTGAAAGATCTAGCCCCAAAACCTTTCTAAGATTGCAGACAGAAAATTCAAATCCCTAGTCTGCTTTGACTCTACAAAATTGAGACCCACTGACCTCCTTATTGTTCCAGTTCTATGTCCTCTTTGACCAAGGAAGAGAGTGCTTTGCAGTGTGCCCTGTGGTCTGCGCAGCACTCAGAGCTGGTCTGACAGACAGCTCTCCAGATGAGAGGGGATATCACCTGAAATCTTGCCTTGCTGGAAGAGCTGTATCTGACCTAAAACACCTCCAAGCCAACCTGTGTGCTTGTTGAGATAGGGAAAGATACTGCCAACCCTGCAGCAGGGTGTGACTGTCCAGAGATGTCAGAAACAGCAAGACCGTGGTGCTGAGTTTCAACCAGGAGAAGAGAGACTGGTGGACCTGACCTATCAGCTCAGTCTTTTCAAAATTGTGTTGCTAAGTGGGAATCACAGATTGACAGCTAACCTTGGTGCAATAAGAGTGCTAAAAATGATTGCGGCTGCCCTTACTGCAAAGTGAAAAACGGTGCCCATGGAGGATGTTGCAATCGAAACCAAACCCAATACGTGCCTGTCACCACTGTTGCATTTATAAAGTGCAACCAATGGCTGCCAGAAGGCCACTGTATCCCCAACTGCATGGCAGCCCATCTGCTACTCAGCTCCAAGGGACAGAGAAGTAAGCCTGATTCCTGTATTCAGACTCTCTTTTGGCAAAGCCAATGCCTGTTTTTGCCTAAAGACTCCAGGCCGCTGTTCTGTCTGTCCATCGTGCATCAGAGTACCCTGATTGAATGTCGTTCCTGCAACCTGCGGTGTAATGAGACTGTATTAAGGTGACCATATTTAACTGATCGCAAGCCTTTATTGCCTGGGGTATCTACTCCTTGATTCATGTTACACTAAACTTTTTAACCGAATGGAGACCTGCTTAGACTCACAAGAAAAGGGAATCAAAGGAAATTGGAAAGGGAGGGGGTTATCCCAAGATGCAGAAGTCCAAGGGACAGTATATACTGTACATGCTACCATTTCCCATGGTGGTATTCCACTTTAAGTGTGCTTAATATAGTACTCTTCCTATCCAAGTAAAGCACTGTGCTGGGCAGATAGATATTTGCTGCTTGCTGGCTGAGTTCTGAGTTTGTGCACCCTCACACTACACCTCTCTGAGAAGCCTGAGACTGCTTGCTGTTGCTACCACTGAGGCTCAAGTGCTGAAGGAGTTGTATTTGGCCCAGTATGCAGAGCTATAGTACGATGTATTATAAACATCAAAGGCAAACCACCCCAGCCCCGAAGGCTGAAGCCCAGTAGCACCTGCTTGCCTCATGCCGCCTGAACGGGGTCTGATACATTCTCTAATAGAAAGAATATGTATTCAAACTGACCGACTATGAACTGTGTCCCTCCTACCTCTCTCTATATATATGCACTGCCATTCACTTAATACTAATTTTTCAATGAGAATCAAGGACACAATGGGTGTAGCTAAGAATGGTGCAAGATTCTTGGCACTAAACTCATTAAAGCAAAGTAGTGAAAACAAGGTGATTTTGAAAAAAACTAACAGTGTTATAAAAAATCACTTCACTGAGTCTGGTACTTCAAAACATATGACATAACACCCTTCCTTATTTTTGAAGAGTTAATGGACTTATATAGTGCTTAGAAGAATTTCTGATCACCGTCACAGATGTGATTCAGTACTTCTGAAACATGATAGAAGTTTTGTGCTGCTGCAAGAAGACTGCTTGTTGCACTCCTATTGGCTCTGGAGGGTTGTTTTCCTACCTAAAAAGGTGCCCATTAAAATATAATGACCAGGCAATGTACAAGAGGGAGACCCCTCAATCATGCTGTGCTTGTATTGACTAAGAGCCAGCAGCAGTATGACTGGTAGAAGAATTGGTGAGTGGAACTTTCCAATAAAAATTTTTCCTTTATCCAAAATGGCTGCTTGGTCCAGGGTGATGACGTAGTGGTGTCTGCCTCTTTATGTTTCTTTCTTCCCCATTTGCATTTGTGACCTGCAGAAAACATGCCCACCCTTTCTGGCACTCCATTAGATATACTGGTTGCGACAGTCATAGCCTCTAATCCGATGACCTCAAAAGCCTCCTGTCAATCCCCCCACCTGCCTTAACCCTCTTTACTCTCTTCACTTCCTGTACCATCTCACAGCCTCAGTACACTCTTCCTTCTTGCACTAGCCTAGTTACAGATGAAACTGAGTAGGCATCTAATACTACAATAAGAGCAGATATTCTGTGGGTGCATTCATAGATATATGTGCATAGTCACGAGTGCTGAGTAAATAATATGTGCTGTGTGAAAGGCGTGCCTATGTAAGTGCTAGGTGAATGAGTGTTGTGAGTGCAGGGATAGCGGTATAAGTGTTGAGTGAAAGGTGTGAGAGAAAGGTATGCTCATGTTAGTGCAGGATAAATGGTGTGTCCATGTGAGTTGTAGGGTGAGCTGTTTAACAGATGAGCGCTAACTAACGATCTATTAGCAGCCGGCCTTCAGCAAACTGTTAATCAGCCTACACACAAGGCCGGCCATATCCTAGATGAGATATTCACCAGTAATCCGCATATCTTGATCTTAGATGTGATCCCTCTTATCTGGACGGATCATTCAGCAGTCTGCTTCTCCATCAAGCTTAAGTCCCCTCCATCTTCTATCGCTTCATCCTCTCCTATCTCCTCTAGAGACTGGAAAAATATCAATACTTCTCATCTCGCCTCCATGCTGTCCGACAACATCAGCACTACTGAACCGGACCCATCGTTAGCCTCTAGTAATTACCTCAACAGCCTAGAAATGGCTTGTCACAAACTAGCACCTTTAAAAACTTCCCAACGCAGCAGAAAGCTCCCTTCCGCCCCTTGGTTTACGTAATCCCTACGTCTTCAGAAACAACACTGCAGAAATTTGGAACGACATTGGCGCCGCTATTACAACCTCACTGATAAAATCTCATACAAATGCGCCCTCTCCAAATATAAATTTCTCATCACCGCTGAAAAAACGAGGTATTACACCTCCCAAATCAATCAGGCAAAAAATTCTGCAAGAGAACTGTTTCAAGTAGTTACTCATCTTTCTAATCCCCCTGCCCCTCACCCCGACGTATCTCAAGCCCTCTGTAACTCCCTTGCTAATTTCTTTGAAGATAAAGTTACCTCTATTTTTTCAGCTTTCACCCTTAAATCTTCCCCCACCACTATTACCAATCAACCTCTGCCTACCAATGCCCCTATTCTATCGGTCTTCGAGGCGACCACCGAGGAACAAGTCCGACGCCTAATTTCCTGCACAAAATCAGGATCACCCTTAGATCCATGCCCTCCTGCCATCCTCAATCTCATTCCAGAAGCCATATCACCCGCATTGACGAACGTTTGCAATGCTATGTTCACCACCGGACTATATCCTTCAGTCTGGAAAGAGGCCATCATTAAGCCACTCCTAAAAAAAAACACTCTTGATCCCTTTCTCCCAGCTAGCTATCGACCTATTGCATGTCTCCCCTTCCCAGCTAAAATATTTGAAAAAACTATGAATATTCAACTTTCCAAATTCATAGATAATAACAACTTATTGGACGAAACCCAATTTGGGTTTAGACAGGGGCATGGAACCGAAACTGCTTTAATAAAAGCGGCAGATGAAATAAGGATGACATTGGACAAAGGAGGAGCGGCAGTATTAATACTGCTAGATCTCTCCGAAGCCTTTGACACGGTCGATCATGCCACCTTGATCGACCGTGTCTCAGCTATAGGAATTCAGAACAAGGCTAAAGAACTTCTCGCCTCCTTCTTAGCTAACCGTTCACAGACAGTAAAAATGGGCCCTTTCACCTCCCATACTTTCACCCTCCCTTGCGGAGTACCACAGTGCTCCTCGCTAAGTCCTACACTGTTTAACATTTATGTTTCGGACTTAGCGAGGGTGATAAAGTCATATGGCATTGCTCTTACGACCTACGCCGATGACACCCAATTGGTGCTTTCCGTACACAATGACGGAGCGACAGTTGCCGCAAACTTTCAAAAAGGAATGCTGGCAATCAGTTCCTGGATGTCATCAAACTGTCTCAAATTAAACTCTGACAAGACAGAGGTGATGACATTCGGGACACTGGAACCTACGTGGTCCCTCCAATGGTGGCCAACTGAGATGGGACCTCCACCAGAACCGGCCACCAAGGTTCGTAATCTTGGAGTTACGTTTGACAATAAAATGACCTTCCATCACCATGTCAACTCCGTGGTCTCCTCATCCTTTTTCACCTTGAAAAAAATCAAAAACCTTTTGCCCTACCTTCCCACTTCAGCCGGCAAAACCCTAATTAGCACTTTGGTTTTTGCCAAAACTGACTATTGTAACGCCCTCCTTTTGAACGCCCAGGATAAAGTCCTTAACAGGCTACAGTTAGTTCAGAATGCCTCAGCTAGAATCTTATTGGGCATTCCTAAGTTCACTTCCATCTCTCCGTATATCAAACAACTGCACTGGCTCCCAGTAAGGAGCCGCACAAAGTTTAAGGAATTGTGCATTGCCTATAAAGCCATTAACAACTTAGGCCCACAGTTTCTTAAAAACGCCCTCTGCCCTCTTGAAAATCCTAGAACGCTACGCTCCTCCTCAGCTTGTCTGCTCAAAGTTCAACGAACAAAAAAAGCCAACTGGGGTGACAGATGCTTCACGATCTCCACAGCTAGACTTTGGAACGCACTTCCCCTTCACATCAAAACGACCCCTACGCTTATCAGCTTCAGGAAGAAATTAAAAACTTGGTTATTCTCACATTAAAATTCACCATAGCTAACGTTCTGTATACTGAGCGCCGAGACACCCTCGGGTAGTTGTGCGCTATAAAAATTGCAAGAAACATAAAACATAAACATTATATTACTGTGTGTTTTGAGTGCAAATACTTTACACACTGCCTTTGGGATAAGCCTATCTGCTCATGCCAAACTAGCAAGGAAGTGAGCAGGGGTTATCTATAGTGTGCATCCCCCTTATCCTGACTAGAAGCAAGGGTCCCTACTTGCACAAAGGTGGATACCTCTGCTGACTAGAAACCACTCCTTCTAACAGGGAGACACAGACATGAGGAGATGTAAAGCAAGGGAACAGGGATGGAGATTGTGAGAGAGCGAGAGAAAGAAAGGGACACGAGTGAAGGGGAGGAAAAACGTCACGCTTAGAGAGAACCTTCGAGAGAAAGCAAGTAGACAAAAGAAGAACTGCTAAAGAGAGCAGAGGGACAGACAGAAAGTGTGGTCTTGAGACTGAGAGTAAATGGAAAGAGGAAGAGAGAAAAAGAGCGAGTAGTAGAGGTAGAAGACAAATAGCAAGAGAGACAGTGAGGAAGAGAGTGGAAGGCATGTGGTAGATGGAGAACAGGGTAGAGAAGACAGGCACTAGCAAGGCTGATGGATGCAGAGGCAAAAAAGGTCGTAGAATAAAGGGAAAGAGGTAGAGGGGACAGAGACCTCGAGAATCAAGGAGGAAAGAGAGCAGGAGATCATAAATAAGGAAAAAATGCAATGGTAGGAGTGGGCGAGAAGGAAGTCTCTAGCTGGCATTTAAAACACATCATGTTTTGATTATTATTCCCGGCCTATTCTGCTTTTAAATAACCAATTTATAAACAAGTTCTAAAAAGATTTCTAGGAGATCACACCAAAACTTCACAATCCTGTAAAATTTCTTTATGGAGAATGCGTTAACTTCGGATGCCCATGAATAAGAAATGTCCTGCTAATAGGTTTTGAAACTGTTCCACTATGTATATGGATGCTTGCCGAAAACTACCAACATCATCCATTAAATGTATACCTGAGAGACTGAGACTTGCTGATGACATTTAGGTGTTGACATACCTGCTTCTAAAAGGGCATTGCAACCAGGAAGATGGTGCACTGCCTGGCATTATGACACTGAAATCTGATCCCTTCCCCCTCAGGAACTGTCCTCCCCCGCTGAGTTTTCCCATTGCTTTTGCCCATTTTCAGATTTGTGGCAGGCTTCTATGCTTTCTCCACACAGCACAGGACAAGGAGCCTCCAATCAAGCCCAGTATGTGAGAGCTGCTCAAACACGTTGAGGCATATGCAGCAGGGGCACCCCAATAATACGCCGCATTCAAGGCTGGTTGCATGTGAAAGAGAGGACTTCTCCTTCCCTTGGACAGTATTGTCCACTACGTCGCGAGAATTGAACTGTGGCTAAGCAGGAGCATCAGGGAACTGCGGGTAAGGAACTGAGGCTGGGCAAAGACTCATGGAACTGAGCAGGAGCCGCTGGGCATTAGAGTGAGCAGAACATTAAGGCATCTGGTCACTTAGTTATCATGCAATGCAGCACAGCAACCAAAAATGCTGTGCTCTGTTGCTTGAGAAGGAGAGTGCAGGACAGCGACATATCTATAGAGATGTGTCACTCTCCTCCAATCTCACTAGAGCCAGCTCCCAATCACGCTGCTGAGCGCCACATGCACACTATTGCACAATAGTGTAAAGATGTCTAAATGAGTTTAGTATAGAGTTTGCACTGGAGGGGTACCCTTGCAATACAAAATACTATTGTTAAACCTGACACCCTTGCAGACGCGTAGCTTGGTCATAACACTAGGAGGACGGGGGGGTGGGGGAGGCGGGGGGGAGTGGATTCAGATTTTCCAACAGTCCGACTGGCATATAATGTTAAAATACAGAATACGAAAAGCAGGGCAAAAGAGAGGGGCTAGAGGGGCAGAGGACAGGAAGATGAATGCAGATTGGTAGGGTACTGAGAGAAAGCAGAATATTTTGTAAAATAACCAACATTTTTGAAGACTTTCAAAACAGCGAGAAAGAGAGTGTGGGTGCCTTTTTGTCCGTGTGTAAGCAAAATTCCAGGTGAAATCCAACAGACACCTCACCATACCCTACTGAAAGCATCTGTACCCAACTAAAATACATTTACTGGTGGGGGGGGTGACTTGCACCCTTGGCATGGTATTCGCCAAAACATTTTGCCTTTATCCCTCCTGTTCGCTGAATTAGTCTTTTTGGCTTTAGGACTCCATGCACTTCTAAACAGTAATCTAGTCCTGTGCTCCGTTCTTGAAGCATGGCAAAATTGGACTACACCTAATTGGCACATTTAATTTACCTGTAAGTCCCTAGTAGATTGTACTACCGGTACTCAGGGTCCTTAATTAAATGCTCCTGGTTTGCAGCAGCACTCATTCTGCCATCCACTAAAAGTAGCACTTTAAAATATGTCTCAGGCCTGCATATGCAGTTTTAAACTCCTAAAATAAACATTTTGGTAGGCCTAAAATTTTAATCTAAATACTCACAAGTCACCCATACAGCCGAAAAGGCACATTATACAGAGTGCATTGTATTTAAGTCTGACATGTCCCAACTGTGAAAACTCCTAAAGTCATCTTTCACTGTTGTAAGGCCTATCTCTCTCATTGACGAACACTGGGCTGCCTTATTACATTTTTATACATGATAACTTTGGATTGGAAGCAGATAGAGATATGCTGTTTACACTCAAACAAATTGTAACTCAAAATCCTTTTTTTGGAAATTGGTTACTGGTTGAAGGGGCGAAGCCCAACTCAAGCAGCAGCCATTAACTTTGTCAGAATGAAGCACAAGCAAACCCCAAATCAATGTGTGTTCACCCCTCTGGTAGATTGGGACAAAAGTAGTCAGGCTTAACTGAGAGGCAATGTGTTAAGTATTTATCCATCACTTCAAAAAGTAATAAAGCAAAAACACAACACAAGCAAAATCCTACACCAACTTAGAAAAATAGAGCAAATATTATGAGATCAAAACTCCAAAAATCCAAACAGTAGCACCGGAGATATGCAATTTTGAGAAAAGTGCCAAGAAGCCCATAGTGCCAACTGTGGTTATCTGGTTACGTGTGACCCGGACTAAGTCACACCTTCAGGAAGACCACAATGGAGAGCAGGCCGGATACAAGGACCAAGTTTTGTTAGGCCTGCTGCACAAAGTACCTTAAGTCTTTGTTGTGGAGTGTTGCAAGATCCTGTGTCAAAGAATGGTTCACGGTGCAATGGTTCTGAGGAGCTGCGAGCTGGCGATGCAGACTTCCG
Organism: Triturus cristatus; assembly: GCF_964204655.1. Taxonomy (NCBI): domain Eukaryota; kingdom Metazoa; phylum Chordata; class Amphibia; order Caudata; family Salamandridae; genus Triturus; species Triturus cristatus. Next base: position 640,559,689 of record NC_140585.1, read on the forward strand.
TGTCATCATCAAGGTGGCCATCAATGAGGTGCTTGTGATATGAAGTTCTGCGTCATAGATGCATCGAAGTACTAGCAGTTACAAAGAAGATACTGGCTGTGATGCAAAGGTCTGCTTCGTCATCAAGGATGCCGTCGACCAGGGTCTTGCTATGCAAAGGCCTGTGTAGAGGATGCGGCGCACAACGGTGGTTCAGAGGAGACTTCGGCCGTGATGCGAGGTTCGGCATCGGGGTGTATTGTGCTGCAGCAGTTCTGAAGCAGGGCTGCTAGGGGATGTGTTGTGCTTCATCGTTGTCGATCAAAGGAGGGTTGGTAGAGCACCTTCAAGCCCACTGTGAGTGGTCAAGGACTGGGGTAGCACCACATAAAGGGTAGAACTCACAGCAGACAGAGTTCAGGAGCTAGGTTCAATGGGGTTGCATCCTTTTCTTTCCCTCTGGATCTCATCAGGAGGCCAGTCAACTAGACCTTGGAGTCACTCTAGTGATCCTGGATTCAAGATACAGGTCCAGTCCTTTCACTCAGGCAGCAGGGCAACAGAGTATCAGTCCTTCTTGCAGAGCAGCACAGCAGTCTTTCTGAGTGTTCCCAAGTCCAGAGGTGTACTGAAGAGTTGGGTCTGAGGGTCCATTATTTATACCTGGTGCCCATTTTGAAGTAGGAGAAGGTTCTGGAGGTTTCCACCCACAGAGGTACTCAGAACATATTGCCTCCCTGTTCTGCCCCCAGCTTGTCTGGGATCACATAAAAATAGTGTCAAACAGTTTGTCATTATGCTCAGTCTGAGCCTTTATGACATGCAAGTGTGGTAGGTGATAGCTTCTACCCCTCATCAAGTCATAGATGACCCATCCAACCAACACCTAGTCTCCTTTGTCTCACTGTCTGAAAGCAATACACAAAGACCAGCTGGCAGCTACACACAGTCATGGGATCCAGGGTAAAATCTGCAAGAACCAAATGTTTAGGACAAGAAAATGGAACTTTCTAAAAGGGCTGTTTTCAGAATTGTGACTTAAAACCCAACTTAATCAGTAGAAGAGGGTTTTCAATCAAAATTATTTAGAAACCTCACTCGATATTCCTCTTACTCCCAGTTGAAAGTTTGCACTTATTAAATGTAGTAAGATAACCCAATGATATCCTGTGGGAGAGGAAGGCCTTGCACTACCGAAAAATAAATGTAAGACTATTTCCCTACCAGGACATGTGAAAGTTAAAAGTACATGTTCAACATTTTAAATACAATGCACCCTGTACAATGGGTTGTTTAGGGTCTACCCTAGTGGTGACTTATATGAATGTAAAGGAAGGATTAGGTCTGGCAAATGGAATTTTACAACTGCACACACAGGTTGCAATGGCAGGCCTGGGATATGTCTAAAAATATACTTTAGTGGGTTGCACAATTAATGCTGCAGGCCCACCAGTAGGCTGCAATTTACAGGTCCTGGGTACATGTAGTACCACTTTACTAGAGACTTACAAGTAAATTAAACGTGCCACTTGGGTGTAGGCCAATATTAACATGTTTAAAGGAGACACGACAATTACCTTAGCACTGAATAGTAGTGGTAAAGTGTGTAGTATTCTAAAGCCAGCAAAAACAAAGTTAACAGAAACAGGATAGAAGGCAAAAGGCTGGGATTAAACCACACCAATATGGTCAGGCCCAATGCTAAATTCAGATTTTAGGTTACAATTTTTAAAATGCCACTTTTAGAAAGTTGGCATTTTCTCATCCCATCCAACCGTGCCTTTCTGCCAGTGGCCTAGGTCCCATGACTGTGAATGGCTCTGCTGTTGGGGGTTGTGTAATGCTTCCAAACAGTGAGATAAAGAGGGCTGAAATGTTAACTGGATGAACCATCCTGATAGGATGGCTAAGGAGGGGTTCTCCTCAAGTTCGAGCCACACTTTAAAGGACTTTGACTACAGCACACATAAAGGAACTTGACATCTAGTCCCACCTTATCATTAGTCACCCCAGACAGTTTGGAGCCTTGACCAGGGGAAGACATTTCCAGAACCAGTGTTGAGGGTAGGACAGGGAAGGCAAAGATACAAAGAATGGCACCATTATAAATAGTGGATCTCCGGAGCCACTCACCAGAACACCCTGTGGAAGATTCAGAAGGACTGCAACCTGAGCTAGAGGGACACAATACATTTCCAGAGCCCTTCTTCCAACTGCCAAGCTGCAACTAGGCCTGCCTGAGCCTTGCTCCGGGCCTCAGCTGGAGTGAGTTGTGATCCCCAAGAGGTGCCACCAAGTCCTCCACTTTTTATTGGCATCAGTGGAAGCTCCTTCAAGAGGAAAAAGGTGAACATTTTGAAGTTTGTGCTCCTTGCAACCACAAATGGGCCAGTTTACGCCAAAACATTGCCACCCGCTATGACTGCCAACGTGAAGCTCCAGCGAGTCCTGCATCGATGTAGACCAGCAATGTGAGACATGCACATCATGCTACACCAATGACAGTCAACACAAAAAATGCCAGTGATGAACGGATATTCGGACAACAGCAATGACCGACTACGATGCTTGACCTGTTCTTCATATCGAAAGCCTCCTCCTGGTGGCCTCCTCCAATGTGAACAGAACTCTTTGCGCCGGACTTGAGAAGGTAACTCTTTAGCAGGACTAACTTGGTCCCTGTATCCAATCTGCCCTCCACTGCCATCAGCCTGAACATGTGACTTTCCCTTGGTTTAGCGCAATTAGATGACCGTGAGTGGTACTTTGTGCTTCTAGGCACTGTCTTCACCAAAAAAACCGAAAAGAATATTGTTCATTCTTGCTTTTACAGCGGGTTTCTCCCCAGAGTTTTTGTTTTGGGGCCTCCTGTTTTTGACCCTGTTTCTGTTGGTTTTAGGACTCTGGGAACTTTACTACTGCTGATCAGTGTTAAAGTGCATATGCTTTCTGTGTAAATAGTTATTATGGATTGGTGTTTCCATGATTGGCTTACCTGATGTTTTACTAAGTCCCTAGTACAGTGCACTGTGAGTGCCAAGGGCCTGTAAATCAAATTCTGCTAGTGGGCCTGCACCACTGATTGTGCCATCCAGCCAAGCAGCCTTGCAAAAGGTTCTCATACCTGCCACTGCAGTGTTTGCAAGCAGTGTTTACTGCCATGTCGACCTGGCAATGCACCCACTTGCAAGGCCCTAACCTTCCCTTTCTTTTATTATATGTGAGTCACCTCTATTGTTGGCTCAAGGTACCCCTGTGGGCCAGCTGCAGTGTATGTTAAAGGTAGGACATGTCCTGGTGTGTGTGACATATCCTGATAGTGAAATACAGTACATTTGATTTTTCACTATTGAAAGGCTAGCTGTCCCATAGGATAGAATGGGAGTTTAATTATAACATCTTATCAGTATAACTTCCGAAGTTGGCACAAGATAGAAAGATGGAGTTTAGTATGCCTGAACTATAAAAATGCATATTTTAGTAAAGATGATTTTTGATTGTGTGGTTGAAAATGCTACCTTTTAGAAAGTGGGTATTTTCTTGCTTAGCCATCCAGTATGCCTCTGCTGGTTTGTGGATTGACTGTCTGGCTTAGGAGCGACAGGGGCTGGGGATGTGCATTCACTGTAGACGGGGTTGAGGTATGTTGTGCCTTCCCTGGATGAGACAGGGCCGGGCTGAGTAGACCTGGGTTGCATTAAGAGTAGGGGGAGGAGATTTCCTTGAACATGAATGGGCCTGGTCTGCCTTACACAATGCTGTCTTCCCCTCCTGCAGGGAAGCTGGGCAGAACTGGTTTGGACTGGGCACAGGTACTCTCTGCCACCAGAGAACAAAGGGAAATGCTGTATGTATATATTGGGGCCCAGACCCCATAACTTTAGAATACTTATGGACTCAAGATGAGCCTCTGCCAAGGAGAAGAGCTGAGAAAGCTGAAGGAGTACTGCCCCTTTGCTGTGTGCTGTCTGGGATTGGCCTGCAGTGACTGTTTCTGCCAAGGAGAGGACAAAGACTTTGCTGTGTGCTGTGTATCCTGCTTGAAGAAAATCTCCAGGGGCTTGCCTCCTGTTCTGAAGTCTCAGGGACACAAAGGCTTCACCACCAGCTCCCATTAGCATCCTTGCTGGGAGTTCTGACCTGCCAAGAAGTGCCTGTTCCTGTGTTGGGTCTCTGGAGGTTGTTTCTGCTGCTAGGAGCTGGGAAAATATAAGCAACTAAAGAAGCATGAGGCATCCATACATGTTTTCAATGCAACGCCACCGTGCTGCTGAAGAAACCGACGCATTGCCTGCTTGCAGGTGGAGAAATCGCTGCACGACGAATCTCGTGCACCGATCTCCAAAGTCCGTGCAACTGCAACAACTGACACATCGTGGAACCGTGGCTGGAGAGACCAATACAGAGATGTTGCTGGTGCCACTGCATCGAGAACCGACGCATCAACGAATCCCCACGCATTGCACTGGGGCACCCAGTCTAAACAACGTTATGAAACCGACACATCACCTCCCCTGTGTGGCAGTAAGGAACCGATGCATCACCTCCTCTGGAGCAACGTACCGACGCATCACCTTCCCTGCGCATAAGGAACCAACGCATCACATCCCCTGCGGCTGTTTTGTTTATGGTTTTGACGCATCCAAGGTACTTTGTGTTGAAAATGTTGCATCTATAGTTTGCTATGGACAGAACTGCTTTTACCTTCTAAAAGTCGTACCTTGATAACTTTATGATGGATTTTTGTTGTTTTGGTCTTGTTTTGTTTAGATAAAGATCACTTATTTTTCTAAACTGGTGTGGTGTGGGGAACAACCTTTACAACGCAACTTTTACAACGCACTACCTTTACAACGCATTTTTAAAAACTACCTTTACAACGCATTCCATTACAACGCATACTACCATTACAACGCATACCATTACAACGCATAATATTACACTACACTATCCAACACTTACCCTACTGTTGCACCCCCTGGAGTTAGAATAGTAATTTTTACCCCTATACTATCCAACACTTACCCAACTGATGCACCCCCTGGAGTTAGAATAGTAATTTTTACCCCTATACTATCCAACACTTACCCTACTGATGCACCCCCTGGAGTTAGAATAGTAATTTTTACCCCTATACTATCCAACACTTACCCTACTGATGCACCCCCTGGAGTTAGAATAGTAATTTTTACCCCTATACTATCCAACACTTACCCTACTGATGCACCCCCTGGAGTTAGAATAGTAATTTTTACCCCTATACTATCCAACACTTACCCTACTGATGCACCCCTTGGAGTTAGAATAGTAATTTTTACCCCTACACTATCCAACACTTACCCTACTGTTGCACCCCCTGGAGTTAGAATAGTAATTTTTACCCCTATACTATCCAACACTTACCCTACTGATGCACCCCCTGGAGTTAGAATAGTAATTTTTACCCCTACACTATCCAACACTTACCCTACTGTTGCACCCCCTGGAGTTAGAATAGTAATTTTTACCCCTATACTATCCAACACTTACCCTACTGATGCACCCCCTGGAGTTAGAATAGTAATTTTTACCCCTATACTATCCAACACTTACCCTACTGATGCACCCCCTGGAGTTAGAATAGTAATTTTTACCCCTATACTATCCAACACTTACCCTACTGATACACCCCCTGGAGTTAGAATAGTAATTTTTACCCCTATACTATCCAACACTTACCCTACTGATGCACCCCCTGGAGTTAGAATAGTAATTTTTACCCCTACACTATCCAACACTTACCCTACTGATGCACCCCCTGGAGTTAGAATAGTAATTTTTACCCCTACACTATCCAACACTTACCCTACTGTTGCACCCCCTGGAGTTAGAATAGTAATTTTTACCCCTACACTATCCAACAGTTACCCTACTGTTGCACCCCCTGGAGTTAGAATAGTAATTTTTACCCCTATACTATCCAACACTTACCCTACTGATGCACCCCCTGGAGTTAGAATAGTAATTTTTACCCCTATACTATCTAATACTTACCTTAAATGTAATTTAATATTATGCGTTGTAATGGTATGCGTTGTAAAGGTAGTATGCGTTGTAATGGTAATGCGTTGTAAAGGTATTTTTTTAAAATGCGTTGTAGTGTCCTGCGTTGTAATGTCATGCGTTGTAATGGATTATGCGTTGTAAAAAATGCGTTGTAAGTGCATGCGTTGTAAAAGTGTGCGTTGTAACGTCATACATCCGGTGTGGTGTCCATTTGTAGGGGTTTCACTGTATTACTGTATGTGTGCACACATGCTTTACACACTGCCTCTGAGATAAGCCTGTCTTCTTGTGCCAAGCTACCAAGGGGTTGAGCAGGGGTTACTTTAGAAGTGTATCCCCGTTACCCTGACTAGAAAGAAGGGTCCCTACTTGGACAAAAGTGCAAAGTATTGCCAGAAAAAGATCCTCATTTCCAACAAATATTTAAAGTTCGACTGATTGTATATTTATCATTCTGGTATCTATTTATTTATAACATTTTATTTATTATAATATGTTGTATTTCCCAAAGAGGTTTGGGATTTATTTGTGTGATGTTTTCACTTTATTGTTTTTTGTGTACTGCATAAATATATAACATATTGCCTCTAAGTTAAGCCTGACTGCTTGTGTGCCAAGCTGTCAGATAGTTGAGCACAGATTAATTTAGTGACTATTATTGCTGACCCTGACAAGAATTATGGTTGCTGCATTAGTTGGTCTATAACGGTGCTGAACCAATAATCCAATTTATTACAACTATGCTTAAAAACGTGTCATTCTTTTTATATGCGCAGTACATTAGAGCACATATGCAAAGTTGGATAAGAAACTAGAAATAAAAGCATTTCATCTCGATAGTATCTATTTCAAAAGTTTTTTTTTAATGCAAAACCCTGAATACAGTATTTAGTAGATGCACCATCCATGGAATTCCCCTGTGGCACCAAGTAATGGAAAGCAGCGCAACTGACTCTCAAGTGAATTTAGAGCAAAATCCTGGGACTGCACTACTTCAGCTCTGGACATTCATTTCAAAGCCCAATGTAACATTAACCAGATGGGACAGGTACACAAAGTTCTTCAGCTGCAAGGGAGGGGTAGAACACAGAAGCATAAGTCTCAGAAGAGCAAGGGTGAAAAGGAGAAGCCCTGTTGGGCACATAGGCCTTACACAGACACCACCCATGGAAGAACACTATGAGCAGTGTACTGTCAGGTACACACAGGTCAGTCCATCTCCATGTGTATTTCATCGAAACTCAGTGTCTTTACCCTGTCCTAGGGATATGGTCCTTAACTCATCAAGGAGAAAACTAAGATTCTGGTTCTGGTCCTCTGCTTCCTCTAGACGGGGGTGCAGAACTCATCGAAGTAAATCAGGAACACTGGATATGTTGGTGGGGGGGGCAGCTTATATTTACTCCAAGGGGCAATTAGCCCAAACCAAAATTTCTCGTTAAATACAAAGTTATTCCAACCTTTAGGGGAAATAAATCATAACAAGTACATTTTTCCTTTTAGTGTGCTACAGTACAACGGCCACCAGTTTAAAGCAGAAAACTATCACTCAGTTTTGTGTGTGGCTTCCAGAAAACTCCAATGTGAATCAAGTGCTGTTTTTTGTGGCTCCTGCCTCCAGTAGTGCAGAACACTGGATAAAGGGGTTGGGGAGGTAGTTCATTTCTTTGTTTATGTGTGCAGCCTTGGACTTGCCTCGGGCTAGTCATTATCAAGGTGTTGCTCAGTCTGGCCTCCTCCTGAAACAGATATGTCCAGACCCCGTGCAGTATAGGATCCTTTCTACTACTTTTTTAGACTGTAATTTCTTGACTTTACTAATGTTTTAACGGAGTGGTGATTTTGAAGAGCATCACAAGGGCACATACAGTGACATGTTGACAGTGCCACTGCTTACTACTAAACCCTAGGTTGCACTCTACAACCTTAGGGGCCACACTACCATGTCACCCATTGCCAAAACTCTCTGTATCTCACTATTGTAATCATCTGGTACTAACCATTATTAGTGTCATGGGTGCAGGTGGTAGCCACTGATGGAGCTAGGACTAGTATAAAAGAGACTTTCTCTGAAGCAATCCTCTCAAATAACTTATAATACCGTAATAATTGTGTTTGTAAAAACTTCATAACGTACCAGAAAATCCGCACACAAAATCTAGGGGAAGCTTGTATATGTGTATTACTAACAAGTAACCCGTTTGTCTCTAAAATGGCCGCTAATTGCAGGATTCTGCATTGCGCATGCATCTACTGCATCTACGCAGTATGACGTACTTTGCAGCTGCACAATTGCTCCTAAAATGGCCGCTTGAAACTCACATGATAATACGCATGTTTTGCTGAAACTAAACCATGTAAGTTTGCTAAAATGCTAATGCGTAAGATTTATATAAGTACACGGGAATAGAGTAGAGATAAGTGGTATACAGTGAAATCATTTACTTTTGATTTTGATATTCTTTGTCTTTGACCTCTCTACTAGTTCGTATTTGGGCCTCCGTGCAGGACTGAACTAGCGCATCACAAGGCCACTCCGCATACGCAGACGAAATGACCCAGGAGCCATGGTGCAAAGCCTCGAACATCATCCAAAAACATAGAAAAGAAACATGTCCTGAAAACAAGCATAATGTCCTGAGAACGGAAGACATTTTAATAGAACTGTATACTTTGTATTGATTAATTTATGAACACAGGTGGGAAGTAAAGCATGGGAAAGTGAATTAAGGGGAGGGAACATAGAACAATCAGCTTAAAGAAAAATATTAAACTTAGCATGGTGTGATGATCATCTCCACTTTCCTTGTCCAATCAGAATTAGGAGTTTCGTAAATTCGAAACATTCACGGGTGGTACATGCCATTAGAAAGGTATAATAGAGGTAGTTTAGTTAGATTAGTCACCCACAGAGAGACGGAGAATGCTGGGAGACTGAGATGCTGTCCGAAATATTGAGAAAATACTGAAGAAGATCCAAATCCAGACTTAGAACTATTGAGCCAAATTAATTAGAGAACATTGCAGAAGAATCGAGTAGGCACATATTAGAGAACATCGCAGAAGAATCAAGGAGGAAATAGCATCAGGGAGGGGTGCGGCGCAGGCGCCGTATCTAGAAGAGGTCATCTGTCCTGTCCTGAATCCTGTCCTGAGCTTTGTTCACCTGATCTGTCCCAGGGGCCCTTCCCAATTCCTTGGCCAAGGGGTTGGTTTCCACACCATACTAGGTAAATATAACTCTCTGTAGTATGTAAAAGTATTGCTCTCTCTTTTTCCCCCTACACAGGTTCTGTCATCGTGTTAATTTTGTTTAACTATTATTCTGATTAAATTAATTTCTCTTCCTCTCCTTGTCAAAGACGGTGTTTTAACTGTAATATGGTTCTTGGCTCACATGAATTTTATTAGATAAATATTTTAAACTCTCCCGAGTCCGTGGTTATTTAATAAAAGTTATTATATGTAATGTTTCACCTATTCAGCTAACTAAATGGTCCATTGACCAGAGGAAAATAGATTGGATCAAGAGGTTCTGTAAGAGATAAACAGATAAAATTTATCATACAGGTATTAGCATAATAAATTGATCCCAGCGGTATTTACTAGCCTACATGAATGAGTGTGTTTATGGGCCCAAGTGAATGTATAATAAATGAGTACCTGAAGTTGGTAAACCGCTGGATCAGTTTTTCTTAGTAGCAGAGCTATGCTTTAATTTATTAGCTAGTTAGGTAAAAAGTTGAATTCGAATTATTGGTTATGTATTAACTTACCCATTTGTACTTGTTTTATGTTGTCTGGAAATTCCCTCAAATATTGAATAGCGGGTGGTGAATGGAAACCACACTGCAGTGAGGTTGCTCGTTTGCAGAAGATAGCACTGAAGGGCTATGCAAGGCTGACAGTGTTGAGTTAGGGACTATTTTAGTATAAAAGTGAGAGTGATTGGTAGCAAAGAACTTCGCTGGTGAACCTTTGGTCCTACATCACCTAGAAAGGGTAGTACCGAAGGAGTAGCAGGTTCATCGGTGCTTGAGTGAAGAGTAAGCGGAAGAGTTTTACTCGTAGTATGTGAAGAGTAAGCAGAATAGTTTACTTGCAGTAAATGTGAATCTATTTTCTGATTTAAGTTAAGAAAACAGAGTAGCGAATGTTTTACGTTGTCAACAAATAAATTTGTATGAAAATTGAAAGGAACATAAGTTTTGTGTTATCTTGAAAAGGAGGGATCACTTGAGGGTGCCACACTGACGGCACAAAGAGCCACGCTGGGATTGCTTGGAACAGCGGGTGTGTGACTGATGCGAAATTGTAAAGGAGGGGTCAGTAGTAAAGAGTGATACTGACGTTGCTGGAAAGCCGCGCTAGTATTGTCTAAGCGCATAGTGTAAAATAGAATCTGATTGGTTAAAAGAATAAAAACCGCTCTAGTATTGGTTGGTCAGCAGAGTAAAAGCGAAGATTTGATTGGCTAGCAAAATAGACTCTAAAATAATAATAGACAGTGGGATTTGTATGTGGAAACACGATTCAACATTGATAGGGAATCGACCTGATAGAAGGTATTTAGGTTTTGCCCGAGAACAATATATAAAAGGATCAATAGCAAAAATGTACGGAGAGAAGAGAAAGATGACGTTTATGCAGAAAATTATTTTAAAAAGGATACATTTGTTAAGACTAGAGAGGGAATTCTTATTCCTGCCCCGAAAACGCCCGCATCATACATGATGATGGAGCAAGGCTATCATAGGTGGGTATGGTTGGAAAATTGGATAGAATATACAAAAGAAGATGGAATGCTAGCTTTCCCAGAACATGGTACATTTAATTGGAGGATTCTGCATAACCTGAGATTAAAAATGAATGAATTAGAGCCCCGACCAAGATTAACCCAATATGAAGCTTTAGAGGAATGGGAGACTGAAGCATTTAAGCGTGACAGATCCAGAAGTAGCAGGAACCTTAGTGGATTTTATCCCAGGTTGAAGCGTGAAACTCGAGATAGTCAGATGAAACAGTGGAGACAAGCAATGGTAGCTGAAGGATTATATCCTGTACTGAGGAACATTCAGGAGGTAAATGCACAGAGAAGACCAAACATTTAACGATGACAGGTAGTGGAGAATTAGAAGATGATTTCTTGGACGACATTTTAATGAAAAACCCTCCGCTTTACCAAGAGGAACAGAGCAGAACTACTCCTAGTGCTCCGGTCTTAGGAACACCAATAGTTCCCAAATTATGCATGACACAACAAACAGAAGAGTGCTGCAAGAAAAAGAAAGAGAGGCAATAAACAAGAATAGAGAGGAGTTGATACAGAAAATAACCCAACTGAGTACTCACCCTGAAATCCTAACTATACCCGTGCCTATAGGTCCAGCGGTTCCATTGTATGGTGATAAGGCAATTACTCACAAACCCCCACTCATGTCCACACCTATAATTGAACCCAGAAAAGAGAACTTAATCATTGATGATCAAGGTAGTGAATGTGAGTCGGTAATATCATTAATGGATTTACCGATAAGAGGTCAGATAAATGAAACCCCGAGAAGAGTTACACCTAGTTGTTCGAAGGAGGTACAAATAGAACCAGCCACAGGAGTTAAGAATGAAAATAGTGTAGAAACAGAGAGATGGGCACAGGGAATAGACAAGCCAAAACCACTAATGAAAATCTTAGATATCTACAAATTGAAAGTAGAACTAGAGGAAATGATAGCTGGGAATGTAGGGTTAGACAGGTTGAACACTTACAATGAAGAAGAATTATTGTTTATCTGCAGAAGTATCACCCGAAATACAAAAATATTGCATGAGATATTGACGGACTTAGCTTCTGAAATGGGAGTTGAAATAAGCAAATCCAAAGTATTACAAAAACCATACAGAGCAGAATTCAGTGATAAAGACCTAGAAAATATGAATATGTCTGGAAGAAAGTTACGGGTTAAAGACTTGATGACCATTTTACAAAAATGGGGTGATTTAGACAAATGGAAAGCTAGATGGATGCGAAAAAGAGAAGAAGCACTTGCTAATCGAACCACTTCTGAATTTGTAATGAAAGAAACAGGAAAGGTAGAAAGATTATGTCCTATGAGGGAGGTACCAGGAGGAGCATATGTACATGTACCATGGAATAGACAGGATATTTTATCCTTTACGAATGAGTTTCAGAAGTTAAGAGAGAAGCCAGTTGAGTGGTATCAGCAAGTTGAAAGATTTGTGAAAGTTTCTGAAGTATTGTTGAAGGATTTGGATGGTCTGTTTGACATTGTGGTGTCTACTGATTTATGGACAGAGTGTAAGATTACTGTTGATTGTCCTAGTGATGAATACCCGAGAGATGATAAAACAGGAGATCCTTCAGAAGAGGTAATGAAGAAATATCAGCAGGTTATCACATTCTTGAAAGAAAAAATTCCTCTGAAAGAAACAGATTGGGTAAAAATAGACAGAACAATCCAGGACAGAAATGAGTCCGTACATACCTATTATGGACGCTTACTCCAAGTATTTAAGCATTATAGTGGGTTTGAGAACATTGGAGATAAAGACATGGGACATTTTGTGTACCGATTTGTGACAGGATTAAAACCAGAAATAGGAGACATGATTCGGCAACACATGTTGTGTTGGCAAGCAAGGTCCATAGATGATATTCTCAAATACGCAAAGTATTGCGGAGATGAGATTGACAATAAACGAAAGAAATTAGAAGAAAAAGTAATGTGGGCACAAGCACAAGCAAAATTAGCAGAACAGCAGGAACTCCAATGTGATAACCAGACAGGAAATCAAGGAAAAGGGCAAAGCCAAAATGAAAATAATGGGGCTAAACAGAAGGGACGAATGAGTAGAGTGGAACCAAAGAAAAAGTTTCCTTGTCATGGATGAGGAAAATTGAGGCATTGGTAAAACGAGTGTAAAATTATACAGAACAATAATGGCCCAAATCAAAATTTAAATCCACAGATGCAGAATGAGGGGATAATGAATCAACCGCAGCAGGTTGTAAATCTACAGAGTCAGTTGCCACCTGCCCCTATGCCAAATTTTGTGAACCAGTCCAAGTACAGTGCAGACACCGGATTTCTTTTTTTTTTTTTCTTTTAATTTTTTATTTAAAAAAAAAAAAGAAAAACAGACACCGGATTTCAAGGAGGAAGTGGTAAGAAAAATTCTGTAACCTCGCAATTTCTTTTACAGGACTCCTATTTTGATGACAGCGACCAATGACGGTGCCTGAGAGGGGAGGAAAAGGAGTGCGTACTTGGCACATCCTTACCGGTAGATCAGTCGGGTCCATATGTTGATGGTAAAGTAGAAGGGAAGGATAATACTTTCTTATTGGACACTGGTGCTACCCGTTCTACTGTGAGAACAGCAGACCTTCCAAACCTACCCCTCTCGGGAGAAGTGATCCTAGTAGTGGGCGTTTCAAATAAACAGATTAGGCCCCCTATTACAGAGCTCATGGAGGTAGGCATTGGTAATTTTAGGGAAATACACAAATTCATAGTGTGTGACTCCAGTTCTGTAAATTTATTAGGAAGAGATTTACTGTGCAAAATGAACTGCACAATATTCTGCACACCGGACGGTGTTGCAATTCAAACCCCAGATGAAGACGGAGTCTATAAATTTATGTTAGCTCAACAAGGTACAGAGATAGATGAGATGTATTCTATGATGACTCAAGATGACTTACCAGATGAGGTTAAAACAACAGTAAATCCAAATGTGTGGGATTTTTCAGGGAAAGATGTAGGATTAATGGCAAATATAGACCCAGTAAAAGTAACTGTAAAGGAAGGTGCAGATTACCCAAGCACTCGACTATACAAGATGAGTCCTGAATTTAAGGCTGGTATTGCAGCAGAAATAGATCGAATGATCGAACAAGGCATTTTAGAAGAAATAATGAGCAGTCCCTGTAATTCAACTATAATTGGCATAAATAAACCTAGCAGAAACCTAGCAGAAAATATAGGATTGTTCAGGACCTGAGAAAGATTAATAAAAGTGTTGTGCCTTGTTGCTCCATAGTGCCCAACCCAGCTGTGATTCTGTACCAGATACCCTGGAAGGCAGGATGGTTCACTGTAATTGATCTATGCCACTTCACCCAGACAGCAAATATCTTTTCTCATTTAAGTTTGAGGATCGTGTTCTTCAAGGGTACACTGAAAGTCCTTCAATTTTCAATCAGATACTGAAAAAGTGCCTAGAAACCTTAATATTACCCAGAGAGTCAGTATTAGTGCAGTATATTGACGACTTACTAATCGCATCCAAAACAAGAGATGACTGTGTTACTGATTCAATTGCCTTATTGAACCATTTGGCTGAAGTTGGGCATAAAGTGTCCCTTGAAAAATTAGAGTTTTGCCAAACCAGTGTCAAATATCTTGGACACCAAATAGAACGTGGAATAAGGAGAGTGATGTCTGAAAGAATAGAACTAATAAGACAAATGAAATTGCCGCAAACCCAGAGAGAAATCTGAATGTTCCTTGGAGTTGTAGGATACTGTAGGCAGTGGATTGTAGGGTTTTCCTTATTAGCCAAACCCCTAATACAAATTACCAAGAAACGCGCAAAAGACCCAATAGAATGGGATGATGAAAGTATGGAAGCATTTGTGAAATTATAAAAATGTCTATGTGAAGCCCCAGCATTAGGAATGCCAGATTATACAAAGGAATTCGCACTGTTCTGTTGTGAGAGCAATAGTTGTGCACTCTCAGTTTTAACTCAAAGACATGGTCTGATGCGACGACCGGTGGCATATTTCTCTGCTACTCTAGACCCTGTAGCGTCAGCTTTACCTGGTTGTTTAAAGCAGTAGCTGCCACCTGTACAAGCCTAGAACAAAGTGAGCCAATTGTGATGTGACATCGAGTAAAAATCCACGTCCCACATTCAGTGGAGATTCTATTAACAAAAACTCAAACTCAATATCATACTCCTAGTCGAGTGTCAAAATACGAGAGAATAATCTTAGGTGCTGAGAACGTGGAAATAGTCAGATGTACAGTGTTAAACCCAGCAACTTTGTTACCAGACGCATATGGAGAAGAAGAGAAGGATGAAGTCGAACACGATTGTCTGGATGTGACGGAACTTTGTACTAAGCCCCGTCCAGACATACAGGAAGAACCCTGTCATGCCAATCGCTCACCTGAACTCCTGTTTTCTTCTTTGAATGATGAACGAACCTCTATCCCCCAGGAGTCAACCAAGCAACAGAAGTTATGTGCTCTCTGATGACTGAGAGGCTCCCGAGGGGAAGGGGAAAATGGGAATCAAAAGACAAGAGAGATTCTTTCTTGCGTGTTGTCTGCTGGCACCTTTCGTCTGGGGACCTCAGCACGACTTAAACTTGTTGTGTTTGTTAACTCGAATACCTAAACAATGAATAATACATTAGCAATAATTCAAGATGTACATTTACTCAAGATGTTTACTAAACAGTCTTTTCTACTGTGCAAATAATTACCTATTACATATTAGTGGTTTCTTATAACAGGTAAGTATTCTTTATATTCATTAATTATTCTCTTGTCCTGCAAAACGAGAAAAATAGGACAAATAATAATAGTAATCAAAGAAATTTGCTGAGATCAAAAACTCTTTTCCTAATCCAGAAACACTTGTTACCTTTGATTTGTGGTAATTCTTCTTACCACGAATAATTCAATAGTGTTCAAAACAGTCAAATAGACTTGGTGCTAAAATAACCAATGTTCGGTATTTTATTTTAATTGTGCGATAGTAATGCCCAAGTACAGGTTGATAGTTGCTGAACAAAGTCTTGCTTATTTTAATGTCGAAGAAAAGACTCACCAATGAAGTTTTGTATTGTGAGCCACTTATCTGTTGTTTATTTTTATTCCCAGAGGCGGAGATCCGGAAGCGGAAGGGAGATCCAGGGGTCAGGAGAGGAGAGGAAGGACTGCAGAGCAGGAGCGCCAGGAAGTACCGCTGCCGAGATTCTGCCGGGGAGAAATGAAGAACTCTGTAGGCACGGGGACGCGAAGTTCCAGAACTGAGGAGCACAGGTAAGACTTCTCCAAGACGAGACCAAGCGCTAAACTGAAGGCGCGAGCGGCTTAAATAGGATTTAACTGCTCGTGCATGCCGCGTGAGTATGTGTTCAGTTCAGGACACGTGAAAAGAAATAGTTGCCGCGTTGCTCATTTCCATGCACGCGTAAATCGTTTAACGGTTCTCAAAGACTCGTGTATGCTAATCTTGACAACGTGTGAGGGATTTAGCTCGTAACTAATCCAAACGCCTCGTGTAAGTTAATATCAAAAACGTGTGGGTGAATTCAGTCAATTAACACGTTTTGGATATTCTTTGTTTAAAAGGAAACTATTACAACTTTCATTATACTCATATTATAGCCAATAAGAATAATCATATCAAGCATACCAAACCAATGTGAATTTAGCACATCAAAACACATTTCTTAAAGTGTGTAGGAATTATTGATTCATTGGATGCAGAACCAAGGGAAACTACATTATGCACAAGTGACCGTGACAAACCCCTCAAAAATGCAGAACATGAGTTGTTTGTAGATGGCTCCTGTATGCGCCATTAGGAAGGAGGGTTGAGTGCTGCTTATGCTGTATGTACATTGGCTGGAATAGTTGAAGCATCCTATTTGCCAGGAGTCATATCTGCACAAGTAGTCGAATTGGTGGCTTTGATTAAAGCATGCAAAATTGGGAAAAATTGGAAAGTAACCATTTATGCGGATAGTCAATATGGTTACGGGGTTGTGCACGATTTTGGCCAACTTTGGATGCAGAGGGATTTCTTGACTTCCTCAGGATCCCCAATCAAAAATGGAAATGTTGTGAAAGAATTGCTTGAAGCAATACAATTGCCAAAAGAAGTGGCAGTGGTCAAGTTTGCCGCACATCAGCCAGGAAATGACTATGTGACAGCTGGTAACAGGTATGCTGACCAAGTCGCCCAACACTGTGCCAAATATAAAATACAAGTGAACAAGAAAATTGAAACAAATGGAATCAGCCGCCAACCTATTCTACTTTCAGGATAAGAGTCATGGGAAGAAGTAAAACAATTACAGGATGAGGCAGATATGAAAGAAAAGGAAGAATGGATAAAGGCTGGGTGTCAAAGGAGGTTGGAAGATGATGTCTGGATTTGCCCAGATGGCAGACCAGTAATGCCAGACTGCATGCTCTCACAAATGGCAAGAATGTATCATGGAGACACTCACATAGGCAGGGATGCCATGATCCGACTCTTTAGACAAGATTGGTTCAATAAAAAGTTCAGGAGTGTAGCAGAGAGTCTATACCAGAGATGCTTAATTTGTCAACAGATGAATCCAGGACAAAAGACAGTAGTCTGTATGGGAACAATTAGAAAGGCAGAAGGCCCATTTATAAGACTACAGATTGACTTTATTCAATTACCCCCTTGCAGAGGTTTGAAGTACATACTTGTAATAGTCTGTTTGTTTTCACGGTGGGTGGAGGCATACCCTACACAAAGAAATGACAGCATAACAGTTGCCAAACTTTTGTTGAGGGAACTGATTCCTCAATTCAGTTTTCCAGTAACTTTGGAATCAGATAGAAGGTCTCATTTTAATTATGAAATAATCCGACTGATCTGTGAAACATTTAAAATTTCACAAAAACTGCACTGTGCATACCGCCCAGAGGATTCTGGAGTGGTAGAACAACTGAATGGCACAATAAAATGAAGATTGGGAAAGATATGTGCATCTACCCCACTGGGTTGGTCTGACACTTTACCTCTTGTTCTGATGGGGCTCAGAAGTATTCCTGATAGGAATACAGGGTTGAGTCCCCATGAAATACTCATGGGAAGAGCAATGAGGCAGGCATGAATACCAGGAGACAAACTGCTGATTATATCTGATGATTTGGTATTGGAATATTGCAAAGCACTGGCTGACCTAGTGCGTTCTATTTCTCAGCAGGTTGGAGAAGATGCAGTTGCCAGGCAGCAGAGTCAAGCACTTAATCTGAATCCTGGTGATTGGGTGGTGGTGAAAGAACACACTCAAGAATCGTGTCTAGCACCCAGGTGGGGAAAACCACAGCAAGTTATATTGGTTACCACCACAGCAGTGAAATGAGCAGGCTTACCTAATTGGATTCATGCAAGCCATACCAAGAGAGTACCAGCACCTGACAGAGAAGATTCTCAACATATACAAGGATTTGAGGCGCGGAAGGTTGTACAGCTGAAGGATCTGGAATAACAAACCTGGAAATAGCTGATCGAAAACAACCAAGCACGAGTCAGGATGACTGAATACCAGTGGTTGACATACCTGAAGTAAGTGTGAAAACAAGAAGCCAAATCTGTCTAGAAAGACAGGAGAACAGTAAGGACCAGACAGGTATAGAACAACCAGCTCAGGAAAGAGGTGATATAGTTATTGGAGAACCTGAGCAGGAACAGATAAGGAGAGAACAATCTACTCAGACGAAAGAGGGTGTAACAATACATGATTCTGAGGAGGGACAGATAGATCTAGAAAAACGTGTTTGGGCTGCAGAAACCCAAAATGCAATAAGACCTAAGCAGGACCAGTTAGGAAAAGAAAAACAAGTTCAGACAAAAGAAGAAGAGAAAATCAAGATAAAACCTGTACAGGGTCAGACTAGGGAAGGAGAACGCATCCAGGCAGAACAGGATGGTACAAGAGTAAGCCCTGGACAATGTCAGACAGAGAGGAAATCTGAAGACGAAGATAACCAAGTTGTGCCGCAACATAACGAAAACAAAAGAACACTTAAAGATTGTGACAGTGCAGTGCAAGCAAAAAGGGTCAGAAGAGGTGGCCGAGTGTTGTGAAAAGGCGGCTAAAGTATAATTTCAAAACAGTTAATCAAGAACCTGATCAAGTAAATGAAATTTCTAGTCAGTCCGGAACATCTGCCAAACAGCCCAGACGACAAAGTCAAAGACTGAGGATCTTGAACAATAAATTCAAGGGTCCTGAATGGATGTACGTAATTCTTGAAGAATTCAAGAATCTTCACTTAAATGAAGAAATTGATGAAGAAATAGTTACCGAACAAAATATCGAAGAAGTGAGACCAACCTGAAAATTTCTCAAAGGAACTTTTGAACTCCACAAGTAAATCGAAAGAATAGAAGAGAAATCTTCATGACTCAGAATGGCTGACGATAGGGCTGCTGGAAAAACTAAATGAAATTGTGTAAAAAAAATGCTGTAGAATATGTATATGTAGTATATTTTTAGTACTTATAGTTTGGTTTGTATTGACAGTAGCTATCCCTTTTTTGATGGTTACAAAAGAAAAGAATAACACCGAGATAAAAGAGAAAGTAGCTAACGTTAAAGGAAATAGGGTAACATTAGAAGCACCAGATGAGAATAAGACAAAACGAGACAAAGTAGATTTAGAAGCACCAGATCAGTTAGACATATTCCACACTGTGACAGACAATGACACTGCTTTAAATGCATCTACAAAGTTATTAGTGCAGTATGTGGACACTATGGAAGTTATTGATTGTTACCAGCATTAGTAGCAGAAGGTGTGACATATCATCATATTCCATTAACATATGGTATATCTTGTAGTGTGTTAGCAAGTTTGTTTTATAGAACAGGGAAACTACAATATTATTATTCTAATGTAGATGTGATTTTTCCGAGGTTCCTATGCAGAAGAGCATGAACCCAGTTAATAGTACTAAAGACGCACAATTTATGGGAGAATATTTTCCAACAATGAAGACAATAGATATAGCCGAAGCATGCAAGCACAATTTAACATGTAAATTACATGAAGAAGAAAAGGTATTTTAGAATTTAGCTGAGCAAAGGAGGCACGACTTCCAGAGAAGGGCTTCTGAACCGAAACTACAGATACCTCAGTGGGGTGAGAAAGATGAAATATATAAAACTGACAAGACTCATGCTGCTATGTCCCTGGACTTTGAAAAGAAAGGGAAGATCTGCCTCCATAGATTAAAGACTGAATATAACAATGTGCTTATTGGTTCCAGTGAATGCGAACATAATTTCTTGATTATCGGAGGGTGGAGACTAAAAGGTGGAAAAGATCCAGTATTTCCTTCAATTTATTATGTATGTGGCAAAACAGCTTATTTTAGATTGCCTGATCATTGGTACCAGAGTTGCTATTTTGGAATAGTATTCCCAAAGGTGTACCATGTGAAAAGAATCACTGGAAAAAACGAAGCTGCAAATAGTAGGTGACATTTTCAGTGCATTGACACCTTCAGTGGGAGTAATTCTGAATTCCCGGAAAATTTGTAAAGCTGTCTACAGTAGTGGATCAGTTATCTACTGACACTGCTGGAGGGTTCTTGGTGATCAATACGGAAATGGTTGGGATCAGATCTATGATTTTGCAAAATCGACTTGCTCTTGATATATTAATGGCAAAAGAGGGCGGAGTCTGTAAAATGCTGAAGGCGCAACATTGTTACACTTATATACCTGATAAAAGTGTTGAAATTGGGAGATATATTAAAAACATAACGGAACTGGAAAAGGAATTAAAACCACTGGAAGTTGATAGTGTATGGAAGAAACTAACAAATAGTATTTCTACAGTAGGGAGCTGGTTTTCCAACATAGGTAAGAGCATAATAGGGCAAATCATATTTCCCGTTTTAGGAATAACACTATTAGTCCTAGCAATCATGACATGGTTCAAATACTGTAAGAAAAGAAAGGGGTATGAAGTAAATGAAAGAAGTAAGAAAAGAAAGTATGAAGAGAGACAACTTGAAGAATTGCAAGGAAATATATATAAAATAATGAAGGGTCTACAGTACAGAAATGCTAAGAAAAACAATGAGAAAGTTGAAGAAGAAATTGAGATGTGCAAAAGTTGACATCTGATTTAGTGATGGTAATTTAGTGATGGCATAAAATGCCATCAGAGAGGGGATTGATGGAGCAAGGACTCGTATTTGTTTAACTATTATTCTGATTGAATTAATTTATCTTCCACTCCTTATCAAAGATGGTGTTTTAACTGTATTATGGTTCTTGGCTCATATAAATTTTATTAGATAAACATTTTAAACTCTCCCGAGTTCGTGGTTATTTAATAAAGGTTATTATATGTAATGTTTCACCTATTCAGCTAACTAAATGGTCCATTGACCAGAGGAAAATACATTGGATCAAGAGGTTCGGTAAGAGATAAACAGATAAAATTCATCTTACAGGTATTAGCATAATAAATTGACCCCAGCGGTATTTACTAGTCTACATGAATGAGTGTGTTTATGGGCCCAACTGAATGTATAGTAAATGAGTACCTGAGGTTGGTAACCCACTGGATCACCACCCATGTCAAAACCAGTCCCAACCTGTATGAACCCAATAACCCACCAGAGTCCAGTGCTCTGTTGGTGAGCAGCAATGTTTGCATTGTTGCAAACTAATGTTAATAGCAGCCACTGCAACTCTGCCATCGATGTCTCCAGGGATTCTTTCTCTCTGTCTAAACATATAAGCAGAGATAATTTTCAAAATTTCACAATCCGTGGTAAATTTGTAAACTGTCCAACTGTGTGGAACACTAAAAAAAGTATGGGCTACTGAGAAATCAGTGGTTTCCACATAAAATACTATGCCACAAATTTTAACTGTCCCTATTTTTAACAATGCCCTGGAAGCTTCCTGGATATTCTGCTTTTTGTATCTATTGTAACTGCCCTATTTTATCTACCTGTAAATAATGATCTATTTTGCCTTATAAGTGATAGTTCTGACTGGTCATGTGATGGGTCGTACAGGAAATTACATTTGTTTTGTTTTATTTAATGTTAATTTTTTAGCTGAGTTTCTACCACCACATAGTATAAGTCTGGATGGCTGCACTTCACTACTGCTGGAAAGTCATGTGCCCAAACTGAGAAACTTAGTGCTGCAGTATTATTGGGTCTGGGACACAATTGTTAGATGACACTAGTGGAGAATTACAGTACTCACAGAGCAGCGTAACCACTGACTGTCCCAGCACCCATAGAAAAGACTTCACGGAAGTGTGTGCATGTAGGTGTTTTAGATCTGGGCATCATTTAAGTTATGCTGCTGTAATTTCAGGATGTTGGACCTGGACTTTTTGCAGGGTCTTTCCCTTCTATTGCTGAACATGTATGGAATTAGGACTCAGTGCACTTTCTCCTTGCTGATCATTGGTAAAGTGCATATGCCTTCTCCCTAAAACATGGTGCAATTGAATTATACCTAATTGGCACACTTAAGTTACATGTAAGTTGCTTGTAAATGGTACCATATATATACGCAGGGCCTGTAAATTAAATGCTAGTAGTGGGCCTGAAGCACTCATTGTATCAGCCACTAAAGTAGCTTTTTAAAATATGTCTGCAGACTTTAGAGCAGTTTTAAACTGTCATTTAGACCTGTCTAAATAAACCTTGGTGGTTGGTGGGCACAGGGGATTTCTAATCTTGTTTGGGGACTTGCCAAGGGTGGGGTCCCAGATAGGGGAGTGTTGGCATGCAGCAGCAGTCCACTCACTAAATCTCATGGCAGCAGAAATGGTTTCACACGGTAATGAAGGGCCACCAATCTATCCTTTTTAGGTTTCGCCTGCACAGCACTTGCAAAATCTGTTGTAACAAAATAAAATCTTTAAAGTGGCTGATTATTTACCTTCACTTACCATTGCTTGGCTCCCACATCACTCTTGATTGCTTGCTGCTTATTGAACATCACCTCCTCCTCCCCTCCGTTTTCTTGTTGAGGCTTCGTGTGTACCCATGTCGTGGAGCATGGACCAAGTTCTGCTTGTCTGTGCCTGTGCATCTGCAGATGTACCTTTCTTGTATTTTATAGCGTTGCACTCCCTCAGAGTGCATCATTTTGCAACTCAAACCTCGATGCCATGACCTCAGTTTATGAACTGTCCTGTATTTACACTGCTTGCATCCTCCACCACGATGACGTGCCCATTACACTAACCCCCCATGACCCGCAGTGTACAACATGGCGGCACGCACATTGTGGATCACTCGGTGTATTTTTAGTGCAAAATTATATACCCAAAGATAAAACTCAGTGTTCGGACCAGTTTTCACTCAGACTGATACTGTGGAGAGTCACAAAAATGCAATCTGTCTGGGCATCTGTTAATATGTAAGTGGTTTATTTTTTCTCTTTCAAGCTGCGGCACTGTAGTGTTCTATTGTGTTCCAGAAATGCTTCAAGATACATCAACGTGAAGATCCAATTAATTCTTTACAAATGTAGTCCCCTTAAGTCCATGCATGAGTAGCACCTCTAGTCCAGTTTATTTGTGTTCTGCCACTTGCTCTGATTTTTTAATTCGATTGTAGTACAGAATGCAAAGATAAACACATGGAGGGGATGGCTTACTCACTTGCACCTGAGGCGTTTCGGAAATTGAAACTTCAGGTTGTACTTGAGGTTATTACAGGCTTCTGTCTTGATTCAAACTCCTGCATAGCGATGTACAGTCTACGCGTTCAGCTGGTGGCTGTACCTGCTTTCCATTGTGGTTACTAGTGCTGTTGTGTGACAGAAGCACTGTGACAGGCAACCCTGCTTAAACACTTGTGTTTCTTTAGCAGCCCTGTCCATTAAGCCTGGAGTTTAAGATTGTCAGGCAATTGTAGCATGTTTACGGTGTCATCACTGGCCCTTGACTTCATATTAAAGGGGCGCATGCATACGAATAATGCCCAAGCACCAGCATGCAAATACAGGCAATGCAATATTTAACTGTGTTTAAAATAGAAATATTTTGTTTATGCCTTATGTTATGTTTCTGTTCCTCTATTTTAGTGTTTATTGAAATTACTGGGACTAAAGCATTGTTGCCCTTGAGCTGTAAGATTAGGGATCATGTGTTCCAGGTTGGGGGTTACTGTTGTAAGCTTGATAGTAAAATGATGTGGTAGGCATCATTGAAACATAGAATGTTGCTAAAGAATAAGGATATTCCCTTTTTCTTGTAGACAGGATGAACTAGTTTCACTTATTGTTTAGCGTTTACTACCCCTGACATGGTACTGAAGCGCTTTCAATCAATGATTTGTAGAGCGCTGCTTATCATCTGTGAGGGTATCCAGGCGCTGGGGGGAGGGGGTCTGCTGCTGGGAGTTGTCAGTCAAACACCCAGGTTTTTAGCCTATGTCTGAACTTCTGTAGGGTGGATGCAGTCTGGAGTTGGAGTCGGAGGCCATTCCAGGTCTTGGTGGCCAGGTAGGAGAAGGTGTGGCCACTGCTCCTGGTTTTGTGGAAGCGGGGTGTGGGCAAAGGAGAGGAAGGCGGAGCGTAGTTGTCTGCCGGGTTGGTGGAAATTCAGTCTGTGGTTGAGGTAGGTTTATCTTTTGTTGTGCAGGGCCTTGTAGGCGTGGGTCAGTGGTTTGAACTGGCACCCTTTTTGGGTGGGGAGCCAGTACAGAGCTCTGAGGTGGGGGGTGGTGCAAGCTCTTCTTTGAAGATGAGCCTGACTGCAGCATTTTGGATGGTTTGCAGTCTGCTCGGTAGTTGTGAGGTGATGCCCACGTAGAGGGAGTTTCCATACTCCAGGCTGCTGGTGATGTGGGCCTGGGTGGTGGTGCATCTGGTCATCATGGGGAGCCAGTTGAATATTTTTCAAAGTATGCAGAGGGTGAGTAAGCAGGTGCAGGAGTCAGCATTTATCTGCTTCTTCACTGTGAGCTTGTAGTCGAATATGATGCTGAGATTTCTGTCATGGACTGTGGGAGTGGTAAGGGGCCCAATTCTGCTGGCCATCAGGAGTCCTTCCATAGGCAGGTGTTGGTTCAGGAGAGAAAATGTTTTTTCGGTGTTGAGTTTGAGGTATTTGTCTTGCATCCAGCTGGCTCTGCTGGTCATGCAACTGTGGAAATTGGTTTTGGTGTTAGTGGGGTTTGAGGATAGTGAGAGGATGAGCTGAGTGTCATCAGCATACTATATGATGTTTGTACCATAGAATTTGACCAGCGTGGCCAGGGGGGCCATGTATGTATTGAATAGGGTTTGACTCAGTGAGGACCCTTGGGGAACAGCACAGATTGTGTTGTTTGGGCCTGAGGTGTAAGGTGGGAGGTGGACAGTTGGGTTTTTCCGGTGAGTAAGGAAGCCTTCCATTTAAGGGCATTTTCTTGGATCTCCATCTGATGGAGTCCTTGTAGGAGGGTGTAGTGTGACACGGTGTCAAAGGCTAAGAAGAGGTCGAGGAGGATCACGGTTGCGCTCTCCCCCTAGTCATAGGAGAGAACGGATGTCATGTGTGGCTACAATTAGGGTGGTTTCTTGCTGTGGTTAGAGTGGAATCCTGATTGGGATGGATCCAGAAGGTTGTTGATCTCTAGGTGGTTGGAGAGTTGTCTGCTTACTTCTTTCTCCAGGACTTTAGCTGGGAAAGGGAGCAGGGACATGGGCCTGTAGTTATTGAGTTCTTCTGGATTTTCTGTGTGTTTTGTAGCAGAGGTGAGTTGAGGATGGTGGTGAGTACCTTACTGATAGAGTTGCTCCTGAGATTGAACATGTGGTAGGGGCAGGGGTTTCTGAGTGCTCCTGAGCTTTCTGTAGAGGTAGCACGCTACTTCTTGGAAGCCTAATGTTAGTAATTGAACATGTGTGAAGTTTGTATCAACTGGATATTAGTCAATCATGCCACTTTGTAAGATGTCACTGTTAGTATTGTAGTAGAGATTTATTATATATTGATATAAGGGGCAGTTTGGTCCCAACAGTCAGTTTTTTCTTCATTATCTGTTTTTTTCCCATCTGTGTCTTATATCCCACCCCCCTACATACCACTCACCCCACCCCACCCTCCCATTTAAGCATTTGCAGTAGACGAACTGTGTGTTTTTGTATATTTAGGCATTCTAAAGTTTAAAAAAAGCATTCTGATGCAGCTAGCATTGATCACATCGTAGCACTTTTTTTTTTACATGTTTGCTTTGCTTCACACTTCCCGAAGCTTGCAAACCTTTGAAAAAAACACACATGAAGTTAAGGGTCGCCAACATGTATTAATTCTCACACCACTGGTTAAAATTTCAGATTAGCTAGATAATAGAATGTACTTCATAATTTTCTTTCTTTGAATGCATAAAATGTAGCATAATTCAACTTTCCATAATGCATCATCCAAGCAACCTTGCTGCATGATATTCTACTCTAATGCTGCTTATTCCTACGATCTTGATTATAATGTGTGATTTCCATCATTATTAATATTAAGTATTTATCATGCTATTAGGTATTATCCATAAAAATGGGTAATTAATTAATATAAAATAGCCTGTGACTCTTCTTAAACTCAGTATTCTAAAGCAAATTATTCTTATTTGCATAGCAAATCAAACATCTAAACATATAGTTCATCTCAAATAATTCTGGAAACATCCAGCAGGTTCAACCTTTTCAAAATTACACAAAAATGAAGGACATCTTCTTGAGGTAATTAGAAAGTCTTCAGGAACTGTTTCATCTTGTTGAATAAATACGGTGCCCGTGAAATCATCTAATTCTCATTTTTAAATAATTCTGTCCCATCCTGTGAAGTAATCAGATAGTAATTTTCAAGCCACCCGCTACTAATCAGACAGTGTTTCTAAACTTTGCTGATGACTTCAAGAGCTTGATGATGTCTGATGATGAGAGACAGACTTCAAAAGTAGTTTGATGATCATCTTATTTCTGTGGGATGGCTTCTGAAGTCATCCCGTTGGTCCTGGGAGAATACAACAAGCATCTGGGAGGTTTAAGATGAATTGGAGAAGAGATTTTAGGTACAGAAAGCCTGCCCTTTATCTATGTTTAGGTTAGCCTATATGTCAGCAGTATCCCATAAATTCAAAAGGTGACTGGTGAACATAACCCGTGAGATCCTCATATCAGGGCACTTTTACACTGAAGAGAAAAATGGGAATTTGCAATCATGTAAGTGAGATAGGGTTGGTTGTGAGTACGAGAACAAGGGTGAGTGGAGAAGCAAACTCGCCACAACCTTATTTGCAAATGGTGAGGACCACTGACGTAATGAGCTTAGCGTCAAGTATTAATTCAATGTACCTTGAGCAAAAAAGCCCCATTGACATAAGGTTTGACCTTACAACCTAATCACCTTCATTAGCTTATGTAATGTGCTCGGATCATCTTTGGTTAGATCACCAAGCTATTGAGCTTTACGTAGAGAAGGAGTTTAGGTCAGAGGCATTTGACAGGATGTAAAACAGCTTTCAACAGTCTGTAAAGGAGGTAAAAGTGGCTTCATGATGACATGTCAACATCTTAATTTGCAAAACAGAGAACTTGTGTGTAGTCACTGACAGCCTGTAAAGAACCATGGACATTTGTCCAATAATGCTAATGTGGTTAAAAATTTGACTTCAGGACCCTCTTCAAATTTAAATGCTTCTTTTTATTCACCTTTTCTTCTAATTTTGAAAAGCAAAGGTTAAAGTTGATCACAGCCTTTTAACATATTCCAGCAACCCCTTAAGCAGCACAAAAAACCTTACTTTCACAGTTCATACACCATCCAAAACTGTCAGGGAACTCTGAACAAAGTGTTGCAGTATCTAAAAAATCAAATTTGCCAATGTCTCTTAGAGACAACCATATCAGGATGTACACCAGTTTATTGTATTTACTGCAGCCTACATCAAGATCCATAAAACACTATAAATCACACAAAAATATGAAAACAAACCCATGAAAGAAATTAGAATATTTATCCACACAAATTCACACAAACACAATTTACAAAGCTTGAAACTATTTTTAAAACAACACAGCCCAATAAATGCTTATAAAAGTATAGACGACTGAAGTGTAAACATACCTTTATATAAGAGAAATTTTAGGCAAGAGCTCCAGTTAGTATTTGTAATAAACCCAGCAAATACAAGATGTTTAATGCATCATGACACACCAATACGTAATTTAATTTGCAACTTGATTTATTGCAGGACCTTTATCACATTAAAGTCCTTAAAGATTCACCTTTAGTTAGTCAAGATGTCGTTACATTTCAGCCCCATGTTTCACCACTGACACAATGTCACAGAGACAATAATATATTAAGGAAGGTTAAGGATAAGGAGCGGTTTGTGGATTGATTTTGCAACAAAGCATTTGTTTCCTAAAGGCCTAGAAATTAGATAATAATATAAATAATTATATACTAAATGTTGTTCACACCTAAAAGATTAGAGGCCCCTTAGTCATCACATACACATATTTGCTTGCCAGGTATGTGAACCCAACACAATTTTGCAAATCAGTCCAGGCCTTCTGCCCAAGATCCCTATATATATATATATATATATATACACTTCTTTCTGGAGGAAGGAAATTCCTACGGTCAACTTTCCAAACGCATACAAATTTCATAACACACTTGTAAAAACACTCATCCTCCCTCCTAGGCATGGACTGTGTAGTGTCGCGGTACTGGAACAGACGACTCGGACACAAAGTATGGTTCTGTGGGAGCATTATTATCGTTATGTCTGACGTATTCTCTTTCCTCCTCCTTACTGCCTTACTGGCTCCTACTGTTCCGCCTCCCTGCTCTCCTCCCACCTTTACACTTACTGTGCCCTTCTTAAACAACTTGAAACACCTGAGATGTGTCTGTTCATATCAGGATAGACAACAAAAAAAGAAACAACATAGTTACAGTTCTTCAATGAGACGGACGGATCTTCAATGGAGTTGCTGCGGCCGGTGAGCTACCTCCTGAGTCGCCTGCTCCCCTTCACCAGGAGAGGTGGAGGGCCGATTCTCGCTTCCCATCTTAGGTGCGTCCCCTTTCGATGCACTGTCAGGTACAGCCAGCACTTCTCTGACAGTGGGCATACATTTCTGGAAGTTCGCCACATTCCTTGTGATCCTCTTGTCCTCTGACGCAGCTGTGACCATAATCCCTGTTTGTTTTGTCACCAACAGTGGGCAAGCATGATATCAACAGTCTGCTTTTCTTTGTTGTTCTTGCCGTACCAGCACCCAGTCTCCTTCCTGAATGGATGACTGTGCAGCTTTCCACCGACGGTCTGCATATTCTTTCATCTTCTCCTTTGTCAGTCTGTCTTATGCTGCTAATTCTTCACGATCGGAGTCTTGATGAGTACGACTAGTTATGTCTTCCCAGGCCGGTATTCTTGTGCGCACTGTGCGACCCAACATCAAGGTTGCGGGACATCTGTCTGTGGTAGTATGTGGTGTGGTTCAATATGCTCATAACACCTCATTTAAAGCCACTTGAACATCACACTTTGAAAGTTCTGCTTGCTGGATGGTTTTTTTCAGAGTGGCCATAAATCTTTCTACCATCCCATTGGCCTGTGGCCAGAGGGGGTGATCTTCCTGTGTGTGAAATTGAGGTGCTTGGCAAATGCGGCAAAGTCTTGCCCGTTGAATTGTGGGCCATTGTCTGTTTTCACTACCTTCGGTATGCCCCATGCTGCGAAAACTTCATCTAACACAGGTATAGTGGTGGTAGCTTTGGTTGACGATATGAGGTGCGCAATCGGAAAACGTTAGTACTCATCCATCACGACCAGGATGTACTTGCCAGATTGTAGCGGGCCAAAGAAGTCTACTGCAACATGTTGCCAGACGCCATCCAGCAATTCTGACATTTGTAGGGGTGCAGGTTGCTCCTCGCCACTTACTAGTTGACACTGCGGGCAGTATTTTAGTGTGAGTTCAACCATTTGATGAAGCGTAGGGAACCAGACCCGCTCATTCAGCGCTCTCTTCGTGGCTACTATACCTCTGTGCCCTTCATGCGCTAGCTTGATAACTCCTTGACGCAGCTGTTTCAGAATGATGATTTGTTTGTCTCATAGCAAAAGACCATCTGAGGTAATGGACAATTCATCCCTCACATGTCTAAAAGAGGTCAGTTCATGACTGTCAATTTGTTTGCTCTGTTCGGACTCTTCCTGGTGTCTCCAGCTTTGTGTCTGGATGCGGTGTTTCACATTTTGTAAGGTGACATCCTCATTGGTGGCTTCAAGGATGGCCTCCACAGGGACTGCTGGTGGTTTGGCTTGAGCCACTACAAAATGGATGTGTTAGAAAACCCACTCCCACTCCGGAAGGGTGGTGTTGGTCTCCCAGACACACTGTGGTAGCTTGGCTCGAATGGTCAGGAATCAGGCACCGTGCTAAGCATACGTCATACCCATACAATAACCATGCGTGCATCCGTTCCAAAAACGACTCTACACCGTAAAAATTATGAAAATATCTCTGTTTATCTTCTTTTTCTCTTAGTTGCTGATTAGATAAATAATAACACAATCACAATATACAAGGCTTTTTAAATAGTGCAGGTCAAATAAATACTGTCTTAAGGATTCAATAAATAGGGGTGATCATAAATAATTAAGGCATACATATAAGTGCATTACATACAGGCAATTAAATATTCTGAGGCAATAAATACTGCAAACCAATAAATATTGTGCGACAATAAATACTGTGGAACAATAAATACAGTGAAGCAATAAATAGGTTAAATACAATAAATACAGTGCTCTCAATAAATAATTAAAAGCTGACAGTGACACTTATAGAATCAGATCACATTTGAGATTACTATGGGCTGATTTGGCCCAGGCACAGCTTGGGGTTAGGGGGATGTCCTGAGGGTGTCTCACCTAGCTTGGTCAAGGCTGAGGCCTAAACTGAGGTGGATCAAGGGGGGAATACTAGAGACCTGGCTCTCTCACTCTACACAACCCCTCTGAATTAGTCTCAGCTCACCCCTGGCACAGTCAAGCTGGTTCCAGCACCTCTCTAACCCCTAGGGTAGTCTCTTAGGATTCCACAGGGCCTTAGGCGCCCTCTATTCCACTTACTGCCCTTTTTCTGAAGCTCCGACGCCGCTGGAGTTGTGTCGACGCCGTGAGGCGGTTCCGGTTCGATGTCAGCGGCCTCGGCACAATGTCAGTTCTTGACGACGCCGGTAGGCGGTTCCGGTTCGGTGTCGGCGGCCTCGGCTCGATCTCGACCTCCGATTCGATGGCGTCGGGCAGTCTTGGCTCGATGTCGACTTCGGGCGGCTCCGGTCTGATGGCGACCTCAGTTTCGATGACGTCGGCCGGCCTTGGGTCGATGTCGACTTCCGGCAGCTCCGGAGTGCGACCTCACTCCCGACCTCCGGTGCTCCTCTCCTCAGGTTCCGGCGACTCCGGAGTGCGATCTCCACTCCCGACCTCCGGCACGCTTCACCTCGGTCTCCGGCGACTCCGGAGGGCGGACTTCACTCCCCCGTCGACGCCGCTCACTCGACCTCGGGTGACTTCCTCCTCGACCTCTGGTACTTCTCCGACCTCCGTCGGCGCCCTCTCTCGACCTCTGGCGGCTCCGGGTACGACGTCTACTTTTCCAGTCAGCGCCGCTTCTCCACCTCGGGCTCCAGGTCTCCAGGCTACTCGACGTCGGACTCCAGGGAAACCAGTATCCAGGTCAGGATCTTGCTGTTCTTGGATTCTAAGGCCTGTTCCTGCTGTCCAGGTCCTTAAGATGGTTTTTCTTGCTTCTTCCCACACAGGGCTCCAGGCTGGGCTCAGTCAGTAGGGACTAGTATCAAGGGTGGGTTTATGGACCCCACTCCAGGCACAAGTTTCCACCCCTGCTGCCTCACTCCTTCCTCCTTCAGGTTTCTGCTGCTCACTCTTCACCAGTCAGGTGCCAACTGCCAGCTCCAACTGCCAACTCTCTGTCTTAGCTTCCCAACATTCTAAACCGCCTCCAACTGTCACAGGGCTCCAGAATGTTGCAGAAGGTTCTAATAGGTTCCAGTGGGTGCTGGTGATGTCACAGGTGGCCACCATTTTGTGCTCCAGGCCCTCAGACAGAAGTTCCAGGGGTAGATAAAATGGCTCCCTGAATCTGCAGCAACACTAAAAAGTTTGGTGGTTCCCAAAAAGGAAAAATTCTAACAGGGTTTGAGGCAAAAGTGGGACAAAATAAATAATGATGAGGAGGGACAACCCAAAGGGCTGACAGGTCTAACAGGATGTATTCCTCCGCTAATGACGGATTTGATTTGGACGTTGACTTAGGATGTCTCGACATATAGTCAGCTGGATTTGCAGCTTTTCCAGGTTTGTGGACGATAGTATAAGTATACTCTTGAAGACGGATGCCCCAACGCTCTATTCTGGGTGGCATTTTGGCTCGGGGATTTCCAAAAATAATTAGCAGGTGCTGATGGTCCATGATGAGCGTAAACTGTTTTCTGTAGATGAAAATGTGAAAATGTTCACAAGCCCAGACTACCGCCAAGCTTTCCTTTTCGGGCTGAGAATATGCTCTCTCTGTGTCTGTTAGGCTCCGGCTGGCATAGGCTACGATGTATCGTTGATCACCCTCTCTGTCATACTGAGCCAATATATCTTCAAGACCCACTGGACTCGCATCCACAGTGATTTCAGTTTTCCGCCAAGAGTTAAAATAGGCAAGGTTGTTGGCAGACTCAACAGAAGGTTTAATCGAGTGGAAAGCTTGATCACATCTCGTGGTCCATTGGAATGGGTGGCCTTGTTTGGTCAACTTTCTCAGAGGGTAGCTGATAGTGGCGTGATCCTTGATATAGCATGCACAGTAGCTTGCCATGCCTAGAAAAGAACGCACATCCCCAACGTCTCGAGGCCTAGGGGCATCGTTCAATGCTGCGATCTTTTCAGGGTCAGGTCTCATTCCTGCGCCTGAGAAAATGTGTCCAAAGAACTTTAATGTGGATTTGTGGAATTCTCATTTGTCTTTATTTAATGTTAGGTTGCCATCCAAAAGAGCATGACAAACCCGGTCCAGCGCCTTGTCGTGTTCTTGTAGCGTCGCTCCATGCACAAGAATGACATCACTGCAGTGTACAGTGTTGGGAATGTGATGAATTACTCTTCTGATTGCATCTTAAAAGATCTCAGCTGCAGACAAGACACCAAAACTAAGCCTTTTGTATCTGAACAGGACTTGGTGAGTCGAGAATGTGGTGATATATCTTGATTTTTCGTGGAGTTCTAGCTGGTGATAGCCCTTATTGAGGTCTAGTTTGGAGAAGATTTTTGCCCCATTGAGTGACGCAATCACGTCACTGATATGAGGTCCCGGGTGTCTCTCACTTTCAATGGCGGTATTGGGTGCTCTCATATCGACACAGCGACGCACTTTGTCAGGTGAACCCTTTTTCGGTACTACGACCACTGGAGAGACCCAAGGAGTGGGTCCTGAAGTTCTCTCAATGATGTCAGCCCAGAGAAGATCCTGCTGTTCCTCCTCTACGGACTGTTGAAGATGAAATGGAATTTTCCTGTGGTGTTGTGCTATGGGCGTCACACGTTCATTTATGTGCAATCGAACTTGACAATGAGCCATTTTCCCGAGCCCGGTGAATAGTTTTGGAAACTTTTGAACTATGTCGGGTTCGTCATCAACTCGGTACAATATTTCTCCTAATTGAAGTCGTTCTGCCATGGGCAAGCTAAGAAGACAATCTGCTTCAGGACTGTCAATGACATGACTGTGATCTGGAATGGTCCTGTCTTTGTATGTGAGATTAGTCTGAAATTGTTCTAGACAAGGGAGAGGTTCCTTTGACATCCATGTGTATACTCGCACGGCAGCTTTGTGCAAGTGCGGTTGCAGATCCATTTTATTGTATTCTGCAGATGAAATGTAGTTGAGGGATGCCCCACTGTCCAGTACAAACTTGCCCATGTGTGTGTCCCTTTGAAGATGGAGTCGCGGTTATTTCTTCAGCCTGTCAGGATCCGCGACCATGCAGACATATTCATCACTGTCTTGCGACACTGGTGACAGCGATCTCAATTCTCTAGACTGTAATTGTCGCGATTTGTATGTGCCGTGAGAGTGAAGGCTGGACTGTGATGAGCCAGTGGAAAGATCCCTGCGGTCCCACACTGCCTTGGCATGATGGCGAGTGTTGGATTGTCTTGATTGCCTGTGAGTGTCTTTGCGAGGTGCTCTGCAAACGTTCTCATGGTGATTGTCGCTGCCACACTTCCTACATCTTTGACCTAATGCAGGGCAAGTCTCAGTTTGAGGGAAATCGTATCCACAGCGATAACATTTAAGTTGGCGCTCCTGTCTTTTGTCAATCCGACAGGAACTGCGACGACGAGGACTTGTACGGTGAGACTGAACTTTGGATCTCGATGATTGTTGCTTTGCAGGGGAAGATCTGTCTGTGTTACGAGATTGGAGCCGGAATGTTTGTTTTCGTTTTTCACTTCTTTGAGCATCCATTAGTTTTGCATGTTCTTCCACCTGATCATGTACTCGCGTCATTTCTTCAATCTCATCGAGGGAGTAACGATTCAGACTGACATCCTTCGATGATTCGCAGGTGAACAGCATCTTCTATCGTGAAAGAGTCAAACTCACAGTAACGGGCCAGACGTCTGAGTCGTGTGATGAATGTTCCCATGGACTCATCTTTTTCTTGAGCTGCCAGATTGAAAGTGTACCTTTCATAATCAATGTTTCTTTTGTGAAGAAATTTCCTGTATTGGGTGTCATGCACGTCAGCATAGGGCGACACAGCATCAGCCGGAAGTTCCTTTATAATCTGTTCAACATCTTTCCCAATTAGATTGCGTAGTGCAATCAGTTGCTGATCCTCATTAGTCAGATGTGAACCTTTCATGAAGTCCTCAAAATCTTCTAGCCATTACTGCCAGCAAAGGCCCATTCCTCCCACAGATATGAGGACGAGGGGTTCTGGTGGCTGTAGAAAAGGCACTCCCAACATGGTAGTCTATGGCCTCCTGTCTGGGACGTTGATGTAGGGGACTCCGGCCTGGTGCTGGCGCCAGGGGAGGCATGACGCTGTCTTGCCGTTGGGGATCCAGATATGGTATAGAGTTATGCAAAGATTGGCAGGGAGATGTCCGAGCACAGGAAGCCTCACAGCGCCTGTCACTTGGCGAAGACACAGTAAAGTTGACGATACCAGCCCATGTAGCAGGGTACAGGATCAGCAGCGAGGGACCCAGGAGTGCAGCAGTCACAACAGCTAGTATCTGTAGACCCAGCACTACTAGCATTAGCAGTCTTCATGCACATGCAGCAGGAGAACGTGTGGTCCACTCCAACATTTATGATGTTCTCTGTGTTTCAGTAATGGCATGTATTTATGACCTTATTTTTTTCTTTTGCAGGTTCACTGTATTTCTAGGTGATTGCCTGACTTCAAAATGGCCGCCGTGCAATCCTGGCAGGGGATTGGAAGAGGCACCTGACCTCAAGATGGCTGCCAGAGAAAACTCGCTCCTCGCGAGAGTACAGGCCAGAATCGAAAATTGCAGGCAGCGCACAGGTACACTCAGCCAGGCAGGCACTGGGGACCTACTTGCACTAAGAAGGCAGCCACCGGGTCCGGAACAGGCAACCCACACGCCTCTGGAAGACTCCCGCTGGCACGGACAGCAAAGCAGGCACTGCACAGCCCGGATCTTGCATGACCGGGGTGGGCTCCCGGGTCGCGTCCAAACGCGGCAGACACATCAGGAGACACATGACCGGGGTGGGCTCCCGGGTCGCGTCACAGCACAGTAGATCGAGGACAGTGGGGCGCTCGGAGGAACATGCGATGGGGTGGGCTCCCTGGTCGCGTAACAGCACAGCAGCTCCAAAGCTGTGGAGTGCTCAGAGGAACATGCGAACGGGGTGGGCTCCCAGGTCACAGCTAGGAATGGGCGGAATTAGCAAAAGTGCCTTTCGCAAAATATCGCGAAATGGCACAAAATCTCCACGATCACGCGATATTTTGCATGATCGCGGAGATTAGGGCTTCCGGTAGGGGTTTAATTTTTGTGACAGGAGCATCGTGCCAGAATGAATCCTGCCCTGCATAGTTACCCAAGAAGATGCCACCGTTTTGTGCAATACCTCTACTCAACTTGAGTACTTTCTACTGGCTAATCAGTAAGTGCTACCTCGTTGGGTAAATGTAGAGTGCTTTTCCTACACTACAGCTGCGTAAAGGGCCAGAAGAGTTGTCTCCAGTGGCAATGTGTGTCTGTAACGTTGCCACGGCGCCGACGGCCCTGGGGTCCCTCGAGTCAGCTGTCCATCATAGTGGGGGAAAGGGCGGGAAGACGTTGCCCACCGCTGGTGTGTGTGGCGGGGCTTCCATGCAGTTCACATGCCGCTTGTTAATAAAGGGCCAGAGACCGATCAGAGCAGCAGACGAGGAGACAGAACCTCCTGGTGTCAGGAACTACAAGGGGATTGCGCTCGAGAAAGTCATGGCTGCACAGAGCTCCATCAAAGATCACAGCTAATTTTTGACGGTAGATATGGGGAGAAAAGCACACCTGCCCAGCCTCGACCTAGCTCCCGAATGTGTTGTGCTGATGAATGCATTACTGAATTTGAGCTTCAACTCGGGCCCCTGCTTTATTTATATCTGTAAGTGCTTCCTGTTGAGGTTTAATTTTTGTGACAGGAAAGGACTCAAGGCGACAATTTCCGTTCCCTCGCGGATCGCGGAAATTTCGACATTTTCGGGTTCCGCGTGGAACGCTAAAATGTCGAATTGTCGCAATTTCCGCGAGCGGAACGGAAATTGTCGCCCACCCCTAGTCACAGCACAGCCGCTCTGAGACAGAAGAACACTTGACGGGACACCACTGCAACAGGCAATATGCAGCCAGGGTCCACGATAACCTTCGTCGCCAGCTGTAGTGTCGTGGTACTGGAACAGACGACACAGACACAAGGTCTGGTTCCGTGGGAGCTTTATTATCGTTACGTCTGCCTTATTCCCTTTCCTGCTCCTTACTGCCTTAATGGCTCCTCCTGTTCCACCTCCCTGATCTCCTCCCACCTTTACACTTACTGTGCCGGTCCTAGTGCCCTGCACGTCCTGCAACATTACATCCTGCAGTTACTACTTTCTTCGAGTCAATAGCGAGGACTAATTCTTATGACTTGACTGATGCTGTTAACACCCACAGATAACTGTTTGGCTAAAATTATGAGTCTTTCTCTTGACCTTTCAACTATTAAAAAATACTGTTGGGCAGGCAGGTGATCAGTCATTTTGATTAAATTGGTCTAGGACTTTTTGTTTGCCTTGGAAAGCTAAATTAGAGAGCACATTCTAGTAATATGAGTTCAACATTGAATGAAGCACTCAAGAAAAAGAAAATAAATTGTGGCCTTGCCCTACCTGAACAACCTTTAAAGTTGGGTGAACTATGTTTAATAGTTGGATCTTACGGAAGAACAGGTCTCTTGTTAAAGAAAGAGCTGGTTAGTTGACGTACATCTTGCAGGAATGTGTAACAGAACTTCAATTCTCACCTCCGACGACTTTATTGCTGTGTTACCCGGAGCCTCTGTTATTTCATCCATCTGGAGAACATCAATATTCCATAGGCATATTGAACATGACACGGGTAAAAGAATCATACAAAGGAGAACGGCTTCAAAAGATTTCGAAATGATAGCCCTTCCACTACTGAACCCATCTAGAACTAAAAACTTTGTTAAAAGGGCACTTTTGCGCTGCCACGTGGGTGCGTTCACTTAAACTAGGACAATAGGTAAATGAAGGGCCATGACAGATTCTCAGATGAAGAAATAAACATTTGTGTTCGTCATTTGAACTTTGAGAGCAGTTACTGACCACAAAAGAGTCCAATGACAAATTGTCTAAGGTCTTCATAACCTAAATGAGTTGTATCTTCCTTTGCTGTTACTACTGAGGCAGAGTGTGCTTCAGTCCCTTCTTTTAGATATTTCACATGATTTCTGTAGTGCCATTTAATATTGGCAGGAAGCCATATTTAAATATATTTAAATACATTCCAAGATAGCCATCCAAGTATGCACATTTGGGGCTGTCATTTTAAAAAAAAGAATACTAAATCTAAAGAACAATGATTAAAAGATGACTGCCCTGCCTGCCACGCATATGTGGTGGTCATCTTTTAATGATTTATTTATCTTCTTCTTTCCCGCTACTCAGAGGTGTCAGACAGGGCTGTCCTCTTTCTCCGCTTCTATTTATCTTGACTCTAGAGCCCTTCTTATCTAAAATCCGGATGAACAAGAACATTACTGGTTTTCCTTATGGCGATAAGCAATTAAAAATCTCGGCATATGCCGATGATATTCTTTTATTTATATCTAATCCCCAATCTTCTTTACCGGCTTTTCTTTCAGAAGTCTCTACTTTCTCCTCGGTTTCAGGGTACAAGCTCAATGTAGATAAATGCAAAATTCTTCCGTTAAATAAGTACTGTTTCCATGCTGACTTTGTATCTTCTTCCTTTCATTGGAATCCTACGAAGATTAAATATTTAGGCCTATGGTTCACTCCCTCTATTAAAGATACTGTAGCGCTCAATCTTAAAAATCTTCTGTAAACATTATCCGACTCTACAGCGCGATGGCACCCCTTGTTTTTATCCTGGTGGGGTAGATTGGATTCTGTAAAAATGATGTTGGTCCCTATAATTGTATTCTTCTTGTTCAATCTTCCTGTTAACATTCCTAAATCCTGGTACTAAAAAATATATACTATTCTCTCGCAATTTCTGTGGCAAAAGAAAAAGTCTAGGATGTCTTTTTCCAAACTCAAACAACCTAAACACTTGGGTGGCGTTAACTTCCCCGACTTTGCTTCTTACCATACTTCCTTCTTCCTGAAGAATTCCTCTGCATTACTATCTCAGAATGCAACAGATTTACTATCTTTGCCTTTGTGGGTAGAAATTGAATCTCATTTCATTTCCCCTTTCTCATTTGATGAATTTCTGTCTTTATCTAACACCCCCCAAAAATTTTCTCTCCCCATTCTTATGCACACTCGTAAAATATTTCATCCTATTATGTTAGATGGTTTAGATGACCGAAATAGGTTCTTGCGTTCTCCGATTTGGTATAATAATCATATTAAGATTAAAAATCGGACTATTTTTTGGAAGGATTGGTTCAATCTTGGTCTTAAGTGGACGCATCAGCTTTTTCTAGGCGATACTTGTATATCCTTCTCTGCATTACAATCGTGTTATTCCCTCCCCCTTTCGTATCACCCTAAATATATATTACTGACCCTAGCTGCTCAAAGTTCTTATGATAAACTTATGACTTCTTCCGTGCAGACCACTCCCTCTCCAGTTCCAATCTCATTCTTAACAGGGAACATTTCAGCTTCTCAAATTTATAGCAAATTAAGATTCATTGGTCAGCCCCGTAATAAGTCTGCAGTTGAATCTAGCTGGGAATCTGATTTATCTACTTCCTTTTCTACTTCAACCTGGGATAAAATTTGGACTAAACTTCGGAAATCTTCTAGGGCAGCAAATACCACACAAACACTGTTCTTTATATATAACAGCCTTTTATTTACTCCTGCTAAACTACATCAAATTAATCATCTATTTCCCTCTACCTGTTGGTCATGTCCAGCCCCTGTTGCAGACCTTATGCACATGTTATTTACTTGCCCAGTTATTCATCAATTTTGGTCTAAGGTTTGGCAACAAATTAATAAACTATTTCATACGCAAGTCCCATTTTCTTTTTCCCATATTTTTCTGGGTAGTGTTGCGGAGGTTTGGTCCTCCTCCACTTCCCTTAATATCCTAATTATTGATTTACTTATTGCTGTTGCTTTCCAACAAATTACTAAATCATGGAAAAATGCCTCAAATGTTTCTTTTCAGGCCTGGTGGTATGGAGTTTGTTATAACCATCGATTGGATAGAGCCTATGTTCACCCGATTACACTGGCCATTAAACGTGACTTATTATGGCTACCTGTGACTAACTTTCTAAATGTGTCTGCTCAATCGTTGCCATCGCATACTCCAGTCATAGAAGAAGTTTCCAAACCTCCTTAGACTATAATTAGTTAAATATGGTTGTACTTTGTGCTTTATTCTCAATATATAATTAAGTTTGTAGTAGTGAGATCAATATGATATACGTGTTCTATATTAGACCAATGTTTTCAGTGATATAATTATATGATATTTCTATCTGTTTACTCTTCCTCTTCCCCCCCTTCTTTCTCCTTCCTATCTCTTTTTTCTTCTCTCCCTTTCTTACTTTTTCTTTACTTGCTGTACGCAATATTTTTTCTATTTTGTACTATTGACATATACTGTATTGTATTATTGCTCTAGCTTATGTTTATTTCCAATAAACTTTTCTTTAAACTCAAAAAAAATGATTTATTTAATTTTAAATAAAAGAAAATGTATTTCTAGTTGGCCACCACCTTTGTATTTGTAGGCACAGCGCACGTCTGTCAGGATACACTAACCTAGAAATGAGGATCCAGCAGGAGAGAGGACATTTTTCACAATTTGCTAAACCCACAGACAACTGCACAACGCTATCACTGGGGTATACCATTGGCCGGGGGAAAAGAAGCTTGGACAAGAGAGAAAACGGAGACACTGGATATTTTCACGCATCTAGTCACACAGTTGGGCTTAAGCTACACTTCTGGAGAGCTGAGCTCTACAAAGAAAAGGAAAACTATAATTTCAACATGGCGGATTTAACTTGAAATTATGTCTGCGATATTCCTGTAGAAACTAGGGGGCAGATTTATATCGGACTTGCACCACTTTTACGCCGCCGTTGCGTGACTTTTGTGACGCAGCGGTGGCGTAAACCCTGCGCCATGTTGCGCCCCATTTACAACGTGACGCATCTAGAGAGATGCGTCATGTTGTAAAGCTTGCGCCACATGTAGGCGCACCTGCACAGGGGGGGGCGTTCCGGCGCAGGAACGCCTCCGAAAAGTGGCTGAGTGAAATCTACAAGATTTCACTTAGTCACTTTTCCGGCCATGCTGCGTCAAAACCCTGCGCCTGCTTGAAGCAGGCGTAAGGATTGACGCAGCATTGTAACGATAGGGCACCCCCGAGCCTTGCTGGAGCTGCGTTGCGCTTGCGACACACTCCAGCAATGCGCCAATCTTCCGCCATCAGATGCGTCACGCATCTGTTTATCCTTGTGCCATGATGCGCTGCATTGTAAATGCGGCGCATCTATTGTGGCGCAAGGGTAAACTTTCGTGATGCATCTTTCCTGGCGTATCCCTGCTGATTTGCAGGGATGCGCCAGGAAACATAAATCTGCCCCTAGGGGTCAGATTTATATCGGACTTGTGCCACTTTTACGCCGCCGTTGCGTCACTTTTGTGACGCAGCGGCGGCGTAAACCCTGCACCATGTTGCGACCCATTTACAACGTGACGCATCTAGGGAGATGCGTCACGTTGTAAAGCTTGCGCCACATGTGTGCGTACTTGCACAGGGG
The DNA here is from genome assembly GCF_964204655.1 of Triturus cristatus. NCBI lineage: Eukaryota > Metazoa > Chordata > Amphibia > Caudata > Salamandridae > Triturus > Triturus cristatus. The sequence goes on from NC_140585.1 coordinate 640,601,096, forward strand.
GGCGGCGTTCCAGCGCAGGAACGCCTCCGAAAAGTGGCTGAGTGAAATCTACAAGATTTCACTCAGTCACTTTTCCGGCCATGCTGCTTGAAGCAGGCGTAAGGATTGACGCAGCATTGTAACGATAGAGCACCCGCGAGCCTTGCTGGAGCTGCGTCGCGCTTGCGACGCAACTCCAGCAATGCGCCAACCTTCCGCCATCAGATGCGTCACGCATCTGTTTATCCTTGCGCCACGATGCGCTGCATTGTAAATGCTGAAAAAACAATCTCGGGTCTTGGCTGTATCGGCAGCAAGGCCTAGCCTAAAAATAACAAAAACCTAAGGAGCTGCCAATGCTGTCCATTATTTAACACGTGTTTGATTCATAGTGTAATCATTAAAACATTAACACTGATGACTTTTATTGTCAGATTTAATCACAAATAAATTGAGATCATGAAAATCACATAGTACTACATTATACCACGAACCTAAAACTCATCTTAAAGTGCTATACATCAATTGTTTTGGTGTGCAAATTTAACTTTTTTTGAAAAAGACACAAAAAGACACTTTCTATTTACAACAAACATTGAAACAACATCACTCATACCCATTCATACAAATCATATCTGAACAAACAATATTGATTCATAATACATTAAGAGGGCCATCAGAAGAATTTCTACACAATTCAAAAAAGAGAGACACTATTTGATTTTGAGTGAAATGATTGGCCTCAAAAAGTAAGGTCGACGCGTTTCAGATCTCTTTTCTTGGAGAGATCCTCATCAGGACCAATGATAGGCTGAAATCAAACAAGAAAGTGAATTAACTAAACGACCCTAACCAATGGATGTCAGCGTATTCTAGCCTCTACGTTTATTTCTTACCTGCACGAATGCAGACACAACTAAAAATGAAAGTGATTCCAAAATGGACCTGAAAGATAACAACATAGACACTCAGCTAGCACCCTTATTTTCCAGTCATGGTCAGTTTAACCCACCAAGCAAAACTGTCAGTATTCAGTAATAACGTCTTACTTATGGTGTCTTGGTAGTTCGTGGACCCGACTGTGGGCAGGGAATAGGAGGATTCTAAAGTGTGAGAGAAGCACTGTTTTAATGTCAGAAAAAACTTAGTCGCACTACTTTTCAAGTGTGAAGGACTGAGTTTGTACAAGGCATACCTTAGAACGTAGCGTTTGGTCTGTCAAGCTGGGAGTGGCCGGTATTTTTATTCTTTTGACTTTAGATTCTTTCTGTATGGAAAAAATGGGTGGCCATTTCAAAAAAGTGCTCCCACGGTTGGATGCATGTGCATCAATGCTATCACTCTCCTCTTGCAGGCACACAGGTCTCTTACCTTTGGATACAATGGTGTCCGAAGTGTTGTATTGCTCACTGCCCTGGAAGCGTCGGCGTCTTCCTGCTATTCGGCTTCATTGACGCTGTTTAAATCTCGCGGTTTATTCTAGTGCCTCTGGGAAATGTAGTTTCACATTACGCTGCCTCTGGGAAATGTAGTTTTACATTACGCTAGCGAGCGTGTGTAAAAACAAACTTTATTGAAATGCTGATATTTGTTGCGGACAATGATGTGTCCTGAGTGGGAAAATATAATTTTCACAATGTATTATTGCTGGATTTCGAGGATAATAGGCATTTTTATCTTGAAGTTAAGCTCGATCCGACACATGTTCAGCTCATAGTTTTTCTTTATCAAGAAGCAGATTCTAGTGCTTTATGTACAGAGTTTGGGAACCTTTTTAATACATGTAGACTTTTTTTTCGAAGTGGAGGCTGCATAGACGACCTTCGTTGGAAAAAAGTAACCACTTTCTTTAGCGAATCCTTTGACTGTAAACCTCTGCTGTAGATGGAATGCGGAAGCTTGTGTGAATCAGCCGCTTTTTAAACTGACAGGTGCTCGTAAGGGTATAAAATCAATTTAGACTGGCCTTGGCAGGTGTTCATAAGTTGTAAATTTCAGATAATTCGTTCAGTCCATCAAGAGATGTATTGAATTTGACAATAAGCATTGCTTCCCGTCTTAGTAGTTTGGAATCTAGGTCGCCTCCCCTCATGTCTTGTTCTACTTTAGAGATTACAGTCCATTTAATGTCCTTTTCTGTGTGATTATGGGCCAACCAATGGTTAACTAATGGTGCGTTCTGGACATTTTTTCGTACTCTAGACTTATGCTGTTGAATTCTTAGTCTGATTTCTTGATTGGTTTTCCCAATATATGGCTTGTTGCATGGGCAGACTATTCCATACACAACATACTTGGATTTGCAGTTTGAAAATTTATCATGTTTCCAATAGGTTCCTTTATGTGTGAAAAGAACACCTTCCATGGTAGATTCACAACTGATACAAGAGCCACATTTGTGATGTCCTTGTATAGGTGGCAAATTTAGAAAACTTCTCATCGTCATGTTTTGAGGTTTAGGAAGGGCGGCTCGGACTAGCTGGTTGGCAATACTTTGATCTTTTTTAAAAGCTAAGAGAGGGATCTCCTGAAGTGTTGGATCTAGATTCTTCACTAAAGGCCAGTTTTGATTTATAGTCTTTTTGAGCCAATTAGAAGAAGGGCAAAAAGTTGATACACAGACAATTCTGTCTGTTTTTGTTTTGTCTTTTCTTTGAAGTAATGAATCACGTGGGGTCCACCATGCTCGCTTAATTGCTTTTTTCAAAAGTTTTTTGGGGTATCCTCGAACTAGGAGGTTGTTCTTAAGAGTCTCAGCATGGGCAAAATATTCGTCTTTGAAAGAGCAATTTCTTCTTATGCGCAAGAATTGCCCGTAGGGCAAATTCTCTCTGAGACTTCTTGGATGACTGCTTGTGAAGTGTAAGGCTTTGTTCCTATCTGTTTTCTTTTTGAAAAGTGTTGTGGCCAATTTCCCATCTGTAGCATAGACTTCGACGTCCAAAAATGGCATTTTAGATCTTGAATGATTTGCACTGAATTTGATATCAGCTGTTCTGTGGTTAAGCCAATCAACAAAGGGCTGTAGTTGGTCTTCATCTCCATGCCAAATCATAAACACGTCGTCGATATAACGGACCCAGGTATTAATCCTGTCTGCAAATGGATTGTTGTTAAAGACAAAATTCTCTTCATATTTTGACATAAAGAGCACAGCCAATTCCGGGGCAAAGGGACAACCCATGGCCACGCCATTTATTTGGAGGAAAAATTTGTTGTTGAAGCTGAAGTAGTTATTTTTTAGTGCAAAAGTTGCTAAGTCCATGATGAATTGTGTGGGCACTTTTTACGGTTTGGGTCTTTTATTGAGAAAGCTTTCCAAAACTGCTAAACCTTCGTCTTGTGGTATTTCTGTATATAATGACACTACATCTAGTGTCACTAGAAGGTCGCTGTCTTCTTCAAAATTCATTTAATCTAATTTATTAAGGAAATCAGTCGTACCTTGTAAAAAAGATTTGACCTCCTGGATGAAAGGTTTTAAGAAGAAGTCCACAAACTTGGAAATGGGTTCTAGCAGAGATTCACAACCCGAGACTATTGGTCTTCCCGGGGGGCACGACTGGTCTTTATGAACTTTTGGAAGTACATAAAAAATAGGAATACGGGGATGGTTGTTTCTTAAGTAGTCGTACTCTTTTTTTGCCCAAGAAGCCTTGATCAAAACCTGTTTTTAAGATGTTAAACAGTTTGCCCTTCAATTCAATTGTGGGGTCATATGTTATTTTCTTGTAGCATCGATCATTGCTAAGTTGTTTGTTCGCTTCTGCTATATAACGGTCTGTACCCCAAATAACAATTGATCCGCCTTTATCGGCTTGCTTTATTGTTATAGATTGATCAGTTTTTAGCTCTTGAAGTGCTTCCCTTTGGACTTTTGTGAAGTTGACTTTGTTGTCTCTTTTTTGATTTTTTTCTTTTTCGGAAATGGCAGATAGCATTACCTTTTCAAACATGATGACTTCCTTAGGAACTTTGCTCGATGGTGGACAAAAGAAAGATTTTTTTCTTAGTCCTGTAGTCTCAGTCTGTGTCATTGCTGGGTTGTCTTTAAAGTAGGTGATCAGACGTACTTTTCTGCAAAATTCTATCACTTCAGTTTTTATTTTAATGAAGTTTGTGTCTCTTGCAGGAACAAATGACAAGCCCTTTTCATGTACACTTGTTTGTGCAACAGTCAATACTTTGTCAGAAAGATTATAAATCGGTGATACATTCAATTCTTGTAGTTGTGGCGTCTTGTCGACATTTCCCACGGTTGGTTGTTGAATCTGACTCTGCCCCGTGATTTTTGTTGGCCTCTTCCTAAAAAAGACGGTTGTTGTTGATAGTTTTGTTGATAATTGCCACGTCTATTAAATTCTGGATGGCTATTAGGGATGTCTGTATCGCTGCCGCTTGATGACGATGTTTCAGAAAATGTTATAAAATTGTTTCTGGATCTGCCTTGATATTCGGGTAGATATTTGCGAGCTTCTGGTCTGGAGTAGAAATCAGTTTGGAGATATGGATATACTTTTTCTAGAGAGTAGTGTTTACGTGACCATGACTGACCGAGACACATTCGCATACAGCGAAGAACATATAACTAAATTGATCAATGACCCCCCATTGTTTGCTTCAGTGTCCCTAAGCGCAACAGCAAAAATTACCAACGAATCAGACAAATTAATCAGACTTAAGAAAAAACAAATCAGAACTGACCTTCATGGCCATTTTTTGGTTGAACATCTCAGAGCTGGAACCATCCCAGGCGGACTACAGATACGTAATGTACCTGTGATTTTCACAGAAGACCCTATTTATAAAAAAGGCTACAGCCAAATTGAGACGAAATGCAGTAGAGACCTCATGGTCCTAACTGTTGAGACGGCCCAGCGATTGTCTAAACAACAACTAGATGAGATTGCCGCAGTAGAAATGGATATCAAATCAAATCAACTAATTACGGATGCCAAATCATTACTGGAAAAAGTGGAAAAAGAAATTCTTGAATTCAAGGACTTCTCAATCAATCAGAAGGGCAATAAATTCGAAAAGGATAAAAAAAACTTTTCTCTAGAAAAAGTATATCCATATCTCCAAACTGATTTCTACTCCAGACCAGAAGCTCGCAAATATCTACCCGAATATCAAGGCAGATCCAGAAACAATTTTATAACATTTTCTGAAACATCGTCATCAAGCGGCAGCGATACAGACATCCCTAATAGCCGTCCAGAATTTAATAGACGTGGCAATTATCAACAAAACTATCAACAACAACCTTCTTTTTTAGGAAGAGGCCAACAAAAATCACGGGGCAGAGTCAGATTCAACAACCAACCGTGGGAAATGTCGACAAGACGCCACAACTACAAGAATTGAATGTATCACCGATTTATAATCTTTCTGACAAAGTATTGACTGTTGCACAAACAAGTGTACTTGAAAAGGGCTTGTCATTTGTTCCTGCAAGAGACACAAACTTCATTAAAATAAAAACTGAAGTGATAGAATTTTGCAGAAAAGTACGTCTGATCACCTACTTTAAAGACAACCCAGCAATGACACAGACTGAGACTACAGGACTAAGAAAAAAATCTTTCTTTTGTCCACCATCGAGCAAAGTTCCTAAGGAAGTCATCATGTTTGAAAAGGTAATGCTATCTGCCATTTCCGAAAAAGAAAAAAATCAAAAAAGATACAACAAAGTCAACTTCACAAAAGTCCAAAGGGAAGCACTTCAAGAGCTAAGATCAATCTATAACAATAAAGCAAGCCGATAAAGGCGGATCAATTGTTATTTGGGGTACAGACCGTTATATAGCAGAAGCGAACAAACAACTTAGCAATGATCGCTGCTACAAGAAAATAACATATGACCCCACAATTGAATTGAAGGGCAAACTGTTTAACATCTTACAAACAGGTTTTGATCAAGGCTTCTTGGGCAAAAAAAAGAGTACGACTACTTAAGAAACAACCATCCCCGTATTCCTATTTTTTATGTACTTCCAAAAGTTCATAAAGACCAGTCGTGCCCCCCGGGAAGACCAATAGTCTCGGGTTGTGAATTTCTGCTAGAACCCATTTCCAAGTTTGTGGACTTCTTCTTAAAACCTTTCATCCAGGAGGTCAAATCTTTTTTACAAGATACGACTGATTTCCTTAATAAATTAGATCAAATGAATTTTGAAGAAGACAGCGACCTTCTAGTGACACTAGATGTAGTGTCATTATATACAGAAATACCACAAGACGAAGGTTTAGCAGTTTTGGAAAGCTTTCTCAATAAAAGACCCAAACCGGAAAAAGTGCCCACACAATTCATCATGGACTTAGCAACTTTTGCACTAAAAAATAACTACTTCAGCTTCAACAACAAATTTTTCCTCCAAATAAAGGGCGTGGCCATGGGTTGTCCCTTTGCCCCGGAATTGGCTGTGCTCTTTATGTCAAAATATGAAGAGAATTTTGTCTTTAACAACAATCCATTTGCAGACAGGATTAATACCTGGGTCCATTATATCGACGACGTGTTTATGATTTGGCATGGAGATGAAGACCAACTACAGCCCTTTGTTGATTGGCTTAACCACAGAACAGCTGATATCAAATTCAGTGCAAATCATTCAAGATCTAAAATGCCATTTTTGGACGTCGAAGTCTATGCTACAGATGGGAAATTGGCCACAACACTTTTCAAAAAGAAAACAGATAGGAACAAAGCCTTACACTTCACAAGCAGTCATCCAGGAAGTCTCAGAGAGAATTTGCCCTACGGGCAATTCTTGCGCATAAGAAGAAATTGCTCTTTCAAAGACGAATATTTTGCCCATGCTGAGACTCTTAAGAACAACCTCCTAGTTCGAGGATACCCCAAAAAACTTTTGAAAAAAGCAATTAAGCGAGCATGGTGGACCCCACGTGATTCATTACTTCAAAGAAAAAACAAAACAAAAACAGACAGAATTGTCTGTGTATCAACTTTTTGCCCTTCTTCTAATTGGCTCAAAAAGACTATAAATCAAAACTGGCATTTAGTGAAGAATCTAGATCCAACACTTCAGGAGATCCCTCTCTTTGCTTTTAAAAAAGATCAAAGTATTGCCAACCAGCTAGTCCGAGCCACCCTTCCTAAACCTCAAAACATGACGATGAGAAGTTTTCTAAATTTGCCACCTATACAAGGACATCACAAATGTGGCTCTTGTATCAGTTGTGAATCTACCATGGAAGGTGTTCTTTTCACACATAAAGGAACCTATTGGAAACATGATAAATTTTCAAACTGCAAATCCAAGTATGTTGTGTATGGAATAGTCTGCCCATGCAACAAGCTATATATTGGGAAAACCAATCAAGAAATCAGACTAAGAATTCAACAGCATAAGTCTAGAGTACGAAAAAATGTCCAGAACGCACCATTAGTTAACCATTGGTTGGCCCATAATCACACAGAAAAGGACATTAAATGGACTGTAATCTCTAAAGTAGAACAAGACATGAGGGGAGGCGACCTAGATTCCAAACTACTAAGACGGGAAGCAATGCTTATTGTCAAATTCAATACATCTCTTGATGGACTGAACGAATTATCTAAAATTTACAACTTATGAACACCTGCCAAGGCCAGTCTAAATTGATTTTATACCCTTACGAGCACCTGTCAGTTTAAAAAGCGGCGGATTCACACAAGCTTCCGCATTCCATCTACAGCAGAGGTTTACAGTCAAAGGATTCGCTAAAGAAAGTGGTTACTTTTTTCCAACGAAGGTCGTCTATGCAGCCTCCACTTCGAAAAAAAAGTCTACATGTATTAAAAAGGTTCCCAAACTCTGTACATAAAGCACTAGAATCTGCTTCTTGATAAAGAAAAACTATGAGCTGAACATGTGTCGGATCGAGCTTAACTTCAAGATAAAAATGCCTATTATCCTCGAAATCCAGCAATAATACATTGTGAAAATTATATTTTCCCACTCAGGACACATCATTGTCCGCAACAAATATCAGCATTTCAATAAAGTTTGTTTTTACACACGCTCGCTAGCGTAATGTAAAACTACATTTCCCAGAGGCAGCGTAATGTGAAACTACATTTCCCAGAGGCACTAGAATAAACCGCGAGATTTAAACAGCGTCAATGAAGCCGAATACCAGGAAGACGCCGACGCTTCCAGGGCAGTGAGCAATACAACACTTCGGACACCATTGTATCCAAAGGTAAGAGACCTGTGTGCCTGCAAGAGGAGAGTGATAGCATTGATGCACATGTATCCATCCGTGGGAGCACTTTTTTGACATGGCCACCCATTTTTTCCATACAGAAAGAATCTAAAGTCAAAAGAATAAAAATACCGGCCACTCCCAGCTTGACAGACCAAACGCTACGTTCTAAGGTATGCCTTGTACAAACTCAGTCCTTCACACTTGAAAAGTAGCGCGACTAAGTTTTTTCTGACATTAAAACAGTGCTTCTCTCACACTTTAGACTCCTCCTATTCCCTGCCCACAGTCGGGTCCACGAACAACCAAGACACCATAAGTAAGACGTTATTACTGAATACTGACAGTTTTGCTTGGTGGGTTAAACTGACCATGACTGTAAAATAAGGGTGCTAGCTGAGTGTCTATGTTGTTATCGTTCAGGTCCATTTTGGAATCACTTTCATTTTTGGTTGTGTCTGCATTCGTGCAGGTAAGAAATAAACGTAGAGGCTAGAATACGCTGACATCCATTGGTTAGGGTCGTTTAGTTAATTCACTTTCTTGTTTGATTTCAGCCTATCATTGGTCCTGATGAGGATCTCTCCAAGAAAAGAGATCTGAAACGCGTCGACCTTACTTTTTGAGGCCAATCATTTCACTCAAAATCAAATAGTGTCTCTCTTTTTTGAATTGTGTAGAAATTCTTCTGATGGCCCTCTTAATGTATTATGAATCAATATTGTTTGTTCAGATATGATTTGTATGAATGGGTATGAGTGATGTTGTTTCAATGTTTGTTGTAAATAGAAAGTGTCTTTTTGTGTCTTTTTCAAAAAAAGTTAAATTTGCACACCAAAACAATTGATGTATAGCACTTTAAGATGAGTTTTAGGTTCGTGGTATAATGTAGTACTATGTGATTTTCATGATCTCAATTTATTTGTGATTAAATCTGACAATAAAAGTCATCAGTGTTAATGTTTTAATGATTACACTATGAATCAAACACGTGTTAAATAATGGACAGCATTGGCAGCTCCTTAGGTTTTTGGCATTGTAAATGCGGCGCATCTTTTGAAGCGCAAGGGTAAACTTTCATGACGCATCTTTCCTGTCGCATCCCTGCTGATTTGCAGGGATGCGCCAGGAAACATAAATCTGCCCCTAGGTATTCCTCTCTTTTGCAATTTGAAATTCAGCCTTCTTTCTGAGTAGAAATTTAATATGTTTTGACACAATAACTGAACAGCCTTCAGGAATACAATAAGTGTGCTTACAAATCAGAGGTACTTTCAAAATTAGAAATCACGTTTTCGTATTTGGTTTGTGTTCCGGATGACAAGTGGACAACTGCAACATACAAATTCATTAGTATTATTTGTGCATTCGTTAATCTTAGACATGTACTTGTCATACACTACAACCATACATACCTCTCTGCTACTATATATCTTTTGAAGTTTGCAACAGTTCATAATCCATACAATTAATTCCTCGAGGAGTAAACAGTGCAATTGAGTTCAGAAACCTATCGATGGCTTTTGCTCAACAAACAAGTGCTATATATTGAGTTCCTAATCCCTATAGATGATTCCTTTAGAAACAAACAAGTGCTATAAAGTTGGTAATATTTACGTGTGACTCTTGTAAAACAAACAAGTGCAAGTCTATTCTGGCAAGATGTCTATGAACCATCACAAATGTATATTTTGTGCTTTAAGATGGCTGCTACATTTGTTAAAAATATTGTGTGAGTCCTACAAGCTCAGGTGATATGTAGTCATTCTTGTCTTGCCTCAGCTATTTCACTAAATGTGTCCTTCTTAGATGCAAGACTATTGTCTGGGCAGCCACCAGACCCTGCTCACCTTCCGATCCTTCTCCGCACCTAAAGACATGCATATTTATAAATCTCAATGTAGCATGTCACATGGAACCATAACGGAATGTTAAGCACGTCCTGTGCTGCATACTGACACCATTTTCAAACTGGTTGTTGTTTCCTTTAAGAAAACCATTCAAGATTGGAAAGGCAAAAGGTTTCATGGATGCCAATATTTGTTCCCATTGATACTCTCTAGCCCATATTCTCAAGGAGCTATCGCCGAGTTAATGGCACTTTATCGCAGCCAAAGTCGCGATTAATTCATCACCCCATTCACAAGCTGGTGCCAATAGCCCATAGCACCAGTTTACCTGCGATAGCAGCCGCAAAAAACATCGGCACAGATGACCCTGGCAACTATCGCGAATGAGATGCAGAGTATGCGTTCCCGGGAAAAAAGCTGCGACAACACCACATTGCAACATTCTCAATGACCAGACACATCGGCGATACGACCACAAAACATGCGATAAGGCAAGTTAGCAGCAGGAAATGAACACCTGCTTTGCACTGGTGTAAAGTCAGACGGCAGCGAGCACCACAAAAGGGAGCCCAGGCCACAGACAAACCTGAAGAACAACAAATGCCATGGAGCTAGTCATCATGCAGCTCGGAGCCCGAACAAGGCCACAACGCCCACCGCCACCACCCCCAGGCCCGACACAACCCCCCGGACCCCCCTGCACCACCCCCGGACAACCACAGAGGCAGCACAGACACGGACCTTCAGAAAACACACCAGCCTCACAGACATGACACCAGAGTATGTCATTGCCCACTACAGGCTCAAAAGGGCAACCATCCTCCGCATCCTGAACATCATTGCCCACAGGCTGATGGTACCAACACAGCAGATAACCAACATCCCACCCCACCCCAAGCAGCTGGAGGTGCTGCACCTGTTGGCCTCTGGTACCCCCAACCATCACACGCCAGAGTCGGAGGAGCCTCACAGCCAGCCGCATCCAAGTCCCTCACACCTGTCCTGGATGCCATCATCAGCCTGGTACCCCAGTATCTATACGTCCACCACAATGCGCAGGAACCCGTGGAGACCAAGCAAGGACCATACGCCATAGCTAGATGCACGCATGTGTTGGGGGAAATCCACAGCACACATGTCCTACTTGTGCCCCCTGGTGACACAGCACACAATCACGGCAACAGAAAGCACACGTCTCATGTCAATGTGCAGACAACATCCGAACACCATTGAATCTCCACCAACATCGTCACCAAATACCCAGCCAGTGTGCATGATTCCATCATCCTCCGACAGTCCATCATCAACCAGCGCTTCCAGGATGGCACCAATGGGAATGCACTGCCCGTTGGCAAGTACCAAATGAACACCCCACACACCTCAACTCCACAACCATGCAACTCACAACTCTGGCAATGCACACATCACAAAATCACATACAACATTCAAAACAACATGCCCACCCACCAGACACAACAGAACAACTTACAATGGTAACCTGGGCAAGCCGTGAACAAGCCATCAACGGCATGGCATCTCAGTCACACAATAGCGGAATGTGGGGAGAGCTGGGAACTAGGCATGAGTGAAGGAGGCTGGAGAACTATGATTGGGAAAGTACACAATGTCAAGAGTGGCGGCAATGTGCTATACAGAGCACAGTATGCATAACACACCCATATCCATGGCGACATACACCGCTGGTGTATAGAGTGTACTGGACAGTGGACACAACCACTGTTTGCAGAAATATTGCCTGTTACGTCCCCCCCATAAGAGTGAGCAGAGAGGGTTGGCCTGGCGTACGCCAGGCCAGCATAGGGGTGTGAATAAAAAGCACGTAGCCCTGGGCATGGTCCACTTCCGAAATGCCCAATGTCTCTGCCAGGGTGGTGCCTCTCACCCCGCCATGAGGCCGACGCCGTCCTCCTGAGCTGAGTTGCCTGCGATCCTGTGCACCTGCGGTACCCCAGCACGCTTGGCCCCGAACCCGTCAGGCCCGTCCCTGTGCGGTCAGGACACACTGATCACCTAGTGACACCGGCGTGTGTCACGGAGGGCCCACCATGTGCCGGCACAAGCTCCAAGCTCGAGGCCTGTGACACTGGCAGCCTCCTCAGACCATCACGGTTTCCACGACACAGGCCCACTTTACTCCTTTCTCGTTGACGTACTCTACTGCTGCATCCAGCCTACACTGTGGCCAAGTAGGTCACACATTTGGAACTGAGCCTTGATTACACAATGGCAGTGAACATTATTTAAGGCAGAGTTTATGTCACTATACTCCCTTCGATGTGGAACCACCAAGTCTGTGCATAGCATTACAACCACACGTGTCTGTGGCCCTACGCGGACTACTGCCCTCGGCCTACGCTGCGCACGAGTAGGTTCCAGAATTGGAACTGAACAGCAATTATTCAAAGGCAGAATACATATCATCGCATGCAAGGAGAGGCATAAGAGGATGATGCACTGCAGTCCAGAGGGAATAGGATCATCGTTACGGAGGTGATCGAACACTACCGACAACTGCCCTGGTGTCACTAACTCTGTGCATCGCGAGCCAATGACACGTGGCTGTGGGTCACTGCTGACCACTGCCTCCGGCCTACACTGTGGTCCAGTAGGTCACAGAGTCTTGATTTAGCAATGGCGGAGTTCATATCAGTGTACTGGCATCATCGCAGACTGCATCCCCTCTCAGCCCCGGTGCCACTAAGTCTGTTCCCCGACATTCATGGACACTCTCTGGTCGTACATTGGTGGCATCTAAGCCATTTGCTGCTTCCGGACAACATCAGACCTTCCGCCACATTCACCTTCGACATCGATGAGGACCCGCTCACTGCACCAGGCCCTACCTCAGTGCACCGCAAGTCACTGTCCGATGGCAGGGTGCCTGTGCCAGCCGCTGTGCATCCGGTGCCACTAACTCTGTGCTGGTCAGGTACGGGACCCCTTCTTCTGAGATATTGGATGGCCTCTGAGGCGATGGCCTTGGAGTCATCAACGCCATGTGTCTGTGTCCCTGCGCTGTCTGCTGCCTCCGGACTCAACTGCAGCCCACCAGGGCTCACACATCAAATCGAGTCCTGACCGGCCCGGAAGTCGCATCACTGCAGGAGGCACACACCACCACTGCAAGGACCACCTCCAACTGCCATCTGCCAGAGTCGAAACGGTGGTTCTGACAGACTTACGAGGTTGCTCACACCTATCGTGGATGCCATCATCAGCCTGATACCCTGCTCAGCACTCCAGGTGCCACTAACTCAGTGCACCACAAGCCATCGTCACTTACTGATTTAATTTTGTGCTGTGTAGAGGTTGCGCAGCATTGTCACCTCAAGCAGTGTGGGAGACCTGGGACATTGATGAGGAAGATGATGCAGATCTAACACACCCCACTGCATCTGCATCAGGAATATCTCAAAGGGACACAATCCGAGACTTTTTCTTCACATGAGCGTGCTCATCTCTAGTACCCCAACCTCAGTGCACTGCAACACACGGACACTTCTGTTTGCATGTTTGCTGTCCTCTGGACTTTCTCCGGCTCCCTCCATGTTGCTCAACAGTTGACTCTGTTATGCAGGTGTTTTCAGTTTTCGTTGCACTGGTGTCCACTGTTCAAGTGGTTGCCAGCACCAAGCATTCCGTGTGGGCTGGCTTAAACTCACCCCACACATCCAGCACAGGCGTCACTGTACATGTGGCCCTGCCAATAAAGGGGCCGGGCATACGCGCCCGTAGCCAGTTCAACATGATATATATGTGTATCCCTGTGGTCTTGTTGTTTGCATGAGGGCCCTGGGCCCTACGACATTGCATTGTGCTGTGTATAGCGGATGCAGACATGTCACCGCAGGCAGCGGGTTAGAGCTTGGACATGTAGCTTTGTCGTCACCCACTCAATTCATAAGGCGAGTGGCCTGGGCCATCGTACACAGAGCCAACGTGGGTGTGTGAGTGCTATTTGCTTGACCCTGGGCGTGGTTCTGTACTGTGAATGGGCATCTGCATGTGTCTATGGCAGTGTGGGTCTCCTTTGTGGGGTGTGGGTGTTCCCTGTAGGGTGATATACACCAACCTATGTGATCTAGTTCACCTTACATGGGTTCGGACCCCACCCACACCTGTTGGGTCACCTCCTTTTGGCGTGCTCACACATGGCATTGGGGTGCCATGGGTGGGTGGATGGGTGAAGTGTCGTGAGCCAGCTGTGCTTGCGGGTGCTTCCTGTTGTGTGGTATGTTGCAGGCTCTGTGTTCTCCTCTAAGTAGCTTGGCTGCCCGGGTCCTGGTGGTGGGTTGTGTGGGATGTCCATGGGCTGTTGTAGGGCATTGTTGTTGAAGCTGTGGTGGTCCTCTCCGACATCACAGATGTGTTGACTTCTGTGCTCTGCTGGAGGTGTTGTGTGTCCCACTGCAATGTGAAGGAGAGATGCATGTTGACATTGTGTTGACATGTATGTTGGCGCATTGTTCTGGTTTACAAGCAAACTGTATGACAATGTACATTGTGACTGGGAGGTGCTAAGCACTGCTTGGGGACAGTGTACATTTGGACTACATGATGGATGTGAGGTCGTACGTGTACTTTTCTATTTAACAGTTTCCTGCTCTGTCAAATGTAGTAGGCATGTTTCTGTGTGTGTATGGAGCCAGTTGTGTCCTCTGTTCAGAAGTGTCGGCTTTGCGCATTGTACTACATTGTCATCAATGTGGGTGTGCTGTTCTTGCTATGTGTGTGTGCTGCAGTGTGCCAAGGGGATCAGGGACATGATCCAGGGTAATTGTGGGTGTGCAGTGTGCTACACCTCGTGGTGCATGTGTGCCATTGTGCCCATCTCCCCCGTCCCCCCTATCCTTGGTCGTTGTTGATGTTGTGTCCGGTCCTCTCGAGCTGTGTCCGTACTCCCTCCTCCTTGCACTGTCTCCACACTGATGACTGTGGCCTAGGTTTCCTTCAGCTCCTCCTGTGGCACAGGACTACCACCTCCTGTCGCCGCTGCAGCCTTCCTGTTTGCAGCGGGTTTGTGCCTGATTTAGGTTGTTACATCATGCCAGCGCCTCTTGGCCTCCTCGATTGGCCTCCTCGGCACTCTGACTGCATTCCAGGTGGTCTACTTGTGGGTCAGTTGACGGTAGTGTTCTGTCACCTCCATGACGCTGATCTGGTTTTGCTGTGGACAGCACCCCGTCTTCCTCTCCCTCTTCTCCTCGGCGTCCCCGTCCCTGTTGTTCCTTGCTGGTGGCCTGTGGGGGTTGTGGGGTTTGCATTGGCCTCTGCGCTCGGTCAGGGTGCATCCATGTTGCTACGCACTTTGGATTGTTTCTGGTGTGTTGTTTCTGTGGTTTTTATGGGGCATTTTCCTGCCAGACGCCTGGGTTATGCAGGCCTGTTGCTGGTTTTCGCTGCCTTTTGTACCGCGATTGGCCTCATCACATGATTTTTTGCGTTCGCCTTTTGCATTTTTGTAGCATGGCGTTGATTTTAACGTGGACATTTGTTGCGTTATCTGGAGACTAACAAATGGTACCGCCTTGTTGAGAATGCTTGGTTAACACGGCACAAATTTCCTGCGATGTTGTAGGTTGCGTTAAATTACTTTTGCGATGATCATCATTCGCTCTTGAGAATATGCCCCTCTATGTGTTCGACTTTTGATTATCAGAGAATGTGTGTTGTATACAAGGCTGCTAAGTGTACTGATAAACCCTTCAACATTATTCCCCTTTGAAGTCAAAATATTTTGAGTTCTGTCAGCCAGAGAACAAACACTTTTTCATGCACGTACCACTTCATGATACAGAATGATAATGTAATCTCTTTCAGAAGTACTGCATTTATTTTTAACATAGCCCTCTCATTTGGACTCAAAATACCCAATCTGAGTTACTGATATATAGTTTATCTAAAAAGTTATTATTCAGGATGTTAGAAATATGGGTCTCTAGTTGGCAGAGGTATGCACCTTGTCTAAGTTGGGACCCTTGCTTCTAGTCAGGGAAAGGGAGGTGCATAGTGTATATAACCCCTGCTCACCTTGGTAGCTTGGCACAAGCAGACAGGCTTCTCCCAGAGACAATGTGTAAAGTATTTGCACCCAGGCACACAGTAATACAATGAAAACACTACAAATGGAGACCACACCAGTTTAGAAAAATTAGATATCTTTATCTAAACCAAACAAGAACAAAAGACAAAGTGCCAACATACACAATTTAAAATTATGACTTTTAAAAGGTTTCAAGCAATTCCGTCCATAGAAAATTGTGAATGCCTGACTTTTACTCAAATTACCTCAAATGCGTCAAAATCCACAAAGCAAAACAGCCGCAGAGGAGGGAAGTGTCAGAAAACACAGTGATGTGTCATTTCCTGAGTTCCTGAGTCCTTGGGGAGGCGATGCAACAGTTCTGCTGCATGCAGGAGAAGTGATGCACCGAATCCGAACAGTAGGGGAAGAGATGCATTGATTCTAAGATGGTTCTGGTGTGCAGAGGATGAGTCGGAAAAATTGCCGCACAGCAGTGGCGGCCGCCACAAACAAAAAGTCAGGGGGCAAGTGGATGGAGTTGGGGATCCCAGGAGGGGGAGCACCAGGGTTAATAATAATTTTAAAAAATAACTTATCTAAAGCTGCCGGCAGCCTACCACGTCGCATTGTGCCTTGATATTCTTCCTTGTCCTAGCAGACACTGGGGCAGCATCATAGACTCCCTGTACAATCCCTGTGCTGCTCTCATGCTATGAGAGCAGAGCAGAGATTAGCCTGAGCGGGCTTCTATGACGTCAGCTCAGGACAGGGAGTCTGTGCTGTTTCTCCAACCCGGCTGTTCAATACAATCCGGTTAAAGAAACCTAAGCGCACATATGTGTTTGGCTTGCATAAGATGGCTGGCCAAATACACATGCACACTTAGAAGTCCACAGACCAGTCCTCCTCCCCCCCCCTTTCTGAGTCAGTGCGGTGATCTTGGACTAGAGATACATGCACAGGACTCAGCATGCAGTGGATTTTTAAGCGGCTGGAAGGTGCTGCATCGATTCTTCAGCCGCACAGTGGCAGAGCGTGGATATTTTTTTCCGCTTGGCTGTGCTGCGTCAGAAAAGCAGGCACTGGAATGGGGATGCATCGATTTTCTCAGTTTCTCAAAGATTTTTCAGCTCCCAGAAATAGCCTCCAGAGGCCCAGAACTGGAACAGGCAGCTCCTGGCAGATCAGAACTCCCAGCAGTGGAGTTCAAGGAAGCTAATGGTGAAGCCTTTGTGTCCATAAGACCTCAGAACAGGAGCACGCACATTCAAGACGTTGAAGATTGTTTACAAGCAGATTCACAGGAAAGTTCCAGTCCTTGTCCTTTCCTTGGCAAAGCAGCAACTGCATGCCAACCCAGCAAAGCGACACCCAGCAAAGGACCAGTACTCCTTCAGTTCTTCTCCTTGGCAGAGGTTCCTCTTTATTCCAGAAGCTAACTAAATTTCTGGGGTTTTAGGTCTAATATTTATACCCCTTTTTCTCTCTGCAATCTTTGTTACAAGTGTCTCTGAGCTCCGTGAAAACCAGTTATGACCTCCCTGGTCCAGCTTCACTACAGGAGGTGGAGATAGCATTGTGCAGAGAAGGCACAGCCTATTCAGGAGCTAGTGAAAAGTCCTCCCTCCACCCTAAATACAGAAAGGTCTAGTCAGCCTGGGGATTAGTCAGCCAGGAATGGCAGGACACTCCTCAACCCCCCTTGTGACTATCTAGAGTAAATGCACATCCCCAACTCATGTCACTCCAAAACCAGATGGTGCATACACAAACAGGTAGAGGCACACAGAATGGTACAGCATTAAATGCCTATTTTCTGAAAGTGGCATTTTCAAACCCACAATTTAAAAACCACCTTGACTAAAAGGTGTGTTATGAAATTCTGTGTTCAGAAAGCCTAAACTCAACTTCTCTATCTTGTCCCAATGGAAAGTTACACTGTTAAGATGTTACAAGGCAGCTCCCAAGTTAACCCATAAGACAGACAGCCTTTCAATTGAGAAAAACAAAATGTTCAGTATTTCACTATCAGGACATGCAAAACATAACAGCACATGTTCTACCTTCCACATACACCATACACCGCACTCTTCCCATGGGGGTACCTTGGGGCTATGTGTAGGGTGCCTTATGTCTATGAAAAGGGGATGTTAGGGCCTGGCAAGTGGGTGCACTTGCTAGGTCAACATTGCAGTTAAAACCTGCGCCAGCAGAGAGTGCAGTGGAAGGTCTCAGGCACATTTACATTGCTACTCATGTGGGTGGCACAACCAGTGCTGCAGGCCCACTAGTAGCATTCGATTTACAAAATTTACAAGCCCTAGCACCCTCAGTGCACTTTACAAAAGGCTTACCAGTAAGTCAAATATACCAATCAGGGATAACCAATCATAATTAAAATTTACACAGAGAGCATATGCACTTTAGCACAGCAGCAGTGGTAAAGTGCCCAGAGTCCTAACACCAACAAAAACAGGGTCAGAAAAATAGGTGGCAAAAGGCAAAAGGTTTGGGGATAAACTGTCAAAAATTGGCAAGGTCTAACACAACCCCCAACAGGCTAAAGCAAGGGGAGACCAATCAATACCTTGTTGGACTTCCCTGATTGGGGTGATAGAACATGGACCCTGGCCCGCAACAGCAGTGGCACTTTCTAGTTTCACGCTTTCCTGGATCCAGTTGGATACCTTTGTCCATACTCTCAGGACCCACTAAGCTAACACATGGGGAAACCTTCTCCTCGCCTCTGGACCAATCTGTGCAGTGTCTAAACTTTCTTTTCTCACAGATGTGCCTCAGCAAGCAGATAGTACACACGTGGCCTACACAGTGGTATGGTCCATCCCACCCCTGGGGGGTAACTCCTGTCCCCCTCCCAAGGGCAACTCTGTCTACCAGGACAGCATGCCACAGTTGTCACTGACAGCTGTCAGTGACGATAGCCAGTCCTCATGGTGCTCAAGGCTCTATAACCCCTGTGGCTTCAGAGAGTGGGGAGGTAGCCCTAGGTGCCTGGCACCCTTTGTCCACTCTCCCTCCTGCTAGGTCAGGGTTGGCATACTAACACTGGTCCACCAGCCTAGGATCTGTACCTTGAGGCTGGGTGGGAGACTGGGGTGGGTTCTTCCACAACCTGTCTTCACCCCTGGGGTTCTGCACCCTCGTACCTGGAGCAGTGCCCCAAGACTCCAGAATTGTCAGGGCACCTGTGGCAGGTGTCGTGCACAAATCTCCTATCAGTTCAGGGATGCTTTCCTGTAACTGGTATATCAGCCTAGGGTCTGTAACCTTAGGCTGGACAGGGGTCAGGGTAAGACTTCCCTCTCCGTGCTTCCGTCCTGGGGCTCTACACCCCACCACCTGGAGTGGTGCCCCCTGAAGACAAACCATTAGGGGCACCGCTAGCAGGCACCCCTTCCTCCAGGTCTGTACCCTTAGGCTGGGCCTGTGCCTGCCAAACCAGGACTTATGGGTAAGTGCACCCCAACCCCCAGGGGAAACACACTCCTCATGAGTTGTGCAAGAGACTGCCTGGTGGAAGTTTCCAGCCTCCTGTCCATCTGACATTGCATGAAGACCCCCCAGGCCAGAAGTGGCTTCACCAGGGTCAGTCCTGAGGTGCTCTGACTTCAGAGCTGGCAACCCCAGGCTCACTGGTCATCCCAACTGTCTCTCTCCACACCTCTTTCTTTGGACTTATGCACCCTCCCACTGGGATTGGTACTGCCAGACACCAGAACTGGTGGGACGCTTGTGACAACCACCCCCCCAGCTCACCTGACACCCTGGGAATACCCCTCATCGAAAGGCCTCCCAGTACTGACTAGGCCTTCCTCCTGGTACTCATTCAAGGAACCAACTAGGCTCAGGGACTGGGTCTAGGGCACCCTGGGCCTCAGCGCACCACCACTCCCACTACTCAGAGACAGGACATGGGACCCATCTTACTACACTGGGATCTATCTGGGTCACTAACTAACAACCTTCCCTACCTCACATGGTTGGAAAAAACCTGAGCCACCTCCTTCAGGATTACTCCCAAAAGCCTCTTCAGACTCTCTGGATCCCACCAAAAGGTCTGCCTCCAGTGCAAGCTCCCTGGGGTCAGAGAACTTACACTCCACTGGGTGTTGGCCTCGCTCTGGAAAACAGGGACTGAACATATGCTCTCCAACAATTGGGTTACACAGCCCCTCATATGTGTTTACAAGACTACCCTTCACCTCACCATCCAGTGCAATGCAAAAGTGCCCCACATCACCCTCCTGAGACTGGTTAGACAGTGCCTGACTGTTTCTGTCACTCATCCCACACTCTTCTGGGTGATTTCCATACTCATATATCAGGGCTTCTACCACGGGGGAACCCTTCTCCCTGCACCTCTCATCTAGGGTCATTAAAGTGTCCTTCCAACACTAGGAGGATGATTCCCTGTTCCAGTTCCCCAATCCACCTCAGGGACCCTATATACCAAGGAGCTACCTCATAAACCTTATCCTCCTGGTGTATGTCAACCCCCTCCTTCAAGTCAGGCACCACATTCCTGGGTGTGTGTACTTCTCCCTCAGCACTAGACATCACATTTTTGCTGCCACCATCTGAACTGGACTTTGCCCTCATGGTTTCCACCTCCAGCCCAGCCAAGCTCAGTTCTTGAGAAACACTCATTTACTTTGCTGGGCTAAGAAACTCATGACTTCAGCCCTCTTGAGCTCCTCATCAAGCTCTCTCAGCTTCCGCTGACAAGCAAGACACCATTCCTTTCTCTCTGGTTCTCTCTCAGTACCACTGCCCTCACTTTCGGAGAAGCCCTCCTCATCAGAGTCATCTAGTAGTGTTGCCTTCCAACGAGGTAGATCATAGCGAAATAGTATCAACATATATATGCGGTCGAGCCTGGGACTTACAGGTCACACTGACGGAGGGATGCCGAGAACAGGTCCTACAGGCCCCTCCACCCAGACAGACCATGGGGCATATTAGTGCTACCATATAAATACTACATATTCATCAATAACCGTATGTATATAACCAAGTGCGCTCAATAGGCGCACGTTATGAGTCTATTTTTTCACCTTGATTTAGGGTTCTGCACGGAGTGGTACACGTGGGGCTGGATCCCATGCTGTCCTGAAGAAGAGGTTAGGGGATACCTCGAAACATGTTGACAAAATAATAGGCAATATAACCACATAACAGTTATATTTTTCCTGTTATTAACCCCTTTTTATCTTACCAGCTAGGAGTAGGAATAAATTGTTAACTCACTAGTTAGGTATTTTTAATTAACACAAACACCACTCCCCCAACACTGCATAACACATAGTTTCACACAAAAAAGTGCTCCTACGTAAATCTCGCCAGTCGTAGCACGCCCCAGCAGTAGATGGCCCCAATGATGAAGCATGTCACCTAGGGGCAACCCTGGGTGAGTGAGGGGACTCTACAAAAGCATTTTTCTTTTCTAAGTTGTTGAAGCTCACCAATTTGGTGAACCCACTGTCTGTTGACTTAGGCTAGTTTCTCATGATCCATTATCTATGGATCAATTGAGTGTGCTTTGTCAGTTTCCTCAGCTGCGATCCCATGATGCCTCAATTCTTTCAGCCGCACAGCCTGACCTGGTTTGGAGTCGGTGCAGTGATCTCGGATGTCAGAGATTGGTGCACAGAACTCAGCACACACCAGTTTTGTCAGCGCTGCGTTGATTCTTTGGCCACACGGTGGTGGTGTGTGGTAATTTCTCTTGTTTGGCAGTGCTGCACTGGAAAACCAGGCGCTGGAAAGGCGATGTGTTGATATTGATATCTTCTTGATGCTTTTTTCAGCAGGAACAAACTCCAAGGGCTCAAAACTGTAATTGGCACCACAAGGTACGTCAGTACTCCCAGCAGTGGAGTTTAAAGATGCAGCAGGTGAAATATTTATGTCCCTGAGACTTCTTAACAGGAGGCAAGCTTTACTTCAAGCCCTTGGAGAATCTTCTCAAGCCGCATACAGCAAAGTAGAAGTCCAGTCCTTACCACTGCCAACAGACAGAAGCAGCACTGCAGGAAAACTCAGCGAAGCAACACACAGAAAAGGGGTACTACTCCTTCTGACAGCTCGTCACCTCTTCTTCTTGGCAGGGTCCTCTTGATCCAGAAACGTTTTAAAAGTCTTTGGTTCTAGGCTCAATACTTATATACCTTTTGCCCTTTGAAGTCTTTGTAGTTTACAAGTTTCTGCCTTGCCCTGCCTTGGCTAAAGACACACTCCAGGTGGGGGGAGACAGAATTGTGAGAGGACAGGAACAGCTCTATTCAGGTGCAGGTCATGGCTCCTCCCACCACTCCAGCTCAGGAAGGCCAATCAGCCTGGTGATGGGCCATAAGCATATGCAGAACACACCTCAACTCCCTTTGTGAGACTGTCAAGAGTAAATGCACAAATAGGCCCCAGTCAGTCTAAAGCAGGCGCTGATTCCACAGGTAGGCAGAGGCACAGAATGGTACAGCCCACTTTCTAGAAGTGCCATTTTTAAAATGCACAATTTAAAAATCACCATTACTAAATGATGTGTTTTTAAATTCTGAGCTCAGAAAGGTCAAACTACAAATCTCTAGTTGTTCCCAATTGAAAGTTACACTTGTAAAATATTACAAGGGAGCTCCAATGATAACCTATGGGAGAGCTAGCCCTTGCAAAAACAAAATTGACAGTATTTCACTATCAGGACATGTAAAACACACCAGTTAATTTGCTATCTTTCACATACACTGCACCCTGCCCATGGGGGCACCTTGAGCCTACCTAGGGGTGTCTTACATGTAGTAAACATTAAGGTTAGGACCTGGCAAGTGGTGCACTTTCCAGATAGCCATGGCAGTTTAAAACTGCACTCACAGATACTGCAATGGCAGGCCTGAGACACGTTTGCAGGGTTATGTCTGTGAGTGGAACAACCAGTGCTGCAGGCCCACTAGTGCAAAAGAACTATTGATGGACAGAATGCAGAACAATGTCATACATTCACCCCAGTACAGAGATCTGGGCCTAAATCCATCGTCTTTTTGCTCACCATGCCATTCCAGTTTGGACCCAGCCATATGCAAATCAGTCTTGACCCTGTGCCCTATGGGAACAGTCCAGCCTGAACTGCCAGGCTAGGTCCTCCCTGGACTGGAAACAAGCATCCTAGGACCGGTTTCGGGATTTCACCCCTCTTCAGCCAGGATAGCTTGATTCCAGTGGCATGGAGAGCACGGGACTCACTTCTGAGCATACCCGTCCCACTGGGGGTGACAAATGCAAAAAGAACTATTGATGGACAGAATGCAGAACAATGTCATACATTCACCCCAGTACAGAGATCTGGGCCTAAATCCATTGTTTTTTTGCTCACCATGCCATTCCAGTTTGGACCCAGCCACATGCAAATCAGTTTTGACCCTGTGCCCTATGGGAACAGTCCAGCCCAAACTGTCAGGTCAGGTCCTCCCTGGACTGGAAGCAAGCATCCAAGAACCAGTTTCGGGGTTTCACCCCTCTTCAGCCAGGATAGCTTGATTCCAGTGGCATGGAGAGTACGGGACTCACATCTGAGCATACCCGTCCCACTCGGGGTGACAAATGCAAAAAGAACTATTGATGGACAGAATTCAGAACAATGTACATTCACCCCAGTACAGAGATCTGGGCCTAAATCCATCGTTTTTTTGCTCACCATGCCATTCCAGTTTGGACCCAGCCATATGCAAATCAGTCTTGACCCTGTGCCCTATAGGAACAGTCCAGCCCGAACTGCCTGGCCAGGTCCTCCGTGGACTGGAAACAAGCATCCTAGGACCAGTTTCGGGGTTTCACCCCTCTTCAGCCAGGATAGCTTGATTCCAGTGGCATGGAGAGTACGGGACTCACATCTGAGCATACCCGTCCCACTCGGGGTGACAAATGGAAAAAGAACTATTGATGGACAGAATGCAGAACAATGTCATACATTCACCCCAGTACAGAGATCTGGGCCTAAATACATCGTTTTTTTTCTCACAATGCTATTCCAGGTTGATAAGTCCCTAGTACAGTGCACTGCATGTGCACAGGGCCTGTAAATCAAACGCTACTAGTGGGCCTGCAGTAATAATCGTGCTAACCACATGAGTAGCCCTTGAAACCTGTCTCAGGCCTGCCACTGCAGAGCCTGTGTGTGCATTTTAAACTGCCATGTCGAACTGGCAAGTTCAACTACTTGCCAGACCCAAACCTTCCCCTTTACTAATTGTAAGTCATACCTAAGGTAGGCCTAAGGTAGCCCCCTGGGAAGGATGCAGTGTATTTAAAAGGTAGAACATGTGCTTTTAAGTTTTACATGTCCTGATAGAGAAAAACTGCTAAATTTGCTTTCACTACAGCAAGGCCTATATCTCCCATTGGTGAGCTGTCATGTTACACTTTGTAAGTGTGTCTTCCAATTGGGAGCAGATAGAAAATTGGAGTTTGCTGTCTATAAACTCACAGTTTAAAAAGACATCTTTTAGTGAAGTTTGTTTTTCCATTGCAGGTCTGAAAATGCTATATTTAGAAAGTTGGCATTTTTTTACTTAACCATTCTCTGCCTGGTTGGATGGCATTTGGGCTTTGAGAATTCACTTAGACAGTCACACACAAATGGAGCTGAGGTGTGCACTGCATATCCTGATGGACCATCACCTGGCTGATGGGTATTCCTGAGCTAGAGTGGTGGGAGAAGTTGACACTTGCACCTGAATAGGACTGTGCCTGTTCTGTCACAAAGAGCTGCATATTCCCCTGTAGTGTGTCTGGAGCCTGGGCCAGGGCCAGGATGGGCAGGGTATTGTGCACTACAAAGACCTTTCTTTGAAGTGTCCATACTTCAAAGGCTAAAATGTGAATGAGTAGTGGACCTCTCTCACCCTACACTCAGTACACTTTTGGACTGGGGACACTCTGCCAGGAAGAAGAGCTGTTGTGCTAACAGGAGAGACTGACACTTTGCTGTTTGCTTTGCTGTGTTGGCCTGCTGCCTACTGCTTTTTACCTGGGAGTAAGGGGACTGAACCTACCTCTCTGCATTCTGCTTTCTAAGGTTCTCCAAGGGCTTGACGGAGTTTGCCTTCTGCTGCTTAAGTCTGAGGGACATGAAAGAATTCACCTGCATCCTGCTACCAACACCTAGGCTCCACTGCTGTGAATCCTGCCCTGCTAACTGGTGCAAAATCCAGTCCTGGTCCCTTGGAGGTGAATTTGGTGCGGCAATTAGGCCTGGACTAAATTTCCGTTCCGCTCGCGGAAATTGCGATAATTTGACATTTTCGCGTTCCGGAGAGCGCGAAAATGTCAAAATTTGATCGCCTTACCTGAATCCCCGCGTTCGCCGATAAGTTTTCCCAATCCGGTCGCGTTATCCACGAGATGTTGGATTGTTGGTAGCCATTTGCGCTGTCTCGCGACAGTTCGCGCCCGCAGTAACGTCATGCGTCACGCGATCACGTCTTTCTTCTCGCGATCATGCACCGCGAGAAGAGTGAAAACAAATTGGCCGCGCCCGCAAGCAACCGCATGGGTAAGTTGGCGAGCCGCGAACACGCAGAAAATACCGCGAACGGGCGGGAAAAAAACTTCCGCATCTTCGCGATATTTCCGCGTGTTTGCGGAGATTTTAAACATTTTCGTGATAATTTGCAAAATTCGCTTTCGCAAATTCCGCCCACCCCTAGCTGCAATCAAGATATCGACGCATTGACTCCAAAGCGTCAGTTCAGTTCTGGTGCATCCCTGTGAAACCAACGCATCGCTGTTGCCTGCACCAAAGCCATGGACACCGCTCGCTGAGTGTGATGCAATAACCTTGACTTTCAATGCAGCCCCGACTTTGCCAACGCAGCAGCTTAAAAGAACCACTGCTGCTTGAGTCCCTAGAACCGCCTCACTAAAGTGTGTGATGCAGGACTCCAACTCCGACGCAGACTCGACCCTGAGCAACCTTGCCTTCAGCCCAGCAGTTTGACATTGAAGCTGAAGAATCGAGGCACTGTGCTCTCTACGCATCTTCAACACAATGTTGCCTTCAGGAACCGAGGTCTCGCACAAGAAACCGACACATCTCTTCCTCTGTGCAATGTATCTTCCCGGAGGAGGAAAGCTCAACGACCCTGCACCGCCTTAAGGAACCAACGCATCACCTTCATCCATGATGCCTCAACTCCTCTGCTTCACGCATCGTCTTTGATTTCTGATGCATCCAAGGTACTGTAAGGGGGTCTGTGTGATTTATCTATCCTTCCTGCGCTCCATCGCAATTGGACTAAACTTCTGGATTTGTCCGGGTCAGGCGTGACCAGATTGTTCCAGGTAAAACTATTGACTTCAAAGGACTATATTTTGATTTAAGCTTTAAAAAATAATATCTTGACTAGTGTGTGTTGGATTTTTGTCATTTTGGATTATTTTACTGAAATAAATATTGCCTATTATTCTAAACTGGTGTGTAGTACTTTTGTGGCGTTTTCACTGTGTTTTTGAGCATGTGTGCACAAATACTTTACACATTGGCACTTTAGTTTAGCCTGATTGCTCTGTGTCAAGATACCAGAGGGTGAGCACCGGTAAAGTTTTAGTGTGTACTACACTTACCTTGACTATAGTGTGCATCCCTAATTGGACAGGGTACATACCTCTGCCAACCAGATACCCCATCTCTAACAATGTATAAGAGTAATTCCCAGAGTTGGTGAAAGGATTGGTTCAGATGTCTTACTTGGCAATACACAGGTTCAACTTGGGATAAGTTATATGAGTTTTCAATCACTCTTTGCCACATTCAATATACCAGGTCCATCACCAACAAATTTCTCAGAGTTTTACATGGTAAATGTGTCAACTGTGTGCATTCTTTCCAGTCCCAATTCAAAGATAAGCTTCCCATCACTAACAATCAGGAACACCACGGGAATTACAACCAGGAGCCAGATGTACAAAAAATTCTGTTAGCAATTTCCAAATTGTGAATTTTTGCAATTCGCAATTAGGAAATCGCAAACACCTATGCACAAATGTATCTCAGACACATTTTGCAATTCCCAGTGGGTCGCAAATAGGCCTGGGCCAAAATTCCGTTCCGTTCGTGGTAATTGCGATAATTTGGCATTTTTGCGTTCCGCGGAAAGCGCGAAAATGTCAAAATTTCTGCATTCCGCAGCTTAGCGATAATTTGTTTCTTGCTCGCGCTGTGAAATAATACATTCTCGCGTGCGCGCGATCGCCTTACCTGAATCCCCGCATTCTCCGACAAGTTTTCCCGATCCGGTCGCGTTCTCCACGAGATGTTGGATTGTTGGTAGCCATTTGCGCTGTCATGCATCGCGCGATCACGTCTTTCTTCTCGCGATCATGCACTGCGAGACAAGTGAAAACAAGATGGCCGCGCCCGCGAGCAACCGCATGGGTAAGTTGGCGAGCCGCGACCACGCAGAAAATACCGGGAACGGGCGGGAAAAAAACTTCTGCATCTTCACGATATTTCCGCGTGTTTGCGGATATTTGTAACATTTTCGCGATAATTTGCGAAAGTGAATTTCGCAAATTCTGCCCACCCCTAGTCGCAAATAGACCTAACTCATTAATATTTATGACTTGCACTCACAGGAATGGCGGCCTGCTGGGGTCGGCAGACCACTATGTCTGTGACTGATTTTTAAATATAGAATTTTTTTTGTAATGCAGCCTGTTTTCTGTGAAGGAAAATGGAACGCTTTTCAAAAATAAAAATAAAAACCTACCTTTTCATTTTTTAACCCCTTCGCTGCTAGGCCTCCTCCCCCCGTGCTAAGCCTTTTTGGGGCAGTGCGCGCTTAGGTCCCTGTAACTTTATGACCACATAAGGTATCCATGCCAAATTTGCGCTCTTTTCTTCCAGCATTACGGGGATTCTAAAGAGGACCAGGCTTTGTGGATTCCCCTGGAGGGGTCCCAGAAATTAGCCAAAATACAACAATTCTTTTTTGTTTTTAAACTGGGAAAAACGGGCGGCAAATGAAAGCGTCTGGGTTTTTTCTGCAAATGGTATCAAAAAAGGGTTTGTGGGGCTGAAATCACAATTTTCCCAGCTTTTAGGGAATGACAGACTTTTGTCAGATAACCAAAATTTTTTACACAGTTTTGGCATTTTTCTGGAACATAGCCTATTTTTGCAATTTTTTGTGCTTTCAACCTCCTTACAGTTAATGGTAGAAATGGGTGTGAAAGCAATAATGGATCCTGGAAAGCTATACATTTTAGAAAAGTAGATAAAATTCTGAATTCAGCAAGGGGTCATTTTTGTAGATCCATCAAGGTTTCTTTATAGAAACTAACAGGTAAATATAGGAAAAATTGAAAATTAGTTGAAAAAAACAGCCTTTTGTGTCAACGTTTTTACCTGTAACTTCTTCTAATTATGACAGCTCTTTGAAAACAATATACCGTTACATCCGCTGGACCTTCCTGGTTGTGGGTATATATAGGATTTGTAGGTTCCCCAAGAACCCGACGGACCCAGAGTCAAAAACTGAGCAGCAATTTGCAATGGTTTTTTATTATATTCCGGGTATATCGCAATTATTGTGGGAAAATGTATACATGGAAAAATCGGTATGAGAGACGCTTATGTATTTCTGAAATGGGAACAAATTATAGGGTTTAGAAACAGTACACATTTGCACATTTTCGAAATTGGGAATACTCATACTAGCATGAGAATTATCGGTCATTTTTCAAAATGACTTCTTTTTTACACAAAGTCTTTCATTTGGAAGGCAGAAATGCATCAAAACTCAATAGGTAATAACAGTTGCTTTACAAACCTGACTTACCCTAAGTCTCCCGATAAAAATGGTACCTCACTTGTGTGGGTAGGCATAGTGCCCACGACAGGAAATGGCTCAAAACCCAACGTGAACACATCACATTTTCACAATGTAAATTTACCCTTTTTTTCCGAAGTGTCTAGCTGTAGTTTTTGAACACTAGCTCTGCTGGCACATAAGGAAATGTAGCATTTTTGAAAACTAGACACCCATGGGAATCCAGGATGGGGTGACTTGACTGCCTCCCACCAGGTTCTGTTACCCAGAATCCCTTGCAAACCTAAAATATTGTCAAAAAACCACAAATTCCCCACATTTCTGTGGTGAAAAGTTCTGGAATCTGCGTGATCCACAAATTTCCACCCACCGCGCGTTCCCCAAAGTCTTACGAGAAAAATGGTACCTCACTTGTGCGGGTCAACCTAGTGCCCGCAACAGGAAACGGCGCAAAACGCAACGTGGTCACATCTCAATTTCGCAGTGAAAAATGACCCTTTTTTGACAAACTGCCTAGCTGTAGTTTTTGAACCCTAGCTCTGCGGGCACCTTGGAAAACCTAGCAAACCTATACATTTTTTAAAACTAGACACCCAGGGGAATCCAGGATGGGGTGACTTGACTGCCTCCCACCAGGGTCTGTCACCCAGACTCCCTCGCAAACCTAATAAATTGTCAAAAAAACCACTTTTTCCCCATATTTCTGTGGGGGAAAGTCCTGGAATCAACGTGGATCCACAAATTTCCACACACCCCGTGCTCCCCAAAGTCTTACGAGAAAAATGGTACCTCACGTGTGAGGGTCGACCTAGTGCCCGCAACAGGAAACGGCGCAAAACGCAACGTGGTCACATCTCAATTTCGCAGTGAAAAATGACCCTTTTTTGGCAAACTGCCTAGCTGTAGTTTTTGAACCCTAGCTCTGCGGGCACCTTGGAAAACCTAGCAAACCTATACATTTTTTAAAACTAGACACCCAGGGGAATCCAGAATGGGGTTGCTTGACTGCCTCTCACTAGGGTCTGTTACCCAGAATCCCTTGCAAACCTAAAAATTGTCCAAAGAAACACATTTTCCCCACATTTCTGTGGTGGAAAGTTCCGGAATCTGCGGGGATCCACAAATTTCCACCCACCCCGCATTCCCCAAAGTCGTACAAGAAAAATGGTACCTCACTTGTGCAGGTCGGCCTCATGCCCGCGACAGGAAACTGCACAAAACGCAACGTGGTCACACCTCAATTTCACAGTGGAAAATGACCCTTTTTTTCAAAGTGCCTAGCTGTAGTTTGTGAACCCTAGCTCTGCCGGCACCGAGGGAAACCTTCCAAACTCATACATTTCTGAAAACTAGACACCCGGGGGCTTCCTGGGAGGTATGGCTTGCGTGGATCCCCCAACGTTTCACACATTTTTGTGTGGGAAAGTTGTGGCATCATCGGGCTCACACAAATTTACCACCACCCAGCGTTCCCCCAGGTCTCCCGGTAAAATGGTGCCTCACTTGTGTGGGAGGCCCAAGTACCCGCAACAGGCAAGGGCCCAAAACGTAGTGAGGTGACATCAAAATTGCCTATCTCAAAACCACCTGGTTTTGCAAGGGGGGTCACCTGGGTTTTTGGCACGGTGCTCGGCGGCCATCTAGGGAAACTTACCAAACCCATACGTTTCTGAAAACTAGACACCCGGGGGCTTCCAGGGAGGTATGGCTTGTGTGGATCCCCCAACGTTTCCTTACCGAGAATCCCCTGCAAACCTCAATTTTAGCTGAAAGTATCACTTTTTTCACACATTTTTGTGTGGGATAGTTGTGGCATCACCGGGCTCACAACAAATTTCCCACCACCCCGCGTTCCCCCAGGTCTCCCGGTAACAATGGTGCCTCACTTGTGTGGGAGGCCCAAGTACCTGCGATAGGCAAGGGCCCAAAACGTAGTGAGGCGACATCAAATTGCCAATCTCAAAACCACCTGGTTTTGCAAGGGGGGTCACCTGCATAGCTCTATATGTCGGGGTAAGGTAGGGGGCTTGGGACACACACATACACGCACGCACGCACGCACACACACACACACACACACACACACCCCAGCAGAATAGTCTTACTCGTCTCTAAGAGCAAAAGCATGAGCCAAGCCATCAAAAAATTTAATGAAATCAAACAACAGGAGGATACCCATAAACCCAGTTGAGACCTGGGTCAATAGATTATAGAACAAGCAACAATGTCTCAACAGGTATTATTAAAGGACAGTTTTTAAGGCATGCACAAAAAGTTACAAAAGGAAGGAGGCAGGGAGACATTAATGGTTATGGAAATACATGCAAAAATGGTCTGCATTTAAACAGAAATAACCAAAAAAGGAGCAATAACAACTGCACTCAACTACATTGAATGTGCATGTAACCTGTACAGACTTGTGCACATTTGTGCTCATGAAAAACAAAGGGCACAGCGCAAGTGACAAATGAAAAATACAAAGCAAAAAAATGGAGCAAGAGAAACAAAACCAAAATTGTCAAAGTATACAAGGGACAAGGGACTTTTGGTGTTTCCAATTCATTAGTACATAGTTGAAGCAGAAAAGTAATTTCATTGAGTCATGAAAGTAATGCCAAGGATTGCGCTGAGAGGTCGGCGGTTTTCGACCTGTACAAAATCCAGGTCATCATCAGGACCAGGATACGCATTTAAAAGAGTGCTGCATAGGAACATACATCAAAAAATGTGAAGCAGGCAACAATAGTCATGAAAAATATGATAAAGGCTTTAAAATGAAAAACATATTTTTCAAAATTTCTCAGAGTCTTAATAAAGTGCTTATGATTGGATCAGTGACATTTATTGAAAGTAATATTTTTTAAACATGAAACATTCAAGCATGCCCTTATTCCCTAGCAAGGCTGCTATCGTTACCCAAAATGTGTCAGTATGGCATGTTCTCTATATAGTCTATAATGCTATTAAATGCGAAGCACGAAGGCATGATTATTTTACATTACCCATAGCTGACTGAGGTTTTTGTACAGCTCAGATGCTTTACTGACTTGCTTCAATGTGCGCTCCTATGGGATGGTTGAGTAAAAGGATACCTATTTAAGGATAACAAAAGGCTTTGCAACACACAATTTGGGAAAGGGGTCCAAGCCTGCATATCGTGTTATTCAGAGAATGTAGGGCTGCATCCTTCTCTCCTCCATTTAATACCAATGATCACTACTTTGTGTTCAGTTATTCAATTAACATTATTCAATTAGTGTTAGCATACTGGTTCAATAAATATGATTATGACATCTTAAAGCAAACTGACACTATATATGCATGTATTCAAGTGTTTAGGCATAGGTTTTAAAGGTGTGCTTTTTTATTTGTGATGTCTCCACAGACACTGAAGATCAAACACAGGATTTAAGATGCCTGTCTGAAATTATACTGCACTTTGCAAGCTTCACTCTATAGAGATGTAACCTAAGGAGCAAACCCTGGGATGCTCTGCAACTCCTTAATTTTTGCTAATTATTTAATTACGTGTGGTGTTGAGTCTTTCCTAAAACCAAGCTGGCAGTAACATTAACATAAAATAGCATTTCTTACATTCCTTAACTCTGCTCGTTGATGGCTTGGCATCTCAAAGACCACAATTTAATATTTAACAAAAGACCTCATACATCTCCCACTGAGTTTGCCACTCAGATGTGCTGCATGGCTTTTAGACATGTTGTGTCAGCCACAGTTTGATTCACAATATTTATATATTTCTCAGACAATTATGTTTTCTTAGAATCTAGGGCTACATGTGCGAAGAATAGTAATAGTGATTACCAGATAGCGATTATTTTCAAATCGCTTTTTGGTAATAACTTTAACTAATGTACAAAGGGGTTATTTGGCCCCCATTCCTAAAATAGCAATTAGTAATGGGTCACAAATAGAACTACCTCATGAATGATTGGCTGCCATCACAGGGATAGTGGCCTGCTGTGGTCAGCAGACCCCATGTCTATGATTGCTTTTAAATATTTGCAATTAGTTTTCTTAAATGCAGCCCCTTTTCCTTTAAGGAAAAGGGCTGTGTTTATAAAGAGAAAAATGAAATGTTTAATTAAATTTTTAAGATTAACCCACTGCCTGCTCTTAAAAAATTAAGGGGCTGACTAGCATGGCGGGTGAACTTTGTCCGCCCGCCATAACCCCGGGAAATGGGACCGCCCGCTATGCATGCTGCGGTCCGCATGTACAATTTGGATGCGCCCGCCAAACAGGCGGGCGCATCCCGCATTTCTAACATTGCGGCGGGCGGTGCTGCCAGCAGCACCCGCCGCAAGGTTAGAAATGCAATTTGTGCATTTGAATGCACAACGTTACAGGCACCGGGCGGTGCCTGCCACGTTGTTCATACATATGCAGGGGGGTACCATAGGTACCCCCATGTGCACCCTCCACCCCCTCAACACCCTGGGGGCCCACTACGGGCCCCCAACAGCAAGGACCGCTTGCCTTTCCATGGTGGCAATGCCAGAATTTCACAAAAGGGCAAAGTTACTAGTTGATTCTCTGTCACAAAGCACACAATGCACCTGTAGTGTATACAGATCATTGTTTACAGGGTCAATTGATGTAATAAAATAAAACGCTAGGAATTGCTTAGGTTGTTAAATCAAATATCAAAGGTGGAAAACTGCATTCCTGTTGACATGGAGTGACCTTACAAAAATGTATTGAAGGCCGTGAGCCCCTGTGAATATGTCTAGTTCACAGGGGCTTTAAAAACACTCCTATTCACCACTGAACTCTGCTAGGACACGTATGGATGCCACCAGCTGGAAACGTTAGTGCTCTAGCAAATCCCTTTGATATAAAATAACAATTTACTGCCAAGGCTGAAAAACGTGGGGAGTGTAAAAAATGGGGGAAATAGACCTTTTTTTACGCATTTGTAAAAGGCAATAAGGCTCAGTTAATTAGAATACTAGCCAACAAGAAGTTACCAATCACTGGAGTAAAGTGGCATTTATCTCACTTGATCAAGGTGTTTAAAATATGTGCTGATGTAGAGGTGCAGAATTGAAACAATAAAACTGTGTACTTTGAAAAAAAAATTACCTATCCAGGGTTTAGCGTGGAAAAGCAAAGCATTGTCGTTTATGCCTCACTTTATGCACTCTACTATTGCAGTAATATTGGGCTCATTTATACCTCCAAAAATGAGTAATTTAAATTAACGATTGTCACACCTCGGAGCGAGTGTGCGGCAAGTTCATATCAGAAATGCTTGAGTGCTATTGTCACTCAGTGTAGTTACTGATATGCAGAGTGTAACAACATCGCCTCAAGAAAACTAGGAGGGCTGCAAGAGAAGCAAGTGCATGTCTGTTATGTTGGCGAAGGACAAGCGGACTGTGAAAGCAGTTCTGGCTAAAAAATGATTTCATTTGTCAAACCGCGCTTTAAGTGGCAGATTGTAAAGCTTTTATTTTCTAAATGCCAGTCTTTTCCGGAAATGGAGAGAACCACTGGATGGGGTGCCGATAAGCTGCAAAGGTAATACAGCTTTTCAAGAGTTATTGCTAAAAAAGGAACCATGGGAAGTATTTCCAGTACTGTGATATACAGCCGAAAATGCGAAAAGACATTTTAGAATGAACAATCATGTTTGTCAAGCAAGAACAATCTGTACGATAATGCCCCTCAAAAGTAATAATTCAAAATTAACCTGCAGCGCCTTCACTGGGGATGGTATCAGTGATATGTTTTCGACTGAAAAACATGAGCATTACTCCAGGGCCTCTCTCCCACACGGCCGCTGCATCCGGGACACTGACTCTGTGATGTATCCCTTGACAATAATTTAATTGGGCATGGGGTCATAAACTTTTAACATAGCAACTGCTGACAGCAAACGGAGGCCCAGGCCAGTGCGAGCAGTAGGCGGCACAGAAGGCCTCCTTTGCGGGCCGAGCACCATGTTTGCAGCACCACCGCGAACAACAGCAACTTTTCGCTCTGTAGCAGGACGTGACATCTCATGCGGCGCCATGTCTCGCAAAACTGGACTGGTGGTCCCAGATGTCTAGGTAGTAGCCATTGGGCAATAAATTGGCGTGACGTCAGGCTGCCTGAGAGATGCGTAGCGCCGTGAGAATCAACAGATGAAACATTGTAGCAATGATCCTGCTCCCAGGAGCCTTAGCTCAGCTACGAGCCACAAGCCTACGGGAGCAGCATGTGCATGCCACGGAAGGTATGCACCAGCTGCCACACTAATCCATATCAGTTTTAGGCAGCGACAGCTGAGCCACTTGAGGCTTTGATTCTAGGTACGAACCCCACAATGAAGCCACGTACGGTACCTGTAGTGTGTATGTAAAACTACCACAGAGAGTTTATTTTATGTAATGCTTTTTTCAAAGAGTCGAGACCCGTTCGGTGTGGTATATAGAAAATATAAATCAGGCCACTGAAAATAGGAATATCGTTTTTTTTTATTTAAACGTGAAAACTGGTGCAAATAAATATTTATATAATGCTTGGAGGAGCTACGTGACCTCAACCATAAAGAACGTGTGCATTGTCCAGGAGCTTTAACAAGCACATCTCATATTTGCACCTACAAATACCACAGATGTGCGGAAAAAAACTGAAAATTCAGCCTATATCCGTTAAAGTTCTACAACATCCACTAAAAAATATCTGCATGGATATAATAGCAATATCCCTGTCCACCAGCTATAAAGAAGAAGCCTTTGTCACGAGGGCCTCAATAATTTGGGGGATCATGCCAGATATATTTCCCCAAAAAAAGAAAACTGAGTTTTCTGATGAATAGAAAAACTGGAAGAGTGTTTTGCACTGCAGCCACTGATTTATGTTCATGCGGGTGCTTAGAATCAGCCAAACATGTTGGAGAATCTCTTTCATCTGTAAGTTATATCGCGATCCGCATCCTGAAACCTCAAATCAATGCACTTTCTAGCATTGTTATTTTATAATAAATTTGAATTTATTACAGGGGCAGCTGGCAGATTCTAAAAGAGGTGGGGCGGAAAGTTCCAATCCAAAATGGACGACTTTCTCGGTCCAAGTTTCCATGCATAACGTTATTAAACCCCAAAATTCATCTATGTCAATGAACTTATCTGTTTTTTTCCTTTCAGACTTGGAATTCACAGACCATTACATTTCTAGTGCAACTGACCACAGTATCTCTCGAATCTTTATATTACAAAACATCGGAGCACGCTGTTTATGGTGGAGCGCATTGCGCTTTTGCAGCCTAACCATCCAAGACTGCCATGGCACACTGCGCCTTCCCATGAATCCTTGTACAGGATGTGGCGTAATGACCAGAGCTGGCGAATCTTTATTTGGGGAACCGGGTTCGAGTATTGGCGTCCGCTCACCATACTGTGAGTCTGGGAAGAACACTTAATCTCCCCGTGGCACCCAAAATGAATGTGTCCTTGTGTAATGAAACTGGTGCTTATGTAAAGGGCTCCAATACCTTCAGGCTGAGTGTGCCCTATGGAAAACTCAAAAAAAACCTTCAAACTAATTTTAACTGGAAATGGAAAAACTAGAACAGAAAAGGTAATTAATGGCATTTGTCTGGTATTTTCCCTATTGCAAATGCAGTTGTGTGTTAACATCTGTGTTTGGGAAACTGGTGCTCTGATTTAAATGGTGCTGGGCAAATCACCCAATTATTGACTGCTGCCTTTTCTGAAAACCGACACGAGCACCTTGAGACCCTCACGGGAGAGTAGCTGCGCTATACAAACTCCTGATTGATTGATTGAGTAAAAACAAAAACAAAACATTTCTCGAGTCCGCATTTTGGAGAGTTCAGAATCAACAAAGTGTTTCAGAATGTCGACGCAAATGTGCACTGCCAATTAAACCAGGAGTGGTCATGATTATATTGATTTTTACTGGGGAAAGTACATTTCCTCTTACCAAGTGTCTCCGGAACTGCAAAGCGTTCATATATTGTGCAGTTGATGAAGGGAGGCCTAGACCCCGCTGCCATGCTAATGATGGCATCAGGCTGCCTGGTAGCTGCATATAGTGCAATTGTATGCCCATATATTCCTAGTGGGTGAACCTTGTACTACGGTGATTGGTTATTCACAGCTCTGATCTACTAGTGAGTCACAAACTCTGCAAGGTCAAAGAGAGAACAAAGCGACCCCACACTTGGTGTAACTCGGTAACCAGATTCCTTACCATGTATGTAAAAATACAACGAGGAGCCATTTCTATGACATACATTCGGGTATACATTCAATGGTTTTGAACCGTAGATGATAACATTTTTAAAGAGGGTGTCTGATTTTCTACTTAATATTTCTCTCTCTCCCTCTTTCACTCCCCCTTTCTTCCCCTCTCTTCCCCAGGTACTCTCAATAGTGTGCATGCAGGCACACTCACGTGCAGACGCACACACTGATAAATGTAACAAGCAGATAGAAACACACAAAGACACTGACCCAAGCAGGCTGACACATATTCACCCAATGTATCCTGTATGCATGATGACAAACATCCTATCCCTTGCTCACCTTATTCCTTTAGCAGACAGAAGGAAATTATTCCAGAAGACAATCATCTTTTCTTTTCTTATGTCAGCTCCCTCCCTTCAAAGTGGTTTACAGCAATTTTCAATAGGCTATGACTGAGAAAAGTGAATCAAAGCAATATTGTTGCAGTTTTCCTGCAGTGTGACTCATTTTCTGCCTCACAGTGTGACTTGGTGTGAAGGGTATCTCGCTGTGTTTTGTACTACAGCTAACAAATATGGTGGCCCTTAGCAGTTATCTTCTAATGACAGAGAATCCTGACCGTTGTGTGGGCTGTGGTTTGAGGTATCCTTTTGAGTTAAATGTCTTTGATCCTTGAAAGTTGGCCAGGTAAGTGCCATAGTGATGAGGTGTGAATGACCAAAATTATCTCTAAAAACGAGTTCTGCCAGAGTAACCGGATTTGGTCGCTATCTCAGCTGACTCGACTTCAGGCGAGAAGCTTTCCGATATTATTAAAGCCATCTTATCAGTGTAGTGAAATACAATTGAATATTATTGTTGATTGTGTGATATGCATTACCTAAATGGGACGTGTTCCTATTTTCTTTCAAAACGCAGTGAAAATATGTTCTAGTTAAAACATCACACATTGAAGACCAGTCATGTGCATAAAACCTGGCTTGTAAGAACAGTGTCTTTATGCCTTACATTTCAGAGCTGCACATTGAGCAGTTCACACATGTAGATAAACATCTACAAGTGATATGCGGAATGTTAAATCTGGCATTTTCATTGCAAAATGGCTTAATTTTTATTTTTTTAGAGGCCTAAAACTTGTGTCTCCACGTGGGCTCTACTCAGTCCATTTTATAATTTTCTTCAGGTGTAAGTGGGGAAAACATCTTCTCCAATTTACATCTGAGATTAAAACTCTGCACAGCTTGTGTCAATGGAGTACAAGGATCGAATATGCCAATTTCATTACAAACATTATTTTACATTCTTAGAAAAGTGCACGTGCAGTTCAGGACTGTCTAGCGTGTCACAGTTACCAAGAGGTTAGAATACCAGAAACAAGAGTACAAAAATTAGAGTCTGGATCGCTACATAAAATTAGCCGTATCCTAGATAAAATTAATCTTCATCTCAATTTAACATTTCTATATTAGACACCTTTTGTTATTTTATGTTCATTTTTATAGTGCATCAATGACCTGAAAGGGTATCCGGACGCTTTGGCAGGGGTGTAGTTGTGCCAGGTCTTCAGCTTCTAGTGAAAAACAAGAAGTGATATGGAGGCTCAAATATGTTGATGGAGGTTGTTTCATGTCTTGGGTACGATATAGGAGAATGAGTGACCTGCAATTTTGCTTTTTACAGATATGGGCAGTGTGTGTGAGTGGGAGTGAGTCAGAGCGTAGGTGTCTGGTGAGTTGGTGAAAGTATATGCAGCTGTTCAGGTATTCTGGTACAGTGTTGTGGAAGGCTGTTAGACCTGGCATCATTGGCATGAGTCTCTCCTCCATTTTTTTCCTGTTGCCTCCTCTGTTTACGATGTTTTTGCTGGATTATTGCTTTGGGCACTGTGCCACTGCTGATCAGTGCCACAGTGCAAGTGCTCCCTATGTTAAATTGTTACATTGATTGGTGTTACCATGATTGGCTTGGTTGACTTACTGTTCAGACCCTAGTCTAGTGCACTGCGTGTGCCAAGGGCGTGTAAGTTAACTGCTGCTGGTGGGCTTGCAGCACTGGTTGTGCCACCCACAGAAGCAGCGTGTAAAATGTGTCTCAGGCCTGCCACCGCAGCGCCTGCGTGCAGTCCCTGACTGCCATGTCGACTTGGTAAGGAAACCTACTTACCAGTCTCTAAACCTTCCCTTTGCCACATTTCAGACACCTCTATGGTAGGCCCCAGGGCAGGGTGCATTGTTGGTAAAAGGTAGGTCATGCCCTGATGTGTGTGGCCTGACCTAATAGTGAATTACAGCCATTTTCGTTTTTCACTATTGAAGGGCTACCTGCCTCCAATAGGCCAGACTGGGCAGACTGATTATTAACTCCATTATAATCTATCTGACTCAGGGAGCATGGTAGCAAGTCGAGTTTAGTATCCCTGAACTCAGAATTTAATAACACACCCTTTAGGATGGATGGTTTTTAAATTCTATGTTTGAAAATAGCACTTTTAGAAAGTGGCTATTTTCTTGTCCAACTATCTACCGGTCTCTGCTGGTTTGGTGTGTGTGTCAGGGGCTGGGTGGCTCCGGAGGTCTGAGTGAGTCAGTGTGGGGTGAATGGGGCGTTTACACATAGAGTGAGGGAAGAGTAGCCTGCCCTGCCTGACACAATACTGGCTCCGCCTCCTGCTGGGCGACTGATAGCCCTGCTCCTGCCATTGACAATACTGGCTCCGCCTCCTGCTGGGCGGCTGAGGACTCTGCCCTGCTCAGTGAATAGGCCAGGTGCCTCTGCCTGGCAACACCCACAACAAACCTGAGCTGGTGGGAATCTCCCTGCTTGGACAAAGGGAACAAAGGGAAAAAGGGGTATAAGAGAAGGACCCCTGAACCAAGAACTCAGATCACTTCTGACAAGGAAACCTGTACCAAGGACAAGAAGCCTGCTGATCTAAGGACTTGCCTCCCCTTTCTGCCAGAGTGCTGTTTTGCTGTGGAGGAACCTGAAAGCTGCTTCTTTATTTTTGCCAAGGAACAAGGAGAGAGGAACTTGGTGTGTACTCTCTGAACACTTGCTAGGAAATCTCCAAGGACTGGAAGAGTGCCAGTCTCCTGTTGAAGTCACAGGGCCAAAGGACTTCACCATCTACTGAATTGCTAAATTGCTGGAAAGTGTTGTTTCCAGTACACAAGGGAAAATCTGCAGTCTCAACGCCAGCAGCAACGCCAGTGAGCAGTGGGTATCGGCCCCGGCTCCAAGTGACCCTGTCTCGACGCCGGTATCAACGCCAGTGAGGAGTGAGTATCGGCTCCCCCTCCAAGCGACCCCGTCCCGACGCCGCTGCTGATCGCATCGACTCGACGCCCTTCTCGACGCCGTGAGCGCTGCTCCGGCCCGACATCCCTCGACACCGCTGCGGATTGACCCGACTCCGAGGCACGATCGACGCCGAC
Source organism: Triturus cristatus (assembly GCF_964204655.1). Lineage (NCBI taxonomy): Eukaryota > Metazoa > Chordata > Amphibia > Caudata > Salamandridae > Triturus > Triturus cristatus. The sequence goes on from NC_140585.1 coordinate 640,641,674, forward strand.
CTCGACGCCAACATCTCGACGCCGTGGATCATCGTTTTCTTCGTTTCTCAAGGTACTGTACTTGTGGGGTCTGTTGCAACTCCAGGCTCGACGTAGCGCTCCTCGCGGTCGACGCCGAACCTTGGGAATCTTGTAGACTCGACGTCGTGTGACTCCTGTGGGGGTTACATTGTTGCCAAAGAACTGTGCTCAGAAGAATACTTTGCTAAAGAACTATTTGCCAAGAAGAAACCTTACTTGAACTATTACTTTTCCTTCCAAAGAGTATTTATTAAGAATGTGGTATATTTTTGTCGTTATTTGGTCTTGTGCTAAGCCTTATATAAAAATACTATTTTTATAATAACTTCGGTGTCGTGTCCATCTGTAGTGTATTCACTTTATTACTGTATGTGGTCATAAATGCTTAACACACTGCCTCTGAGATAAGCCTGTCTGCTCTGCCAAGCTACCAAGGGGGTAGCAGGGGTTATCTGAGTGTGTAATCTCCTTGCCCTGACTAGAGTTGGTTGGTCCCTATTTGTCAGAAGTGTATACCTCTGCCAACTAGAGACCGCCGGTTCTAACATTGGTGGCAGCGGTGGGATTTGAACTTTGCATTTATGACTCATGTGCAGTGATTAGTGTACGCTACATAGTGAAAGCAGACCATAACGCAGCCACAGTCTGTTTGGTAGGATATTCTATTTTTGTTCTCCGCTTTCCTGGAGCTTATTTTTTTAAACACTGCCAGTTTTGACCATGGAGAATGCCCGAGCTGCTACACCTGTGGAGAATGTTGTGGGGGAATTTGATAAGGAGAAGATAGATTCCTACACGCTAAAAGATCTAAAAGGATTTTGCAAGCAGTTTAAAGTTCCGACCACAGGTGTCTCAAAGAAAGAGGGCTTCCTCAAAGCGCTGAAGGCCTGGTTAGAGGCCAGAAATCCCTCTGATCCGGTGGTGGTACCGGAAGAGGAAGAAGAAGAGGAAGAGGAAGAGCCCACAGGTGGGCCAATGTCATCTCCAGGCAGTAGTGCGTCCTCTAGGAGCCTTTCCCCCGAAGAATTAGAAGACAGGGAGAAGGAGAGGGGTTACAAGTTAGAAATGGCAAAACTTAAATTAGGAGGGCAGTTGGAATTAGAGAATGCGAGAAGCAAGAGAGAAGCTGAAATGGAGAGCAAAAGATTAGATTTTGAGAGAGAGAAATTAGCGTTTGAACGTGAGAAGATGGTGAGGGAGATGGAGCTTAAAACTAAGAGTTTAGAGTTGAATCCCTCTGGTGGCAGCACTCCATCTGTGCCTGCAGAAAGTAGGTTTTATTTTCCTAAAGATGTGATCAAAGATTACAGTAAGAATGAAGATATTAGCCAATGGTTTAAAGCATATGAGTTAGCGTTATTGGCCCACCGGGTCCCTGAGAAGGATTGGGGAACGGGATTGTGGAGCCGCTTTACAAATGAAGGGAGAGATACCTTGTTGAGCCTTCCTGCTGAGGATAGGATGTCTTATACTCATATGAAAGACGCTTTAATGCTGAGATATGGCCTAACTCCAGAAAAGTACAGACAAACCTTTAGAGAATGTAAGAAGTTGCCTGGTACTACGTGGGTTGAATATGTGTCTTTTTTCTGCAGAACCATGGATGGTTGGATAAAGGGTAGCAAGGTTGATAGTTATGATGCTCTTTATGATTTGTTTGCTTGGGAGCACTTGTCTAATAACTGTTTTCCAGAGCTACGCCAGCACCTTGTTGATAGCAAGCTATCTAACCCTAGAAAACTTGCTGAGGAGGCGGACCGCTGGGTCAGTACCAGGGTCCACAAGGGTCCAGTGGGAGACTCAGCCAAAGGTGGGCAGGGTCCCCAGCAGAAGAATGGGGGGGACAGGGGTAAACAGAGGGAGTTTCAGAAAGGGCCCCAAAGTAGTCCCCAAGGGAACCAAGGGAAGGGTTCCCAGCCTCCCCCTGTAAAGAAGCCAGAGGCCCCGACAGGTAAACCTGTTCACAGGGGCCCCATGACCTGATATGCCTGTAAGCAGGTGGGACACCGTTATTATGATCCCCAGTGTCCCATGAAGGATTCGAATGCACCGCCGCGTGCACCCCCTCGTCAGGTAGCGAGTGTAGCCCTGGGAGGGGAGGAGATGGGTGCCCCCGGTGGGTGGGGTCCTGCAGAAATGTCCCTGGTCTCTTTAGGAGACGTGGAAATGGTCCCTCCAACCCCTCTGCCTAGTAACACTAAGAAATATAGGCAGTGGGTGACCATTAATGGCCATAAGGTGGAAGCTCTCAGAGACACCGGAGCGAGTGTGACAGCTGTCAAGTGTCACTTGGTGTCCAGAGAGCAGGTGGTCCCGCATGCATTCTACCCCATTGTAGCTGCTGACAACTCACAGTCAGTGTGAGGTAGCTCAAGTTCCTTTTGAGTGGGGGGGGTCTCAGGTACTCTTCAGGTTGCTGTGAGGCCCGCCATGCCTGTTAATTGTCTCTTGGGCAATGATTTGGAGGACTCCCCTTGGGCTAAGGTGGAGAGAAAATCGCATCTGGAAATGTTGGGTCTGCCTGAGTGGGTGTGTGCGACCACCCGGTCCATGTCAGTCAGTAAGGGTGTTGATGGGGCCCTGGAGCCTGAAAGTATGGCCCAGGTCCCAACCGTGAAGAGAAGGGGCAGGTGGCGCGGGAAACCGTCCCCCATCGTTCCCGCGGTCCAGGAGGGAGCAGACCCTGAGGGGGATGCCCTGGAACCGACAGGAGAACAAGTGGCCGAACTGGGAGACCTGCCCGAGCTGACCCATTGGCAGCAGGATGGTGGTCCCTCCAGGGAGGAATTTTGTGCTGAACAGAAAGTGTGCCCTTCTCTTGTGGGTATGAGGCAGCAGGCCTCAGCCCAAACGACAGGTGATCAGTCAGGATCACATTGGGTCTACTGGGAGAACGACCTCCTGTATAGCGAGCCTAAGGCTGCTGAGCCTGGGTCAGCCCGTGTGCTGGTGGTACCCCAGCGCTTCAGAGCCTTCCTACTGGGGTTGGCTCATGACGTTCCGTTAGCTGGACATCTGGGGCAGGACAAGACCTATGACAGGCTTGTCACCCATTTTTATTGGCCCCAGATGAGAAGGGATTCAGATATCCATTTTAGGACCTGTCAAACTTGCCAGGCAAGTGGGAAAAGTGGGCGGAAGCAGAAGGCTCCCCTCCAACCTTTTCCCGTCGTCAGTACCCCCTTTGAGCGAGTGGGAATTGACATTGTGGGGCCACTGGACCCCAAGACAGCCATGGGCAACAGGTTTATCCTGGTCTTGGTGGACCATGCCACCCGGTACCCGGAAGCCATCCCTCTCCGAACAGTGACGGCCCCCGTGGTGGGACGGGCACTGATGGGTGTTTTCTCCCGCATGGGGTTCCCCAGAGAGGTGGTGTCAGACCGGGGCACCAACTTCATTTCAAATTATATGAAGTCTCTGTGGAAGGAGTGTGGGGTAACCTACAAGTTTACCACTCCTTACCACCCTCAAGGGAATGGGCTGGTTGAGAGATTCAACCGGACCCTAAAAGGCATGATCATGGGTCTTGAAGAACCAATCAGGCGTAAATGGGACGTCCTCTTGCCATGCCTGCTGTTTGCTTACCGTGAGGTGCCACAGAAGTCTCTAGGGTTCAGCCCCTTTGAGCTTTTGTATGGTCACCCGGTAAGAGGACCTTTGAGTCTGGTCAAAGAAGGCTGGGAGCAATCTCCCAGGAAACCTCCCCAGGATGTATATGGTTACATGCTGGCCTTTAGGAACCAGACTCGGCGCTTCAGAGATCTTGCTCAGGCAAATCTGGAGGCCAGCCAGGAAGAGATGAAGCGGTGGTACGATCAGAATGCCACTCTGGTTGAGCTTCAACCTGGTCAGAAAGTTTGGGTCATGGCCCCTGTGGAACCTTGTGCGCTCAAGGACAGGTGGACAGGACCATTTGAGGTTGTGGAGAAAAAGAGCGATGTCACCTACTTGGTGGACTTGAAGTCTCCCAGGAACCCCTTAAGGGTCCTGTATGTCAACCGGTTAAAGCCCCACTTAGAAAGGTCCGAAGTGGGCATGCTCCTTGCTACAGATGCTGGGATGGAGGAGGAGAGTGAGCCTCTTCCTGACCTCCTGTGTGCAAAAGAAAAAGATGGGTCAGTGGATGGTGTTGTCCTCTCTGACACACTGACCCCTGAGCAGCAGCAAGATTGTCGCCATCTGTTGGTACAATTCCCTGATCTGTTCTCCTTAATCCCTGGTGTCACTCAGTGGTGTGTCCATGATGTGGACACTGGGGACAGCACTCCTGTGAGGCACAAGGCCTACAGGGTGACTGAAAAGGTCAGAGCATATATCAAGGAGGAGGTCTCCAAGATGTTTGCCTTAGGGGTGGTTGAGTCCTCTAGCAGTCCTTGGGCCAGCCCAGTGGTCTTGGTCCCAAAGGCTGCAGCGCCTGGTGCTTCACCAGAACTTCGGTTCTGTGTGGATTACCGAGGACTCAATTCGGTCACAAAGACTGACGCGCACCCCATCTCCAGAGCTGATGAGCTCATCGATCGGTTGGGGGCTGCCCGGTACCTTAGTACGTTTGATCTAACGTCTGGGTACTGGCAGATCGCCTTGACTGATGGGGCAAAAGAGAGGTCTGCATTCTCCACACCAGATGGGCACTACCAGTTCCGTGTGATGCCCTTTGGGATGAAGAATGCCCCTGCCACATTCCAGAGGTTGGTTAACCAGGTATTGGCCGGGCTGGAAGATTTCAGCGCCGCCTACCTGGACGATATAGCAGTGTTCAGCACCAGCTGGGAGGAACACTTGCGCCACCTCCAGGAAGTGTTGTTGGCCCTGCGCAGAGCAGGCCTCACAATCAAGGCTAGTAAGTGCCAGATTGGGCAGGGTTCAGTGGTGTACTTGGGGCACCAAGTAGGGAGCGGCAAGGTGGCCCCCCTGCAACCCAAGATAGATACCATCCTGGCTTGGGAACCGCCCAAAACCCAGACTCAGGTGAGAGCCTTCTTGGGTCTCACGGGTTACTACAGGAGGTTTGTCAAGGGGTATGGCAACATTGTGCACCCCTTGACCTCGCTGACTTCCAGGAAGCAGCCGAGACTTGTGATCTGGACTGACGCCTGTCAGAACGCCTTTGACACCCTGAAAACTGCAATGTGTACAGCACCGGTCCTCCAGGCACCCGACTTTTCAAAAGAATTCATTGTCCAGACAGACGCTTCAGAGCATGGTGTGGGGGCTGTTCTAGCACAGATGAATGAGGAGGGCCGAGACTTACCTGTAGCCTTTATCAGCCGGAGGTTACTTCCCAGGGAACAAAGGTGGAGTGCGATAGAGCGTGAGGCATTTGCTGTGGTCTGGGCGCTGAAGAAGCTAAGACCCTACCTGTTTGGGACTCACTTCCGGGTTCAGACAGACCACAGGCCCCTCAGATGGTTAATGCAGATGAGGGGTGAGAACCCAAAGCTGTTGAGGTGGTCCATTTCCCTACAGGGGATGGACTTTACGGTGGAACACCGCCCTGGTACAGATTACGCCAATGCTGATGGTCTGTCCAGATTTTTCCGCCTTAGTGATGAGGACTCCCTGGGTGAAGGGTAGTTCTCCCCACATTTCAGCTGGAGGGGACACGTGTTAGACCTGGCATCATTGGCATGAGTCTCTCCTCCATTTTTTTCCTGTTGCCTCCTCTGTTTACGATGTTTTTGCTGGATTATTGCTTTGGGCACTGTGCCACTGCTGATCAGTGCCACAGTGCAAGTGCTCCCTATGTTAAATTGTTACATTGATTGGTGTTACCATGATTGGCTTGGTTGACTTACTGTTCAGACCCTAGTCTAGTGCACTGCGTGTGCCAAGGGCGTGTAAGTTAACTGCTGCTGGTGGGCTTGCAGCACTGGTTGTGCCACCCACAGAAGCAGCGTGTAAAATGTGTCTCAGGCCTGCCACCGCAGCGCCTGCGTGCAGTCCCTGACTGCCATGTCGACTCGGTAAGGAAACCTACTTACCAGTCTCTAAACCTTCCCTTTGCCACATTTCAGACACCTCTATGGTAGGCCCCAGGGCAGGGTGCATTGTTGGTAAAAGGTAGGTCATGCCCTGATGTGTGTGGCCTGACCTAATAGTGAATTACAGCCATTTTCGTTTTTCACTATTGAAGGGCTACCTGCCTCCAATAGGCCAGACTGGGCAGACTGATTATTAACTCCATTATAATCTATCTGACTCAGGGAGCATGGTAGCAAGTCGAGTTTAGTATCCCTGAACTCAGAATTTAATAACACACCCTTTAGGATGGATGGTTTTTAAATTCTATGTTTGAAAATAGCACTTTTAGAAAGTGGCTATTTTCTTGTCCAACTATCTACCGGTCTCTGCTGGTTTGGTGTGTGTGTCAGGGGCTGGGTGGCTCCGGAGGTCTGAGTGAGTCAGTGTGGGGTGAATGGGGCGTTTACACATAGAGTGAGGGAAGAGTAGCCTGCCCTGCCTGACACAATACTGGCTCCGCCTCCTGCTGGGCGACTGATAGCCCTGCTCCTGCCAGTGACAATACTGGCTCCGCCTCCTGCTGGGCGGCTGAGGACTCTGCCCTGCTCAGTGAATAGGCCAGGTGCCTCTGCCTGGCAACACCCACAACAAACCTGAGCTGGTGGGAATCTCCCTGCTTGGACAAAGGGAACAAAGGGAAAAAGGGGTATAAGAGAAGGACCCCTGAACCAAGAACTCAGATCACTTCTGACAAGGAAACCTGTACCAAGGACAAGAAGCCTGCTGATCTAAGGACTTGCCTCCCCTTTCTGCCAGAGTGCTGTTTTGCTGTGGAGGAACCTGAAAGCTGCTTCTTTATTTTTGCCAAGGAACAAGGAGAGAGGAACTTGGTGTGTACTCTCTGAACACTTGCTAGGAAATCTCCAAGGACTGGAAGAGTGCCAGTCTCCTGTTGAAGTCACAGGGCCAAAGGACTTCACCATCTACTGAATTGCTGAATTGCTGGAAAGTGTTGTTTCCAGTACACAAGGGAAAATCTGCAGTCTCGACGCCAGCAGCAACGCCAGTGAGCAGTGGGTATCGGCCCCGGCTCCAAGTGACCCCGTCTCGACGCCGGTATCAACGCCAGTGAGGAGTGAGTATCGGCTCCCCCTCCAAGCGACCCCGTCCCGACGCCGCTGCTGATCGCATCGACTCGACGCCCTTCTCGACGCCGTGAGCGCTGCTCCGGCCCGACATCCCTCGACACCGCTGCGGATTGACCCGACTCCGAGGCACGATCAACGCCGACCTCGACGCCGACATCTCGACGCCGTGGATCATCGTTTTCTTCGTTTCTCAAGGTACTGTACTTGTGGGGTCTGTTGCAACTCCAGGCTCGACGTAGCGCTCCTCGCGGTCGATGCCGAACCTTGGGAATCTTGTAGACTCGACGTCGTGTGACTCCTGTGGGGGTTACATTGTTGCCAAAGAACTGTGCTCAGAAGAATACTTTGCTAAAGAACTATTTGCCAAGAAGAAACCTTACTTGAACTATTACTTTTCCTTCCAAAGAGTATTTATTAAGACTGTGGTATATTTTTGTCGTTATTTGGTCTTGTGCTAAGCCTTATATAAAAATACTATTTTTATAATAACTTCGGTGTCGTGTCCATCTGTAGTGTATTCACTTTATTACTGTATGTGGTCATAAATGCTTAACACACTGCCTCTGAGATAAGCCTGTCTGCTCTGCCAAGCTACCAAGGGGGTAGCAGGGGTTATCTGAGTGTGTAATCCCCTTGCCCTGACTAGAGTTGGTTGGTCCCTATTTGTCAGAAGTGTATACCTCTGCCAACTAGAGACCGCCGGTTCTAACAAAGGCATTGTATGTGTGCATGAGAACATTGAATTGGCTGCGCTTGTGAATAGGGAACCAGTGATTCTTCCTGAGGTGCAGTGTGTCATGGATGTGGAATGGGATGTCGAGTATAAGTCACATGTCGGTGTTCTGGATGGTCTGGAGTCTGTGTAGGAGTTGTTTGGAGATTCTGGCATAGAGAGTGTTGCCATAGTCCAACCTACTAGTGATGAGTGCTTATTTGATGATTTGTCTAGAGTTCTGAGACAACCTTTTGAAGATCTTCCACAGCATGAGTAGGATGTGGAAGCAGGATGTGCACAATGATTTGACTAGAGCCGTCATATTGATTTGTCATCTAGAATGATCCCTGAATTTCTGTGTATTGTTGGTCTTAGCTCCAAGAGCCTCCAGGTGGTGTTCAAAGGGGAAGTTTTGTTGCCAAAGACCAGTACTTCCATCCTGTCAGAGTTTAGCTTCAGGCAGTTGGTTCACATCTAATCAGCTACCATGGTCATGCAGTTGGTGAAGTTAATTCTGGTGGTAGTTGTCTTCTCCTTCATGGAGAGGATAAGCTGGGTGCCATTGGGAGATGATGGGGATGTCTTGTGATCAGATGAAGTTTGGTGAGAGGTGACATGTATATGATGAAAAGGGTAGGACTGAGGAATCATCCCTGTGGGACTTCGCATATCAGTTTCTTAGTCTCTTATGTCAAGGGTGGCAGCCTGACCCCTTGGATTCTTCCTATAAGGAGGATCATATTCATCGGAGAGTGGATTCTTGTATGCCAATATTTGTGGAGTCTTCTGATGAGGTTGGTGTGGAAGACATTGTCGAAGGCCATGGAGAGGTAGAGCAAGATGAGGGCCACTGTTTGTTCTTGGTCAACGATGATTCTAATGTCACTGGTGACCATGATGAGTGCTGTTTTGGTGCTGTTGAGTGTTGTTTAGAGAATGATGAAGTTTAAGGTAGGTTGTGAGTTGCTTGTTGATGGCCTTCTCTGTCACCTTGTTGGATTGGGAACCAGGGAGATGGGTCGGACGTTTCTCAGTTGATTCAAGTTGGCTGTGGGCTTCCTGAGAAGGGTGTTGATTTCTGCAAGTTCCATTCATATGGGAAAGTGACGGAAGGGAAGGGAAGGAGGTGTCGATGATATGGGTTGAAGTGGTGCTGATTGGGGATGTTCCCAGGTTGTAGATGTGGTTGGGGCATGGGTCTATTGGGTCCCCTCAGTGGATGCTCTGCTTGATTGCCGCTCTGTTGATTCTGGTAAGGGTTGTCAATTCGGTCAAGTGGCCATCTTGGTTGGTGGTGGGTAGCTTGATGACTTCATTGTGGTTGGATTGGTGTGCGAAGATGCTGTAGATGTTTGTGATTTTGCTGTGGAAGAAGTTGGATAGGTTGCCGCAGAGTTGGTGGGAGGCAGCAATGTTGTCGACAGTTGCTGAGGGCCTGATGAAATCCTTGATGATTGAGAAGATCTCCTTCCAGCTGTTTGAGCTTCCTTCGATGTGGCCCACTAGTTCTTTTTTCTTGGTGTCTCTTACTTGCTAGACATAGCACCTGAGTACAGCCTTGCAGGTAGTTTAGTCTGTGGTGTCATGATTGGCTCTCCATTTCCTTTCTGGCTGTTAACGGTGTCATTTGGTGCCTTGGAAGTCTTCTGTGCACCAGCTGGCCTGCTTGTTCTACTATGCTTGTTGGGTTTGATGGGTGAGAGGGAGTCCGCACAGTTCTTGATCAAGTTGTTGATGTCATTGTACTAGGTTGATTCGTGCTGAGAACACTGAGCCAGTCTGCCTCTGTGATTTAGCCCCAGCTGCAGCTTGGAGTGCTGAACCTGGTAGGGGTGTTGACTTGAGGTGTGTTGAGTTGGAAGTTGATGATGGAGTGGTCAGTCCATGTTAGCAGTTTGGTGGAGTTATATTTGATGCTGTCACTTGTGGTGAAGATGGGGTCCAGTGAGTGTATTGCAGTGTGTATTGGTTCTGAGATGAGCTGGGTGAGTCTAGTGTTGCTCAAGCTTTTGAGGAGTGCTGTGGAGCATGGCATGTTTCAGTCTTCCAGGTGAAAATTGCATTCACTGAGGAGAATTTAGGCTCTGGAGTCAATGGTGAGCCGAGCAACGGTCAGTGATGAGGTTGAAAGATGACTCACAGTCTGGGTGGTCGGTACAAGAGGGTTTCGTTCAGGGTGAAGTTTTCAGAGATTTGCAGCATGAAGTGCAGGTGTTCCATGAATGGGATGGCATTCTCTGTGTATTTTGTGCATTTGACAGATTCCTGTAGATGATAGCAAGTCCTCCTCCTGGCTTGTGAATGCAGTCCTGTATAGGGCTGTTAAGCGATCTTGTAGCCCACTGGGATTCCAGTGGCAATGTTGTGAGCCAATGAGAGATTGAGCCAGGGCTCTGTGATGAAGAGGATGTGGGGTGCGTCGCTACTCAGCAGGTCCAATATTTTGTTTGTGTTTTTGCTGATTGATCGTGTGTTGATAATCATGCATGCAAGTGGGTGCAGGTTTGTTGTGGCATGTGGTGTAGGGTGGGGGAATCGGCCTTTATAGGTGCTTGTGTGTGCATGTGTGTTGAGAGGGGGTGCTGAAGTCTTTGCTAGTATTAGCATGGGGGTGTGGGTGGGTGGCTTCTGGGGAACCAACAGTGGGTGCAGGTGAAAGCTCCTACTGTGGTTTGAGGCACTGCAGCAGTTGGTGGAATGGTGTCTGGGGTCTAGCAACCTAAGGCCTGTTGAGGAGTATTGCTGGGCAGTGATCGGACCAGGGCTCCCAGCACTGGATGCGGTCCAGGTGCAGACCTGAGCAGATGGGCTTGTCTTTGGCACACCTTCGCCGTGCGTGTGGGGCAGCGGCTGCACGTCCATGTTGCAGCTGCTATTAAGTAGGTCCTGGGAGGTGGGAGGAGGGCAGGGTAACATGATGTCATTTCCTGTGCCACGGGGTGATGCGAATCACATTCCCTTGCTTGGCTTCTTCTTTTAAAGTGAAAACCAGTAATGTCCCTTCCTGTCCAGATGTACGAAGGTAATTCAGTGATGTCACTTCTAGTGCAGGTGGGTGATGAGAATGTTCCCATTTTGCACATTTATTGTTGCTTTTATTAATCACTCAGTGTTATTGCTAGAGAATTTAAAATTATTAATGGAAGCTATTGTCTAATTTACTTCTACCACTCTTTTAGAAAGTGATTGAATAGTTACCCCCCAAACACCGAATGTGCCATCCAGAGAAATTCCTTTCATGAAACAAGTGCTATTTAAACCTGCTTATATAAATAACTAAAAATGAATGGATCATTTTTTAACAGAATTCTATCCCTATGAGGAAGTGATGTGTGCTTTGCATTTTCTGCATTTTGTGCGCTCCATTGCATTTCATATCTTTATGTATTTTAGTGCACCTTCTCAATTATAAAGTGTGCTTCATTTAGTATTGCTCATATATAACATTTTGTGTAGAATGGTCTGCTAGCACATCAGTGTTTCATACATAGGTATTAATATGATTTATAATGTCTAGTGTATTTAAGTAAATGTGCAGCAAAATTCATATGCTAATTCTTGCATTTTATATCAATTCATCACAAGGTCTGTGCTTTCCATAATAATCAAAAAAGGGTATTTAAGTCTAGCACAGACATATTCGTGGAGAGATATCTTGAGCTTTCCTGTGGAGATTCAAGTGAGCAGTGCACAGCTAACATCTTCAGTGAAGGCCTACTGTTCCCTAGAGCCGGGCACTTATCTGCATATTTCAAGAAACACCACATCAGACAGAGTGTGACCTTCTCAAAGAGCAGAAGCTAACTGAATACAATTCTGCCATTCAGCTAAGGTATATGTGTTAGAGCTCCTCTGAGAAACTCAGGTGGTAAATTTAGTGCTAAAAAGGGTCTGTAAGTGGCTTTCAAGGAGGGTCAGATACCAAGTACTTGCTTCACAATTTAATGCTCAAACTTAACAAATGGAACAACAAAGTTTCAATTTCGTTTTATATATTGTTTATTATTCACGTTCATTCTCACTGTTTTGTTTATTTTTATAGGTACATATCTTCATATAATCTGAACCAGATCAGGGCATTACTTTTTAGAAAAGCCTTTTAATTACATAGCATGGATTTCTAAACCCCCACTTAAAGTGTGCTGTATTTGCTTCCAAGGCTCCAAAAACATATAATGGCTTCCAACTCAGGACAGAGCTTTAAGTACCTCTGGCGGATACACACAAGATGGAACCAATAATTACTAATATGGAGATGCTTGTCGTAATATTGGTTCCCTCCCTTACTTCAGACAGGAGTTGCCCATTACCTGGAGGGTTTGACAGGTGCTTGACTAGTAAAAAAGTTTCCCCTGTTCAATGATTTAAGAAACAAATATTTGTAAAACTAAGAGATTGGTACAACAAGATCATTTTCATTTTCCTTTGATATGCTGTATTCCTAATGAATTGTTTATGTAAACAATATTTATTGATGAATTCACCCTGATTGGATCTTGTTGTACCAATCTTTTAGTTTTACAAATATTTGTTTACACACAATTCCGTGAGGAATCTCTTCTTGTATACCTTATTCACCCATCTCCTGAGAGAAGACCGGGTTGCCTTAATATGCTTACCCTGTATTAAGCTGTGCCAACGGATAGTTTTAACTATGCTTGGCTGAATGTGCACACCCTTGCGCTACGGAGCAAGAGAGAGTGAATGGCTCATGACAGCCTTTAGGCTGGGGGAGAGAAAAGCAGCGTCACATCTTAGTAGATATTACACTGCTTTTCTTTCTTCCTTTGATGCAATGCAGCCAGCAAACAAAAGCTCCATTTGACCCTATGTGCTTATGGGAACAAATGTCACCACAAGTCTAACATGACTCACTTGTTAATTGCCCTGAGATACAAGTGGCAGACACAAAGGTGCTCTTCAAAAAACACAGGGTACTTTCCGTCAAGAGAGTCTCTTCGTTGAACACATGCATCATGATAAGAACATGTTTGCAGAGTCTTTTGCTGTCGCTATCAAAGATTGGGCTGGCTCAAGTACAGAAACACTTGAGAGGACACGAACACAGATAAGCACATGCGCCAAAGGGCTATGCTTGTCAGTCTATGCTTCCGCCAAGTGTGCTGCAGTTATCGCCTGCAGGAATCTGATCCTGACCGCAGGGGCATAACACAGGCCCCCGCAGCTCCCGCAGTTCGGGGGGGTCCCAAGCTGCAGGGGGCCCCCTCGTTGGGGAGGAGTTGTGTAGCTCCTTCCAGGCCCAGAGCCAGAGGACTGGCCACGATGAGGAGTGAAAGAACAGGTTACGTCGGTATGCTGTAGAGAAGCTGCTCCTCTCACTCATGGTGCTGACTGACATGGAAATTATTTTCTGGACTGCTCCAACAGCGAAGCTTTGCAGGCCTCATGCCCCCTCCCCACAGCTACCAGGCAGCCTGATGCCATCATTAGCATGGCAGTGGGGTCTAGGACTCCCTTCATCAACTGCACAATATATGAACGCTTTGCAGTTCCGGAGACACTTGGTAAGAGGAAATGTACTTTCCCCAGTAAAAATCAATATAATCATGACCACTCCTGGTTTCATTGGCAGTGCACATTTGCATCGATATTCTGAAACACTTTGTTGATTTTGAACTCTCCAAAATGCAGACTTGAGAAATGTTTTGTTTTTGTTTTTACTCAATCAATCAATTAGGAGTTTGTATAGCGCAGCTACTCTCCCGTGAGGGTCTCAAGGCGCTCGTGTCGGTTTTCAGAAAAGGCAGCAGTCAATAATTGGGTGATTTGCTTAGCACCATTTAAATCAGAGCACCAGTTTTCCAAACACAAATGTTAACACACAACTGCATTTGCAATAGGGAAAATACCAGACAAATGCCATTAATTACCTTTGCTGTTCTAGTTTTTCCATTTCCAGTTAAAATTAGTTTGAAGGTTTTTTTTGAGTTTTCCATAGGGCACACTCAGCCTGAAGGTATTGGAGCCCTTTACATAAGCGCCAGTTTCATTACGCAAGGACACATTCATTTTGGGCGCCACGGGGACATTAAGTGATTTTCCCAGACTCACAGTATGGTGAGCGGACGCCGAAACTCGAACCCGGTTCCCCAAATAAAGATTCGCCAGCTCTGGTCATTACGCTACATCCTGTCCAAGGATTCATGGGCAGGCGCAGTGTTCCATGGCAGTCTTGGATGGTTAGGCTGCAAAAGGGCAATGCCCTCGACCATAAACAGCGTGCTCCAATGTTTTGTAATAATGTCCTAAAGATTTGAGAGATACTGTGGTCAGTTACACTAGAAATGTAATGGTCTGTGAATTCCAAGTCTGAAAGGAAATAAACAGATAAGCTCATTAACATAGATGAATTTTGAGGTTTAATAACGTTATGCATGGAAACTTGGACCGAGAAAGTCGTCCATTTTGGATTGGGACTTTCCGCCCCACCTCTTTTAGAATCTGCCAGCTGCCCCTGTAATAAATTCTAATTTATTATAAAATAATAATGTTAGAAAGTGCATTGATTTGAGGTTTCAGGATGCGGATCACAATATAACTTACAGATGAAATAGATTCTCCAACATGTTTGGCTGATTCTAAGCACCCGCATGAACATAACTCAGTGGCTGCAGTGCGAAACACTCTTCCAGTTTTTCTATTCATTAGAAAACTCAGTTTTCTTTTTTTTGGGAAATATATCTGGCATGATCCCGTAAATTATTGAGGTCCTCATGACAAAGCCTTCCTCTTTATAGCTGGTGGACAGGGCTATTGCTATAATTTCCATGAGGATATTTTTTAGTGGATGTTGTAGAACTTTAACGGATAGAGGCTGAATTTTCTGTTTTTTTCTGCACATATGTGGTATTTGTAGGTGCAAATATGAGATCTGCTTGTTAAAGCTCCTAGACAATGCACACGTTCTTTATGGTTGAGGTCACGTAGCTCCTCCAAGCATTATATAAATATTTATTTGCACCAGTTTTCACGTTCAAATAAAAAAAACTATATTCCTATTTTCAGTGGCCTGATTTATATTTTCTATATACCACACCAGACGGGTCTCGACTCTTTGAAAAAAGCATTACATAAAATAAACTCTGCGGTAGTTTGGGGTTCGTACCCAGAATCAAAGCCTCAATTGGCCCAGCTGTCCCTACCTAAAACTGATATGGATTAGTGTGGCAGCTGGCAGCACACCTTCCGTGGCATGCACGTGCTGCTCCCATAGGCTTGTGGCTCGCAGCTGAGCTAAGGCTCCTGGGAGCAGGATCATTGTTACAATGTTTCAGTTGTTGATTCTCACGGCGCTACGCGTCTCTCAGGCAGCCTGACATCACGCCCATTTATTGCCCAATGGCTACTACCTTGACATCCGGGACCACCAGTCCAGTTTTTTGAGACATGGCACCGCAGGGGATGTCACGTCCTGCTGCCAGAGCGGGAAGTTGCTGTGGTTTGCGGTGGCATTGCAAACATGGTGCTCGGCCCGCAAAGGAGGCCTTCAGTCCCACCTACTGCTCGCACCAGCCTGGGCCTCCGTGTGCTGTCAGCAGTTGTTATATTAAAAGTTTATGACCCCATGCCCAATTAAATAATTGCCAAGGGATACATCACGGAGTCAGTGTCCAGGTTGCAGCGGCCATGTGGGAGAGAGGCCCTGGAGGAATGCTCCTGTTTTTCAGTCAGAAAAATATCACTGATACCATCCCCAGTGAAGGCTCTGCAGGTTAATTTTAAATTATTACTTTTGAGGGGCATTATCGTACAGATTGTTCTTGCTTGCCAAACATGATTGTTCATCCTAAAATGACTTTTCGCATTTTCGGCTGTATATCACAGTACTGGAAATACTTCCCATGGTTCCTTTTTTAGCAATAACTCTTGAAGAGCTGCATTATCTTTGCAGCTTATCGGCACCCCATCCAGTGGTTCTCTCCGTTTCCGGAAAAAACTGGTATTTAGAAAATAAAAGCTTTACAATCTGCCACTTAAAGCGCGGTTTGACAAATGAAAGCATTTTTTGGCCAGAACTGCTTTCACACTCCGCTTGTCTTTCGCCAACATAACAGACATGCACTTGCTTCTCTTGCAGCCCTCCTAGTTTTCTTGAGGCGATATTGTTACACTCTGCATACCAGTCACTACACTGAGTGACAATAGCACTCGAGCCTTTCTGATATGAACTTGCCGCACACTCGCTCCGAGGTGTGACAATCGTTTATTTAAATTGCTCATTTTGGGGGTATAAATGAGCCCAATATTACCGCAATAGTACAGTGCATAAAGTGAGGCATAAATGACAATGCGTTGCTTTTCCACGCTAAACCCTGGATAGTTAATTTTTTTTTCAAAGTACACAGTTTTATTGTTTCAATTCTGCACCTCTACATCAGCACATATTTTAAACTTCTTGAGCAAGTGAGATAAATGCCACTTGATTCCAGTGATTGATAACTTCTTGTTGGCTAGTATTCTAATTAACTGAGCCCTATTGCCTTTTACAAATGCATAAAAAAAAGTCTATTTCCCCCATTTTATTACCCTCCCCATGTTTTTCGGCCTTGGCAGTAAATTGGTATTTTATGTCAAGGGAATTTGCTAGAGCACTAACGTTTCCAGCTGGTGGCATCCATACGTGTCCTAGCAGAGTTCAGTGGTGAATAGGAGTGTCTTTAAAGCCCCTGTGAACTTGACATGTTCATAGGGGCTCACGGCCTTCGATACATTTTTGTAAGGTCACTCCATATCAACAGGAATGCAGTTTTCCACCTTTGATGTTTGATTTAACAACCTAAGCGATTCCTAGCGTTTTATTTTATCACAACAATTGACCCTGAAAACAATGATCTGTATACACTACAGGTGCATTGTGTGCTTTATGACAGTGAATCAACTAGTAACGTTGCCCTTTTGTGAAATTCTGATAAAGCTCGTAGGTACTGTCATAGGTTGGCATTCAAAGAAGCATCCTGGATTTTGTGTTTTTTTCTGTTTTAGGACCTTTCTTTGATAAGTCTCTTCTACTGTTACATGCCCATTCCAATGGGGAAGCTGGGTTTATTTGAGTTGTGTCATATCAGATTATCATATACAGATCCCATGAGCTCCAGGTGGCCCCTTCCGGCACTGTGCATGGGCGGCAGGCTTGAATTGGTCCGGAGCATGGGGGGCCCCCTCCATGTAACTTGCAGGGGGGCCCCCTCAAGTTTCGTTACGCCACTGCCTGCCCGGAAAGTTCTCTTTGCGGCCGCATAGCCAAATGCAATGCAATCTTCAACAGAAAAAACAGAGATGCAACTATTTAGAAAATGAAAATTGTGTGCACTTAAAATCAATGAGAACAAAGAAAACGAAAAAGTGACCCTGGCAGGAGGCATGTGGCTTGACGATGGTAGGGTTCATGGTCAGGGCATAGTCCAGAAGACAGTGCAGCGCGTGGCCAGGCATCTGTCAGCGGACTGGAGATTTAAGCTCACTTATCTCAGTTCTATCCACACCCTCGTGACTTTGTACAGCCGAGGCTGGTATCAGTTGCATTAAGGCAAGAAAGCGTGAAGACTGATAGAACTCGGTGGGCGTGTGTAAGTGCAAACCTGAGATCATTTTGACCGCTCTGGTTGTCTCCTGTAGGTTGAACTTAAACCTTGAAAGAGGTGATGTGAAAAGTTGTTTGTGATCATGCCATTGAATCATTTGATATTAAAAAATGTCAATTATAAAGAAAAGTGTTACCACCTAAAATGCTAGGGCTTCATTTATGGGATTTTTGGCGTAGGGCAGTGCAGTGAAGCACCTTGCAACGCTGCCCTACGCCAAAGTAAAAGGGCAGGAATACACCGTATTTAAGCAATACAGTGTATTCCTGTCCTTTCTGTCTGTGCTGGTGCCATTTTGCCAGTCTAGCAATAACGTAGGCACTCTTTGCTGCAAGGGTGACTCCTCTGCAGGCAGAATTGTTGTTGTACAGGATGGGGGACTTTCCTGCACAAAAGCTATCCTCCGAGGAAAAAACAAGGAGAAATAAATATATTTCTCCGCATTTCGCCTCACTTCGGGAGGCATATGGATTTGGCGCTTCCCCAGGTTTACATCACTTTCTCCCTGTTTTTTTCTCTTGCTATGTGTGCTGCATTCTGCAATTAATTTCACTATAACAAACAATTTTAGATAATTTTAGTAGTTCTAAAATTTCCAAGTTATGAAATTCATACAATAATTTACAACAGAAATGTAAATCGGTAAGCTATAAATTGGAAAAGCTAACATAAATGAAATTACCAATTTTAATTTGAATTCCATAACTACATCAAGCTTAAAAAAATTAGTGGCCACTGCATCAGAGGAAACACAAATGGTACGTTTTTCCACACAGTACTTAGGAGTGTGGCTGCATGTTTTTGCATGAAATTGTACTTTCTCTGTGACTATGCCTTGAAATAAACACACAGTTGAATCATCACACCACATGTTGGTGTCTAGTATGCTCTACAAAGAGTTTAGCTGTCATAAAAAAAATGTCATTGATGAGCACAGATAAAATCCCTTATGATTGAAAGTACAATTAGGGTCTGATTCACGCAAAAATGTTAGGAGCAGATTTCTTTTTTGATTTGCCAAAAATCTTAATTGAGTTTTTCAAGCATAAGATAGCAAGTTATATGAAGCAAAAGGTTGGTATACACAAGGACCATGTTTTATAAACGTGAGTTCTAAACATAGAGATTAAAATTCTTGATTAATACAATCTAATTTAAGACATTTTGAAAGTTGCATGGTACAATAGATACCAAGGCAATAGTACAGAAACATTTGAATTGGTGTCAGAAGGAAACAAAAGTGACATTGCAACATACTTATTTAACTGCAAATATCATACATAATATAATGCATTGAAGTCTTCAATATTAGGCAATATTAGTAAGAATAAAAAATATAACCAAAAGAAAATTGGGCGATCTAGGAGAAATATACCTGGTTAGAATGATCTTGTAATTGGATATTCTATTTAGGATAAATTGGATGTTTTATTCAGTGGGGAGCAACTTATAAATTCATCTAGTTTGCCATATCCTTTGAGAACGAAATTCTGGGATTTCCAGGTAGGGCCTCCTGGGAGTTTTGTGCTCTTCTTCTCTAGGTAGTCCAGGTCCACTAGGTGTGATGTGAGATATGCATGAAGGATTTCAATTCAATGACAATAACTTTTGTAGAAACTAGTTAGAGAACATTGAGCAATGCCAGCCCTGTTGCTCTAAGGATCTGCATTAAAGCAGTGTGCCATGGGACTAAAATGAGGGTCAGGAAATCCAGGCTGATTGTCATCTTGAATATTTCTGTTAGTCAGTCAGCGATCTCCTTCGAACATGATCTGAGTTGGGTGCAGCTGATAAACATATGCTCTGCTGTTCCAGGAGCAGAGTTGAAACTCCAGCAAGCATTGTTGTCAATTTACTTAAGTTTGTCTAATTTGTCTGGAGTCCAGTATAGTAGATGTATCGTAAAAAAATTAGACTGTGTTACTGAGGGAATAATTTTATGTCGAAGTGCTTTCTCCAAGAATGTGTTCCAACTTTCTACTGTGGTGAGGTCTGTGTGTTGAGCGTCAAATTGTTTGGACGACTTTAGTTGGATGGAGGGCCAGGTGTAAGTGTAAGGCAATAGATAATCTGTGGATTGTCAAATGGACCCAGTTAGAGAGTTTGCTTTTAATTTTTAAAAAGTCATGAAAGTCGATAATATCTAAGCAGAAAAGTGTTTGAAGTTCCGCAAATAATCTTTGGGTGGAATCGTTGTTATACAGATCTTTGAATAGGCATAATCCTTTGCTGGCCCATGTTGAGCCTCGATCAGAGACCATATCTGTTTTAACCTTAGGGGTATTCCACAGTGAGACAAACTTAGAACTAGTGATTAAGTTAGGCATGTGCTTATCAAGCATTGTTAATGAGCTGATTGTATCTGTGAAAATTTGTCGTGATTGTGGGACCAGCTCAAGAGACATGTTGAGAATGAAAGTAATATAGAGGGTGAACCTAATGAGCGTTCCAAGTCTAGCCATCAAGGGTGTGATACTGAATCTTCTATAGCCAGTGGGCAACTTGGGCCACCAGAAAGGCAGTTTCATAATGCCTCCAGTTTGGTAGTTTATAAGCACCTTGTGCATAGTCTAGCCTGAGTTTTTTTTAGGCTATTCTGACTCTTTTGCCATTCCATAACAAAAGCTGATGTTAGTTTATTTATAGGGACAAAAAGGAATGGTGAAAGGTGTATAGGGAGAATTGACGTAACACAATTTACAGTAGGTGTGGTCATCATCTTCAGAGTTTCCATCGCTTCCATGTTCTTTTTTTGTAAATATTATTTTTTCATTTCAACTGATACATTTAATATTGAATTGAAAACAAACACCAATCTCCCATACACCCCGTTGTCCAGGCGTTGTATCCCCCTGGAGGCAGAAACTATAACAGTATCTTCAGTCAATTCCCAAACAAGTACATCTCAATCTCCCAGTGCCTATGTATAAGTGTCCCTGATGAAAGTTGTTGTTCTATCGCTCTACCCGTAGTGAGACCGAGTGTCATATGTCCCCCTCTCGCTCACCCAACATTCATCTCCCACACCGTCCTACATTATCGAATTTCCTCAGGCACCATCCCCCCTTGAAAACTTCATTTTCCATCATACAACAATATTCCATACCAAGTTTCCAGTGTTGATGTGTAGGAGGAAGTCCAGAACCCCATCTTTGTGTGATGTTTCACTTGGCCACCATACAAACCAAATTGACTAATAATTTCTGGTAACAGGAGTGAACAATAG
The DNA here is from genome assembly GCF_964204655.1 of Triturus cristatus. NCBI lineage: Eukaryota > Metazoa > Chordata > Amphibia > Caudata > Salamandridae > Triturus > Triturus cristatus. Next base: position 640,662,350 of record NC_140585.1, read on the forward strand.
CCCAGTAGTGCCAGTTTTAGCTATAGTTTCAAGGGTAGCCCTGTTGCTTCTGCCTAAGAGTTCCCATCCATGTCTAAGAAGGCTCGTATATGGGGGCAACTCCATAGTGCCCCACAACCTCTAAGGCAGGCCACATCACCCACCCTACCAATCCTATATAGTAAGGTGCGTGTGTAGTACACCTGGTGCTGGACCTCGAGCTGGATCAGGCAGAAACGCGCTTTTACTGTCACCAATATGGGGAACTCCAGAGACTCCTGCTAGTTGTCCTCATCCATGTCCCCAAATCTTGCTCCTATTTGCCCTGTAATTTCAACAGAGGGGCCTGTGTATTTCTCATCACTGTGCCGTATGTCAATGAGATCAGTTTCTTTTCAACCCGGTCATCCAAGAGTCTGTTTTCTAAAAGAGGATCCTTCTGTGTTTCTTCATCCATAGAAACACATTCACTGAGGGTGTGCCACAATTGACCATAGCACAACCATTGAATCTCCAACATCTGGTATGCCTTTCATAGAAAGGCAAAGGGAACCACTCTATTTGCATCCCACACATATGCCAGCGTGGAGAGGCTGATGTTGTCCCAGTCGCGAAACCGTCTGAATGAAGCCATGATGGTACACAACCTGGGGACCTCCCACAGTGGTTTTCTCATACTCAGCCTCTGATTCCATCCCATTTCTCTTGTCAATCTTCTCCAGGTATCCACCAATATCCCCTTCTCCGGGCATGCGTTGGGCAGAAGTCTGCCCCCGTATAATGCATATAGATAGTCCTTGGTCCCCATTTCTATCCTGTCTCATCTAAATGCTGGGTCAACCCAATCTAGGTAAACCAATTCACTAACTACACTCACTTGTGTTGCTTCATAATATTTTTGCATGTTTGGTAAGGCAATACCCCTTCATACTTTTACCTTTGAAGGACTCTCATAGCTGCACAAGGCTGTTCCCCTGCCAAAAGCAGTTTTCGCACTAGTGCGTCCACTTTGGTGAAAAACATATCTGGGATTTTTTAAGGGCTGTTCTGGAGTATATACAAGAACCTGTGGAGTGTGCCATTTTAAACATTGTCACCTTCCCTAACATCGACAGTGGCAGTTACTTCCAATGTTTTACATATTACTCCAACTGTTTAAGCAGGAGAATCAGGTTTGCCACACACTGGCATAATGAAACTTGATGGGGCCCCCTGCAAAGTGGATGGAGGGGGCCCCCATGCTCTGGGCCTAGCCAGGACCTCTCAGGGCCGCCTGTGTAGAGTGCTGGAGGGGGGCCATCTGGAGCTCAGGCCCCCCCACACCGCAGTGGCTGGAGGGGCTATTGTTATGCCAATGTTGCCAGGTAACATGAGTCTGGGCATCCAGTTATACAGATTCCCAGGTATTTAAATTGCGATGCTTCTACCCACAGCGGCATCACAAGCCCTCACCCTGCATGTGTCATCCCATTGTGGAGAGCAAAGATTTGCCCAAGTTTATGGAGAATTTAGAGTGATCTCCGAATACACAGATGATATTCCAAAGCCTATCAAGTGCTGGGGCCACTTTAGTCAGGTGTGGTAATATATTGTCAGCATACAGTGATATGCACTCTTCTTTGCCATAAACTCCATGTCATCCCTACAGCTGCGCATCCACATGCACCCATTCTGCCAGGACCTCTATAGCCAGGGTGAACAACATCAGCAAGAGCGGTCACCCCTAAAGTGTGCCCCTTCGCATACTAAATTCCTGAAATGCCCATGACTCGTATCCTGGACCTAGTCTGATTATATAGCAATGTGACCCACCTTATATATCTGGGGCAAAACCCATTCTACTGAGTCCAAGGTCTTATTTGCATCTAGTGAGGCAATCACCCTCCCAACTGACAATGTCCCTGCTGCCGCCAAGCTCTTTTGTAGCCGTCTTAAGTTCAGCTTGGTCGAGCGACTCAGCACAAAGTTATTCTGGTCCGGGTGTACTAATTCTGTCAACACCACCCTTAGTCACATCAAATAATGATATCGGTCAGTATGAATTGCATCGATCTTGAGATTTTGCAGCCTTTGGGATAAGAACTATCGTCGCTGAACACATGTCATCTGCTAGAGCTCCCATTTGAAATGCTTTCACAAAGGCCGCAAAGAGAGGGGCTGTCATCCACCTCTGTCGATTCCTAAACAGTTCAACTGGGAACCTGTTGTGTCCCAGGGCTTTCCCGGATTGCATGTGACCTATGGCAGATGATACTTTCTCCGCTGTGATGTACGCATCCAGGTCTCTTATGCTGTCTGTACCCAGTTGCCTTATTGGGCAGTCATTTATAAACGTCAGTACTTCATGTTCATAGACTTGCAAATGGGAATCATAAAAGATTTCCAGATTCCTGGCAAATTCCTCTGCTACTTTACTGCCCCTCTCATCGTGGTGCTGGAGTCTGTCTACAATTCTCTAATGGCCATGTTATCCCTTTCCCTACTACCAATCCATGCAAGCAGTTTACCAGTCTTACTTCCTCCTTCATATATCTGTTTCTGTTTCACCAGATAGGACATTTTGGCCTCATGCTTAGCTACCGTGTGATACTTCACTCTCTGCAGATCAATGGTTGTTTTGCCAGGGAGGGTTGTATTCTCCATGTAATCCCTTTCCAGCTGGGTCAGTTCCTCCTCTAAAATAGCCAATCTAGCGTGTCTCTTCCTGAGTAGCAGCTCGTAGTGAGAGTGCTGTGGGGTGGGGTGGGAGAGGGGCAGGGTGGGGGTAGTAAACTCCGGCATACGGCCGACTAGAGGTAAGAATATAAATAAATAAATAAAACGAATTACATTGTGCGCGCTGCAATGCAAATGGCGTTGCAGCGAGCGCAATGTAATTAGTGTTATTTATTTATTTATGTACTTACCTCCGGTCAGCCGTATGCCCGAGTTTACTACCCCCCACCCTGCCCCTCCCCTCCCTCGCCCCACCCCACTGCCCCACAGCACTCCCACTATGAGCCGCTACTGCTCTTCCGTCTGTCCCCTATCTCCCCAGTGATGATTACACCCCTAATCATGGCTTTGTATGCCTCCCGCAGTGTTACTGGGGTCTTCACTGAGTTCCTATATTCCTCAAAATAGTATGTGAATGCTTTACCTGATCATTTCAATTCCTGCTCGTTGGAGAGGCACCACATATCCATTTTCCACATCCCCTTTGTTTTCAGCGCTTTAATTTTCAGTGTCACTAACAGAGGGGAGTTATCACTAGTGCCCCTAGCTAGGTAGGTGAAAAGGTAGTCCAGTCTCGAATGCATATTGTATTCCCCAGAGTAGAAGGAGTACCCTCTCTTGTCAGTGTGGATAGTCCGCAAATATCTCACAGCCCCAGAGCCTGTTCAAAGCCATCTAGTTTCCTCTTGGTAGTTTCCCCTTATTCCCTGGAGTCGTGTTGAGCACCAGATTAAAGTCAGCTCCCAGCATCACCTGCACCCGTGGAGCCTCAATTAGAATATTTCCCACTTTCCACAGCATATCGGACTGAAGGCCAGGGATGTATACATTTTGATCAATAGTAACACTTCTCCCTCATGTTCTCCCAGGATCGCAGTGTAGCACAAAAGAGTACCTGTCTACGAATGCTGCACATGGAATGGGAGTGTTTTCCTAATCAAAATTATGACCCTCTCTAGAGCACGAGGTGTCTTGTGCATAATTTACCAGTTTGTATCTCCCCATTCCCATACTGCAATGTTGCATTACAATTAGGTGAGTCTTCTGAATAATGTAATGTCAGGCTTAGTTCTATTGAGCGCCTTAAGTACCAAACGCCTTTTTACTTTGTTGCCTAGGCCATTACCATTCCAGATTAGAAGAGTAAGTGTGTGGGTGTGTGTAACATGGGGGGGCATAGACAGTATTTCTTCAGAAGGAAGAGACCCTCTGTTAGTGTCATGACTAAGGTTCCCCCCAAAACTAATCACCCCCTCCCCAGTTCACGGTACATTTGAATCCCAAACCAAAACAACATCAAACAAACATATGCAAACATCACTGGGGAACAGCTACCGGCCTCTCGTTTGAGAATGTGTGTTAGACCTGGCAGCCTTGGCTTGGGTTTCCCTTGCATTTTTTGCTTTTGCCTCCTGTATTTTTATTGTGTGATGGATTTAGTTTTGCTGGTCTAGATGCTTTGGGCACTTTGCCACTGCTGATCAGTGCCAAAGTGCAAGTGCTCCCTTTGTAAATTGTTATTCTGGATTGTTTTTTCCATGATTGGTTTATTTGGATTACTGTTAAGTCCCTAGTACAGTGCACTGTCTGTGCCCAGGGCTTCTAAACTAAATGCTGCTAGTAGGTTAGCAGCACTAATTATGCCACCTACACAAGCAGCCCTGCAACAAGGTCTCAGGCCTGCCATTGCGGTGCATGTGTGCAGTCTAGTACTGCTATGTCAACATGGCAAGTGCACCCACTTGCCAGGCCCTAGTCTTCCCTTTTATTACATGTGAGTCATCCCTAAGGTAGGCCCAAGGTACCCCCTGTGAGCAGGGTGCAGTGTATGTGAAAGGTAGGACATGCCCTGATGTGTGTGGTTGATAGTGAAGTACTGCCCATTTTGTTTTTCACTCTTGTAAGGCTATCTGTCCCATAGGATTGAATGTGGAGTTTGCCCATAACATCTTATGAGTATTACTGCCCATGGGAACAAGAAAGGAAAATAACGTTTGAAATGCATGAACTCAGAAGGTTAACATGCATCTTTTAGTGAGGGTCATTTTTACATTCTAGGCTTGAAAATACCACTTTTAGAAAGTAGGTATTGTCTTGCCTAACCATCCAGTTTGCCCCTGCTTGGTTGTGTATTGACTGTCTGGTTTTGGAGTGACAGGGGCTAGGGATGTGCATTCTGTTCAGACAGCCACTTGGGGGTTGAGGTGTGTCTTGCCTTTCCAGGGTGAGTCAGGCCTGGCTGAATAGACCTGGGTCGCATTCAGAGTAGGGGGAGGAGATTTCTTTCACACCTGAATGGGGCTGGTCTGCCTTAGACAATGCTGTCTCCACCTCCTGCCAGGAGGCTCCACCAAAGAGGACAGAGCTGGTTTTTGCTGGACAAAGAGCTTCTCTGCTACAGAAAACAAAGGATTTTGTAATATAAAAATAGAAGCCCACACTATTAGATCACTTGTGGGAATCAAGAGGAACCTTCACCAAGGAGAAGAGCTGGATACACTGAGGAGGAATACTGCCTCTGTGCTGTTTGCTGTCTGGGGTTGGCCTGCAGTGGCTATTTTCTGCCAAGGAAAGGAAAAGGATTTTGCTGTGTGTTGTGTCCCCTGCTTGAGGAAGATCTCCAAGGGCTTGAAATCGAGCTTGCCTCCTGTTCTGAAGTCTCAGGGACAGAAACACTTCACCGCCTGTCCCCACAGAACTCTTTTGCTGGGAGTTCTGACCTACTGAGAGGTGCCTGCCAGTGTTCTGGACCTCTGGAGGTTGTTTTGGGACTGGAAACTGTAAGGACTGTAAAATCGATGCATCGCCTGTTTCCGACGCATCGCTGCGGTGCAAGACAAATTTACTGAAGCATCGCCACCACTGAAGAATCGATGCAGTGCCTTCTTGTGGCTGAAGTGTCTGCAGAGCGACAAATCATGTGCACTGATATCCGACGTCCGATATCGCCACACTGACTCAAATGCAGGCCCTGTTGTGGAAGAACCAACGCATCAAGTGGATGTGGCTGAAATCATTGCAGTGCATCCTGGCTCTTCACGCATTGCATCGTACCGGATTGTCACGCATCGCATCGAAGCATCAAGTCTGTGGCATTTTTGGGGAGCGCAGTAAGAAACCAACGCATCACCTCTTCTCCGGTGAGGAACCGACGCATTACCTTCCCTGCGCAGCAGTAAGAAACCAACGCATCACCTCCCGGGAGCAAGGAACCAATGTATGTATGTATGTATGTGCGGTCTTATATAGCGCTCAAATTACCCTTGGGCATCTCGGCGCTTGCATTGGGAACCCGTCCTGGTTTTTCCCTGTGAGATAAAGCGTACTGGGCATCCCCAAGGTGAAAGCCAGGCACCCCGCCGCAGGGGGCCATTGTGGAGATTAAGCAAGCTTGTTGCCCAGAGCTGCATAGTGTGAACTCGTGCTTAGAGTAGGCACCGAAGCGAGAATTATCGAGTCCGTGGACAATTGGGCTCCAGACCCTGCCGCGTCGGGAATCGAACCCTGGTCCCGGGTCTGACCTCTGCTTCAGGGTATGCCTCCTCTAACCAGTGAGCTACACTTCTCCACTCACCTTACCTTACCGTCACCTTAACTGAGTGTAAGGAACTGACGCATCACCTTCCCTGTGATCCTTTTGGCTTGCATTTTTTGATGCATCCAAGGTACTTTGTGTAAAAGTGTTGCATCCAACATTTTCTTGGAACTGAACTGTTTCTACCTTTTAAGAATCACATTTTTAATACTGTATTGTTGATTTTTGTCGTTTGTTCTTCTTTTGGTTTAGTTAAAGTTGACTTATTTATCTAAATTGGTGTGGTGTCCATTTGTAGTGTTTTCACTGTATTACTGTATGTGTTCACATATGCTTTACACACTGCCTCTGAGATAAGCATGCCTGCTCTTGCCAAGCTACCAAGGGGGTGAGCAGAGGTTATTTTAGAAGTGCATCACCCTTACCCTGACTAGGAAAAAGGGTTCCTACTTGGACAAAGGTATCTCTGCCAACTAGAGACTCCCATTTCTGACAATGTCCATGTATTAAAGCCTCACATTAGGCAGTCTCTAATCAGCAATCAAAGTTCTGGCACCACCCTGGACCCCTTGCCTTGGAGCTAGTTTCAATCTTACAAGACATCACCACCAACTTGAACCGTCACTAGTCCAAGTGTTCTGAAGTCATGGGTGTCACCTCCTCTCCATGGCCGCATATGTCTTAGTAAGGTTTTTTACTAGCGGCAGGTTGGCATTCAGTTGATCTTCAGACTCTTTAACCTGGCCAGTTAGTTTCCAGTGGTTGTCCCTTAGGAATCCCACCTCACTCACCACTGCAGCTATTTGGGATTCCAAGGATGTTTTGGTGTCCTGAATGTCTGGTAGAATGGTCGCCGTATGTGTATCCAAGGTATCACTGTCCCCACTACCCCAGACCCGTCTGTCCTGGTACTGCCAGCTCCTTTGTTAGGAAGGGTCCCCTTTGCATTAAATGGATGGACCATCATCCAGATAGGCTTCCGTCCCAAGCCTCCTTGGGGCATTCGCTACCCAGTGTAGTTATGGTGGCGTGTCACAAATCTTCACCCGTTCGGAGACTTGTTGGTAGTGCTCAATGATCATAGCTCCCGGAGTCTTGGTGTGACAAACCATTCTCTGTGGCAACAGGGCTCGAGATACACCACTTATCAGTTCAAATCCTTAGTGGCAGCCGATTTCCCAACGCCTCTGTATCCCCTCTTTCAACATTAGGTGAGATCTGTGGTGACTTCTGGCTCTCTTAAATGCCACGGGGGAAGTCAGGTGTATTCTCCGAGTCTCATTCGCCCCATCAGGGCCTGGCTCTATGTGATCCCTGCTGCACAGGAGTCGGGGCACGAGGATGATTTATAGGTGATCAATAGCTATCAAATCAGTCCCAAAGTCTCTCAACAGCAGAGGGGGTAGGGGCCCCAGGTGGCAGAGGTGGTCAACCTCCCTATATTGCAGTCCAATTCACCCCTAGGCTCGCCCTAGTGTAGTTCTCCCTTCAGGTCACACTCTCTCCAATATGCAGTTTTTCCAGTTGAGGGCAGTTTCAACACTGTCAGTGCAATCCTCCAGGGCTGGCACAGTTCGTGTATTAGGGCAGTTAGCTAAGTGCCACCGCTTTTAAGCTCATGCGGCTCATGGCCACACAACCTGTAAACTAAGGGCTCTCCAGCACAGTGAACCCACAGCTCCAGTTTGGCTTCCTTTTATGCCCGAGGGCTGGGTGATTTCATGGCCATCAAGACTCCACTGTGATGCTTGCCAGGTGAAGTATTGTAATCATGAGGGGGAGAAAGTCCCCATAAAGACTGCTGACACACTTCTGTGGCCTCACTGCTGTCGTGGACTGCCAGCAGTCCCCAGCAGCTCCTCACTCTAAGCAGGTGCCATTTTTCACATGTTCACACTTTACCACAAAGTGTGATGGGACAATGTAGACAGCTTGTCAATCACGGAGCGGCCCCAGTGGGCTCCAACTCTTTCCCCTACATCACCAACACAGTCATCAGGGTCCAAATGGTCCAGCAGTCTCTGGGACACCATTGTGGTCTGCTCATCGGTCTCCACGTTTAGTCGGGGGAATGGCGCAAGGCTAAAATTAGGTTGCCACTCGGCTGCTATGCCAGCACAACAGCCGTTGTCCGCAGGTTGTGTTTGGCAGTTTGCAGTCACTTTCAGGTTGTGTAAGGTTAACCAGTGGGCACCACTTCACCTCCTTGCATGGGCCGCTAACACAGTTTCTTTTTCTACCGTTCGTTGTCAGTGAGGGAAGTCAGGTCACAGAACAACTGACATGTCTGCGGGTTGTGTGTTCAGGATAGTAAGGCCCCAGGACCGCCGATGGGATTGAGATCTCTGAGGATCACGTCATACTGCAAGGAAAGTTAAGCCACACCACATTTGTTTCCATATTCAGTAATGAAATCTGTTGGTAATTTTTAGGGTCCGAGTGATCTTTCCCGTCTTTGGGTATTACTACAATTTTGGCTTCTGCTGTGGAATCTGAAACTTCACCCTGTTTCCCACAATGGTTAACAACTTCTTCTATAGGATGTATGATGGAGTTTACAAACTTTTTATAAAATATGGGGCAGCTATTGTGGCCTAGTTTCTGGTGGCCAGAGCGAATGTATTTGATGGCCTCTAATATTTCCTCTGTTTTCAAGGGTCTGTTTAGCATGATTCCATTGGTGATAGATAGTTTCCTGTGTTAATTTATTCAAGAATTCACGACAATCTTTTTGGCGGGAAGTGTAGAAATGTTGGAAAATGTCCAAAATGTCCTCCATTTTAGTTTTCTGTGAGCCATCGGGGGTTTTGATGTGGGAGATCAGAGGGTTGTTTTTGCTAAAATTAAGGGTTGCAGCCAGAGCCCCTCTCGTGTTGTTAAGGTAGAGCAGTTTTTTGGATCATTATGCATCTACCCACAGATATACTCTTTTACTAATGATAATGTTTTTTTTTTTTTTTACAGAGTTTTATATAGCGCAAACTTGACCCGGTTTTGGGTATTAGAGCACTTTACATAGCACCAGTTGTGTTACATGAGGACACATTCATTTTTGTTAGGCACGGGGAGATTAAGTGATTTGCCCAGAATCACAGGATGTTCAGCGTCATTGCTGAGACTCGAACCCAGTTCCACAGATTCTAGGTCGACCGCCCTAGCCGTTAGACCCATGGACCACTGCCTACTCTTAAAAAATGAAACAGGAATGTTTCATTTCTCTTTTTTTAAATGCCTCTAGTTTTAAAAAAAAGAAAATGGATTACATTTTTTTTTATAACTGGTTTATTTGAAAAGAAGTCACAGACATGGTGGTCTGTTGACCCCACCAGGCCACCATTCCTGGGAGTACTAGCCATTCCTAATCTAGTCGCAAACTGAACCTGCCTTATGAATATTAATGAGGCAGGCATTTACAACCCAATTGGGAATCGCAATCAGTGTCTGAGACACTGTTGTACATTCCTATTTGCGAGTCGCAGATAGGTAGGGTCGTACATCTGGCCCTTAGAGATCAATGTGATTACCCTATCCTTTCCTAACGGGCAGTGCTTCCCTAAATCCAAATTGGGTTTCCATTACAAAAACGACATTACCTTTCAAGTCATTACAATAGTCTGGTATTTTCTTCCTCTTGACAGTGTGGTTCATCCTATGGTGTTTAGTGATATTATCTTAATAGACAACATTGGTACCCTTTATGGATACGAAATTGGTAAAAGAATCCATATTTATGGCATGTTGCATGGCATGAGTAAACACTATGTGGGTTGAAAACCCTCTAGATCTTAAAGAAGGGGATAATAAACTTAAAGAAGCAGTTAAAACACAGAAATGTATGGGTGGGAAGTCTGAGGTCCCCATACAGCTGTTTAGATAGGTTCCCATTATTTCCTTCAAAGGGGTACTAGCAGATCATGAGCATGATTGGGGAAGTCTCTGAGAGACACAGTAAGTCCTTACTGTAGTGGGATTTAACACAATACTTGGTGCATGGGAGACAGATAAGCAAAGCAAGAACTCATGGGGGGAACCACCAAAGTGAGCTAACCCTTGGTGACATCAGAGTGAATGGGGAGTCAGTATTATCACCAATAGTAACGTGGTAAGCCAAACCTCATCCAGTCATATTGACTGGGGAAGGGTCTGCCTCCATATTGGAATCATATTTGTTGTCTAAAAAAGTAGAAGGGTCTGTAGGGTATGAGAAGATCTCAGTTTGGTCCATGAAGGTAATTTAGAATTTTGTATGACCAGTGAAAGAATGTTGGATAGCCATGTCCGTGAATCTCTTTCAGAGAGGCAGGAAACCTTTCCTCTTGAGAACTATATCCCTGCCGTAATCTTGGGATATTGAGCTGTTCTGACCCTATCACATCACTGATTTAACTCTCCTCATGTGGACTAGGAGTAGTTATGTGTGTTCCTGGGGCAGAGATTTGAAGATCAATGATCATGGAGCTGGTGGGTGTTTAGGTTTATATGTGGGAACTCAATGGGCCCTTTCAATTTTGAAATCCTTTGTGAACTTATTTTGTAAGGTGTCAGCTAGGAAGTCAATCAGTGATGGGTTCATCTTCTCAACTTTTTCAGGCAGGCCAATATTTGCAGGTAACTTCTTCTATTGCCATCTTCAAGATCCATTATCACACATTTAAAATTCATCAGAGATCTCGCCAATCCATGGATTCATTTGGATTTAGCATTGCTATGGTCCTCCACTGAGCTAATTTTGGACAATGTGTTTGATATTCATAAAGTGAGTTCCTTGAGGTCATTGTGGATGTCTTTAACTGCAATCTGGAGTAAGTCAGTATTTGTTTTGGTACTTTGTGCTATGTCATGTACCGTATTAAGCTTTTTAAGGATCGCCTCCAGTTTGGAGTCTGATTTGTCCTTGACCGGGTAATCCAGAATTGGAGGTTCCTGCTTGGATAGCTCTCATTTTGCTTCTGCATATTTTTCTTTGCAGTAGATATCTTTCTATTGCACCATGATAGGGGATCAAAGTGTTGAGATTGTTGATCTTGGAGGGATGTCACAAAGACTAGAATGGTGTACGAGGTTGCGCCCTGCTCAATTATGAACAATTGTGCATGTTCCGTTAAGGTATTTAATATTAAGATATTGTAATGTGAATAAGATCTAGATTAGCTTTCTGGGTCTTCTCTCCAGAATCAGTATCTACCAGTTCTAAGAGGGTTCTTTATGGAGGTCTTCGGCAGAAGGGGGGGGGGCAATAAAATTGGATATTTCTAAAGGTTTTCCAATACTATCTGGCGAAAATTCCTCTCTAGATAATAAACACAATGCTGGCAAGTCCAAGGGTGTCTGGTCTGGTGTGCTATAAATTGCCCAGGATTGATCTGAGACTCTGTTGGAAACGGCCCTTTTTGCAGGGTTATCCCCAAACTTTTTGCTTCTTCCTCCTTTATTTTTTCTAAACCGTGGTTGTTGGCAATAGGACTCTGGGCACTTTACCACTGCTGATCAGTGCTAAAGTGCATATGCTCTCTGTATAAATTGTTATATTGATTGGTTATCCATGATTGGCATATTTTTTCACCTGGTAGCCCCTAGTAAAGTGCACTGAGCATGCCAGGGCTGGTGATTCAAATGCTACTAGTGGGCTGCAGCACTGATTGTGCCACCCACAGGAGTAGCGCTAAAAGGATGTCTTAGGCCTGCTTGCAGTGCCTATGTGCAGTCCAGGACTGCCAGGTCGACCTGGCCAGTGAACCCACTGACCAGGCCTTATCCTTCCCTTTCTGTACATGTCAGGCATCCCTATGGTGGCCCTAGGTACCCCCCTGGGCTGGGTGCAGTGTATCTGAAAGGTAGGGCATGTACTCAGGTGTGTAACATGCCCTGGTAGCGAATTACAGCCATTTTCGTTTTTCACTGCTGAGAGGCTATCTTGCCCATAGGATAGAATGGGGAAGGCTGTTTACATGCCTATCTTCCCATAAGGGCAAGATAGAAAATCCAAGTTTGGTATCTCTGTGTTCAGAATTTAATTATACATCTTTTTAGCAAGATGGTTTTTAAATTCACTGTGTGAGAATGGCACTTTTTAGAAAGTAGCTATTCTCCTGTTTAGCCTTCCTGTGTGCCTGTGTGCTGGTTGGCTGACTGGTGTCATGTGATGGGCTAGGTGGCTCCAGGAGCCTGGATGAGTCAGCAGCAGGGTGAATAGGGAGATCTGCTTTAGATGGGTGGGAGGAGTAGTCCCTGGGTTTGAATAGGGCTGCCTCTGCCAGCACAAAGCTGGCTCCACCCCCTGCTGGCCAGGCTGAGGACTCTGCCTCTGCTGGCACAAAGAAGGCTCCACCTCCTGCTGAGCGTCTAACGACCCTGCCCCTCACTCTGAAAGGAACCAGGTGCTCCAGAGCAGAGCACACCCAGGAACCGGTTTGAGCAGGGGAATCCCCCCACTGAAACACTGAGAGACAAAGACTTGGAGGGGTATAAGAAGAGGACCCCAGACACCTAAACTTTAGATCACTTTGGAACTAAGAAGAAACCTCTGCCAAGGAGAAAGCTGAAAAGAACTGAAGAGGAGAAGACTGCCTGCTTGCTGTTTTGCTTTGCTACCAAGGAGAGGGGAAGGACTTTTGCTGTGTCCCCCTTCTTTTGATTCTGATCTCCAAGGGCCTGAGAAGAGCTGGCTCCCTGTTAAGAAGTCCCAGGAACAAAAGGACTTCACCACCAGCTCCCCTGGAACTCTGCTGAAGGAGTTCTGACCTTCCTTGGAGTGCTTGCCCAGTCTTGGGGCCTCAGGAAGTCGTTTTGCTGTGTTTGGGAGCTGGGAAGCAGAAGCGTGAAAAAGAGTAACTGGTACCCAACGCATCATCCGATTGCGTGTCGCAAGAACGAGAGTGCGTGGAAAATTTCATCGCGGCACCATCGCAACACGCAGGGTCCCCGCATCGCCGAGTGCGTCGAGCATCGTCCCGAAGCGTGAAGATTCCTGACATTGCGAGGGTCGTCGCAGAACCAGTTTGCGAGCCGCACCACTGCCGGTGCATGAAAGTCTCCATTCATCGTGTGCGTCGACGCAGAGTCCCGTTCCGTGGCGCATCGAGAGTTGCGGCGCCGGAAGTCAACGCTGCGCCGCGCAGCGCGCCGCATCGAAGCGTGTCGCATCGAACCTGTGCGTGAAGCTTCCCCATAAGAAACCTACGCAACGAAAGCCAAAGTCATCGCATCCTCCCCCTACAGATCGGAGCCGGCGCATCCACCTCTGCTGCGTGAAGCAGGGCTGCTGCAAAGCCTCCCCAGGATCTCAGGAGTATCGCATCGCCTTTGCCATCTTCCTTGTTATAGCTTTTGGGAACCTTATCGCAACTACAGGTACTGTTGGGCACAAAAGTGTCGCATTTTGTGCATTGAGAGTCGCATTGTGCAAGACACTGACTTTTACATCCTGGAGTACTTTCTGCAAACTCTTGAACCATCTTTAAAGTAACCTTTTGAATTATATGTTGGTTTGTCTGTAGTATTTGGTCTTGTGAAGTTTTTAGTAAAGATACATTATTTTTCTAAAACTGGTGTGGAGTAAATCTGTGGTGTTTTCACTGTGTTACTGTGAGTGTTTGTACAAATACTTTGCACATTGCCTTTGATAGCCTAGACTGCTCAGGCCAAGCTACCTAGAGGGTGAGCAGGGGTTATCTTAACAGCGTATCCCCCTTTCCCTGACTAGAAGCAAGGGTCCCTACTTGGACAGTGGTACCTACCCTGCCAACTAGAGACCCCCAGATCTAACAGACTCTTTATCACATTTGAGGGCCCTGATGGAGAAGGGATGGTCCCTAATTAAATTAATGAATGGGCTCCTGCTGCTGTAATCTTCAGGTGGAGGTAAAGGAAAAAATTAGCACTGACCCTAATTCAGCTCGATGATTGGCGACAGTGTCTCTATTCTTACTTTCACAAATTCTGTAATTGTAGTGATCAGGCTGTGGTAACAGCTCTTGTGAGGCCAGTGCTGCCATCTTGAAAGTCACACGGATCTGGACTCTGGTTCACCACAGCTCAGTAAGGGCATTTTACAGGACCTCTTGACCCACAGGGGCATTTGCTTTGCTCCTGCGGACCTTCACTTTCCCGAATCTTGGACACTCAAATATGATCTGGCTGGTGTAGTTGGGCTATGGTTCTGGCACTTTCGAGGCCCGCAATGACATTTTGAACGTTATAAGGCTGCGGACTCGGTGTCGCAGTTTCACAGTCAGGACAAGTTACTGCACTTCTGGGTTCACAAGGGTGCCTCTTTGTTTGGGAGAGCCTCCACTTCAGTTGCTCCACATGTTGCGTGTTTAATATGACAACACACAAACAGACACACTGACGGCTTGCCAGAGCTGAACAGAAAGCTGCCACCTTGGCCACGATCCATGCCACATCCATTTAGAGTGGATTTCTAGCCTTCTAGAAATTCACAGAAATTTCTAGGAATAGTCTTGTGTTAGATGTCACTGACGTAATATTCAAGCAGTACTCACATGCATGAACATTTTCATACTGCGGAAACATAGCAAGTGCATATTATCAAATTCAGATATTTACCAATTATATTCATTTAAGTAGATAAATGCCTCTTTTTGCATGATAACCCCCATTTTTTAGAAACTGATGCTGCTAGTTTTGCATGTGCATGTGCTTTGACCCCTAACACATGTCAAAATTTGCTATACTCCTAATTTGCATATTTAACTTACCTGTAACCCCCTAGTATATGGTACAAAGTGTATCGAGGGTCTATAAATTAAGTGTCACTAGTGGTCTGCAGCACACAATGGGTGACCAGTGCAAATTATTACATCAGGCCAACCAATGTAGACTGTCTTTGCAGTTTAAAAACTGCAAATTCGACCTGGCAAAGTAACCCTATTTGACAGGCCTAAAACAAACTTTTAAATATCAATTAGTAATACAAAGTAGGCCTTAATGCCCAAAACAGCAGGATGCATAGTCTTTAAAGGTAGGGCATTTAAACGTTTAATGTAAAACATGTCCTTAAAGTGGCAAGGCCCCCAAATGCTATTTTCACTCTAGTACTCCCTTAACATCCTGAAAAAACTGAGACTTAGAACCTTTTTGGCTCCATAGACCGCTGAGAGGCTAGGCTATCCTACAAATCGATCTGATGAAGGTGAACTGTCGTTGGGCCGAAGATTAAGGTTGGACCCCTTGGAGATTTTTTGCAGCAGCAAATCAATTTTAGTGGGATGTCGCTCACAGGTTATCTGGCCTTGTGGAGCCCTATATGGGTACTGCTTTCAGCCTTGCCCCATTAGAGGAAATCTGAGCTCCAAAAAAAGTGACAAAGGTAGAAATCTTCACTGAGCAAAGGCGCCAAAATCATCTGGCTGCCAATTTTGAATTTCTCCCACTCAAAAGCTCACCGGAACTTCATTTGATGGCTATCTGGCCACGTGGAGTCCTACTCAGCACATCCTGATGCCCTTTCACAACTCAGGATTATTGACTTTCATTTCAGAGACTAAGGCAGAACGTAAAACACCCAACTGGGATGAGCCTAGTTTGTGTATCTTATTTTGGTCAGCCTTATATCGTGCCTAGTTCCTGGTCAAGCACATCCTGATTACTGAGGTTGCCGCTTAATGCTTTTTGGTCTTATTTTCATGTAAAAAAAATTAAGCTTCACATCTCCCGTTTCCCTTATATTACATTTTCATTTTGGTGTTATTTTGTTCATTACATTAATATCTATGTTTATAAATTGGATTATTATTAAGTGGTGTTTTTGACTTTTTAACTGCTTTGGCACTTCTAAATGCTTTAAACATTTTCTTATGTTAAGCCTGTCTGCTCTTGGATTGATCTCAGGTTTAAATTACTGAACCTTTACTGGACCTAACAAGAATAGTAACATTATTATTTGTAGTAGACAACCATCCACCACGACTAATAATCTTCTAAACATTTTCTCTTTCTTTTTGCTTGTGATGAATAATTTAACCATAGAAAAAAATCTTCTTCTACATTTTCTCCATCCCATTCTGAAAATGTACTTACTCCTGCTCTCAACAAGAGTAAGAATTTAACTATTGTAACAGTGAGAAACCTCCTAGCAAAAGCTTGTGAATACCTACAAACATTCACATTCAAGCAATAGCCACAAGACCTAAATCAGGCCCTTAATCTCTTTTTGGAAGTTGAAAATCTTCAGCAGGATGAAGCTGGAGGCTGTAGCTGATAAGAGTTCCAGGAGGCTGGATATCCCTCCAAAGAAGGACCACTGAACAGGATTTGTTTCTGCATAGGAGAATCTAGCTGGAGCACTGCAAAGTCAGGACGAATGGAAATGCATCTTGAGGGGATAGAATAGCAGGTTGGTCCAGGTCTTCCCTCAGTCCTCAAAGCCGTTTTTTGCCAAGCGTTTGGGATTTTGCCTAGCAGGACCCTTCAGCACCACAACTAGGGTCCAGGACTTAACGGTTACCACTTGGGGGTTCAGGACTAGGGGTGGGCGGAATTTATCGTGAAAATGTTAAAAATCTCCGCAAACACGCGGAAATATCGCGAAGATGCAGAAGTATTTTTCCCGCCCGTTCGGGGTATTTTCTGCATGGTCGCGGCTCGCCAACTTACCCATGCGGTGTATGATCGTGAGAAGAAAGACGTGATCGCGCGACGCATGACGTTACTGCGGGCGCGAACTGTCGCGAGACAGCGCAAATGGCTACCAACAATCCAACATCTCGTGGAGAACGCGACCGGATCGGGAAAACTTGTCGGCGAACACGGGGATTCAGGTAAGGCGATCGCGCGCGCACGAGAATGTATTATTTTACAGCGCGAGCAAGAAACAAATTATCGCTAAGCTGAAGAATGCGGAAATTTTGACATTTTCGCGCTCTCCGCGGAACGCGAAAATGTCAAATTATCCCAATTTCCGCGAGCGGAACGGAAATTTAGCCCAGGCCTATTCAGGACTCATTCATGCTGGGTCCAAGTGTGAGTTCAAAATAGTGGAAGCTTTTTATGTGCCTGAGGCTCTGATCAGGAAGCCAGCAGACAATCCCTTGGAGTTACTCTGATAGTCCTTGGTTTCAAGTGATGAAGCAGAGCTCAAGTAGTGGGGCCGGCCTCTGAGGATTAAAGGCAGGATCCAGGCAGCACTGCAGTCCTTCCAGGTTCAGAAACACAGTCTTGTGGAGAACAAAAAAGGCCACATCAGCAGGCAGTCTTCTGAGACTCCTTTCACAATTCCAGAAATTTAACTGAAAAGTGGGTCCCTTTTTATACCAGTTGCTTTCTTGGAAGTAAGACAAGTTTCTAGAAGTTGGTCTTTGAAGTGCTTGTAATGTCTTGACTCCTCTGCCCTGGCTTCAAGCTGGTAAAGGGGACAATAAAGTGGTAACAAATCATTTGTGTGAAGGCAGAGCACAGCCTATTCAGTTGAGAGTGGGGCTATGCTAAGATCTGCCCCTCCATACTGCTAGCAGATGGCCCATTCAGGCACACCTGATCCCACTATTGTGTAACTGTCTAGGAGGAATAAGCAAAGTCCAACTTCCAAATACACCCTGTCATGTGACCCAGGACAGGCTGCAGGCAACAAATAGCAAGTGCAGGGAAATTCCAACTTTTAAAAATGGCATTTTCAAAATTGTAACTTAAAATCTCTCTTTACTATTAAAGAGGATCTTAAATGCAATTTCATATATACCAGACATGAAATGAATGCCTGTTCTCAATCAGAAGTTAACACTTAAATGTAATAAGGCAATCCAATGTTATGCTATTGGACAGATAGGCCTCACAGTAGTGAAAAACAAATTTAGGAGTTTTTCACCGCCAGGACATGTAAAACTTTAAAGTACATGTCCAACTTTTAAATTACAATGCACCATTCCCTATACCTTATGGGTGAAGTATATGCCATAAAGGGGAGTTTAAGACTTGACAAGGGGGTTGTATTGCCAAATCGAATTGTCAGCTTAATAAATCACTCAGATTGCAATGGCAAGCCTGGGACATGTTTTAAGGAACTACTTAAGTGGGTGGATAATAAGTGCTGCAGGCCAACCAGAAGCATTTAATTTACAGGCCTGGGTATATGGTATGTACTGGTAAAGGATGCCTTCAAGGGATTTGTTTAAATACTCAGTTATATGATTTTGATATTATTAGATATAGGATAGTTATATACCTATAAGTCTAATTTCTTTCAAAGTTTATATATTACAGGTAATAAATTGTACATTAGTCATATATATGTGCATCACTCAACATAAATAAAGAAACGAAATACACAAAGAATCAAAAAGAATCAAAAGAAGCAACGGGTGTGTAAAAGAAACAAATTTATATCAATCAATGGTATTCAGGGTACTAAAAATGTAGACAGTTATACATATATTGGAAGGAAGTAATAGACTCAATTGTTCCTTCACTCAAAAATGGATCAAACACTTTTTCATAATAGTAGTCGATAATTATATTGAAAACAGTGTGAGAGTCGACGTTTCGGTCTTTAAATTTCCATTCATAAGACCATCTTCAGGACGAGTGGATTACAAGTTGACCCCTGGAAGTATAAACCTTCAACGATCCGTTGTGGATGTTTCCAATCTCCGCTTTCAATATTCAGTGGTAGATTGATAAAGTTTTATAGTCAATCTTATTTTTCAGGGAACCTTAGCAACTAAGGAAATCGGATATCTTTTAGTTCAAAGGAAGGGGTAATGATTGAATCACACCTCAAGACGTACGTATCCTCTTTCAGAAATTACTTGTTTTTCAAGGAACCTTAGCGAATAGATAAATCGGGTAGCTTTAAGTTCCAAAGACGGAGTAATGTTTGAATCACACCCCAAGACGTGCGTATCCTCCTTCAGATATTTACTGACGATTCTTCAGCAGTTATTTGGGCTGCATGCAGTTGAGTAACGGGTATATGGTAAGCAACACTACAAAGGACTTATAATTAAATTAAATATGCCAATTAGGTGTAAGCCAGACTTACTATATTTAGGGGAGTGAACACAAGTACTTTATAATAATAGAGCTAAACAAACAATATCATTCTCAGAGTCAAACAGAGTTAACAGAGATCCTTTGTTGACTCTTGGCGGTAGTGTGGGAAAACCGTTATGAGATTTGTTGAGCAGGAGGTTCCAGCCGGCGCCATGTCCGGAGCAGGGGATCTTGATAATCTATCCATGCTCCAGTTTTTACCTTTCTCAAGAGTTACAGCATTATGTGGGATCAAAGAACTTGGATTCACTTTCCCCACTGTGTGTCGGTCTTTTTATGGATACGCAGTCTCCAACAGCCCACTTCTGTTGTCTTGTCCCATGTTTGACATCATAGTAACATTTGTACTTGGCTTGATGAGCAGCAACTTTGGAACTTGTTAGTCGGGCTTCCCCCCCGCCAATCCAATTAGGAAAGAATTTTGTGCCAGGTTCTCTCCCTTTGAGGGACGAGAATGGGGAGATGCCCGTGACTTGGTTGGGTGTAGCATGGTATGCCTATTGCATGTCTTATAGGACTCTTATCACTGGCAGGTGGTTGATGCAGGCAGGTTGAATGTTTTCTTTGATCATCCTGTTGATCCTTTCCACCAGACCCTTGGCCCGGGGAAAGTAAAGAGCAGTTTTGAGTTGTGTGATGCCTAAGTTAGATAAGAAAGTTGTCATAGCTGTTGAAGTGAACTGAACACCATTGTCTGTGACTATACTTGAGGGGATGCCTTGTGATGCAAATGTGTCCCTTAAGAAATTGATAAGTGTCTCAGTAGTGGTTTGGTTTACCATCCTGATAACCACCCAGTGAGATAGGTAATCGGTTAGTAAAAAGGCAAATAGTTTTGTGACTCCTTTTCTGTTGTAGGGCCTATAATATCTAGAGCTAGTTTATCCCATGGTTTACGTGGACAGATACTGGAGATAATGGCGCTTTTTGGGTTAATTTAGATTTGTCACTATTGGCGCACATGTAGCAGTCTTTTACTTTGGCTTCCACCAATGAATCCCTGTTAGGAAACCAGAAACACTCTCTGAGTCTGGATTTGGTTAAACTTCGTCCTAGGTGACCTTCATGGACAAGATCAATGATTTTGTTTTCGTAACCCTGCGGTAGGTATTATTTTGTCATTTCTCCAAATAGTCTTGTTGTAGATTGATCTTGTGTCTGACTTCCCAAATTTACTTATTTCTTAATCTACTTCATTTCGTATATTTAGCCAACCATGTAAAGTGACATTTTTTAAACAGGTTTGGACAGTATCTTGACTCTAGCTATTAGACCATTCTGTAGAGCTAATGATAGATGAGTGGATTTCTAAAATGGGGTACTCCGTGGTTTCATATTGTTCTTACACGTTTAAGGGTGCTCTGGAAAGGAGGTCGGCAGCTGAGTTGAGTTCACCTGCGACGTATTCAAATTTGAAGCAGAAACCTTCTAAGTCCAAAACCCATCTAGCCACCCTGGGTGTGCTGTTGAAAGTGCCCTTGGGGTTGAACATAAAAATGAGGGGCTTGTGGTCGGTGTGCACAGTAAATTTGATGCCCCATTGATAGAATTTAAAGTGCTTGGTCGCCCAGAAGAACGAGAGAGCGTCTTTCTCAAGCACAGAGTAAGTTTTTTTCAGAATTGCTAAGGGTGCATGAAGCAAAGGCCACAATGCGTTCTTTGCCACTAATGATCTGGGACAGTGTAGCACCAAGACCCTTGTTACTAGCGTCAGTGGTGAGTATAGTTTTTCTGCATGGATCAAAGTTACATAAGTAAGGAGAAGAGAGAATGGCACACTTTACTTTTTCAAAAGATAATTGGTGCTCCTCTTGCCAAATGTACGGAATGTGGTTTTTTGTAAGTTCTCTGAGATTGTTAGTCAAGTAGGCAAAGTTCTTGACATACTTTGCCATGTATTCCGCAAGGCCTAAGAATGACAAAAGTTCTTGTTTCGAGGTGGAAGCAGGAGCTTTCTTCACTGCCTCAATAAGGCACATTATTGGTTTGAATCCATCTTTTAAAATGGTGTGCCCAAGGTAGTCGACTGCCCGTACCCCGATTTGACATTTTTCTTCTTTGAGTGTTAAGAGATTTATCATGCTCTTCAGTGGTGGCACCATATATTAAAACGTCATCCTGGAAGCATAAGGTCTTGGGTATGCCATCCAAAATGCTTTGCATGATTTTTTGGAAAACAGCAGCCGCTGAGGCTAGACCAAATGGCCTTGTGCAGAACATGAATGATCCTAGGGGAGTGCTGAATGCTGTAAGTTTCCTGGAGTCAGGGTGTAATTCCACCTCTTGGTATGCCATTGAAAGGTCCAGGACATTAAAGCATGATGCCTCTCCTATGGTACTCAGAATTTTGTGGATGCGGGGCAAAGGATGTCTCTCAATGAGGATATTATCATTAAGATCCCTAAGATCAATATAAAGTCTAATGTCCTCCTCATGAGCTTTCTTAGCAATGACAATGGGGGAAACCCATTCGGAGCAGTCAATGGGTTGGATGATGCCTAGGTTTTGTAATCTGGTTAGTTCTTGTTTAAGGGGTTCCCACAGGAGGCCCGGTATGGGTCTAGTTTTGTGTACTGTTGTTTTAGAATTAGGTTTTAACTTTATACGGTGCTGGAAGTGTTTGAGAAGCCCTAACTTGGTTGTGAACCCTTCAGGAACTCACCACAAATCTTTTTGTCTGCCACAGAGCGGTCTATGGCAAGTACTTGTTGTGGATTGTTTGGGTCAAGGGAGTGCCGGCCAAGGAGATTTGGCCCCTCTTCAACTATGTAGACCTTACCTGTGGTGGAAATATCTTTGAAAGTGATGCAAGATTTATCCATCCCTTTTACTGGGATGGAATCCCCGGTATAGATAGTAGGGGAGATGTCAGCAACCAGTAGTTCTTTCTCTTCGCTAATCTTCATGTCCTTGAAGTCGGAGATGTTAAGGAATGTGAATGGCGAACATGAATCGGCAAACATCTTAATCATTTAGCCATCCAACCAAAATCACATTGTGTATACTTAACCTGATTTATTCCACTGTAATCATGTACCTGGAAAACAATTTTCCTCACAGTATGGGGTTTAGTGTCGGAGGTATCATTAACATTGTTAGGTTTCCTGGAAGAGCTTCGGCACACTCTAGCTAAGTGTCCCTTTTTATCACACTTTCTGCAAGTAGAGGTCCTGGCTTGGCAAGTGGGATGGTTGGCTAAGTGGTTATTCCTGCCACAGTGGTAACATTTCAGTTTACTAACTTCAGTATTTCGTATGTGGTCAGGACTCTTCTCTTTCACTTCGGAAATAGTATCTTGCATAGATAGGTTGGCAATTTCTGACACCTGCTCAATATTGGTAGGTGATTTCATTTCTTTTATGCAAAGGGCAGTATGTTCTGTGGACGTAGCTAACTCGATTGCATCGTGAAGATTTGGTTGCTTCTGTAACACCTTCTTTTGAATCTTAGAGTTTGTTTGTACACCTTACAAGTTGGCCTCTAATTAGGGAGTCATTTAGATCCCTGAATTCACAAAGTTCACTTAGCCTTCTTAAAACTGCTACATAATTAGAAATAATCTCTTGTTTACCATAAACCCTACTGAAAATGTTGTGGCGTTCCAAAAAAATATTCACCTTGTCTCCAAAGTGTATTTTTAATTTGAGTAGAGCCGATTTGTAAACATCTACCTCCTCTTCATCAACATTAGGATCTAGATCCAAGTCTGGTAGAGTGTCAAATATCTTCCTGCCATGAGTACCAAGATTGTGTAGCAAAATATGCTGCTTCCTTATCGGGCTAAATTGCTCCCCCCCCCCCCCGATTGCTATTAAATAAGATTCGAACATATTCACCCACTCCTTCCAAGGGTTATTAGGCTCACTAAACTTATTCAGGAATGGTGGAGGTTGAGCCATGCTGGTGGCCATGTTCACGGCTAATAAAATAAAATAGAGAAAGCAAGTGTATCACTGGTGCAGTTGTGACACACGTATTGGCGTGCTTGTCACTGTAAGAATTAATACTTATCCAAGGAGGAGATGAAGTATTTAGAAAGTGTGCGTATCACTGATGCGACCCTGACACACGTATTGGTGTGTGTGTCACAGTGTGAAAAGAATACGTTGTAGGGGATATGGTCAGGTAGTGTGCCTGTCACTGAGAAGCACAAGAGTGCCAGACTTAACCCAAGTTAGAGGCATGGCGGAAGGTTGAGGAGAAATTTGATGAAGTATGTCTGTCACTGTGAAGCACAAGAGTGGCAGGCTTAAAGAAACGCTTGCTCTAAAGATGACACCAGGGTAGAGGTGTAGCGGCGGGTTAAGCAGAAATTTGATGAAGTGTGCCTGTCACTGAAACATGAGAGTGACAGGCTTATAGATATGCCTCATCTAAGATTGACATCAAGCTGCGGTGTGGTGGTAGGCAGAGTTGGGATTTGGATAAGTGTGCCTGTCACTATGAAACACAAGACTGGCAGGCTAAGGGAAATGCAACCGCTAAAGATGACTCAGGCTTGCGACGTGGCACAAAGAAACGCCTCTTTTGAGTTAAGAAGACGGAATGCCAAGTTTCAGGGAAAGGTGTTCTTTGAGACTCAGGCCTGGCAGCTGGTCGGCACAGATTCCCTCACTTGAGCGGCAGGCACGAAGAAACGCCTCCGCTGCAAATCTAATAGCTGTAATCCAGAGGCTTGGTGGCAGGTAAAGGGAAGGAAGTTCCACAAGTAGGCCCACACTAAGGAGATGGGAGTGCGTTACGTAGGCTCCTTGGTGTCTCAATTGAAGCAAGGATTGCGTGACGGAAACACAAAGGCAGCTCCACAGCCCTATGTGACAGGAAAACCCCTCAGCAGGCAGAGGGAGTGCCTCACTAGACACCAATGACAGCAGGATTTGTAGCTTAGTTTCCTCAGTGTCTCGATTGGAGCAAGGATTGCATGACAAAGACACAAAGGCATCTCCACAGCCCCGATGTGACAGGAAAACTCCTCGGCAGGCAGAGGAAGGGTCTCACTAGACTCCGATGACAGCAGGAGTTTTAGCTCAGAAATGGCACACAGTAATACGTGGCTTGAAAGTCCCAACAGACCTGGACCAGGTTAAAGGTCACTGAACGGAGGAATCTGTTGAAAATATGCCCATGATCCAAATGGTTGATTGTAAACAGCCGTACAGTACCTGACATTGTGGGCCAAAAGGTAAAACAACGCAAGGATTCCAGCACTGAGGTAGTGGATGCACACAGAAGGGAAGGAGGTTGTTGCTGCTCCCTTTCACAGACCAGTCATCGCCAGTGTTACAAAGTAGAAGACACTAGGCGCAGGTAAGTGAGCTCTTTATTTTCAGTTCCACAACCAGCAGCTGCAATTCAGCGCTCTGTCATCATTCTACAGTTAGGTTCCCAACATTCTAAGGTAGCCTCACGGCCAACAGTAGGGTTGTACCAAATGGAGAAAGGGAGGAGGGTGAGAAGGGAGAAGGGGGAAGGAATACAAAGGACAGTTCCAATACTTGCAAGAAGAAGATTAATAGCAAGGAAATAAACTGGTGAAAGATAAAAGAATATAACAAAAACATCCAAAAATTGAATGAAAAATTATTGACAACCAAAATATCGTTACTAATGATTAATAAAAATCTATAATTAAAGTACACTAAACAGCTAATTTCAAATGCCATAACATATTAAGGGCCTTATTATGAGTTTGACGGTCCAGCCCACGTTGGACCACGTCCGCCAAAGCCAGCAGCCCACGCGCTGGCTGTCAGAAGACCGCCATATTACAAAGTTGACCACGGGGCCAACAGTGTGGAGGCTTGGATCTTGCAGTGGTGGTGAGCATTTTTCCAAAATATATCAATGCCTGTGTGTGCAGTTCAGCAGCAGATGTGTCGGATGCACACATATGCATGATATTTGTTCAAAACTCCCATCTACCAATTACAGAGGTTAAGCCCATATGTGGGCAGTCCTGGTAATGAGTATATGGTACCAAAAAGACTTGCCTGTAGATCGCCACAAACAGGGTTATAATCTTTGGTGTGAAGATCCTGCTGTGAAGGGGGACCTGGAGAAAGTGATCCACATCAGAATCTGCCTAAAACAAGAAAGGAGTCATTTACAGCAAAAGCACCAAGGGGGTCATTAGTATAGAGGGCGGATTGCCACCGCCCGTATGGCGATGGCGATCCGCCCGCTGAAAATCACCACCTGCTTTCAAAGACGGGAAGACTGTCTGCCGGTTTTCTGCCGGTAGGCAATCCGCCCGATTGCCTACCGGGCGGAAAAGCATTTTATATGGTGGTGGTGTCTGGTAGACACCGCCATCCATATTACAATGCAGGCAGGCGGTTTTTGACATTAGGGGCCCGTAGCAGGCCTCCAGGAATTCTGGGGGATGGGGGGTGCACATGCAGTTCCAAGCACAACATGGCAGGCACCGCGCGGTGCCTGCCATGTTGTGCATGGAAGTGCACAACATGCCTTCTTGGCATTGCGGCGGGGGATGCTGAGAGCACCGCCCGCCGCAATGTTAGGAATGCAGGATGCGCCCGCAAGTGTGGCAGGCGCATCCTAATTTCACCTATGGGACCCCTGCACCAATGGCGGGTGGTCCCATTCCACGACAGGATGGCGGGCGGACAAAGTCCACCCGCCATCCTAATGACCCTCCAAGACTCGAAGAAAGCTCCACCCAGCCGGGTTCCACACATGGGAAATAAAAAATCCAGCACCCTAAAAAAAGAAAAAACAGCTCTTAAAAGTAATTATTAGGAATGAAATACTTAGTAACTAAATACCACCATCAGTGAAAAAGTTAACATAAACCTAACTATTTATACAAACATTCTACGTATAGGTCTCTCATGTGGCAAACAGCAACAGCGAAAATCCCAAAATTACAAGACAAAAATAGCAATATCATCTTTCTAAACTCCAAACTCAACAAACCTACTGTAGGAATTTAGTAAATATACTTAGGATAAAATAATCCAAAATACTGTATAGTTCTAAAATAATAGCAGAAAGAAAATAAAGCATAAAAAAGTACTTTTTTCAAACAGTCAACAATGCCGACAAATTGTATTTTCTAAACAAGCAAAAATCATGCACTTGCTACATGTTTGTTACCTGTGGAGAGCAAACAAACCTTTCCAACAAAAACGAAGCCCTCAATAAATATCTCTACTAAATCAAGCTCTTAAGAATATTGTGACTTTTCTATTCAGGATATTACCCTGCTTGACTCACATGTGCCAGTCAAACAATCAAAATGCAGAATATTTGTGATTAACATGACACATATTTAATTTATATTATTATGCTCTGTACTGTGATAATTAAGCTTACGTGAATATACTTGCAGTATTTAATCAAAACACTGGCTGATTCATTATACTTTAGCATGTTACTGTTTTTAAAATGTTTTTACAAAGGTTGACAACTAAATTACAGTGTTTGTGGCATAATGGACAAAATTTCAGGAATTTTTTGTTACACTTCTCAGCACATTTTACCATTAAAAGGGCTCGTAAGATGGATAACGTCTATATTTAAGTCCCAGAGGATATGTGCCCTAGTCATAAAATTAGATAAAACCTAGAGAACGCTTATAAAATGTCCACACAGGAAAAGTAGCACAGGCCAAAATTCAAATGCAAAACATAATGGTTTATTTAAAATTTTAGAATCATTACAGAAGAAAAAAAGGCAAATGGTTAGTCAATTCAATTTAAAATACTCAAATGCAGACAATTATGAATAAGCATAAACAATAGAGGGAAAACTTTATGCCAGGCCACACTGGACAGGCCATACAGGTAGTCTTTCCTCGCTGACTTAATAGTTCAGCTGGTCTCATGAGTCAAGAAGAGCAAGCGTTGCTATTTCATTGAACATAGGACTCTATTGTTCAAACAGTTATCGAGTAGTTTACTGTCTCTGAAACGCAAATTAGGTTTTAATTTCTGCTGCGCTAGAATTAGATTAGGGTTTAGAAGTACCAGAATGAGGGTAGGATTGCTATGGATTTATAACTGCCTTATTGTTAAAGTGGTATCCCCATTTGCAGTCTTGGTAAACATTGCTGCTGCCATATTATTTGTCTTCAATGTGGTTGCAATTCAGAGTAAGAGTACTATTCCTTAACAAAAGAAGGCTTGAGAGTTTTACTTTATCCCAGTGATAGCTTGTGGGATTGATCATTACCTGCAATACAGTTCACTCAAATAAATCTCAATGAGTTGTGCAATGATTGCAGTACAACAGTTTTTTTGATTTATATTGGCCCATTGACTGAGGACCAGGGGTCTAGAAAACCAACCTCTGTATCTCTATAAAATCTAGATGTATCAAAATGTAATGCACATTTAAATATTAATATTACTTCAAAATGTAGCTAT
Source organism: Triturus cristatus (assembly GCF_964204655.1). Classification (NCBI taxonomy): domain Eukaryota; kingdom Metazoa; phylum Chordata; class Amphibia; order Caudata; family Salamandridae; genus Triturus; species Triturus cristatus. The sequence goes on from NC_140585.1 coordinate 640,689,974, forward strand.
TTAAAAGGGCTTAAAATATGTAAGTATAAAATAAAAAAAGTAATGCACATTTAAATATTAATATTACTTCAAAATGTAGCTATTGCTAAATTATATTTAATATATAATTCTAAAACCCACAGATAAAATGTTGAAAAGAGCCATTTACATCAAACCCCAGAAAGGAAAACTATAATTGACTTTCATTGGACATACTCGCAGTCAAGTGAGCACACTTGAAATGTATAAAGGTTTGCTCAAATGCATGTCACATGAGGGCTACAAATATAAATGAGATTTACTATTGCTATCTAAGCTACATTGATGTTGGAAATTAAGTTGGATACATTTACTATTCCCAGTCCAATAAAACCTAAATATTAAAACAATTGTGTAATGTAACTAAAGTGAAATATTTAACCATGCATTTTTTTTTTTAATTGTTGAAAACATTCAAAGATCACAAAATATCAAAAATAATAATCTGGCTAATAATGTAATACATTATTTATGCAATTTAATTCATATAGTTTATTATTATTGACTTGTCACCATAAAAAGATTATTTTCCTACAAGAAACCTTAATAATAAAGTTTATATGATTTTCAAATGTCTTTAAATTTACAATCGATGAAAAAAATAAAAAAAATCCTGCTAATTATTTAAAAAAGACAATTCATAAACAAAAGTTGAATATTCAATATGGAATATTTTTAACATATGCCTTAAAAATGTATTGGAAAATAAATGGTATTATATATTAAAAAAAATGAAAACACATTTTCAAAATATATATCCATCCATATATTTTTATAATTATTTTAAAAAATTGTAAAAAATATATTATAAAATACTCCTCAACCTTATCCCAATAAAAACTTCACCCTGTCATGATAACAAACACCCAATACACAAAAAGTGCATTGGTAAACTAAAAATTTCAAAAACAGATCAAAATAATATTCAAACAATAAAACATATCTACAAATTATTTACACTTCAGTGAATTTTTTTTTAATGAAAGCAATTAAAAAAAATCTATCCTCTCCATACTGTTCCATTAACATTCCACTCCTAAATTATTTCAACATTTTAAATAAAATAATTACAGTTATAATGCTTTAATAATATAAAAAAACTATAATACATACATCTATATTGTATACTAATATATTGTTATCAATAATATGAAATATGGCACTAAATGAATTATAGCCCAGATTCCCTATGATTTTTCAATGGAGTCGCGTCACTTTTGTGTTGCAGTCCATGTGGTAAATCATTTTTGCCATATACTATGCCACGCAAAGCCACGCAGAATGGCTTTGCGTGGTTTAGTGAATACAAAGTAATGCAGTGCAGGGCATAGCATCACTTTGTGTTATCTTGCGTCGGGTAGGTGTTGGTTGGATGGAGCATGTGCATTCCCATGTAAAGCTGGGTTTGTGCCCAAATGGTGCGCTTAATCGAAAGAGGTGGAACGAGGAGAAATATCTTTATTTTTCCATGTTCCTTCCTCATTCCATGTGGGCTGTATTCTGCATTAGCGGCATTATGCAGCACACATATAAAGAGGAATGTGCCTCTAACAATTGATCTTTTGCAGCAAGGTGTCCGTTTCTGTACAAAAACAATAATGCTCAAACAAAGATGCCCTTGCACTATGGTGCAAGGATGCCTCATTGACTCTGCAGAGTACACAGTGTGCCAGCACAAGGAGAGTTAAAAAATTATCCACATGTTTGAAAATGCGGAGAATTTTTCTCCCTCCCTTTCACACAAAGCAGGGCTCTGCTGTGTTGTGTTGTGTGAAATAATAGTAAATGCGTCCCTATATTCTAACATGAGCTAATTCAGACACCTATATTTTGTTTATTTCGATATAAAGGCAGCAATATTATGGTAAGACTATGGGGCCCATTACGATGTTGGTGGGACCGACACAGACGGTCCCACTGACATTTCTAACCACGGTCGACCACTGCATAGCATGCGGTCGGTCAGACCGCATTGGGCCAGGGACCACCCGACAGCTTCCATCGAACTCAAGGAGCCAGGCAGTCGGTCGGTCCGATCGCATTACCCACAATAAAGCCGGTGCCTTCTCAGGCACCGCCATGGGGATTACGATCCACCTTTCTGCCAGCCATTTTACGTTGGTTCTTCTGACCTGAAAAGTTTGACAGAAAGGCTTTTTGAGGCCCTAGCAGTGCCCCTACCCCCTGTAGCCCTCCCCTATGGGTTCTGCATCCCTGCATCATATGGCAGGCACCTTGGCTGCCACAGGGTGCAGTGATGTTTGGAAACACGCCTCTTTGCATTGGGGCTTGTGCTGCTTGCCTTTTCTGGGCCACAGCACATGCCTCAATACAAAGAGGCGTGTTTCCAACCGTCTCCATGGCGGTTGGATCGTAACTTGCCAGACGAGACCACAAACTACCTGTCAGTCATAATCAGCCCCTATATTTCCAACTCAATATTTTGGTAAAACATTTTCCTGAAAGAGAGACTAGACAACGGTTGTCAGCATGCTAAAGCTATGCTTCCCTTACACGTTTCCTAGAAAAGCTCCACAGAAGTAAAATAAAGATCTTCATAGAGCATCATTACCATACTCTGATAAATGTAGTGCTGGGTTTTAGACTTATTCATTGTGAGCTGCTGAGGAGTATATGCATTAGTGAATCGAGTAGCAATACAGTCAGA